>NC_083229.1:127870837-128511986 GCF_032191835.1 Heteronotia binoei
GGGGGGGGGTGTCAGTCACCTGAGGTCACCATGACTTCCAGGTGCACCCACACACAAAAAGAAGAAAAACAAACAAACACATGCTGCATTGCTAGTAAGTACCAAACCAAAGTGAACAAAAAACCCATTGATTGTTCAGAGAGGGAGGTTCCTTATACCAGCAATCCAGGATTTGTGCTATTGTTCTTGGAAATCACTGTATCAACCCAAACCAGGTATTTCCATGTTTATTTTCTGCCTGGCAATTTCATTGTGCACACCCCTATGCTAGCCACAGCTGAGGCCTAGCAAGCATTTGATAAGCCACAATACATGACTCAACATGAGCTTTGTTTTACCTACTGGACTGCAGGCTTTGCAGGCCTGCCAAACATACATCGATCAAAGAAGCCCTTTCCAGAGTTTGTTTCCACTAGCAATGCTGTGAACGTCGCCTTGAAAGTGTTCAGCAATTACTTTGGACTTGTTATTTTTGGAAGGTGTTGATCAAACGTGAGCTAATCGCCTGGTCTGCTTGGTTCCCACCCAACATCTGCAAACGCTTGCACAAAATGTTCACGCTGGATTTTTGCAGAGCTGAACATGTGAGAAGATGCTGCTGATTCAAACTGTTCATTAAGCATTACTGCTGCTAGGAGTTAATACATCTCTCTTTTCAGTGAGATTCGCAGAATAGGAGGTGTTTGTTTCAGACCATCGCTGAGGACACGTAAGGTCCAGAAAACTTAGTTGGTTTGAATTTTAATTGATGTATTAACTCAGATAAATTGGGATTTATATTTAGCATATGATGTTGAAAGATCAAGCTCATTTCAACTGCTGTCATAATATATCATGGAAAGAAGCGTGGGTGGGTGAGAAACTAAGGAAAAAAATAATTCTCAAAAATTCCACCACCATTATAGTTTATTCTAATACATTTATAGATTTTTTTTTCTTTTTAAACACTTCTGTTCATTTGCTCCTTGCACTATTGAGTCCTGGCCCATGTGGAGTGCCATTGCAAATATCCACAGCATTACCCAAATGTTTCACTGGGATTATGAGTCATCCTTGGCAAAAGCCGTTGCCGGCAAAAGCGATGAAGAGATGAAATCAACAGCTATATTAAATATCAAAGGCCTAGCGGGAGTTTTCCCGTAGGAAAGGAAATCTAAATGCTCATTTGTTTTAAACTTCAATTATACTCCTTATAAAATCTTAATAATTTAGAGATTAGGGTGGTATGAAACCCTTGTGAGAAGTTGTGAAGTGCTCTTCTCAAAAGTCTTGCTTCATTTGAATGTTCTGAGACTTTATGAAGCATATATGAACATATGAAGCTGCCTTCTTCTGAATCAGATCCTCGGTCCATCAAAGTCAGTATTGTCTACTCAGACTGGCAGCGGCTCTCCAGGGTCTCAAGCTGAGGTTTTTCACGCCTACTTGCCTGGACTCTTTTTAGTTGGAGATGCCGGGGATTGAACCTGGGACCTTCTGTTTACCAAGTAGATGCTCTATCACTGAGCCACTGTCCCTCCCCTTCAACAATGAATCAGGGCTACTGACATGGGGAAGAGTTAATGCCTCCATCCATATCATTTCGGGGGGGGGGTCAGGTTATATCTTGGAAGAGGAGGAGGAAATTTCTATCCATGAAACAGCACAATTAATCTGTTAAACCATATGATTAATATATTGTCTCCCATGACTGCCCCCATCTTTCAAAGCTCCTCCTCAGGCCGGATCTACACTTCATTGGCTAGTACGTGGTCATTGCACTATAGTAATGATTCCTAACTGGATTTTATTTTTATTTCTTTTTGCTCAGACAAGATGGTCCGTGAGTGATTAACTGCTACAGCACACAGGTCTCTGATATTTTTGAGCCTGTGAGCCCCTTCAGAATTCTGACACAGGGTGGTGGGCACAGTCACAAAATGGCTGCCAGAAGAGGTGGAGCCAACCACAAAATGTCAAAGAGCGAAGTTATGTATAACTCTAATAGCTCCTTGACATTTCAGACAGAAGCTCTGTTTAACAGGCTGCCTTTTAATCTGCACAGCCAATCAGAAGCCCTGCTGGGCAAATGCCTCATCTAGCCCCTCCCACTTTCTAAAAGTACTTGACTTGACATACTGGCCAGCACCATGGCACTCATGAGACCTTGCTATAGTGGGGATCCTTGCTATACTGCAACAGTAGAGTGGAGCCATGAGCCAAAGTGTTTCCTATTCATGGGGACAGCTGGTCACAGCTTGTTCAATCCTTGCCTTGTTTTTGCCTTATTGTTGCACTCTCTACCTATAGCTTAGGTATATCCTGAATATCTGCTTTCTACTGGATGGCCTACAGTTAGCTAACACTTCTCACAATCTTGTTGTGGCAGGAAGCATTACAAAATGCAATTCTGCATGTGTGGGACTGATTTATTTCCCTAACAAATAATAGAACTCCCACTCTGGTCATATTTGTTAGTACAGAAACTCTCAGAAGCTATTGGAATCCTCCAAGCTGTGGTAAGATAAAAGACAAAACAGAGGTTCTAGAAAACAAAATGGACATCAGCTGAAGAACCAACTGCATTAGGCAGGCAGGCAGGCAGGCAGGCAGGCAGGCAGGCAGGCAGACCGACAGACCGACCGACAGACAGACAGACAGACAGACAGACAGACAGACAGACAGACAGACAGACAGACAGACAGACAGACAGACAGACAGACAGACAGACAGACAGATAGATAGATAGATAGATAGATAGATAGATAGATAGATAGATAGATAGATAGATAGATAGATATTCTATCAGCAGTCTTAACCCGAACAGAGTTTCTGAAGGCAATTTCCAATCTAATTAAAATGGAAACTTTCGCCTGAGTACTTTATAAAAGTATTTGTACGGAGTTATTGACTCACACTGTTGGCCTTTATCTTCAGAGAGCAGATCAGCTTCAAGTCTGCTAAGAGGGGCCTTTGGAACCATCTGCAGCTCCAGCTCCCTGAAAAACAAGGTGTTTTTTTTTTTAAATGACATTTTTCGTAAGCAGGGCTGTACTGCAATGTTTTAAATAGACCAGAGCAACCCTGATGAGAAAACTTGCTGCTTTTAAAGCAGACATTTCTTCCTGTGCTTTAGGTTTGATACCTAATTAAAACTCCAGAGGATATGCTAAGTCAGAATGGTGCAAAACTCCCAGTAAACTAATGGGAAATATTCCTGCATGAGAAAAAACAAGAATAACAAAGGAAATAGGTCATTTTGCAAATGTGGCATGGGGTGTGGAAAAACTGAAGTGTGTTTTTTGATTGACAGATGTAGAAATGTTGCATATTGTGACTGGAAAGCAGGTGGATACAATTGACCATCTTTACCTGTTATTACAAATCTCACCTTGTTATGTGAGAGTCTTCACTGGTATGAGTGAACCTGGCTTACTAAGAATTGTGAATTTTAACTTTTACAGTCACCTTGTGCTACTTATGCTATCAACTCTTCCGCTTTCCTCCTACAGGCAAGGAAATTTGCAGGTCTTTTTTTTTTTTAGAAAAAAGTCCAGCAGGAACTTATTTACATATTAGGCCGCAACCACTGGAAGTGACATCACCTGTGCAGTAGGTTACTTTCCACATACTGACACAGAACAGTAAAGTGCCATCAGCTGCATTTCATGGATGTGTGTTCTCACACAGTCCAGTGAGAGACCTTGTTTTGCCCCCCCCCCAAAAAAAAGCATGGCCGGAGAGAGAGCCACATGCAGTAGAGCAGGCAGCAGCAGGCCCAGATTCTCCCAGGAGGGGGCACTCTTGCTCTCTTTGCAAGCCTGTTGGAGGCTGGGGGCAGCAGAGAGGACGGAGTGTGTGGTCTGGGAGTGCATGGCTGCCTAGTGCCTTCCCTCTGCCGGAGACCTTTCTTTTGAGCTGGAGCTTTGGCCAAGCCAGCCAGAACGACGTTCCTGTGCGCTCCTGCTCAAAAAAAGCCCTGGGAATTCAGAACTACAAATAGCACACACTTGGCACTCTGATCTAAAGGTTAGGTGGAAACCTGCCGATTTTGTGGAGATGTGTTCAGTTTGTTTTTTCTTCAGACAACTCAGCATTCTGTGAAAATTTTGGAATGGGATGGCAGCTAGACTTCGGTGCATGCAAGGTGTTAGGACCTTCTGTGTAAAAGAACATGGCTTGCAATCCCAAGGGAATGAGGGGAAGGTATGCTGCATGGTGCAAAAGCTGGATCCCTTGCATAGTGATTTTTTTTTTTTTTGCATGCTCTTTGACATCTATTCCCAAAAGGTGCTTGGGTATGAGAGCAAGCTATGGGCTCACACACCATCCACTACCATGCATTGGATTTTGGTGGGAAATGGAACTGAGATACCTTGGGGCAGGAATAGCATCGTATTAATTGCCCTTATATTCCTGATCAGGGCCAGCGCTAGGGGTTCTGCCACTGGAGGCAGACCCCTGCACAGCGCCCTCCCCCCAGCTCCTTTGAGAAAAGTGACATCATCAAGCAGGCAGGGGGAGCTGACGCTCGTGTCCAGCGCACAGTGCAAGGCACATGGGACGTTAGCCCCCCGATCGGGGGTGGGGGGGAGCCGACGCTCATGTCCAGCACGCCTTGCAAGGTGCACAGGAGACATGTTCCAGGCCTTGCTCCTGGGGAGGTGCCCAGCAGCGCCCCCCAGGTAGGGTGGCGCCCTAGGCAGCCACCTACCCCACCTACTCCCATACGCCGGCTCTGCTCCTGATCAGCCACTGTTCCCTACATCACTTGGATTACGGATTCTTCTCTCTATAAACCAGGGCTGATAATCGCAGAAGAGAACGATAAGCATTTCCAACTGGGAAATTCACATCATAAACATAGTAGGACTGGGCAGGGCTTTTTTTTTAGCAGGAAGTCCTTCGCATATTAGGCCACACCCCCTTGATGTAGTCAATCCTCCAAGAGCTTACAGGGCTCTTCTTACAGGGCCTACTGGAAGCTCCAGGAGGATTGGCTACATCAGGGGTGTGTGGCCTAATAGGCAAAGGAGGTCCTGCTAGAATTCCTTACAGGGCTCTTTGTACAGGGCCTACTGTCAGCTCCAGGAGGATTGGCTACATCAGGGGTGTGTGGCCTAATATGCAAAGGAGGTCCTGCTAGAATTCCTTACAGGGCTCTTAGTACAGGGCCTACTGGAAGCTCCAGGAGGATTGGCTACATCAGGGGTGTGTGGCCTCATATGCAAAGGAGGTCCTGCTAGAATTCCTTACAGGGCTCTCAGTACAGGGCCTACTGTAAGCTCCAGGAGGATTGGCTACATCAGGGGTGTGTGGCCTCATATGCAAAGGAGGTCCTGCTAGAATTCCTTACAGGGCTCTTCGTACAGGGCCTACTGGAAGCTCCAGGAGGATTGGCTACATCAGGGGTGTGTGGCCTCATATGCAAAGGAGGTCCTGCTAGAATTCCTTACAGGGCTCTCAGTACAGGGCCTACTGGAAGCTCCAGGAGGATTGGCTACATCAGGGGTGTGTGGCCTAATATGCGAAGGAGTTCCTGCTACAAAAAAAAGCCCTGGGACTTGGCATTTCTCAAGTGGCATGTAGTACTGCCACCCAGGTAAGGGTCTAGAGTCCACTGGTCCCCTTCTCCCGAGCACAAACCAGACTCTCCAGTCAGTTCAGTCAGGCAAACAGTTCAAGGAAGCTGCTGACAACACTCTCCCTGCCTCCTAGCGCCAAAATTCCCCTCGCTAATCCCCAGCAAATCTCCCCCTGCTGCTTTTAAGCCTTGCCTCCACAAACACCCACGCTTGGCTGACCTACTCTGAGCTGCCGCTAACGGCTGCCTGCTCCACAGGTGTCCAGGGCTGTTGGACCTCACCAGCTCCTCCTGGGGTTTGTCTTGCCTTTTCTGAGAAGGCTCCTGAGGCGGAAGGGGGAGCTTTGATCACCGGCCGACCAGAAGCCATTATCTGCTGCTCCCGCTCTTAAATGAATTTTCATTCACTATTCTAAAACCAACTCGACTTGAAATGTGCCGCCTAAGGCTTCTAAGGGTAATAAAAAAAACAAAAGAAAGCTGGAGGAGCTGCCTCATTACCAGAGGTTTTTGCCTCAGCTGAGGTAACTTGAACCTCCTCAGCTCCTTCGGGCCGTGGAGATATAAACACTGCTGAGTCTCTCCTAATGATAACATTTCTACTAGAAGCACTGGGGAATCAATGTCAAGAGTTAAGACGAGATACGATGGGTATGATAATCCCCTTAACTCAACGTGTGGACGAATTGAAGACTCAACATAAGCAAACAGCCCTAAAAGCAGAAGGACCCATGAAGAAAGTTGCCTCCCTGGGGGGGAAAAAAAAAAAAGTTCTGTACTACCTCTCAAGATGGCTGGTCTAGAGAAAGAATTGTGATGTCGGAGTCTCGTATAAGAGATAAGAACTGGTGGTTTTCCACCAAATGTTGACGCAACAACTTATTTTTACTATTTTATGGTTGGCCACTTTGCTAAACTAGAGGAGGGAGTGATGCCTCTTATTCTGAGAGTTTATCACGTTGGTAAGGCAACAAACACTTCCAAGGTTGTCTCTTCCAGCAGAGATATAGTGGTGGAGTTTCCTGATTTATTGGGCCAGGAGGAAAATTTTGATGGAAGCACATCAGCAAAATGGCTTGGATTTTCAAGGAAGCAAAATACTTATATGCAGGGGTGGAATTCTAGCAGGAGCTCCTTTGCATATCAGGCCACTCCCCCCGAGGTAGCCAATCCTCCTGGAGCATATAAGGCTCTTTTGTGTAAGCTCTTGGAGGATTGGCTACATCAGGGGTGTGTGGCCTAATATGCAAAGCAGCTCCTGCTAGAATTCCACCCTTGCTTGTATGTATACCATGTTGTATTGGATTTTTGGAGGGGCTAATCCCCCCCCCATTTTTCAGTTATTCTGCGTTAAATTCTATAGAACATTGTCTATCAGCAGGGGTGGAATTCTAGCCAGAGCTCCTTTTTCATATTAGGCCACACAACCCTGATGTAGCCAATCCTCCAAGAACTTACAAAAAAGAGCCTTGTAAGCTCCCGGAGGATTGGCTACATCAGGGGTGTGTGGCCTAATATGCAAATGAGCTCCTGATAGAATGCCACCCTTATCTATCAGTATTATGATAATAACAATGTTTGCCTCCGATACTGGTGATTTCAGTGCCGGTGACTCCAAGGGTTCTACCTTAGGCTTGTCAGAACCTCCCTGGCTGCCAGCATGGGCTGGAGGGGAGTTGGGTTGCCATCTCGAGGTCCTGAATCTTTGGAGGTGGAGCCTGGGGAGGGCAGGGTACAATGCCCTACAGCCCACCCTCTAAAGCAGCCGTTGGGGAGGGACGGTGGCTCAGTGGTAGAGCATCTGCTTGGGAAGCAGAAGGTCCCAGGTTCAATCCCTGGCATCTCCAAAAAAGGGTCCAGGCAAATAGGTGTGGAGACCCTGGAGAGCCACTGCCAGTCTGAGAAGACAATACTGACTTTGATGGACCGAGGGTCTGAGTCAGTATAAGGCAGCTTCATATGTTCTCCGGGGGAACTGATCTCCGTAGACCGGAGATGAGCTGCAATTCCAAGGGATCTCCAGGTCCCACCTAGCGGCTGGCATCCAATGTTCCCTCTAAGCTGAGTTAGCGTGAGCCAGCCCACAGATTTCTAGCCTCCAGCTCACGCCTTTTTGCCTTCGCTCGGGAAGGATGACCCCAGAGCGCGCTAATTTATTCAGCAGCTCACAACTTTAATGCCAGTAACTCACAACGTATAATTTTTCCTCACGAGATTCTGCAGCTTAGAGTGAACACTGCTGGCATACCTACCAATGGTTTATCCCGCGCAAGTGAATAGCCACCATTTTAAAAGAGCGAAGAGATCACAGCCGGAATGGGAAGCAGTGTAATCTGAAAAGCGAATAGAGGATAGATTCTAGCAGTATTCTAGTATACAAAGGCATTAAGTCAAGAAAATTATTTGGGAGACTGTCAAAAAGTGCCAAAACCCCAATACAAATGTGTTAAGTATATCAGAAGCAGAAAGCATACTTGATCGTCAGTAGAGTCCTTGCATCCTCAAGGTGAAAAAGAGGCGGTCAAGGATGACAGTTACTGCCAAGAAGCTAAACGAATTATTTGCATCTGTCTTCATAAAGGGGGGGGGGGGGAGTTGGGAAAATATATATATCCGCTTCCAAATTGTTGTGTTTTTTTTTCTTTTCAGAGGGAACATCTGAAACATTTCGAAAAGAGGCGACAGAGCAAACTTGTAAGTAGGAACGAGTCGACAGAACGAGACAGATATTTCAACTCGTTCTGAAAACAGGAAATAGCTGCAGGAAACTCCTCTGTTGTACGTGCAGACAGGAGACAGGATTTTGAAACCTCTGATATTCAGTCTAGCTCCAGTGGCTAGATCTGCATGGCTTTGCATTGCCATCTGGATTCTCAGGGTTTGGCGCCCCCTCTGAAAAGACTAACAATTCTGTGAATTCCCCTGCAAACACATATCTGGATGGGAGGCCGCTAAAGGAATACCAGAGTCGTGATGTAGAGGAAGGCAACGGGATATCACTTCTAAATGTCTCCTGTCTTGAATTCCTTACGGGGATGCCATAAGTTGACTGCAGCTTGGTGACACTTTTCACACACACACCTTAATGGACCCTTAGAAAATCTGCCTTAATGGACCCTTAGAAAATCTTTGTCGCTGAACATGAATAAATGAAGCTGCCTAATACTGAACCAGACCTTTAGTCCATCAATGTTCAGTACAGAGAACCAGTTTGGTGTAGTGGTTAAGTGTGCCGACTCTTATCTGGGAGAACCGGGTTTGATTCCCCACTCCTCCACTTGCAGCTGCTGGAATGGCCTTGGGTCAGCCATAGCTCTGGCAGAGGTTGCCCTTGAAAGGGGAGCTGCTGTAAGAGCTCTCTAAGCCCCACCTACCTCACAGGGTGTCTGTTGTGGGGGTGGAAGATAAAGGAGATTGGGACTGCTCTGAGACTCTGAGATTCAAAGTATAGGGCAGGCTATAAATCCTTCCTGCATGTGGGAAGGAAGTGGGGAGGAGACAACGGCAGTGCCACTTCAGTGGGTTATCCACCCCTGCTGCAGAGGTTTTCCCAGCCGATTGGCGGGGGTGGGTGGGTGTTGGCTTTTAAAGAGCCAGGGAAGGCGGCACTTCATCGCCCCTTCTCCAGCCTTAAAATTGTAAAAACAGAGGGTGAAGGAGTCTCTGCGAGGGGTGATGTGGTGGTGAGGCTGCACAGCACTGCGGGGGGGGGGGGGGGCAGCAAGGCTGCAAGGCACAGAGGGCAGGGCCACTAGGGGGTGAGGTGGTGAGGCTGCGTGGTGCTGCAGGGGGGCTGCGTGGTGCCATGGGGGGCAGGGCCAAATTTGGTGCCCCCACCCTGCTGGCTTTGGGGCCATGGTGGGCGGACCGGCCCTGGTGCTAGTCTCCGGTGACACAAAGTTTTGGGACCACTGGGCTAGATGACCCTGGAGGTCCCTTCCAACTCTATGATTCTATGGTTCTATGATGCTGTCTAATGCTGCTTCCCTATCGCTGAATTGTATGTTGTACATCTCTGAGCGTTCTGCTTGTGAAACACTGTAATGTGCCTTGTCCATCAACAGCACTGAACGTTCAGTGCTGATAATTATATATGATTAGTTCATAAATAATCCATTTAGGATTTTTTTTAAAATGAAAGGAAATGTGATGTGTGTGTGTGTTTGTGTGTGTGTGTGCGCACGCGCGTTCTGGGAGGTGGATTTTGCCAGTAGGATTGTTTATACCCAATAGATGAGGCCAACTACAGCTATGCAAAGATGACTTTATGTCATTAGTAATGACAAGATGAAACACTGTTATTAGCCGGTATTAACTCACAATCAAGTAGTATTTGAAGCCATTTGCTATTGAAGCTGTATATTACTTCTTCCTTCATGGCTGTAAGCATTTTAAGTGCACAAGCTCATTATTCCACTATCTACATTTTATGTCCCGGCATTTTAACAGCTGCAAACTCCTGGCTTGATTCCATTCTGATTATTTTCAGTTATGCAAGGGCTAGTCATCGACCATCATAAATTCTTTGAAATTTGTTCTGTTGATTTTCCTGGAAATATTTGCCTGAATGGACATATATTTTCCATTCATCGCCTTACAGTCCGAATCTCATCTCTTGGGTAAAAACAACATGGAATTGTCTAGTACTCCAACCAGAATCCATACACAGTTAGGTAGAAAGTAAATACTGAACCTTTTGCAGTATCCAGCTATTTGAGACATCCTCTAGTTCAGGGGTATCCAACATGCAGTTGAGGGGTCAAATCAGGCCCCCTGAGGGCTCCTATCAGGCCCCTGAGCAACTGGCTGTCATCCGCTTTCTTCTCCCATTATCTTGCTTCCTTCTGCATCACAGCTTGCTTTGCCAGGATTGCTCAATTGCACAAGAACTACAGAGCAAAACCTCTATTTTCTCCATTGGTTGAGGATCCTCCCTTGAGGAGGAAGGGGGGGGGAGAAATAGCTTGCTTTGCCAGGTTCTCTCAATTGCACAGCAGAGCTACTGAGCAAAATCTTCCTTCTATTGGCTGAGGCTCCTCCCCCCAGCCAGAGCTTCCTTTGCCCAGGTCCCTGGATCCCATGGGAGAAATACAAAGAAAGCATCTTTAAGACCAATGAGCGCTAACATTTTAAACATGTTTTAAGTTTTTTAAAAATATATATTTGTGTTTGTCTGTATTCTTTATAAAATTTATATCTCTGCTACCTAATCTTAAATAGATACACACATGGGGAGGGGCAGTGGCTCAGTGGCAGAGCATCTGCTTGGTAAGCAGAAGTCCCAGGTTCAGTCCCCGGCATCTCCAACTAAAAAGGGTCCAGGCAAGTAGGCGCGAAAAACCTTAGCTTGAGACCCTGGTGAGCCGCTGCCAGTCTGAGTGGACAAGACTGACTTTGATGGACCAGGGTCTGATTCAGTATAAGGCAGCTTCATATGTTCATATGTTCATGGCCCAGCCCAACATGGCTTGGCCTAACCCGACATGGCCTGGCCCAACAAGGTCTCATTTATGTCAGATCCGGCCCTCATAACAAATGAGTTTGACACCCCTGCTCTAGTTGCTTTACTGAAGGCAAGATTTCAGCCTAAGTAGAGTTCTCAACTCCTGGAACATTTTGTTCATTATTGTTGTTCCTTTCCTGTGCCTTCCTTTGGGAACAATCCCCATCTTCTCGCAGCTGCCGTGCCTGTGAGATTTACACCCATTGAGACTGAGGATTTTCCTCCATCCATCTCTGATATGAACATACAAGCTGCCCTATAGTGAGTCAGGCCAGTCCCCCCATGTCCTCATCAACAGAGAGGTGGGGCAGTCGATTGTCTAAGGCAGGGCTTGGGAGCCACATGTGGCTCTTTCACACGTATTGTCTTAGCAGTAGTATGTGCAAAAAGGATCTAGGGGTCCTAGGGGATCATACGCTGAACATGAGTCAACAGTGTGATGCGGTGGCTAAAAAGGCAAAGGCAATTTTGGGCTGTATCAACAGAAGTCTAGTGTCCAGATCACGTGATGTGTTGGTATCGCTTTACTCTGCTCTGGTAAGACCTCACCTGGAGTCTTGTGTTCAGTTTTGGGCACCACATTTTAAGAAGGATATAGACAAGCTGGAACGGATCCAGAGGAAGGCGACGAAGATGGTGAGGGGTCTGGAGACCAAGTCCTATGAGGAAAGGTTGAAGGAGCTGGGGATGTTTAGCCTGGAGAGGGGGCGGCTGAGAGGTGAGATGACCACCATCTTCAAGTACTTGAAGGGCTGTCATCTAGAGGATGGTGTGGAATTGTTTCCTGTGGCCCCAGAGGGTAGGACTAGAACCAATGGGTTGAAATTAAATCAAAAGAGTTTCCGGCTCAACATTAGGAAGAACTTCCTGACCATTACAGCGGTTCCTCAGTGGAACAGGCTTCCTCAGGAGCTGGTGGCCTCTCCTTCCTTGGAAGTTTTTAAACAGAGGCTGGATGGCCATCTGACAGCAATGAAAATCCTGTGAATTTAGGGAGAGGTATTTGTGAGTTTCCTGCATTGTGCAGGGGGTTAGACTAGATAACCCTGTATGTTCCTTCCAGCTCCTAGATTATGTATCTACAGAATCATAGATTACGTAGCTCCTGGAAGGCAAGGAGGAACTTAATGCAGACTTACTCTCAAGTAAGCATCTGTGGCATTGGAGCCTCAGTTAGCCTCTGAGCACTGACCCATAGGTAGGCAACTGTTTCCACTGGGTGTAAAGTGGGGAAGGAGGGGGGAATAGACAGGCTTACAAGCTCTTCTCCTCCACCGCAGAGGTTGCTAGGAGACCTACAGTGGGGAAGGAAAGCTCAAGAGCCAAGGGAGCCTCTGGAAGGAGGGACAGAATTAAAGAGGGCAGCGCAGGCTTCTCCCTTAGTTTTATAGCTCTTGTAGGAGCTGCATTTACTAACCTTGGTGTCAAGCCAAAGAGAGAGGCGTAACAATGCAAATGGTGACCAGTGATTTATGTGGTACATGTGTGTCTCCTTCTTCCACTGGTGCAAAAAAAATAATAATTTCCTAACCTTTCCCCATGCTGGTCTTATGGGGACTACTATTCCCAGCTTTTTTTTTAAAAAAAAAAAAGCCTCCTTCTAGCATGGCTGTGTTACAAAGTGCTTACTATGTATCTTATCTTTCGGCGCAAAGAAAGTATTAAGAGTTTTAATAAAGACACGTGTGTAATATTTGATCATATCTTGCGACTCTCAAGCATCTGATGCTTATTCTATGTGACTCTTACGTTAAGCAAGTTTGGCCACCTCTGGTCTAAGGAATATATTTGCATAAGGGCCATCAAGCCACAACCAACTGATTGTGACCCTATCGATGGGCTTTCAAGGGAAGTGAGAAGCAGAGGTGTTTGGCCATTCCCTTCCTCTACAGAGCCTTCTTTGGTGGTCTCCCATCCACGTACTGACCCCGCTAGCTTTCGAGATCCGGTGAGATCAGACTATACCAGGGGTGGCCAAACTTGCGTAATGTAAGAGCCACATAGAATAAACATCGGATGTAGGAGAGCCACAAGACATGAGTATCAGATGTTGATAGCCGCGAGACAGGAAGGAAGGAAGGCAGGCAAAGAGAGGGGGAGGGGGAAAGAAAGCTGCTTTAATGCATTTTCCAAGCTGCCAGTTGGCTTGACCTGGAGAAGTGATTTAAAGAGACAAATGCCTTCTCCAAGCTGGCTGACGGGGCCGTTGAGAGCCACACAATATGTGTGAAAGAGCCGCATGCGGATCCTGAGCCGCAGTCTGGCCACCCCTGGACTATACCATGCCACCTCTCCTTCCAAACTGGAGAGCCAGTTTGGTGTTGTGGTTAAGTGCGCGGACTCTTATCTGGGAGAACCGGGTTTGATTCCCCACTCCTCCACTTGCACCTGCTGGAATGGCCTTGGGTCAGCCATAGCTCTGGCAGAGGTTGTCCTTGAAAGGGCAGCTGCTGGGAGAGCCCTCTCCAGCCCCACCCACCTCACAGGGTGTCTGTTATGGGGGAGGAAGGGAAAGGAGATTGTGAGCCGCTCTGAGACTCTTCGGAGTGGAGGGCGGGATATAAATCCAATATCTTCATCTACCTCACAGGGTGTCTGTTGTGGGGGAGGAAGGGAAAGGAGATTGTGAGCCGCTCTGAGACTCTTCGGAGTGGAGGGCGGGATATAAATCCAGTATCTTCATCTACCTCACAGGGTGTCTGTTGTGGGGGAGGAAGGGAAAGGAGATTGTCAGCCGCTCTGAGACTCTTCGGAGTGGAGGGCGGGATATAAATCCAATATCTTCATCTACCTCACAGGGTGTCTGTTGTGGGGGAGGAAGGTAAAGGAGATTGTGAGCCGCTCTGAGACTCTTCGGAGTGGAGGGCGGGATATAAATCCAATATCTTCTTCTTCTTCTCCCTTCTAAGGAATGTACTTCCAGGGGGAAATAAAAGACCACTCTTCAAATGTTTCAGTTGAGATGCCTCTCCTTACCGAGAAGTTATTGTCATAAAGTCAGAACGTAACATGTGAAGTGACACATTGCTGCGCTTTTATGTGCAAAACCAGGGCAGAAACTTTGGCCTTCCTAAGCACTCTCTTCATTATGGCAATGTTGACCTTTCTGAACTGGGATGATGAAGCTGTTCAAGGCTGACTGGCTGGTAATCCTTCCAGGCGTTCTTTCACGCCACTGCCTGAATTACTGCTGGCAAGAGAAATGAGCCCAGGAGAGAACAAGGGGAGGGGGGCAAAGGCAGGCATCTGAACAGCAAAATACATTGTTCTTGACTCGCCATAAAGAATAAACAAATGGAAAGAGGTACTCAGATTCCTACAGCCTTATTTCAACATTTAACTTCTTGTCTTTTCCAATTGTTTCCAAGAGATCAAATTGGAATGGACTTAATAGAAAGGCCTGTGACATTCTGTTACCATTAAGAGAACATGGTCCACAAAAGACCTTTTTCATCAGTACCAGCCAAACTTGACACAGGGTTCAGGTTTGTGAAGTTCACCAGAACTCTTCATAAGGCTGGATGTTACACAAATAAAATGAAAGGGGGGGGGGGGTAGGTAAGAAGCAGATGTCTCATACTATGATACTAAGGGCTCTTCCTCATTCTCATTTTTGTCCTTTGAGTGTCCCTAGTGCTTAGTAGGTCCCCCCTTTCTCACATGTGTTTTACTGCCTCTAGTGGCCGATGTGATATTACATCGCAGTATATATGTCATAGGAGCCGCGTGGCGCAGAGTGGTAAGGCTGCAGTATTGCAGTCCAAACTCTGCTCATGACCTGAGTTCGATCCCAGCAGAAGCTGGGTTCAGATAGCTGGCTCAAGGTTGATTCAGCCTTCCATCCTTCTGAGCCGGTAAAATGAGTACCCAGCTTGCTGGGGGTGGGGGAGTGTAGATGACTGGGGAAGGCAAACCACCCCATAATAAGTCTGCTGTGAAAACATTGTGATGCGACATCACCCCAGAGTCAGAAATGACTGGTGCTTGCACAGGGGACTACCTTGACCTTTTTAAAACATATATCTGTCATATCTCCCTGCAGATTTCAGCTGCAGGTGTTTTTATGTCAAGCAAACAGTGAGGCAATTATTGATTCAGCCACTAGAGGGAGGAAACACACATGTGGGAAAGGAATTCCAATAGAGGTACACAGATGTGAAAAATGACAATGTGGAAGAGCCCAAAGACCTGTTTGTGATAGAATTATGTGCTTAAGCATGCCAATACAGTGGTGTTAAGTGCACTCTTGGATTTCTGGGAACAAAACCCAGCAAATGCTGTCTTCCCATTAGAAAGAAAGTGGTTGTGTGGTGTGTTTCATGAGGAGGGTTTGTTTGTTTTGACGGTTGGTACGAGGTTTGTTACCTTATAGGAGGAGCTTTAGAATTTTATTTCTGTTGCATATTGTTCCCCTCTGGGAAGTCAAAGCGGCTTACAAAAATACATAAATAGAGTTTAGACAAAGCAATAAGAAGAACAAAATAGTTCCAGCATCCTGGATTTGCCCTGGATGCACTGGCATGCCTCACTTAGGGTTATGGGATGAAAGGCATGGGAGGGACGGTGGCTCAGTGGTAGAGCATCTGCTTGGGAAGCAGAAGGTCCCAGGTTCAATCCCTGGCATCTCCAACAAAGGGTCCAGGCAAATAGGTGTGAAAAACCTCAGCTTGAGACCCTGGAGAGCCGCTGCCAGTCTGAGTAGACAAGACTGACTTTGATGAACCCAGGGTCTGATTTAGTAGAAGGCAGCTTCCTTCCTTCCTTCCTTCCTTCCTTCCTTCCTTCCTTCCTTCCTTCCTTCCTTCCTTCCTTCCTTCCTTCCTTCCTTCCTTCCTTCCTTCCTTCCTTCCTTCCTTCCTTCCTTCCTTCCTTCCTTCCTTCCTTCCTTCCTTCCTTCCTTCCTCCCTCCCTCCCTCCCTCCCTCCCTCCCTTCCCTTCCCTTCCCTTCCCTTCCCTTCCCTTCCCTTCCCTTCCCTTCCCTTCCCTTCCCTTCTGGTAGAGCATCTGCTTGGTAAGCAGAAGGTCCCAGGTTGAATCCCTGGCATCTCCAACTAAAAAGGGTCCAGGCAAATAGGCATGAAAAACCTCAGCTTGAGACCCTGGAGAGCAGGGGAGGGACAGTGGCTCAGTGGTAGAGCATCTGCTTGGGAAGCAGAAGGTCCCAGGTTCAATCCCCGACATCTCCAAAAAAGGGTCCAGGCAAATAGGCATGAAAAACCTCAGCTTGAGACCCTGGAGAGCCGCTGCCAGTCTGAGAAGACAATACTGACTTTGATGGACCAAGGGTCTGATTCAGTAGAAGGCAGCTTCATATGTTCAAGCCAAGGGCCAAAAGATCTTCTGGTTGCACTAAGAGGGTCAGGGCTTTTTTATAGCAGGAATTTCTTTGCATATTAGGCCACACACCCCTGACAATAACCAATCCTCCTGGAGCTTCCAGGAGCTCTGTAAGCTCTTGGAGGATTGGCTACATCATGGGGGTGTGGCCTAACATGCAAATGACTTCCTGCTGCAAAAAAAGCCCTGCCCAGTCCTACTACGCCTATGATGTGAATTTCCCAGTTGGAAATGCTTATCTTCTCTTTTGTGATTATCAGCCCTGGTTTTATAGAGAGAAGAATTAGGAATCCAGGGGTGTGCGGCCTACTATGCAAAAGAGTTCCTGCTCCCCCCCCCAAAAAAAAAACAAGCCCTAAGGAGGATTATGGCTCTGGCTACTCCCACGCTTCAGTGCCTTTAGCAGAAGAGGCAGTAGACAGTCATACAACATTGGCACATGTGAATATGTACCATCAAATCCCTGGTGTTTTGTTTGTGTATACTGAAGCTGAAAATACACCTGTTGCCTTATTCACACAAGACATGTGTGCATCGGGAGAACTGCAGGCAGCATATGTTCCTATTATGCATAGCTGGTAAGCCAAAGGCGAATATTTGAAAAGGGCTTATACTTCAGGAGCCCTGTGGCGCAGAGTGGTAAAGCTGCGGTATTGCTGTCCGAGCTCTCTGCTCATGACCTGAGTTTGATCCCGGCGGAAGCTGGGTTCAGGTAGCCAGCTCAAGGTTGACTCAGCCTTCCATCCTTCTGAGGTTGGTCAAATGAGTACCCAGCTTGCTGGGGGGAAAGTGTAGATGGCTGGGGAAGGCAATGGCAAACCAGCCTTTAAAAAGTCTGCCATTAAAATGTCATGATGTGACGTCACCTCAGAGTCAGAAACGACTGGTGCTTGCACAGGGGACTGCATTTACCTTTTTAATATTATACTTCAGGAGTTTATTTCATAAGAACATAAGAAGAATCCTGCTGGATCACACCAATGGTCCATTTAGTCTAGCATCCTGCCTAGTAGCCAACCAGTTCGTTGGGAGGGACAATGAGACATAGAGTTCGTGACCTTCTCATAAGAAGAGCCTTGCTGGATCAGATCAATGTCCCATCTAGTCCAGCATCCTTTCTGTGGCCAACCAGTTCCTCTGGAGGGCCAACAACAGGGCAGAGAGGCTTTCCCCTGATGTTGCCTCCTGGCTCTGGGATTCAGAGGCTTAGTGTAGAGGTGTATCTGCTTGGACAATGAAAAAGGTTTGGAGGCCATCAGGAGACTGTAGACTAAAAGAGGTAATATTGCAAAGAAGGAAAAAAAAAAACATTGTGGGGAGAGAGGAAGGCAAACTTCCAACCTGTCTCTTACAGGATTGGGATACCTCACACATGTATGTAATCCTAGTGACTGAAATTTCCAGTCAATTGAGAAAGCCTAGAGCTCCTTCCACCTTCCCCATCAGCAACACATCGTATGCCCTTATAAAGTAATTAACACATGGAAGGCAGTGCTTCAGAAAGTGGTGGCGGCTACAAACATAGACAGCTTCAAGGGGGGGACTGGATAAACCTATGGAGCAAAGGTCCATCAATGGCTCTTAGCCACAAGGTGTAGAGGGAACACTCTGTCTGGGGCAAGTGATGCTCTATATTCTTGGTGCTTTGTCTGACTCCCCATCTATCCACGTTTGGGCATCCAAATTTTGGGAATATTTTATTCTAGGTGAATTTGTTAATTCTCAACCTTCACATTCCTTGTTGAAGTTTAATGCCTATCTCCTTCGTAGATGGGGACCCTTTTTACGGGGGAATCTAGGTTCCTCTTCCATAACCTCTACTCTCCCGCAAGAGGAATGCCTCACTTGACTAGCTTTTCACTGACTGATTTCTTTGGATCTCTGCCCTTACTTTCTTCTCTTCCTGATTATTGTTTTCTATTGATATGCATTATTATATATTAGGGTTTGTAGAATCTTTCGGGATCAAGTGCCGTGTTCTACTGGAGAAAGTTTTCCTTCCAGACGTTTCGTTCTCACTGCGGAGAACATCCTCAGTGGCGTTGCAGCCGGAGCAGGCACTCAGACCTTCTTGGCTGCTGTGCATTGAGTAGGGCCGGGCTGCTGGAGAGCTGCTATTTCTAGGCTGGAGGGGGTGTGATGAAAGGGCAATTGGTTTGTGGATGTGCCCATTGTTTGGTGGGGCTTCCTGGAAGGGTAGTGATAAGGAAACTGGCTGTTGAATGTGACCATTGTTCTGTGTTAATTGCTGGGAAGGTTGGAAGGGGTTTGAAGATAAGGAAGATGGTTGTTGACTGTGCTCATTGTTCTGAGACTTTCTGCAATTTATAGTCTGTAGGGTGTTTTGCAGAGCTGGGTACCAAGATAGGTGGATGAAAATGCCTTCTTCCTTTCTGTTAAAATTGTGCTGGTGTTTGTAAATCTCAATAGCTTACTATATGGAAGTAAATCTCAATAGCTATTGATTTTTACAAACACCAGCACAATTTTAACAGAAAGGAAGAAGGCATTTTCATCCACCATTGCTCATTTTCATCCATCATTGCTCCGGCTGCAACGCCACTGAGGATGTTCTCCGCAGCTGAGAACGAAACGTCTGGAAGGAAAACTTTCTCCAGTAGAACACGGCACTTGATCCCGAAAGATTCTACAAACCCTAATGATGTTACCAGCCGTGAAAACCTGAAATCTTTCATTATTATATACGTGCAGTGTGTGTTTGGTTAATATTTGGTACCTCCTTTCCTTTAGCAGCAATGTTATTATGGTTTATATCCAGCCATACTGTTTTATGTTTTATGGCTCAGTATTGTACTTTATGCGGCATCTGTATTTTTCTTCCTTATATGTTCAATGTTGAACTTTAATGCTATTGTACCTGGTAGCTAGTTCTTCAATAAAATGTATTCAAATATATATATATATATATACACACACACACACACACATATTTGATGCTTGGGAGGCAACCAAAAGTTGCGGGGGGGCTTCTGGAGTTCTGGCCCTGCTGGTGGACCTCCTGATGGCACCTGGGTTTTGGTCACTCTGTGAAACAGAACTGTGTCTGGTCTAAGGACCACAATAACAATAAAGAATCATACAGTGTTGGACTGGATGGGCCATTGGCCTGATCCAGCATGGCTTCTTTTATGCTCGTGGTGCTCATGGGAGGGCTTCTGGAGTTCTGGCCCTGCTGGTGGACCTCCTGATGGCCCCTGGAATATGGCCACTGTGTGACACAGAGTGTTGAACTGGATGGGCCACTGACCAGATCCAACATGACTTCCCTTATGTTCTTCTGTCTGGGGCAGTGATGCATTGTATTCTTGGTGCTTGGTGGACAACAGTAGGAGGGCTTCTGGAGTTCTGCTAGTGAACCTCCTGATGGCACCTGGGCTTTGGCTGCTCTGTGACACAGAATTGTGTCTGGTCTAAGGACCACAATAACAATCATAAAGTGTTGGACTAGCTGGGCCACTGGCCTGATCCAGCATGGCTTCCTTTATGTTCCTATGTTCACAAAATGCTGATTGTGGGGTGAAAGAAAGAGAAGGGAAAAAAGGGTTTCAGTATCCCTCTGGGGTATCCCATTTGCCTCGGCACTGACTGTGCTCATGAAAGGGGATGAAAGATTCCAATTTTTTTTAAAAAGATCCCTGTTGTTTAAAATGTGTAGCTACACCTGCTGCCTTTGGTCTTTTGAAATTATAAAAGGTAACTAGGACTTTTTGGAGGGCAAGCTGTCATGGTGTCAGAGGTGTGGCCCAATACACAAATGAGTTCCCTGCTGGGCTTTGCGTGCAGGCCCCGGATTCAGCAGGAGCTCACGGGAGCACAGCTCCTGAACCTTTCTGAGAGTTCCACCTCCTCCTTCTGAGAGCTCCACTTCAGGCATTGAATAGTAGGTGCAGCTGCACAACAATCCCTGGATGAGCTCCACCACCTCTTTTTCTACAAAACAACCCCTGTTTGTGCGAAACAATTGTGATGTCAGGGGTGTGGCCCAATGCGCAAATGAGTTCCTGCTGGGCTTTTTCTACCCCCGAAAAGCCCTGAAGGTAACTTTGAATTCTTTCTAGAGCACTTTTTATTGCATCTTTGCAGTCTGAGTCATCAGTGTTCTAAACTCAAACCCAGATGCTAATTCTCAAAGCATTGTATCAAGGAGGAGGGGCAGCCCATTCCCAACAAAGCACAAACCCTACCCCGTGGTGGATATTAACATCTATCATGTTACTGTGAGCCCCTATTATTTTTGAAACCCTTCTCTTAATGCTATAATTAGATAATAGGCATGTGTATTGTAGGGAAAGCTTGGGAGCAAGTCAAATCCATTTACTAAATGTTGAACTCGAACATGACTCATTGACGTGAGCAGAGTACACCACTTCACCATGAAAGGCTCTAATCTCATTAGAGGAGGACAGGTCTAGTTCTCTGTTTGTTCAGCACTTATCATTAAGTGGCACACATTATATAAAGACAACAGACAGCTCCTGCCCTGGAAAGCCAAGTATGCCATTAAAATGTTAATTCTAGTCTATGAGAATGTGTAGAACCATGTGTAGCACAAGCCAATGACTCTCTGAGCCAAAAACAGCTGCCAGCTTTATAATGGGGCTTGCCAAGTCATTGGCAGCCCTCTCCTTCCCCACTCTTAGCTTCTCAAGCAGGCAGGAGAAGTTGCTTCTGGAGTTTCTGGTAGGCCACCATAATTGGTTGCTACTCTGGATTTGGTCTAGTGGGTCCCAGTAGAAGAAGAAGAAGACTACAGATTTATACCCACCCTTCTCTCTGAATCAGAGACTCAGAGCGGCTTACAATCTCCCATATCTTCTCCCCCCTCAACAGACACCCTGTGAGGTGGGCGGGGCTGAGAGGGCTCTCACAGCAGCTGCCCTTTCAAGGACAACCTCTGCCAGAGCTATGGCTGACCCAAGGCCATGCCAGCAGGTGCAAGTGGAAGAGTGGGGAATCAAACCTGGTTCTCCCAGATAAGAGTCTGTACACTTAACCACTACACCAAACTGGCTCTCAAGTGGACTAGCCTACAAGTTCCTGGGGCCGTTCAAAATCAAGAGGGTCATTAACCCGGTGACCGTAGAACTAGAATTGCCCAAAGCCCTTAGTAAAATACACCCTGTATTTCATTGCAGCCTGCTCCATCGGGACCCCGGCTCTTCGACTTGGCATCCTCGAACAACAGCCCCCCAACCGGTGTTAATTGGGAATCAGAGTCACCACGAGGTCCAAGAAATCCTGGACTCTAAAGTCAGAAAAGGGGTTCTGTACTACCTGATGAAGTGGAAACATTTCCCTGTCAGTGAAAGTGAATGGGTAGCAGAAAAGGATGTATTAGCTCGAGATTTGATTAAGAAATTTCGCCAAACCCAACGGGCGGTCGAGGGGGCTTAGGGGGGGGGGGGGCAGTATGTCAGGTCTGTATAAAACTCTGGTCAAGTCTGTATCTAACTCTGGCTCAGGGGAAAGGCATCCTGGGTAAAGCCAAACTGTATTCCATTGCTGCTAGCTTGAACTCTCCTTTCCCCCCTCCTTTCCTTTGTTATGTAGTCATGCTTTGAAATGGGAATATGTGAAAGTTTTATCTGAGCCTTCTCAGGCCTAGCTCAGGGGGAGGCTGGAGCCGGCAACGCTCAAGGCCAAAGTAGGCCTGAGAACGAAATGGTAACATCAATGTGTGAATGTGCCCTGCATAGTCCCCCCTCCCTAAATAATCCCTTTGAAGTGTACCTTATATGATTGCATTCTATTGTATGATCTTTAGTCTTTCAATACTAACCTAGCCGAGAACAACAGTATCAATAAACTAGTTATTTTGTTTCAACAAACGACTCGTTATTGAATCTGCCGACTTGACAAGGTGGACTGATCTCTGTCATCTGGAGATCAGCTGTAATTCCAGAAGATCTCTAGTCACCACCTGGAGGTTCTCCATGTTCTCCAGACTTTGTATATTGAGCATTCTGCTTGGATGTATAAGGGCCATAATCTAATTAATTATGGAAGAAAGACATTTAAAAAGGTGTGCTGTCCCTTTAAATGTGATGGCCAGAACTCCCTTGGAGTTCAATTATGCTTCTCACACCCTTGTTCTTGGCTCCACCCCAATGTCTCCTGGCTCCACCCCCAAAGTCTCCTGGCTCCACCCCCAAAGTCCCCAGATATTTCTTGAATTGGACTTGGCAACCCTATGGGGAGGGAGGAGTGAATGTCTTCATTTGGGTGAGTGGAAAGACAGCGGGGGCGGGGGGAGGACTCACCCAGAATCTCTTTCTAGAGCCCATTGTATTTTTCTCCACTACAGGCCTTACTCCTAGCAAATAAATAAGCATGGTGTTCTCTGAACAGTTAATACTATTTATATTTCCAACAGATGTATAATGTTGATTTACTGACGCACACAAAATGTCAACTAGTGCAATTTTTTTTTTGTAAAAAAAAATGGCCTGAGGAACTTACAAAATGGTGCTAAAATTAGGTTTGATTTGAATTAGGGAGACAAATACAAGTATTTGTGTGGGGGCCCCCCACAAAACTCATCCCTAGATGTAACTCAGTTCCACCGGGGAGAAAGACACTTTTCTGTTTCTAAAAATATATATTAGTTATTCTTCAAAAACTGATCTGTGTTTTGTGATGGCATTAATTTGGCATCGGTGCAGAAAAAAAATGAAACCTAATTAAGAAATTCTAATAGTCTTAAACACGAACCCTTTAGATTTGGCTAGTAAACCATAACTAAACAGAGTGAAGTTCCAAAGGAAAAAACATCTAATGTAATTGCAATGATTCGATCCAGTTTAACACTATTATGTCTTTGGCTGAGGACTCATCAGGCTTGGCAGAACTGCTAACATTTGAGTTAAAATTTCATGTAGAATTTCTAATGCTTAATTGACTTTTTTTAAAGCTCTGTGTTCAGGACACCTGCTAAAGAGGAGGGAAATAACCTCGAGGGAAAGAAAACTGAACTAGGACTGTAGCTTCCCAGAATGGAAAATGAGCATTGCCAGAAAACAGAGAGAACCTTGCAGTTCCTCTTGGCAGGCTCAAAAACCACCTCTTTTTGCTTCTTCAGGTTTTCCAGCTATGTTTGCTCCATTATGTCAGAAATGCCTCATTGAAGTTATTACTGTGTTGCATTTACTAACCCTATGCTGAAATGAACCATTGTGCCACTAACACCTGAGCCCTGCAAGAGAAGGAGGAAGGGTGGGAACGGAGGTGCCAGGGCCCTGGAGGCCAGCACAACCTTTGATGTGCAAAAACGCCAAGCTCGCCTCGCTGGCGCCTCCCGAGCAGAGCAAGGACACCACCAGGGGGGAGAGACCGGCCGTCCCCGGCAACTGATAAGCCGGCATGGGAAGAAGTTACTTGCAGGGCCAAATGCCTTTTATTATGGGAACTAGTTTAAAGCCCATTCTTTTGAAGTGTATGTGTTGGAGCTACCCGTTATCAGTTTCAATCCTTCCTTAGTAGAGAGTAACATTGCTGTAATCAATAAATGAAACTTAGCTTTGAAATAAAGACAAGTCTGATTATTTTGAAACTTCAATGAACCCTTTGCTGACACATACTATCAAGCCCCCTGGTAGTTCACGAAATCCCACAGTCCATTTAAAAAGGCAGGTTTATTTCACAAACAGACCTGGAGGCAAAACATAGTTTTGCTAAGACTGACATCTTTTCTCAGTGACCTCTTTATATAGGATAGTATCATCTAGCCGCTATACTTTAAAGCAAAAGCGGGAACGCAAAGCACAAACTTTTTGGTGGCTACCACTGTCTCCCCACCCCCATAGTCCTGGGAATGCAAGTGCTTTCTAATCAGTGTCTAATTCAGCAGCTGGCCTTGAGACCATGCTTGGCACAGAAAATGCCTGAATAATACGTTGCATAGGTAAGCGAGGCCTAGCAAGGGAGGTGAAGTGTAGGGTTGCCAAGTCCAATACAAGAAATATCTGGGGACTTTGGGGGTGGAGCCAGGAGACTTTGGGGGTGGAGCCAGGAGACAATAGGGGTAGAGCCAAAATCAAGGCTGTGACAAGCATAATTGAACTCCAAAGGGAATTCTGGCCATAACATTTAAAGGGACGGCACACCTTTTCAATTCCTTCCTTCCACAGGAAATAATGAAAGATAGGGGCACCTTCTTTTGAGACTCATAGAATTGGACCCCCCAGTCCAATCTCTTTGAAACTTGGGGGGTATTTTGGGGAGAGGCACTAGATGCTATACTGAAAATATGGTGCCTCTACCCCAAAAAACAGCCCCCCCCAGAGCCCCAGATCAATTTTCCATGATTTTCTATGGGAATAAATCTCCATAGGGAATAATAGAGTTCCCAGCAGACATCTCCCCTCCCCCCGCTTTCTGATGACCCTGAAGCGGGGGGAGGGCCTCCAAACCAGGGGATCCCCTGCCCCCACCTGGGGATTGGCAACCCTAGTGAAGTGGCAATAATGAGCAATGAAAAGATGCATTACAATATTAAGAAAATCATGGTATAGTTCTTGACACATACACACCTATAACATAGGCAGAGTAAATTAATTTAGGAACAGTGTGGCTGATAGCAGATGGCCAGTTCGGGGTAGATTAGAGCGGCGCCAAAGAGAGCCAGCTGGAAATAGCGCCCTGGAGCTTCTGGATGGTGCTTGGAAAAGGGGTGGGCCGTGGGTGCCTGGGGAGTGTCTGGAATGCTCACATGTCCCGTCCACAGCTCCCCGGGCTCTCTCCAGGCACTTCCCGGCCTTCCAGATGGCCGGGGAGGCACCTCAGAGGCACCCCAGCAAAAAGGCACCACTTTCAAAGTGGTGCCTTTTTGAGCCGGCTCCCTTCAAGCTGGTGGCGGGATGGGGGTGGGACGGGAGGCCGATGTGCTCATGTGGACACACTTATTGGGTCCGCCTGCCTCCGGCTCCCCGGGTGGCTTTAAATGCCCATCTGTCAGCCTGCCTGTACCAAAATGCTTGAGCAGTCTCATAGGCAAGATTTCTATGTAAATCATTTACAAGTGGATGGGCATATAATCCAATAAACTTTCAGTGCTTCTCCTAAGCAATGTTACACTCATTCTAAATCCCCTGAAGCCAAAAGGTTTTGAAGGGCATAACTGCTCATTTTGCCATGTTATAGCGCTGTTAGTTGCACCCTTAATGCAATGCAACCAAAAGACTTTGGAAGCCATGGGGGTACTATAGCATCACCAAGCTCCCGCAAAGGTCCATAGGATCCTGAGTCACTTTGAGTATTTGAGGCTGCAGAGCCATGATAATTTTTTTTAAATAATGATACATGATGCACATATAAACAGGGCTTTTTTTGTAGCAGGAGCTCCTTTGCATAGCAGGCCACACCCCCCTGATGTAGCCAGTTCTCCAAGAGATTACAGTAGGCCCTATAATAGGAGCCCTGTAAGCTCTTGGAGGATTGGCTGCATCCGGGGGTGTGGCCTGATATGCAAAGAAGTAGACCTGGCACGTGGAGTTCTAGCGCCCAAGCAGAACCCCAACGTGCACTCCCCCCCCTCTAGGGTTACCAATCCCCAGGTGGGGGCAGGGGATCCCCCGGTTTGGAGGCCCTCCCCCCACTTCAAGGTCGTTAGAAAGCGGGGGGAGGGAAGGGAAATGGCTTCTGGGAACTCTATTATTCCCTATGGAGATTTATTCCCATAGAAAATCATGGAGAATTGATCCGCAGGTATCTGGGGCTCTGGGGGGGGACACTATTTTTTGGGGTAGAGGCACCGAATTTTCAGTATAGCATCTAGTGCCTCTCCCCAAAATACCCCCCCAAGTTTCAAAAAATTGGATCAGGGGGTCCAATTCTGTGGGCCCCAAAAGAAGGTGCCCCTATCCATTATTTCCTATGGAAGGAAGGCATTGAAGGTGTGCCATTCCTTTAAATGTGATGGCCAGAACTCCCTTTGGAGTTCAATTATGCTTGTCACAGCCTTGATCTTGGCTCCACCCCAATGTCTCCTGGCTCCACCCCCAAAGTCTCCTGGCTCCACCCCAAAGTCCCCAGATATTTCTTGAATTGGACTTGGCAACCCTACCCCCCTCTGTTAAAAGTTTTCATGCGCACACACATGGCATGATGATGTCACAGTGATGTCATCACGCTGGGCGCTCAGTGCTCACTTTCGGCTCTGAGGGATCAGGGGAAGCTTCTCTGGTCCCTCAGAGATAGATAGATAGATAGATAGATAGATGATAGATAGATAGATAGATAGATAGATAGATAGATAGATAGATAGATAGATAGATAGATAGATAATTTTATTTATATCCCGCCCTCCCCACCGGAGCAGGCTCAGGGCGGCTAACAACATCATTCAAATTACCATTATACAAAAGACAAAGTTACATTTAACATTAAACATAAACATTAAAATTCTGATAAGTTTAAAATTAATTAATTAAATTGATAAAAGTGCTAATGCTATTTGTTCTTTATGATGGCGGTAATCATTAGCAATTTCTTTCTACGTCAGCGAAAGCCAGTCGGAAGAGGAAGGTCTTGCAGGCCCTGTGGAATTGTTCAAGGTCCCGCAGGGCCCGCATTTCCTCTGGAAGTTGGTTCCATAGGTTCGGGGCTACAGAGGAGAAGGCCCGATTGCGGGTGCATTGCAGCTTCACCTCTCTTGGTCCGGGGGTGGTCAACAAGTTTTTTCCAGCTGACCTCAGTGCTCTCTGGGGTTCATATGGGGAGAGACGGTCCCTAAGGTAGACAGGGGAGAGACGGTCCCTAAGGTAGACAGGTCCTCGACCATATAGGGCTTTAAAGGTAATGACCAGCACTTTGTAACGAACCCGATATATAACTGAAAACTGAAAAAACAGTCGGGCCTTCCCTTCCCCGGTACCCTTGGAGGATGCCGGCGAAGGGAAACACGGCTGTGAGGGACTCTTTATTTCAACCTGGTGAGGCAAAGGCATTTTATACCTCAAGAAATTAATCATTATTGCCTAGCTGGCAGTGGTTTGCATATTGTAGTAACAGGCAGGCATACCGAGGGGAAAGAGCTAGACATAACCCGTTTTCGCCCACAGCTCACCTCCCAGTCACAATCCTGTTCCCTCCGCAGCATCTGGTCAGATTTCCCACCATCTGCACCGAAGTTACAGGAAGTGCCGCGGCTTTTGCGTAGCAAACGTGAACTGCTAAAACCCAGTTTATGTTTGCTACGCAAAAGCCGCGGCACTTCCTGTAACTCCGGCGCAGATGGTGGGAAATCCGACAGAAGCTGCGGAGGGAACAGGATTGTGATTGCAAGGTAAGCTGTGTGCGAAAACGGTCATAGTGCTTTGTACATGTAGGAAGACAGGCAACAATACAACAGAGTGAGCCAAGTTGGCATTTTTCACTTCTTGAAGACAAATGGTAGGGGCGAATTGGTATTTTGTCAAATACAAATGCCCAAGATGAGTCAGGCAAAGCAGAAGAAGTCTGATAAAGAAGGTTAAATATATATATATATATATATATATATATATATATATATATATATATATATATATATATATATATATATATATATATATATATATATATATATATATATATTTGGCTGCTGTGTGACACAGAATGTTGGACTGGATGGGCCATTGGCCTGATCTAACATGGCTTCTCTTATGTTCTTATGTTCTTAAGTCGTCAGTTCAGTAATCGCACAACTAGAACATCAGAGACAGCCCAACAAGGCCATAGGGCATAACAGAGATATGTAGGGATCAAGAGAAAAAAGTCAGGTTCAAAGTTTATAAGAGCATTCTGACAGTCACACAAGGAGTCAGAAAGGGGATTACTTATTTAAAAATTTATAAGCACATCTGCCTCCCGCCCCACCCCCAGTCAGCCTTTGCCTTCCCCAGTGCCCTCGGAGGTTGCTGGCAAAGGGAAACACCACTTTTTTGGTTCCGAGGGATCGGGGGAAGCACCTCCAATCCCTCAGAAGCAAAGGAGAGGCGGAGGCTCAGGGACAACACGAGTGGAAAGAGGGTGCCTGTCCCTGCTGGCATCCTAGGTAATTGCATACTTCACCTACTCCCACACGCTGGCCATGCAAAGGAGTTCCTGCTACAAAAAAGAAACCTGTGTATCAACAAGCCGTACAACTTAACCGATGGGAAAACAACAACAGCAAATGTCTGAGGGCCTCTTTGAGATAGATTCAGGTGGGCAGCTGTGTCGGTCGGTCGGAAGCAGCAGAGCAAAGCCGGAGTTCAGTGGTACCTTTGAGACCAACAAAGTTTAATTCAAGGTATAAGCTCTCAAGCGCACTCAGAATTCTTCAGTGAGGGCACACAAAAGCTGACACCTTGCATAAAACTTTGTTGGTCTCAAAAGGTGCCCCTGGACTCCAATTTTGTTCTGCCCGCTTTGAGAGTGAGACTCTGACCAATTGACCTTCCCCCATCATTGGTCAGTCAGGAGTGCTATTACTGCAACATCCAGTTCATCTGCAGATTAGACCCAGTTCATTTGGCTGTGGTCTGCTTCATATAATGCCCACAATTCCCTGTTCTTTTCCCCCTCCTGTTTTCTCTTTAGACCAAGTTCATTTGGCTGTGGTCTGCTTCATATAATGCCCACAATTCCCTGCTCTTTCCCCCCCTCCTGTTTTCTCTTTAGACCAAGTTCATTTGCCTGTGGTCTGCTTCATATAATGTCCACAATTCCCTGCTCTTTCCCCCCTCCTGTTTTCTCTTTGGGGCCATCATGCTTTTAAAGCAAGAAACAGTTTCCGAATGGCACAGCTTACTACAGCTATAACATCTCCCCCAAACCTGATCCCCAGTATCGTCCTAAAAAATATTATTTTTACCAAGAAAGCCCCTGCTTCCGTACATGCATTTGGAGATCAAATCCCCTTATATCCGTTTCGATTGGAAATGAATTTTCCACTTTCTGAATGCCTGAACTTCTCGCTCTTGCTGTATGGCTACACTGAGTTTGTCATAACAGTGTCATTTCACACAGCATGAAATTTACAACATGCCTTTAAAGATGACAAGCGGTTTTACCCATACACCCACACCCACTCACACACACACTCACCTCTTATTATATTAGGATCTCTCACTACTAGCTACAGACTTCTCAAAATCTTCAATATAGACATTTAATTTTATTAAGAAGGTAAAGGTAGTCCCCTGTAGAAGCACCAGTCATTTCCAACTCTGGGGTGACGTCGCATCACAGCTTTTTCATGGCAGACTTTTTTTACGGGGTGATTTGCCATTGCTTTCCCCAGTCATCTACACTTTCCCCCCAGCAAGCTGGGGACTCATTTTACCGACCTCGGAAGGACAGAAGGCTGCGTCAATTTTGAGCCAGCTGCCTGAAACCACCTTCCGCTGGGATCGATCTCAGGTCGTGATCAGTGAGCTCAGACTGCAGTACTGCAGCTTAAATACTCTGCGCCACGGGTCTCCTAATTTTATTAGGAAGACACAATTCGCTTCCGGCAGCTGAAAATATCGGATGGCTTGGAGACATTCCCTGGACGGAAAGAAAGACTTCCTGTGTTTCTGGAGCAATAGAATCCATCTCATCAGATCCAGCCCTCCCACTAGGCAAATTAGGCATCTGCCTAGGGCGCCAGCCTTCTGGGGTACCAAACTGGGCACTCCCCGTGTGACTTGGTGATGTTATCAGGACTGGGGGGGGGCATGCCCGAAGCTAGCCTCGCCTAGGGTGCCAGACAGTCTAGGGCTGGCCCTATATCTCATACATGTTGTTACGCTATCCCTGGCCTGTTAAAGCCAGGTGTCATGGGTGCTGGGGACCCTGCAGAAGAAGCTGAGCCTGCAGAAGAAACTGTACCCCTGCCACCTGCACCCGTGCCCCTGCCGCCTACTGGAGAAGATCCAAGCCCCCCGGCCTCGCCCTCTCGGGTGGCTCATGTACGTGACCGCCTGCATCAGGATCTCAGGGACCGGAGGAGGGCGGCACGCTCACGAGCAAGACGCTCCCTGAGCCCTGAGTTTTAAAAGGATCCTGGCTCTTCTAGGAGTGAGGATGCTTGAGTCCCAGCAGGATCCTGGCCGCCCTCTGAGTCAGCAATTAATCCAAATGGGCAACAGCCAGCAGAGGGCTATATAGCTGTGGGCTTTGGGAGAAGGCTTTGTGGAAGCAACTAGTCACTTACCTGACGTTCTAGCATCCACTTCGGCTTCTGACTTTGGCTTCTGGACCCCCTGACTTTGGCTTTGACTTTTGGACCCCCCTGACTTCGGCTCCTGGACTTTTGACTTGCGATACCTGGACTGTGATTCAGTTTTGGCGTATTGGACCCTCGTTGCTCCCCAGCTACAGACCTTGGACTGCCCCTGGACTTTGCCTGACCCAGCCCCAGCACGTGACACCAGGCATGATATATTGGGAGTTCTTGTTAACTCCAACATACATTGCGGTAGCAATTACAGTACCTTGAAATTGTCGTTTGCTAATGATATGGACCGGTTGGAAGTCGTTGTTAAATTTCTTACACCTCATTTTTTTAAAAAAAACTATACGAGTCAATGATTCACTGATCTGTTTTTCATTCTCCCTTTTTTAAAATTCCTACCAACCTATCCTTATGGTTGAAGCAGGTATAGGAGATAATAACAGTTGAACTACAGACTCTGAAACAAAAGATAGCAAATAATTGTAGGACTTTAGCATGCTTGTTTCCACTTGGGATAGAGATGGGACTTCAGATCGTAGGACTGTGCCCCACATGCAGGGCCAGCTTCAGGATGTCTGGCACCCAAGGCAAAGCCCCGCCCCACCAGCCCTGCCCTGCTGCCCACACCCTTCCTCCCCTCACCCTCATCCCCAGCAAGAGTGAGGGCAAGTACCATGGCGGTGGTGTGGCATGGCTCCTACACCTCAGAGCGCATGCACTGGCCGCCGTTGCTCAGCTTCCTGCGTGCTTCCGGACCCAGGCGACTGAGTGATGGTAGCCAGGCAGTGCGTGCGCTCTGAGGCACAGGAGCTGTACTACACTGCCAAGCTTGAGTTTTTCCCTCACTGAGGAGGTGAGGTGAGAAGGCCCAAATTGGTGCCCCCCAGGCTGTGCCTTAGAACCCTAGGGCTGCCTGGGGCTGTCCAGGTGCTTCCGGACCCAAGAGGTTTAGCAAAGGTAGCCAGGCAGTGCATGCGCTCTGAGGTACAGGAGTTGTACCACACTGCCAAGCTTGAGTATTTCTCTCACCGAGGAAGTGAGGCAGGAGGGCCCAAATTGGTGCCCCCCAGGCTGTGCCTTAGAACCCTAGGGCTGCCTGGGGCTGTCCAGGTGCTTCCGGACCCAGGAGGTTTAGCAATGGTAGCCAGGCAGTGCGTGTGCTCTGAGGCACAGGAGCTGTACCACACTGCCAAGCTTGAGTATTTCCCTCACCGAGGAGGTGAGGCGGGAGGCCCCAAATTGGTGCCCCCCAGGCTGTGCCTTAGAACCCTAGGGCTGCCTGGGGCTGTCCGGGTGCTTCTGGACCCAGGAGGTTTAGCAATGGTAGCCAGGCAGTGCGTGCGCTCTGAGGCACAGGAGCTGTACCACACCGCCAAGCTTGAGTATTTCTCTCACCGAGGAAGTGAGGCGGGAGGGCCCAAATTGGTGTCCCCCCAGGCTGTGCCCTTAGGCATCTGCCTGGGGCTGACCGGGTGCTTCCGGACCCAGGAGGCTGAGCGAATGTAGCCATGTGGTGCATGTACTCTGAGGCAGAGGAGCTGTACCACACTGCCAAGCTTGAGTATTTCCCTCACCGAGGAGGTGAGGCGGGAGGGCCCAAATCAGCTGCCTAGTGGACAAGCTGTCCCTGTCCACATGATTGTGCAATGTGTGATTGTTATTTATTTGGTGCAGCTGGTGACTGGCAACTGAATGTGTGAACAGTCTATACGGAGGGGATCAGGCACAGCACCCCAGGCAAGCTCCATCGCCTCCCCTCATGGCACGGCTCCATTGCCCCCCCCCCACCGCATGATGAGGCTCAGCTCTCCCCCTTGCCACCATCCACCTTCCCTCCCTCCCTGGCGATGCAATGGAGTGCTGTGCTCCATCTCCCCCTCCAATCAGAGCTCACCAAGCCATGCTGAAGCAGGGCCCTATTGGCTTCGATGTGGTAGGCACACCATCTAATGCTTTGAAGTATGCATGGGAGAAGGCTTCTCCCCGCTCCTTCCTGGAACCGGAAGTGAGGGCTGAAAGCCTTCTCCCACAGGTACTTGAAAGCATTAGATGGTGCACCAGCCGCATCGAAGCTGGTAGGGCCCAGCCTCGGCACGGCACGCTCTGATGGGGGGGGGCGATGCAGTGCCGGGAAGGGAGGAAAGACAGGCAATGGTGGGGGGCCACAGTGGGGGGAGGACAGGCAGGCAAACTAGGTGGTTGTCATGGGCACCGGGAGGGAGTCAATTTGGAGCCCCCCACCTCCCAGCGCTCTAGGCAACCACCTAGTTTGCCTAGCGGGTGAGCCAACCCTGACCCACACTAAACTACAGCCTAAACTACAAAGGGACAACCCCCACATACCAAAGCCTGACAGGATTACAGATCCTGACATATTGGACTAGTGTCTGGGACACTCAGGTTTGACTGTCGTGAATTGCCACTGAAGTATTCTTATTTCATAACATTGAACGTGCGTATAATTGTCTTCCCAGTGTGATCTTTTTATGAGTGCACAATTGAAACTTGAACATTTATTGATGCACTTGATCTGGAGTTGTTAGGTCAGTAATTTTCGCCGTCCTTTTAGAATGTTGCAATTGTGGGCGTGATGGTTAGCGGTATATTGTGTCTTTTTAGACAACAATTACTCTGACGAAGATAAACTTGAAATGCGAACGGAGAGGGTAACCCATTTCATCTTATCTGAGAGAGGAATTATGAATTGGATCTGTTACTGCCTTGCTAATCTGGTTTGAACATGGAATTGTGAACTGAATTGTCATGGCCCTAGGGTTCTCTCTCCCTGGGGGAAAAAAATGCTACATTTGATGTGTCATGCTTGAGGAGGGGAACCTTCTAATTTTTATGGCGTGAAACATATATATACATACTATTGTTTGTTATCTTATAATGAGTATTTATATGTGTTAATAAATTGTAGTTATTAGTGTTAAATTTGTACCCTACAGCCAAGAACCTTGTGCTCTGTTTATAGACCTCTTCTATTGCACCTATTTGAGTCAAGTGCTGGGTTGCTAGACTTAACAGGTGACATCTTTCCTGAGATCTTGAGACTGATTTTGATCGGATATTGTTGATCTTATCCAATAATGAATGGTACAAACTGATGGGGTGTGTGTGAAGAAATAAACTCTCTCCTGTAGCCTTCCATAATAATTGATGGCATCCATTTGACTGATGTTGGAGAGCTCCAGGCCTCCGAGGAGAACAGGAGCTGGCCTTTGATCAGGTAGTCAGGCAAAGTGCTTTTGGGCAGGCAAGTTCTTGTCCTGCCTGAAGGGTGTTGGTTGTCCCTGATGTGTCCTGGGGTGGTATCTAAAGGATGGAACCCCTTGTAGTCTGCTGAGCATCTTCCTTGTCCTGTTGGTCTGAAGCTCCAAAAGGACTGATGTGATTTGGTCTTTGGGTCCTTATATCTTCTGCTTGAGGATGAAGACATGGCCCCCTTCTTTTCTTCTGTCTCGATGAGGACTTTATCTAGATTGGATTCTTCAAAGAATAGTCTGCCCAAGAATTTTTTGATGAGAGGTTGCTTTTTAGATGAGACGTTGAAAGCCAGTTTGATGTAGTGGTTAAGTGGTTAAGGTTAAGAGAACTGAGATATAGAGAAGCTGCCTTTGTTATGAAAGAAGGTAGGACCAGAACCAATGAGTTGAAATTAAATCAAAAGAGTTTCCGGCTCAACATTAGGAAAAACTTCCTGACAATTAGAGTGATTCCTCAGTGGAAAGGCTTTCTTGGGAGGTGGCGGGCTCTCCTTCCTTGGAGGATTTTAAACAGAGGCTAGATGGCCATCCAACAGCAATGAGGATCCTGTGAATTTAGGGGGAGGTGTTTGTGAGTTTCCTGCATTGTGCAGGGGGTTGGCTAGATGACCCTGGAGGTCTCTTCCAACTCTATAATTCTATGAAATCTTTTTATAGCACCCAATAAAGTAGTTTTAAATTGTTTATATGTGTTTTGTTCTGTTATAATTGTACTTACATTGTTTCATTATGGTTGTTAGCCTCCCAGAGTCTGCTGGCAGAGTGAGCGGCATATAAATCTAAAGTCAATAAATAAATAAAAGTGTGCGGACTCTTATCTGGGAGAACTGGGTTTGATTCCCCACTCCTCCACTTGCAGCTGCTGGAATGGCCTTGGGTCAGCCATAGCTCTCTTCTCTGGGAGAACCGGGTTTGATTCCCCACTCCTCCACTTGCAGCTGCTGGAATGGCCTTGGGTCAGCCATAGCTCTCTTATCTGGGAGAACCGGGTTTGATTCCCCACTCCTCCACTTGCAGCTGCTGGAATGGCCTTGGGTCAGCCATAGCTCTCTTATCTGGGAGAACCGGGTTTGATTCCCCACTCCTCCACTTGCAGCTGCTGGAATGGCCTTGGGTCAGCCATAGCTCTCTTATCTGGGAGAACCGGGTTTGATTCCCCACTCCTCCACTTGCAGCTGCTGGAATGGCCTTGGGTCAGCCAGAGCTCTCTTATCTGGGAGAACCGGGTTTGATTCCCCACTCCTCCACTTGCAGCTGCTGGAATGGCCTTGGGTCAGCCACAGCTGTCCTTGAAAGGGCAGCTTCTAGGAGAGCTCGCTCAGCCTCACCCACCTCACAGGGTGTTTGTTGTGGGGAGGGGGGGAAGGTAAAGGAGATTATGAGCCACTCTGAGACTCTGAGTTTCAGAGTGAAGTGTGGGATATAAATCCAGTATCCATCATCTTCTTCAACTTCTTCTTCTGGACAAGGGTTCTACTTTCCGGCGTTTCTACCAGATGTTCCTTATCAGGGCTCACTTTGTAGCAGGAGCTCCTTTGCAAATGAGGCCACACACTCCCTGATGTAGCCAATCCTCCTGGAGCTTACAGGACTCTTAGTACAGGGCCTACTGTAAGCTCTTGGAGGATTGGCTACATCAGAGGTGTGTGGCCGATTATACAAAGGAGCTCCTGCTACAAAGTGTGGCCTGTTCCTTAATTATTATGTTTTCTGCTTGCACCCTGGCACAGAACTGGAGAGAATCCTGAGAAGCATCAGAGGCAAATTCATCTTGAGCAGGGACTTCATAAGATCCAATGGTTTGTGTCTCTGTTCTGCAACAGATCATCCGCCCAGATGACTATGGCACATGTAAAATTTGAGTGCACTGCTGATGCCCCAATTGCTGTTGATGTAATCCAATAATGGAAAAGCTGAATATTTTTATTGGGTTGCGGACATCTGACCTCACTCTCCTAATTATGGCTTCCGTTTCATCATCACTTTGTAGTGTGGCCGAGTGTCAGGCATTTGCTTAATTGTGTGTGTGAGAGAGAGGCGACGACAGACCCAAGGGAATGTCTGTGTGCGTATGTGAGTTTAGTATGCCACAGTACTGTTTAATGCAGCAGACTTGTAGATGAGTCACTCGGTTATGAATCAACCCTTTTGTAAGGTATTTTTCTAACCCAGGCCTTTGTCCAAATATACACATTAATGTTAAGCAAATGTAGGTACATAGGTAGGTAGTAGGGTTGCCAAGTCCAATTCAAGAAATATCTGGAGACTTTGGGGGTGGAGCCAGGAGACTTTGGGGGTGGAGCCAGGAGACATTGGGGGCAGAGCCAGGAACAAGGGTGTGACAAGCATAATTGAACTCCAAAGGGAGTTCTGACCATCACATTTAAAGGGACAGCACATCTTTTTAAATGTCTTCCTTCCATAGGAAATAATGAAGGATAGGGGCACCTTCTTTTGGGGCTCATAGAATTGGACACACTGGTCCAATATTTTTGAAACTTGGGGGGGGGGTACTTTGGGGAGAGGCACTAAATACTATACTGAAAATTTTGTGCCTCTACCTCAAAAAACAGCTCCCCCAGAGCCCCCGAAACCTCCAGATCAATTCCCCATTATACCCTATGAGAAACAATCTCCACATAGGGAATAATGAAGTGCTCAGCAGACATTACCCTCCACCCCCCCCCCACCACCTCGTTTCTGGCAACTCTGAAGCGAGGGATTGGCCTCTCTACTCATGAGTTGCTGCCAACTTCTTCAAAGTAACACAGACACACCATCCCACGAGGAAGCCTTTCAGTCAGAGACTTAAGCCTCCAGAGGTGGGAGGTCACATGGGGGCTGTGGAGGTGGGGCTTCCCCCCATTGGCTAGTTGACTGGGGGTGGGAAGGAGCCTGGGAAAGTGGGACAACCCCCACTGGGACATGGGGATTGGCAAACCTAGTAGGTAGGTAGATATTAAACACACCAGTTCAGAAACAGAGTCTGGTGACAATCCAAGATGCATGCTTTAGTGACAATCTAGGGAGTTTCACCTTGTCCAGAATTGTTATTTCATGTTGATTTGCAAACAGAAAAAATGTCAAGGGCAAGTTTTAAATTCTTCCTGACAAGTTAATTCCAATCTGGAAAGACTAAAAATAAAATCTCTTTTTTTAAAAGATCAACATTTGTCAATAAAGGAGCAACAACTTCACAACACGGGAACCCGTTACAGAAAGAAAATACTTCAAGCCATTTGGTAAATTGCAAAACTCTTTTTTAAAAATAAAATAAAATAATCTGTGACTGTTCTACAAAATAGACTGTGAAACGATGCTTAGTCAACTATGCCCAATTTTCCAAGCATTTGCACTCATGAATCATTGTTTTATATTGTAAAATAAAATATAAATATGTCAGAGAAGGAAATGCAAATTGGAACACAGTAATTTAAGCTGCCGCACTGTCAGCTCCGTAGACTTTATTTGTGTTCATTATTTTATGATCACAAAACACAAATTTTCATTTATGTCAGCTGTATGGTATATCTGAAACTTTTTGGGAGGGGGATATCGCTGTTAAATAAAACTACAGTTAATAAATGCATGATGTACATAAAACATGAACAGATTACATGTGTGGATCAATTCTATTTTCAACAATGTTTTAAGAAAGGTTAGCTCTGTCAGTGTACAGTGAGCCAACATTGTCTCACATCATCTAAAACTTAAATAATTCTAAATCAATTCTTACACTGGAGGGTGAAAGAGAAAAGGACAATTAAGGATTGCCAGTCTCCAGGATGACCTTGGAAAACTGGGCTAAATGAATTTTAACAGGGATAAATGTAAAGTTCTGCATTTAGGTAGGAAAAATCCAACGCATGGTTATAGGATAGGAGAGACTTGTCTTAGCAGTAGTATGTGCGAAAAGGAACTAGGGGTCTTAGTGGACCATATGCTGAACATGAGTCAACAGTGTCATGCGGTGGCTAAAAAGGCAAATGCAGTTTTGGGCTGTATCAACAGAAGTCTAGTGTCCCGATCACGTGAAGTGATGGTATCACTTTGCTCTGGTAAGACCTCATCTTGGGTATTGTGTTCAGTTTTGGGCACCGCATTTTAAGAAGGATATAGACAAGCTGGAACGGGTCCAGAGGAGGGTGACAAAGATAGTGAGGGGTCTGGAGACCAAGTCCTATGAAGAAAGGTTGAAGGAGCTGGGCATGTTTAGCCTGGAGAGGAGGCAGCTGAGAGGTGATATGATCACCATCTTCAAGTATTTGAAGGGCTTTCCTATAGAGGAGGGTGTGGAATTGTTTTCTGTGGCTCCGAAGGTAGGACCAGAACCAATGGGTTGAAATTTAATTCAAAGAGTTTCTGGCTCAACATTAGGAAGAACTTCCTGACCGTTAGAGCAGTTCCTCTGTGGAGGTGGTGGACTCTCCTTCCTTGGAGGTTTTTCAACAGAGGCTGGATGGCCATCTGACAGCAATGTGGATCCTGTGAATTTAGGGGGAGGTATTTGTGAGTTTCCTGCATTGTGCAGGGAGTTGGATTAGATGACCCTGGAGGTCCCTTCCAATTCTTTGATTCTATGAATCTTCTAGGGTTACAATGGAACTCCAGGCAACAACAAATCACTTTATCTGGAGAAAGGAGCTGGGTCTTCCCTGGAGCAGGCAATGGTGTTTGCCTGCCCTTCATCATTTTGAAGGAAGCACAAGGGTCGGGGGAACTAATTAGAGATCATCATGGGAGTGCTGGCCAATTGAGGAATGGCTCACCAGCCTGGTGTTGTGGCAGCTGCCCATCATCAGTTTGGCCCAGTGTGAGCTCCCTACACGCCTGCCCTCTTTTTTAAATTGTGTGGGAGAAGCTAGTTGCTGGTTTTCAGGGCTGAGTGGGGGATTTTCTGGGCCTCGCTCAGATTGGCAGAAGGCGGCCTTTTTTCGCCTGCTCCGTATAGTCAGAGAGGGTGAGGGATAAATAGGCCTGGTAAAGCTGGTGAGACTCTAACTGGAAAGGTGGGGAAAGCATGCATTGAAGGGATTTTGTGTTGGCAAGCACCTCAAGATATCAGTGATGGGGGGAGGTCCTCATACTGGGTACCCATGGGCTGTGCAGTCAGGATGTCTCAGTTGGGGGCATCTTTGGGGTTGGGAAAGCAGATGACAAACCTTAGGGCTTATATTCAATCACAGACCTGTGTGGCCCTCCAAACTCTTATATAACAAAGGGTTTTTTGAACACTTCAACATGTCTTCCTTCTATTTTCATAACACAGCAGTGTCAAGTCGGCAGATTCAATAACGAGTCGTTGTTGATACAAAGAAACTACTTTATTGATACTGATACTTGTGGCCTGAGCCAAGGTTTGAAAACACTAAAGAATATACTGTAGATACATTGCATATAAGGGATATGTCACGGGCTGGGGCCAGGCCAGGCGAAGTCCAGGGGCAGTCCAAGGTCTGTAGCTGGGTAGCAAGGAGGGTCCAAAGCGCCAAAACTGAATCACAGTCCAGGTATCGTAGGTCAGAGGTTCAGAAGCCAAAGTCAGGGGGTCCAGAAGTCAATGCCAGAGTCAGGGGGTCCAGAAGCCGAAGTCAGAAGACAAAGTGGATACTAGAATGTCAGGTAAGTGACTAGTTGCTTCCACAAAGCCTTCTCTCAAAGCCCACAGCTATATAGCCCTCTGCTGTCTGTTGCCCATTTGGGCTAATTGCTGACTCAGAGGGCAGCCAGGATCCTGCTGAGACTCAAGCACCCTCACTCCTAGAAGGGCCAGAATCCTTTCAAAACTCAGGGCTCAGGGAGCGTCTTGCTCGTGAGCGTGCCGCCCTCCTCCGATCCCTGAGGTCCTGACGCAGGCGGTCACGCACACGAGCCACCCGAGAGGGCGAGGCAGGGGGGCTTGGATCTTCTCCAGCAGGAGGCAGGGGCACTGGTGCAGGTGGCAGGGGCACAGTTTCTCCTGCAGGCTCGGCTTCTTCTGCAGGGCCCCCAGCACCCATGACAGGATACTTCAAAAGGATTCCTTAGGAGGGGGGGACTATGCAGGGAACATTCACACATAGATGTTACAGAGTCGTTCTCATGTTGATTAGGCCTGCATGGCTTTGATCATTGTAGGCTCCTGCCTCCCTTCCGTGAGCCAGGCCTGAGAAGGCACAGATAAGACTTTCACATATTTCCCTTTCAAAGCAAGGATACTCTCTACAGGAAAGGAGGGGGTAGGGAGAGGGTGTGCTAGCAGCATTTGGTTATACTTTGGTTTTACCCAGAATGCTCAATGGTTGAGCCAGAGTTATAGACAGACTTGACAAGCAGTATCATAGTACAATACACAAAGCAGCACTAACTTCAACAGCAACATATCTGACTTGTGTCCATAAATCCTTTGGGCTAAGATAAACAGTCTTAAACAAAGCCTCAAACGTAAATCTCACAAGCCAAGAAAAGGTGCTGTAAATTCCTCCATGGAATCCTCCCGACAGACGCATTGCAATTGGAGAACCGGCGTCCATCGAACCAGCTTCTTTAGCTAGGCTTCACATGCCCAAGTTTCATTTAAAAAAAAAATAAAGTAGCCCCAGTCCAATATACAGTTGACCACAGTTCATGAAACTTAAAGGCATCTCTCTCTGTAGATTTATACTGCGGGTTTAAACTGCCAGACACACGCCAATGTTAAAACAAATTGGCCACTAGAGGTAGCGAAACTTTTGCAGAACAGGGCAAAACCAAACAAATGCAAAACACAAGTGAGGGAAATTAGAATGTGGAAAAGTCCTTACTGTAAAAGTACCCAGTACATCCCAGCACATTTAGGGTAATGACATCTTCATCATAGGAACAGTGACATTTAAAAAAAACAAACATTTATACTCACTAAGAGGAGCTACGCAGGGGTGGAATTCTAGCAGGAACTCCTTTGCATATTACATCACACCTCCCTGATGTAGCCAATCCTCCAAGAGCTCACAAGGCTCTTTTTTGTAAGCTCTTGGAGGTTTGGCTACCCCAAGGGGGTGTGGCCTAATATGCAAAGGAGCTCCTGCTAGAATTCCACCTCTGGAGCTATGTAATGTAACCCAAAGGAAAACCTCCACAACATGGTATATTCAGGACTACCACCTATATATTTCCAGCTTGAGTTGCCACAAAAACTTTGCCTAGGGGAAATTCAGCAGAATGTGGGTGCAATAGATTCTGGACTGTGAGTTCAGCAGACTTCAAGTGAGATGAATGAAGTTCTCAGCACAAGGTATCATGAATCATTAAGTTGTCATTTCTTTCTTTCTTTCTTTCTTTCTTTCTTTCTTTCTTTCTTTCTTTCTTTCTTTCTTTCTTTCTTTCTTTCTTTCTTTCTTTCTTTCTTTCTTTCTTTCTTTCTTTCTTTCTTGTAAGGACAAATTTGAAATGAATTTGGAAGAAAGCTAAAATAGTTTCAGTGAGGCTACTGAAATTTTGGGAGGTAGTTTTACACATCCCCCAAAACCAGGATTGCGGGTAGTGATATTTCTGTCCTGCATCCCCTTTCAGAGACATGGACCTCATGTCTGGATCCCCCTGTGGTTTCATACTGTAGCACTGACGGGACAATCACCGCTGATGTGTGGATCCAGCCCACATTTCTTATAACCTTTGTCAATCAATAAATGCTTAGAACCAACTACCGGTATACCAGCCCATGATGTTAAGAGTCAAATTACCAATTAATTTCACCTAAAATGCAATTTGGGAAGGAAGGCAGAATGGTATAGCCCATTGTGGCCATTGGTGGCCAAACTGTGGCTCAGGAGCCATATGTGGTTCTTTCACACATTATGTGAGGCTCTCGAAGCCCTCACCACCCTGTTGGCTGGCTTGGCGAAGGCATTCGCTTCTTCCAGTCAAACCAGCCAGCGGCTTGGAGAATGCATTTAAAGTTTCCACCTCTCCCTTCACCCCATCTATTTCTTCCCTTCTGGCTCTCAAACATCTGATGTTCACGTCCTGTGGCTCTCAAACGTCTGCCATTTATTCTATGTGGCTCTTACATTAGGCAAGTTTGGCCACCCCTGGTATAGCCTGATCTTTTCAGGTCTCAGCAGCTAAGCAAGGTCAATACCTGAAAGGGAGACCTCTAAGGAAGGCTCTGATGAGGAAAGCAATGGCTAACCACCTCTGCTTCTCACTTTCTTTGAAAGACACTGTAACTCAGCCGTGACTTGATGGTACTTTGTGCACACTGAAAATGGAACCTGAAAGCCAATTTGGAGATTTCGGTCTAGATAAAAATTGTCAAGGGATGTCAAGGAAATCACCTTCCACCAAAGAAGATGACAGTATTTCTCAGAAGGATTCCATGTGTTCCTAAGCTATACCAGCACTGTGGAGCCAATAGCTGAATGTAGTACAAAACAAATCTGGGTGGTCGAGAAGATGAAGACTTCCCCTCCTTTCCACAGCTTCCTGTGACCCAGCCCATTAAATGGTCTTACCTGGGTTGATTCTGCACTATTTTTTAGAAAAACTAGAAGTTCCCTTTGTCTTTTTTCTGCAAAGCCCATCACACTGAAAATAACATCTCTGTTGGCTAGCCCTTGCGGCACTTCCAGAAACTGGTTTTAAATAACAGGTAGACAAATTCATCTTAATTTGGTGACAGTTGCTCTATACCAGACCAATTCTTCCTTATCTGTTTCAATGACTGGATTATACGATAATTGCATGAGTGAAGAACGTTTTTGTCAAGCGTAAATTCAAAGGACCGGCTGTGTCGTGACAAAGGTGCGAGGCAGAATTATATGATGAAATGACTATAAAGCTGACATTCTGTGAACACAGACATGGTCGACGTCAGCAGCATCAGACCTCCACACAAAATGGCTTTGCATTATTTAAAAGAAAGCTACTTATAAGAATTTCCAAATCCCTATAAAGAACGGCTGTCTCTAACAGAGGAACAATGTCCCCTATAAAGTAGGTGTGCCCAGTCAGACATGCACTAATCCAGCCCAAACCATGCCCCAGAGAAGGGGCTGGGACTTAATGCTATAGCATCTGCTTGCCATGCGGAAGGTTCCAGGTTCAGTCCCTGGCAATTAAAAGCACCAGGAAGTATGTTGCAATCTGCCCTGAGCCCGCCTATGGGAAAGAGTGGAATATAAATCTACTAAATAAATAAATAAAAAGGCAAATGCAATTTTGGGCTGTATCAACAGACGTATAGTGTCCAGATCACGTGATGTGATGGTATCGCTTTACTCTGTTCTGGTAAGATCTCACCTGGAGTATTGTGTTCAGTTTGGGGCACCACATTTTAATAGACAATGGACGTTTTCGCACTGACCTTGCTCCGGAGCGATGTCCCTCTTCACCGCGCAGCGTCTGTGCAGATTTCGCACCAATTGCTCCGCAGAACCCGGAAGAGCCGCAAAGTCCCGCGGCTTTTGCATCGCAAATGTAAACAGCGAAAACCCAGTTTACATTTGCGACGCAAAAGCTGCAGGACTTTGCAGCTCTTCCGGGTTCTGCGGAGCAATTGGTGCGAAATCCGCGCAGTTGCTGCGCGGTGAAGAGGGACATCGCTCCGGAGTAAGGTCAGTGCGAAAACGCCCAATATTAAAATTAACAAGCTGGAACGAGTCCAGAGGAGGGTGACGAAGATGGTGAGGGATCTGGAGACCAAGTCCTATGAGGAAAGGTTGAAGGAGCTGGGGATGTTTAGCCTGGAGAGGAGACGGCTGAGAGGTGATAGGATCACCATCTTCAAGTCCTTGAAGGACTGTCATATTGAGGATGGGGTGAAATTGTTTTCCATGGCCCCGGAAGGTAGGACCAGAACCAATGGGTTGAAATTAAATCAAAAGAGTTTCCGGTTCAACGTTAGGAAGAACTTTCCTCAGTGGAACAGGCTTCCTCGGGAGGTGGTGGGCTCTCCTTCCTTGGAGGTTTTTAAACAGAGGCCATATGGCCATCTGACAGCAATGCAGATCCTGTGACTTTAGGGGGAGGTGTTTGTGAGTTTCCTGCATTGTGCAGGGGGTTGGACTAGATGACCCTAGGGGTCCCTTCCAACTCTATGATTCTTTGAAAATATTCACCAATAGGCAGTAATGTGTTTGTAATTATCATGACATTTGTGGTCTGTCATGGAGTTTAAACCTAACCTTGAACTGTTGCTTCAGTTCTTCCTTACTGGAAACAGCAGAATCCATTTCGAGCAGTCAGCAGCAACGCTGCTAGGCTGCAGGAACGTATTTGCCTCCCTGGAAAGGAAGGGAGGACTTTTGCGGCCCGTTTGGGTGCGCTTTGGAGGGGGCGGGGCTTTGAAGTAGCGGCAGGACCATCTGCCTCCTATCTCAGTCCACGGCTGAAGTTTGGGAGAGCAGGAGGGCTGCGTGCTGGCTCCTGCTGTTTCTTGTCAGTTGCAGTGCCGGGGACTGAGGGGGATCGTCGGGAGCGTTCTTTTATTGCTCCTGACCGTTCTTGTTGCTGTTAGTGATCGGAGGGCCGGGAAGAGCGTTTTCGTTTGCTCCTCCTCCGGCCCTGTCAGTTCCCTTATCAGCGATCCGATCCGATCGCTGATAAGGCAGGAAGGCCGCGGCTCTGGGGAGGCAACGACAGCGTTGGCCTTGAGATTGAGGTTTCTGATCGGGTGACTGATAAGGCGGTTTTTGTAGTGTGCTTGGAGAGATCGGGGCTGGGACAGCCGACTTTATAAACAGCCTGTTTGAACATATGAAGCTGCCTTATACTGAATCAGACCTTTGGTCCATCAAAGTCAGTATTGTCTTCTCAGACTGGCAGCGGCTCTCCAGGGTCTCAAGCGGAGGTTTTTCACACCTATTTGCCTGGACCCTTTTTTAGAGATGCCAGGGATTGAACCTGGGACCTTCTGCTTCCCAAGCAGATGCTCTACCATTGAGCCACTGTCCTTCTCTCCCCGCCCCCTTCCAGGATGGATGGGAAGCGCTGATTTGAGCAGTGCGGTGGGCAGTGTTTGGCAGCCTTATTGAGCTGTTTTTTATGGCCTGCAGATTTTTTGCCCCCCCCCTTTGCCCCCCCTTTGTCTGAAGATTTTTTTGTCCTTAGTGCTGGCTTTTTATCTGCTGGTAGAAGAGCAGGTAGTTGGTGATGTGAAAGTCCCTTATCTTACATTTTGTAGGGCATTAGGGGGATTTTTCTTGTGAGCCATTTCACCCAGGGGCTTAATTGGACGGAGTCAGCCATATTTGCTTCTTTTTTCTTTTCAAGTAGGTAGGCGGCCATTTTAGGTGCTTTAGAGCAGGAGGCATTTTGGCTGCACCTATTGTCAGCTTCCCTGAGGGCTTTCCTGCTTACAGGGCGGTGGCCATTTTAGGTGCTGCTGTGGCAGCAGCCATTTGAGGGGGAGGTATTTTGTGAGTTTCCTGCATTGTGCAGGGAATTGGACTAGATGACCCTGGAGGTCCCTTCCAACTCTATGATTCTGTGAGTTTCCTCCCCCTTTATCATCCTTGGATGAGGAGAAGGGACTAATACATCCATTTGCAAAGGCTTGGGGCGCTGGAGCAGGCAGCTGGCTTCCACCCCCACCCTTCAGCACCTGGGTCGTTGGCACTCAGCAACTTATGAATCCTATGTTCACCCCCTGCTCAATCACTAACTTTGTGTGGTTTGTACATGAATTTTATGGTTGTTGTTTCTAGTTTGACTGTTTTTTTTTCTTTTTCAATGCCGTTGTTCCTGGCCAGAGGAGCCGAGTTCTCGTCTGTGGACACAGTTCTGTGTTTTGGGCTGCACATCAGTCTCTGAGAACTTCAGTCGGCTCTCAGCTGGGACTCAGTCAATGGGTTACTATTGAGTGGCGTGGGTGCCGGGGGTCTTCATTGGCCTGACCTGATGCCATTGTTATTCCATGGGAATGCGGGCCCTCCTCCTCAGGTTTTAATCATTCACCTGGGAGGAAATGATCTCGGGCTAGTAAAAGGCAAGGCTATGGTCTTGCAGGCCCGAGAGGATTTTTGGTACATCAGGGAGAGATGGCCCAGGACCACTATAATTTGGTCAGCCATGATTCCCCACCTTGTTTGGCGTAGTGCTTGGGACCCTGCAGTTATAGAGAGGGCCTGTTACAAAGCTAACAAAGAAATTAGGAAGGCATTGGAAGGGGGGTTGGGCCACTATCTGCCCCACCCGGATAGTTCTACGACGTTTCCAGTCCTTTACAGAGGGGATGGGGTGCATCTCTCTGAAAAAGGTAACATGCTTTTCTTGAGAGATCTCCGGCAAGGGCTGCGGGTTGCCTTGGGCCTTCCAGTGGGTGCTAAGGCCTAAGCAGAGACTTGGCCTTAGTAGTGGCAGGTTTTACTGGGTTTATGGTACTATGCAGCTAGGGGAAGACCAGAAAGCATCCCCCTTTTGGGGAGTTAGGGATCTGGTAGGACCAGCCTTAGGGTTTGATGATCTGGGGTGTGAGAATGCAGATCATCCTGGGGGCTCGACTAGAGGGTGCCTTCCATTGAGATGTGCGTCTGGTGATTGGGTCCTCTGGGGCTCGCCTCCTTGCTGGGCCAGCCTGGCGGGAGCTGAGACACACAGCTCCGGCTGGGGGGCTGGGTCTCTTGCCCGCTAATGGCAGAGGAGCAGTCTGTTGAGACCCTTGGCGCTGACCAGGCCGCAGTTCTGGTTGCCTTTGCCGTTTATTATTATACTTAATAAAGTGGCCCTTAGTTTTACCAATATTGTGTCCAACTCTTCATTCCGACTTGGGGGGCGATGTGGCTATTTTAGTTACAAACTCCTATTTAAAACAATGGAGTATTTGCCCTGAGCTGGATAGCTCAGGTCGGCCTGATCTCATCAGATCTCAGAAGCTAACCAGGGTCGACTCTGGCAAGCACTTGGACGGGAGACCTCCTTGAAATACCAGCAGTCGGGATCAGAGGGCAGGCTTCATTCAGCCACCTCTCTGAATATCCTTCAGGCCCCCAGTAGGAGTCAGTCACCATAGGTCACCGTGACTTTCAGGTGCGCAAACACGCACACCACACAAATACAAAAAAAAGACAATGGGATATTTGCTTCAGGGGTGGTGGCGGGGTTAAACTTGAATGCTCATCGTAGATATTATGTGATTTTTTTTTGTTTTGGTACTCCTTATTAGGCAGCGTTCTTAGAATTTATGAAGCAGCTAGGGAAAAAAAGAGTTGAATAACTTCCACACACAGTGTTTTATTTAATATAATTAGTTTGTCATCGAAGATTTATAGATCATTGTGCTATGTGTTCCCCCCCTCCCCCATAAGAGCTAGGCTAGCTTGAAATGAAATATGCCAACAGAGAAATCCCCTTCTTAAAAGACAGTGAAATCTAGTTAAGGCATTTTTATTGCATAGGAACAATGAACACTATTATGTTGTGATTTATACTTTTAACATAATTGCTCACTAAAATGAATAGAAGACATTATTCAGGATAAGTGATAGGAGCGGGGGGGGGGGGAATGGGGACAGGGGCCTCTATATCTCCAACAATATCCCAGGAGATATTCTCTACTTGAATAATTTTTGGGGAAATTCCATCTAACAAGACCACGGTTCTGCCGAACTAATCTGTCATTTTAACAATCTTATCTGTGTGTCTCAAGGATTCGTTTGAAGAACTCAGGAGAGAACCAGGAAATATACAATAGACAGCACTCGGAAATCACTGAGTGAAACAAAATATGCAAAGGAAAAGAGTTTGAGGATTTCACTGCCTGTACAAGAGGGGGCGTTGCTTTAGACTTACTTTCAAACTCTGGATGGGAATGCTTGCCATAAAGGGGGGGCGGGGCTTCTCTCAGATGTCCTTAAATTTTAGAAAGAAAATTATATTAAGGCTTTGTTTTGAAATATTTCTTGTGTCGAGAGTCTGCCTTGCTCTCTGCAATAGAACAACTGTACAAGCCACTGTCCAGTAGAGGAAATACGTTGATACAAGTGACACTCAGGTGCAGAACTAGCTTTCAGAGACAGAGGTGAAGCCAGTGCAGATGTGCAGCGAAATTCATGTTGCGGCTTGGGTTGCCTGGTCCCGCAGGGCCAGGGGTGGAATTCTAGCAGGAGCTCCTTTGCATATTAGGCCACACCCCACTGATGTAGCCAATCCTCCTGGAGCTTACAGCAGGCCCTGTACGAAGAGCCCTGTAAGGAATTCTAGCAGGACCTCCTTTGCCTATTAGGCCACACACCCCTGATGTAGCCAATCCTCCTGGAGCTTACAGTAGGCCCTGTACTAAGAGCCCTGTGAGCTCTTGGAGGATTGGCGACATCAGGGGTATGCAACAGAGCTCCTGCTAGAATTCCACCCCTGTCCAGGGCACTGGTGGGGGATGAGGGGGTAGAGTTGCTAGATCCAGGCTGGGAAACCCCTGGAGATTTGGGGATGGAGCCTGGGGAGGATAGGGATCTCAGTGGGGTGCAGTGCCATAGAGTCCACCCTCCAGAGCATCCATTTCCTCTAGGGGAATTGACCTCTGTGGTCTAATGAGCAGTTATTCCAGGGGATCCCCAGCTCCAACCCCTAGGTGCAACCTGGACCTCAGTGGACTCTAACCATCCTCCAAGTAGCTTTGCTTCTCAACCTCCTTCCCCTACGAGTCGGAGGAAGGATCCTTTCATTGGAGGAAGGCTTGAAACCAAAACGGAAGGAGATGGATAGATATTTTAATCAATACATTTTGCTTAGTAGAGTGGTAGGATAGGGGTAAAATCCACCCCAGTGAATCCCTCTCTTGGATAACACTGCTGCCATTGTTGAGTTGAGAACTTCAGCCCACTGGTCGCCGATGTTCTAGATGCCAGCTAGGTCTCAGACTTTCAAGGCTCCCATATCCCTTTCCACAAGAACAGATGGCAAATGAATCAGGATTTGTTTCCTTCGTGTGTTCTCTGGGCAAAGAGTGTGAGATGCTACTGATAGGTTGCCCAAATGTCTACCAGCACCTAGGAGCAACTGCACCCTGGGGTCAGATTTTGCCCACATTGCCTGCTTTGGTTATTTTAGTCTACCCTTGAAAACTGTACCCAGAAGTGAGGTGCTTCTCTACCTTAAAGAATTTCAAAGTGGTGTACAATGGCATTTCCCTCCCCCTTCCCACAAGCTAACCGGAAGCTAGTGTAGACGCAGTGTAGTCAGTTCCTTGTGGTTTTTTGAACTTTTAATAAGGTCCCATTGGCAATGTCAAACAGAATAGCAGACATATTGATTGCTGTGCTGAACCATTTCAGTGAATCACTTCAAGATAATTGGGTGGATCAAAGTTTGAATATGGAATGGTCACTTCCAGACTAGATTACTGTAACTCACTCTATGCTGGCTTGCCCTTGAAACTGATCCGGAAACTGCAGTAGGTGCAGAACGCAGCAGCTCACCCGCTGACTGCATCACCTATATGGATGAGCATGCGGCTGGTGCTCCATGGCCTGCACTGGTTGCCTATAGAGTACTGGAGAGCCAGTTTGGTGTAGTGGTGAAGGGTGCGGACTCTTATCTGGGAGAACCGGGTTTGATACCCCACTCCTCCACTTGCACCTGCTAAAATGGCCTTGGGTCAGCCATAGCTCTGGCAGAGGTTGTCCTTGAAAGGGCAGCTGCTGTGAGAGCCCTCTCCAGCCCCACCCACCTCACAAGGTGTCTGTTGTGGGGGAGGCAGGTAAAGGAGATTGTGAGCCACTCTGAGACTCCTCGGAGTGGAGGGTGGGATATAAATCCAAAATCTTCTTCTTCTGCTGCTACTACTGGATCCATTTCAAGGTGTTAGTTCTGACTTTTAAAGCCTTACGCAGCCTGGAACCAACATACCTGAGCGACCTCTCTTCCCGCGTATGCCCTGGAGGTTGCTTCATTCGGCCTCCCAAGATAGACTGACTTTCCCTGGCCCAAGAGATGCCTGTCTTGCCTCTACCAGGGCCAGGTCCTTCTCGGTCCTGGCCCAGCCTGGTGGAATCAGCTCCCTATAGATATCCGGGCCCTACCTGGCTTGCTAGCCTTTCGTAGGGCCTGTAAAACGAATCTATTCCGCCAGGTCTTCGGGTGAGATGGCAGGCATCTACCCATTATTTCGGTTGGCCTTTCCTACTGTACTATCCCACTGCACTGATTTGCTGCAGTGTCCTGCTAAACCATCCTATCATATTGTTCTGCAGGCCTATTCTGTTGTAATGAATATCGTAATTGGCTTTTTTATTATTATGCTGCTGTGATTTTATTGTGATTTTATTATTTATGTTGTGCTCCGCCCTGAGCCCCTACGGGGGGGAATGGGCGGAATATAAATAAACAAATAACAATAACAACAAAACAACAATAATGACAAGAAGAACAGCAATAACAACAACTTTGTAAAATGGAGCTTTTCCGCCAGGCTTTTGGGTGAGATATCAGACATCTACCTCAGTCAGTCTCCCTGTTGTAGCTGCCAATCTGTCGTAGCATCCATTTGACTCCATCTATGTGGCCTGAAGAGGTCCTCATCATCTGACAGCAATGAAGATCCTGTGGATTTAGGGGGAGGTGTTTGTGAGTTTCCTGCATTGTGCAGGGGGTTGGACTCGATGACCCTGGAGGTCCCTTCCAACTCTAGGATTCTATGATCATTCCTTTTATTGGCATACGCAGACATAACATGAAATAAGGACAGACACGATATACAGTCTACGATTAAGAACAGTAAGCCTAATAAAATTTATAGCGAAACATGCCCCGCATAGATTTTAATGGACTTCTTCAGAAATTTTATTTATTGATTTATTTGATTCAATTTATATCCGGCCCTCCACGTGAAGCAGGCCATGTAAATACATGGAACATAAAACCACATTTAAAATATAAAAAGATACAAAAACATAAAAAAAAACATAAAACTGTTTCAGGTGCTATAATGATCTTCAGATTTCCATTTGTTATTCCAGCTGGGTGTTCTTATAGAAAGATCAGTCTTCGGTTCGTGTTCAAGGTGGCCCGGTTGTTTCGGGGTCTGTTGCAGCCAAATGATCTTAATTCCCAAATGCCTTGGGGGAAGAGCTCCGTCTTACAGGCCCTGCGGAACTGAGTGAGCTCTCGCAGGGCCCTAACCTCCTCGGGGAGCTCTTTCCACCAGCTTGAGGCTGCAACGGAAAAGGCCCTGGCTCTAGTTGTCATGAGCCTGGCCTCTTTAGGGCCAGGGATTGAGAGTAGGTTTCGTGACCCTGAAAGAAGTGCTCTCTGGGGAACATGCGGGGAAAGGTGGTCCCTAAAGTAATTTACTAACAGCCCTTGTAATTTCTATTTCATTCTTTTTCAGTAGGCAACAGTAATCAATCCCATGCAGGGATTGGAGAGGGAAGGAGAAAAAGATTTCCAAACAGTTCTCTCCGGGGATTAGAATATGACTGACAGTCCAGCAATATATGTTGGATGGAATCTGGGCTGTTCACCCCGCAAGGACAGACTCTCTCACTATATGGGATTTGGAGGAATCTGCCAAATCGCTATGCAATCGTTGCTACCTGTTTTAGGCTTAAGTGGTTAAGTGTGGTGTCCCTTATCTGGGAGAACCAGGTTTGGCTCCCCACTCTTCCACTTGCAGCTGCTGAAATGGCCTTGGGTCAGCCAAAGCTCTCCCAGGAGTTGTCCTTGAAAGGGCAGCTGCTTGTAAGATCTCTCTCAGCCCCACCCACCTCACAGGGAGTCTGTTGTGGGCAGGGGTGGATTAACAATGAGGCCGAGTAGGCACTGGATATGGGGCCCCATGCCTTATGGGCCCCAGCTGGCTCCCCCCAGTTTCCCCCCTGCTTGCAGCCCTCCCAGCCTGCACATGCAGCCAGCAACTGAGCTGCTCTTTGCCCAACTTGCCTGGTGTGGCTGCTGCTGGTGTCGTTGCCAAGTTTGCCTCTCTCTGCCTCTCCCCTGCAACTTTGTCCAAGGGGCTTTTGAGAAGGTGCTGCAGACTGCAGCGGGGGCTGCGAGCAGCGGAGCAAATGCTCTGGCTCTGAAATAATTTGTGAGGGGGCCCCCAAGGTGTTGACTGCCTAGAGGCCTCCACGGGGTTTGTGGGGGAAGAAAATATAGGAGATTGTGAGACTCTCTGAGTCTCTGATTCAGAGAGAAGGGCGGAGTATAAATCTGCTGTCTTCTTCTTTTAATGGTTTTAATCCTTATTAACTGTATATTTATAAATGTTGTATTTTTCATTTGAATTTATTTGCGACAAGTTATTGACTGTTTCCTTGTTGTGATCCACCCTGAGACTGCTTGCAGGGAGGGCGGAATTAAAAAAAAAAAGCTAACTAAATGAATAAATAACCATCCCTATAAAATCTTCCTTACCCTTACAAACAATGCTGAGGTGGGAGGAAGCTAGCCTGGAACACTCTTCCCATTGTGCAAGCTTTTTTTTAAAAAAAAATAATGTAGGGGTGTATATTGTGTGTGTGTGTGTGTGTTGTTCAAAAGTGTTGACTCTTTCACCAACAATCCAAAATGGTCCTGCCAGAAAACATATAAATCACACAGAGATCAGCTTTATCTCTGTGTCATTTATCAAATTGTTCTCTTTACTAATCCCTGCGCTTTCACGTCTATAATGTATGTGTCTACTCATATACATTTTACATACATTGGCAAGAAGAGGTGGGGGGGGGGAAGATAATCATATTCCAAAAAAAAATGTGATCTCCCTCTAAAAGAGGGAGTGGAACTCATTAGGTTATTTTAACAATGCAAGAAGGTGTGAATTATGCCGGTGGGTGGGACACTATAATAGCTGCAGATGGAGAAATGAAATTTGAGCTCTGGAGAAAAAAACCCCAACAACAGCAAGTTCATTATCCCCATTATTCTTCTCATGTCTCACATCCCGGCTTATATTGTATCCAGAGGAATCGTAGTGCTCTTTCATGCCACTTCTGAGGCCTTCCTGTTTTATTGCTGCTTATCTCCGGAAGTTTACAAGATCAGGCTGCGAGCGAATTGTAATCCGGCAGGGCCATTTTTGTGGATACGCCGGGACCGACCGAAAGGAACAATCTGGCCTCGTTAAATGAATTATTTAGATGGTTGGGCTGATTCTGCATAAATATTTACATGAACCGACCTGACAAGCAAATTGTCACAGGGCTGAGCCTCACAAAGGCTTTGTGACTTTGAAGGGAAGACACTGGATGGGGATCAAAGAACGAGAAAATGAGTAACAGGATTAAGTATGTGCTGAAATGGAGATAGGAAACGATTTCCTGAGAACTCTGAACCACGGCTTTATCTTAAACTTGAATTAATCTGGAGGACAGCCATTGGCAATACTAATTGCTGACTTTGAGAATGCAGTTGTGTGTTCGTGAGACTTAAATAGCCAAATAAAATCATGTTTATTATTAGATTCGCCCCCTTCAAAAAAAAAATTACTATTAGAGAAATTGATGATGGTGCCGTTGGAGTAGGTGTTAGTAATGGAAGATAATAGATGATAATGATTAGTAATTTGTTTGCAGGGAGTGCTTTATTGTTGTGACAGTGGGTACTTAAATTCTCTTTCCAGCCAGTTCCCAATGGCTTAATGATATACTTGAAGAGTGCTTCTCTCTCCGTTGAACAAGGATGGTCAATTGGCAGCTGCGGAGCTAGGCGAGGTCCACAAAGGCCCTTGGCGAGTCGACCGCCTTTTAATCAAATCGAAGCAGTTTGAAAAATTCTACAGTTCCACTTCTGAAGTGCAGAAAATAGTAAGCAACTATTATGGGGGCTAGAGATACTCCACAAATTTCATTTCTGTTGGAGGGGGTTTTTTATGGCATAATGCCTTGCCATCTAATACATCAACTTTTGTTTTATTTATTTAGACATTTGAAGTGCGGTCCAAACCAGAGTTACACCTGCTAAGTCCCTTGAAGTCAATGGGTTTGGAAAAGTTACATTTGACTTGGGATTGTGCTGTTATTCCATCTATACAACAGGAACCCAAAACAGTTTCTGGCATCTATCTCCTCTCTTCAGGTTAGGCAAAGAGTGACTAACTCATACTTAGTTCTCACATCTGCTTTAGCTCTTTTATTATCTGTATGCTAATCTGCTGGTGTCCACAGGCTTTACCAACTGTGTTTATTCAATCAGTTTGGTGTAGTGGTTAAGTGTGTGGACACTTATCTTGGAGAACCAGGTTTGAATCCCCACTCCTCCACTTACAGCTGCTGCAATGGCCTTGGGTTAGCCATAGCTATCACAGGAGTTGTCCTGGAAAGGGCAGCTGCTGCAAGAGCTCTCTTAGCCCCACCTACCTCACAGGGTGTCTGTTGTGAGGGGGGGGAGGTAAAGGAGATTGTGACCACTCTGAGATTCAGAGTATTGGGCAGGATATAAATCCAATATCATCAATATCATCAATGTTGTGGTGGGAGAAGATATAGGAGATTGTAAACCGCTCTGAGTCTCTGATTCAGAGAGAAGGGCAGGGTATAAATCTGCAGTCTTCTTCTTCTTATCTATATTTATTGCTCAGTTACTTATACATCTTGACTGCTTAGCCCTTCCTTTGTCCCAAGGTTGCTGAGCAACCTGCCATGACGTAGTTGACCTGAACATAGGTTTCCTAGGTCCTAATCCCACACTCTGGTGGCTACATTATGCTAACACAAATGATGGTAGCACACATCAAGTGTGCTGGTAATTACCCTGCATCATCTGTACTGAATTTTCTCTGTGATTTGAGGACTGGGACAATAATCATATGCAGAGGTGGGAGTGCCAGCTATGCCTCTACTAAAGTGCCCGGCCAGTTACCTGCCGGCATATTTCTTAGGTCTTTCCCTCAACTCTTCTTCCTTTCCAAGATTCTGAGTCCCCACCTTTTTGAGCCTGCAGGTACCTCTGGAATTCTGACACGCGGTGGGGGGAACAGTCACAAAATGGCTGCCGTGGGAGATGAAGCTAACCACAAAATATCACGGAACAAAATTGCTTGTAACTCTAATAGTCACTCTTCTACATTTCAAGCCCAAACCTTGTTTAACAGGATGCCTTTTAATCTGCACAGCCTATCAGAAGCTCTGCTGGGAAAGGAAAGGAAAGGAAAGGAAAGGAAAGGAAAGGAAAGGAAAGGAAAGGAAAGGAAAGGAAAGGAAAGGAAAGGAAAGGAAAGGAAAGGAAAGGAAAGGAAAGGAAAGGAAAGGAAAGATCCCCCGTGGAAGCACCAGTCATTTCTGACTCTGGGGTGACGTTGCTTTCACAACGTTTTCACAGCAGACTTTTTACGGGGTGGTTTGCCATTGCCTTCCCCAGTCATCTACACTTCCCCCCCGGCAAACTGGGTACTTATTTTTCCGACCTCGGAAGGATGGAAGGCTGAGTCAACCTGGAGCAGGCTACCTGAACCCAGCTTTCACCGGGATTGGACTCAGGTCGTGAGCAGAGCTTAAGACTGCAGTACTGCAGCTTTACCACTCTGCACCACAGGGCAAAGGACCCATCTAAAAGTGCTTGGTAGCAGTGTTCCCTCTAAGCTGAGATAGCATGAGCTAGCTCACAGATTTTTAGCTCCCAGCTCACACATCTTTGTCTTAGTTCAGGAAGGATGACCCCAGAACACATTAATTTATACAATAGCTCACAACTTTAAAGCCAGTGGCTCGCAACTTTAATATGGGTAGCTCACAAAGTAGATTTTTTGCTCACAAGACTCTGCAGCTTAGAGGGAACATTGCTTGGCAGGTGTCGGGAAAGGTGCTGATGGGTACCAAGGCACCCATAGGCAGAAGAGGAAGAAAGGTAACTCCATAGAGGTGTGGAGCAGTGATAGTTGCCCTGTGCTTAATAATGGCAGTTTTTAATTATGACGATAGCCTATGGGGCGAGCAGTTGCTTGTCTGTGAACATATATGAACACATGAAGCTGCCTTCTACTGAATCAGACCCTCGGTCCATCAAAGTCAGTATTGTCTTCTCAGACTGGCAGCGGCTCTCCAGGGTCTCAAGCTGAGGTTTTTCACACCTATTTGCCTGGACCCTTTTTTGGAGATGCCAGGGATTGAACCTGGGACCTTCTGCTTCCCAAGCAGATGCTCTACCACTGAGCCACCCTCCCTCCCCAATGCTGTGCTTTCTTTACTCTGTTCTCCAGGACTGCAGATCTATTATTACAAAGTCCACAGTAAAAAAATAACATCATAAGTAACCAACAACTGGCTGTTTTCAAGGATTATCTGACCTGAACTGTTTAGATCCTATGCAGTATTTATTTTCATCCCAGTTCAGATATCAGTAAGATATCTTTATGTGTGGGTGAGTATGGAGTATTTTATAGGGTTTATTTGCTGTATAATTGAGTGGGAAGGTTTTTATTATTGTCAAGTCTCTTCTATAACAGCTTGAAGCCAAGATGCGTTGAACTGCAAAGTTAAAGCCTTGGCTGATGAAGGTTTTTGAAACCCAATCCGGTCCCTTGATTGGGTTCTTCTATTGGGCTAATTTACATTGTGACGGAAGAAGACATCTTTTGTATTGAGACTTTCTATGCAGCAAGACAGAATGTATTTCTTCTACTGGATAGGGACATTTCCCCTTAAGGGTTTTGTGGTTGTCAGGCCTCGGATTCATTGGGAGCTCACAGGAGCACAGCTCCTGAACCTTTCAGAGAGTTCCACTTCCTTCTTTTGAGAGTTCCACCTCCTTGTCCATTGAATTGTCGGTGCAGCTGCATAACAATCCCTGGATGAGCTCCACCATCTATTTTTCTACAAAACGACCCCTGGTTGTTGTTATAGTATGTTGCTATTATTGTGCTACACAGTTTGCTATTACTTACTTGTCTATGTGAAACAGTGGTTCTTCATTGTTGTTATCTATTTTGTTTAGATATCAGGGCAGAAGTCTCTTTTCCCATGTCCCCTATTACATCAAGGGATTCAAATGACCAGATTGTCTAATGGTTTGTTAATGAGATATCAAAATTAACTGAAGTAAAAAGGTCATTAAAGGGGGGAAGGCAGCACGGTATAGCCTGATCTCATCAGATCTCAGAAGCTCAGCAGGGTCAGTCCTTGCAAAGGAGAGCCCGAAGGAAGACTCTGCAGAGGAAGGCAATGACCAACCACCTCTTCTTCTCACTTTCCTTCAAAGCCCCTTGCTGGGGTTTCCATAAGACTTGATGGGAGACCACCACCAAGGCTGTGTGGAGGAAGGCAATGGCCAATCATCTCTGCTTCTCACTTTCCTTCAAAGCTCCTTGCTGGGGTTACCGTGAGTCTTGGACAGGAGACCCTCAAGGCAGGCTCTGCAGAGGAAGGCAATGGCCGACCATCTCTGCTTCTCATTTTCCTTCAAAGCCCCTTGCTGGGATTTTCATAAGTCTTGATGGGACACCCACCAAAGAAGATTCTGTGGAGGAAGGCAATGGCCATCCACCTCTGCTTCTCACTTGCCTTGAAAGCCCCTTGCTGGGATTTCCATAAGTCTTGATGGGAGACCACCACCAAGGCTGTGTGGAGGAAGGCAATGGCCGACCACCTCTGCTTCTCACTTTCCTTCAAAGCCCCTTGCTGGGGTTTCCATAAGTCTTGATGGGAGACCACCAAAGAAGAGTCTGCAGAGGAAGGCAATGGCCAACCACCTCTGCTTCTCACTTTCCTTCAAAGCCCCTTGCTGGGGTCGCCATAAATCAGTTGCGACTCAACAGCATATAGGTAAGGAGGTTATTTAATTATTTATTTACATCTTCTAAGGATCTTCGGGTAACAAACGTATATGTGCTGCTCCCCATTTCGTAACAATTTATGGGGTAGATTATGCCATGAATGGACAAAAGATCAGTGCCATGGCTGGGGGGGGGGGGAGATTTGTACACAGGCTAGACGCTATAGTCCTAGTAAACTGGTGGACTGGGTCTATATAGCTCCCTGCAATCCTTCCTGAATAAGTGGAAGATGGCATAGAATTGTAGCAAGGTATAATATCCAGCTCTCCTCCTCCTCCTCCTCCATGCAAATCATGACATTTCTCAGGGAGCGGGTTGTTTCTATTTTTCCTGTCTCAATAAAAGTACAGAGAGGGTTGTAAATGCTGATTGTGGAAGAAGAGCATGAGGAAAAGAGAAGAAGAAGAAGATATTGGATTTATATCCCGCCCTCCACTCCGAAGAGTCTCAGAGCGGCTCACAATCTCCTTTACCTTCCTCCCCCACAACAGACACCCTGTGAGGTGGGTGGGGCTAAGAGAGCTCTTACAGCAGCTGCCCTTTCAAGGACAACCTCTGCCAGGGCTATGGCTAACCCAAGGCCATCCCAGCAGGTGCAAGTGGAGGAGTGGGGAATCAAACCAGGTTCTCCCAGATAAGAGTCCACACACTTAACCACTACACCAAACTGGCTCTTGATAGCACTCTTCTTCTGTGTGCCTCTTTGCTCTAGAAGGGTGGCCATTGCAAACCTTCTAGTGTTTGTTATTTTCTTTCAGAAAGCCAGTCCTTCAGCCCAGAAGCTTTTAACACTGAGTACTTTAAGTGTTCTCCACTGATGGAATCCCAGCTAAATATGAGAGCTTCTTAGCTCTGCCATTTATTGAGGTTATTTTTAGCCATAGCTATAGCACCTTTTCTTGGGTACTCTCAAATTGATCTCTCCAAAATGTATCTTGTGTCAAAAGGCGGGGGAGGGGGGAGGGAGGGAGGGGAGAGATAAAATTACTGGACTCTTTATATAATACTAGTATACATTTTTTGCCTGATCCGTGCTCCCATGTGTGTTTCATGTGCATATCACTTTTTGTTTCAGGGACAGTGTGTGCAAATCTAATGCTTGTTCAAATGGACATAAAACGCATCAGACTGTGGATGTTGCTTCTTAATATGGTCTTGTTTTTCGTAGGTTTGACATTCTGGCTATGTTTCCGGAAATGAGAGGAATTTATACAATTGGAAATTGGTACAAACCTGGTGAAGTGTGATTGAGGCAAACTGCATTGTGAAGGAAAGAGGCACCCCGCCACGGAAAGAGAAACGTTACCCGCTTTCACCAAGTATGGCTATATAGTCACACATATTCCAATCTATTTCTCTCTTAGGATACTGTATCAGAATAATGTTTTTGTTTTGACATACTCAGACAAGGGATATTGGCTGTTTATCTCATTGCATATACTAAACCCATCTTCCACTATATTTTAATGTATTTTTTTTTCTAATGGCAGACTAGAATGCTGCATATATTTATGTTACATGTTATCAGGTAAATTAGTTGGACAGGAAAATCTTCTGGGAAAGAAATGCCCTCATTTTGGCCCAGGCTTATTAGCAGTAGAATAATTAACAGATAATCTCACATTCTGACATGTTACTGTTTTATTGGTTCCCCACGCTAATGCAACCCAGATCAAAGGTTTTCTGAATTTGTTAAGTTTACTATTCTGCTATTGGATTTTAACTTTGTACCACTTTGGACTCTAAACCCCTCAAACTATATGTCGCTCTGCTTACTGTACCTCATTCCTTGTCTGAAGAAGCTTACATTCTGAATAAAAGTTTGTTGGTCTTAAAGGTACCACTTGACTCCTGCTTTGTTTTACTGCTTCAGACTAACATGTCTGTCCTCCTGGATCTAACTACTATGAGAAGGCATCCTATAAGAGGGCACAGTCAAGCAGAGGGGGGTATACAAATTTCATCTCATCAACTAGATGGAGGGAAACAGTCATTTCCCTTCTGCATCACATGCAAGCTTTGCAGAACTGGTGCTGTAAGTCTTCTTAACTTGCTTTGTCCATCTTTGATGCTAACATATACTAATCTTCCACATGACACTGAACAGTGCAGTCTTCCTAAAACCTCGTAATTAATACCTTTCATACACCAATTCACTGATTGTATACTGGACTGCTGATGACGCACATAGGAGATAGGAAATTAATCCATCCCTGATGCCTTTCCAATATTTTGGCCCCTCCCAGCCAAGCGGCTGATTGGCTGCTAAGGCTGGGGACCGTCCATTGCCTCCCCAGAAGGAGAGGAGGCAGTAGACTCTTCCCTGTCATCCGGGTACGCCAGTAGGCGAGGCGCGGACTTAAAAGGCCTCTGTCAAGCCCCCAGATTCCCAATAATGAAGTCCTTTGTTTTGTTTCAAATGGACTGGTTTATTTAGGAATTCAAAGGTGCCAAAGGAACATGGTCCTTGGAAATACTGAGATACCAGAGGTTACATGGTTCTATATAGGCTATCATAAACCGTTACAAAAAGGTGCTTCATTCAAACCTAAGGTTCAAAGGGTACAGCAGTAACTTTCTTTTTGCACTACAAAAGCATTCTCACACTACATCTCGAACTGATAAGGAACCTGTGAAAGGAAGCCTGTGAAAATTCGGGAGTGCGCTCTTCAGACATAGCATGCCTTTCCCAGTAACATAAACCTTCTTTGCCAGATGGTAAGGCAGACGTGGTAATTATGTCATAAATAATGGAGAAGGACCAGAACATTGATCTGACATTTGTTCAACCATCTTATATCAAAATATTCAGGCCTGACAGCCGCCCCCACCCCCTGTGGCACAGTTGCTTAGCCACTCTCGGCCTAGCCGCCCTCTAATCGGTGCAGGCACAGATTAGACTGTGTCGCCTAGTTTAAGGGGCCGGGTAGGGATTTTTTGTTCCCAACAAATTGGTCAGTTGGGGGTGTATTTGCCTTCCTTGCACTGACAATGATGGGTGCTGGTAATCGGCACGGGCAGTGCTGTTAAATAGGTTGGTCACTGGCTGTTGATTGTTGGGCACCTGTTTTGTTTGGGTATTGGTGAGCACCTGTGGCACTGCACCATTGGTGGTGAATGGCCTCTCTAGAGCAACCGTTAAGCTTTACGGCCCAAGGCCAAATCCAGGGGGCTTGGGGATCCCGTCGCATGGAGAGTCCACAGCTCAGGCTGTACGGTTTGGGGGAGGGTGGAACTCAGGCGAGTGGGGATCACTTGAACCTTGCTGGCCAGATCTGAGCCATTAGGACAGCTCACACCCGGGACATCGGTGCTCGTCCAAATCCAGGTCAAGGAGGTGGACTGGTAATGACCCCCTGACTGACCTGTCCCATTGTTTGCCCTTGCCATTTATGTTAAGCTGAATAAAGTGTTCCTTAAGTCCAAAACTCATGTCTGCCTCGTTATTCTGACCGGGGAGGCAATTAGGGGGAGACATTATACTTAAAAATAGCCCGTTGCTTTAGTCTGAGCAGATGTGGCCATAAAAACAGGAGTAATTATCCTCCACCTTTTTAAAAGCACTCAAGACATATTTTAAAGTACTAAGCACTGTGCGTCTCTTATCAACTTGTTTCTAACCTATTCATAGCCCTGTAAATTAAAGTATGGGTAGGAAAAGTAAAATCTACAGACAAGTGTGTGGAGCTGCCATCTCAGATAGCCTTTCAACCGGGATGAGAGGAGAAGAAGAAGAAGAAGAAGAAGAAGAAGAAGAAGAAGAAGAAGAAGAAGAAGAAGAAGAAGAAGAAGAAGAAGAAGAGATTGGATTTACACCCCACCCTTCGCTAGCCAAAGGTGTCTCAGAGTGGGTCGATCCGCCCCGGCAGCCTTGCGACTGGGGGTTGGAACTCCAGGGCTTAGCCCGTTTGCTGTGCCGACTGGGTATGAGCCATTTTAGGATTACTCTGCCTAGAGTCAAAGGTGGCACGCCCTTTATGTGGCAGAGGAAAGGTTGTTTGACCTTTGGCCTGGCCCATGCTGCTATTTGTGTTAGTATCCTTGCCATTCTTGTATTAACCAATAAAAGTGGATCTTTAAGTTACCCAGCCCTCTACATCCGTCTCTCTCTTCCGTCTGTGGGGGCAAATACTTCTGTACGACTGAGATCACACATGCTAAATAAGGCAGTTTCAATCCAATTCCAATACATTTTCATGGCCTTGGGTCAGCCATAGCTCTGGCAGAGGTTGTCCTTGAAAGGGCAGCTGCTGTGAGAGCCCTCTCCAGCCCCACCCAACTCACAGGGTGTTTGTTGTGGGGGAGGAAGGTAAAGGAGATTGTGAGCCGCTCTGAGACTCTTCGGAGTGGAGGGCGGGATATAAATCCAATATCATCTTCTTCTTCTTCTTCTTCTTCTTCTTCTTCTTCTTCTTCTTCTTCTTCTTCTTCTTCTTCTTCTTCTTCTTCTTCTTCTTCTTCTTCTTCTTCTTCTTCCTGGATGTTGTCAGTCCACACCATAAAATCTAGCTGGAAAGTGCATTGAAAGTGGATCAGCACTGCATTATTTACCATGAGTGATCATCATCTACATGTTTTAATACAGCATTCACAGTACACAAAAACATCACCTGTTTGAGGGAGGTGTGTTACTTGCCAGCAATGAAAACAGGTTGCGCTAAGATAAGTCTATCAATGGCTACTAGCCCTAGTTAGTGAGGGGAACCTCCACTAAGCCTCTGAAGCCCATAGCCAGGAGAAAATATTAGGGGAAAGCCTCGGCCTCTCTGCCCTGTTGTTTGCTGGCCAGAGAAACTGGTTGACCACTATGTGAGTCAGGAGGCTGGACTAGATGGACCCTCACTGGTCTGATCCAGCAGGGATCTTCTGAGATTCTTCTCAGGGGAAGGCCTCAGCCTCTCTGCCCTGTTGTTGGCCCTCCAGAGGAACTAGTTGGACACTGCGTGAGACAGGAGGCTGGACTAGATGGACCCTCACTGGTCTGATCCAGCAGGGCTCTTCTGAGGTTCTTCTCAAGGGAAGGCCTCAGCCTCTCTGTCCTGTTCTTGGCCCTCCAGAGGAACTGGTTGGCCACTGTGTGAGACAGGAGGCTGGACTAGATGGACCCTCACTGGCCTGATCCAGCAGGGATCTTATGTTCTTATGCTAAGATCCTATAAAACAGAGGTGGCCAACGGTAGCTCATCAGATTTTTTTTGCCTACAACTCCCATCAGCCCCAGCCAGCATGGCTGATGGGAGTTGTAGGCAAAAAAACATCTGGAGAGCTACCATTGGCCACCCCTGCTCTAAGAGCATCTACAAAAAGAATCTAAGATGCTTTGGCTGGACATCTACTGTGGACAGACATCTACTGTGCTCCTGGTAGTGGTTTCCTCTGGTGCAGGCAGCCTTCCCTGGGTGGAAAAAAACCTCTTACAGCAGAAGAAGATGAAGTGTGGCAGTTAGCTGTTGTTAGGAGATAATTTTAACATCCTATAAGTATGGGAAGTTGTATTGATCAAGAGCTTCTGTGGACTCTATGGACTCATCTAATTGCCCTCCTTTAATTAACTGTAACAGTGGTGGTTGGATGGTAAAATGCTTTCCAGATTTAGTCTTCATTAAGACTGCAATAATTATGCTTTATTGCTTTTTTTTTTTTTTAAGCTTAGAATGGAAGCAGAGACTCTATAATACAATTCACTTGTGTTCTATATCCAGAACAAACCTATAGCATATATGGCTAGAAGTTAAATGATCTGTTATAGGAAAGCTAACTAGATGCTTCGAGTTTTTTTATGTGCATGCCTATGTCTGAGTCAGACCTCACCAGAGTCATCTAGAAAAATACATTGTTTTTTTTGTGGGGGGGGGGGAACTGGAAGATAGTGGAAGAAATATGGAAGAAATAGTCTGTTTTTAGGATGGAACTGTGGAAGTCAAAACAATGACCACCAGCTCTTTGCTAAGTGACAGAAACTGGTTCCAATGACAGATTATGCCTTTTTTGGTTCGCAACGTGCGACTTGAATAAGTGACCTTTTTGGGCTGAAAAACGCAGCGATGCTTTTAATGCCAAAGACATTGCTATTGTTAGCAATTAGTCCCTTGGTCCGCAACAGTCACAAATAATTGCTATTGCTGTTTGTGACCAGTGTATCTTTTTTTTCCTCCCTTCCTGCTCTCCGTGGTAGTTAATTAAAATAGTTCCCTCTGTTTTACAGAGCAACAGCGAAGGCACGGTATAAGGGTCTGCCTACATTATGACTTTTGTTTCACAAAATGCAAAATGTCATTCATTGAGTTCACTGGGGCTGCAAAATCCATGCTGAAAGCTTAAACACCATCCTCAGCCATTACTCTTTAGCGGGGCTTTTTTGTAGAAAAAGCCCAGAAGGAACTCATTTGCATATTAGGCCACACACCCCTGACATCGCCATTGTTTCACACAGGGCTTTTTGTAGAAAAAGTCCTGCAGAAACTCATTTGCATATTAGGCCACACACCCCTGACATCACCATTGTTCCACACAGGGCTTTTTGTAGAAAAAGCCCAGCAGGAACTCATTTGCATATTAGGCCACACCCCCTAGTGCCAAGTCAGCTGGAACTGCATTCCTGTGCCTTCCTGCTCAAAAAAGCCCTGCTCTTTGGAAAGAAAATCAAAACGCCAAGGATTAAGTAAAATAATACTTCATTATTAGATTATCAGACCAGTCAGAACCAATTCAATGATTCTATGATTCACAAATCCAGCCAGGGGAACTGAGCTCTGTAGTAGGGAGATCAGCAATAATTCTGGGAGATCTCTTGGAGATCACTTGGAGGCTGGAAAACCTCAACCTTGAAGAGGACCCAGAAATGGCAACTAGTCCAGATCACAGCAGCTGAATTATTGTCAGGGGTTGACTGATGGAAGCATGTCTCACTTTTCTTAAAACAGCCACATGAGCTGCCAATTTGTTTCTGCCTTCAGTTCAAGTCGCTGCTGATTATGACCTTTAAACTTCCTTCACAGCCTGGGGTTCACGCATCTGATGAACTGTCTCCCATATCTTCCTTTTTGAACCAATTACGCTCTTCAAGCTGGAACTTGCTGGGCTGTTTCACCTTTTAGACTGGGCTTGCATGGCATCTATTCTGTGACGCCATGGTCCCCTCTCTGTGGAATGGTCTTCCTGAAAAAGTGAGTGGAGCCCCTTCACTGGAGATTTTTCAGACACCATTGCTAGACTTCCAAGTGGGCAGCCGTGTTGGTCTGAAGCAGTACATATAAGAACATATGAAGCTGCCTTAAACTGAATCAGATCCTTAGTCCATCAAAGTCAGTATTATCTACTCAGACTGGCAGTGGCTCTCCAGGGTCTCAAGCTGGGTTTTTTCACGTCTACTTGCCTGGAGATGCTGGGGATTGAACCTGGGACCTTCTGCTTACCAAAGAGATGCTCTACCCCTGAGCCACCATCCGTCCCAAAGGGAGTAGAGCAAAGCAGGAGTCAAGGTTCACCTTTAAGACCAATGAAGTTTTATTCAGAACGTAAGCTTTCGTGTACTCCAAACTGTCAAGCATGCCATTTATATATGCTACTTCTAATGGTGTTTAGCAGGCAAGCCAGATACAAAGCAGAACGCTCCTCATGCTCTCCCCCCAACCCCCATTTCCTCCTTCTATCCAAAGGGTACATAATAAATCTATCTGGACCCAGTATGTTTAGAGTAACCTTGTGTTAACGGTGTAGAGTGCCTCTCCCCCAGATTCGCACAGCCAGGTCTTATCGGTTCTCAGAGAATGTGTGAGAAAGGGAGATGTTTTTATTAGCTGGCATTCCTTAGTCATAAAGAGATACTAGTGAGTAGCCTTTGAACCCTCAACGCAATTTGCATCTTTATGTTATTCTTTTGAAGTTATCTGTAACTTATCCCTTCGGAGCATGCCTGTAAGTTACTATGCAAGGCTATGTATGTCATTACTTCCAAGGAGTCTGTCCTTGGGCAAGCTATGGAGTTTTGACAATAAAGCAACTTGTGATTAAAGAACAAAAGCTTGATTATTGAGTAATATCGATGCTTGACATTTTGGAAGTAATGACATACATAGCATCGCATAGTAATTTATAATAACTTAAGGGGTAGTGGTGTACCTGGATGATATAATTATTGATTCTCAAGATGTGCAATCCCATGTGAAATTGGTCAGAGAAGTTCTGAAAACCCTCTATGGTGTGTTTGGAGAACATACGAGGAATCAGGTACAGTGAGCAGAGCTACATATAGCTGCTAGGTAGTGGTTTAGAATGCAAAATGGTACAAATTTAAGATCCCATGACAGAATAGTAAAATTAAATTGAGCAAACCTTTGATCTGAGTAGCATGAGCATGCAAAAGCAACAAAACAGTAATATGCCAGACTTATTCATTTGCCAGGACATTTGACAAAGTATGAAGAGCATGCTCCTTTTGTTGGGGGAGGGAAGCATTTGGGGGGGGGGGGTGCTTATTTGGTTTTAATTTGTAATGTTTTAGTTATTACTTGGAAGGTGCCTTGAGCCACAAGGAATGGCAGAGTATGACCAATACGCCCTCTAAGCTGTGGAGTCTTGTGAGCAAAGATTCTACTTTGTGAGCTACTGGCATTCAAGTCGTGAGCTACTGCAGAAATTAGCTTGTCCCGGGGCCATTTCTCCTGAGCTAAGACAAAAATGTGCGAGATGGAGGCTAAAAACTGTGAGCTGGCTCACACTAACTCAGCTTGGAGGAAACACTGGGTATAACTGTTTTAACAGATACATGAGTCCACATTTGCTTTTACGAAGTCTTGCTTTCGACCTGTAGATATCAAACATTTTAGAAGGCAGGGTGTAGAAACTGATGAAAGTGCGTCCAAATATATGTTGCTGTTTTAAAGTTGTTCGTCATCCAAAACGTTAGAGGATTTCCAAAAAATGCCTACCATCTCAAATGACGTTTTCAATTGCTTCCCAAAAGTGCTTGACCGCTTTTGACCATTCTTCCCAAACAATCTGCCAGAAACTTCTCAAGAACAATGAAATACATGTCCTTTTGTAATTTACCTAGACTTGCAGCCACACCAATTGGCAGGCCAACTTTTATTACCTTTTATGGTTATCCAGACCAAATGGCCTTCTAATTCGTTACATTGTTTTTCCATGTGATCCTAGCCTTGTACCAGTTTGCACTCTTAACCCACCAACGACATCTATTTCAGCCCACTGTACCTTATCCCCAACTCGGTTGGTCTTAAAGGTGCCACTTGACTCCTGCTTTGTTCTACTGCTTCAGACCAACAGGGCTGCCCACTTGGAGCCTTCTCCTCTGCCTGTGTGCTTTGGAAGACTTCCATTCTTCCCTTCTGCTGGAAACGAGGAAAAGAAAGTCTGTAGGCGCCTTTGCAGCTGATCTTTTCCTCCCCATCAATGACAGTTGAAGAAGATGGAGGATTTATATTTTGTGGACATAGCAGTTAACTTCAGCTTGTTAAAACAGTTCTGGTTCCGGCATTCACATTTGTCTCTAGACAATACTGTCAATACCATAGACACAGTGAATGTATTCTATGAACCTGGATTGTGTCAGATAAAGCAGCTGATGATCTGACAAAGACAGTTCCTGTACTCCTGGGAATCATTCCCAGAAAATAGAAAGGGCTACCTGGTCAATTTGAAGCACTGGATTGATTCTAGGGTTGTCAGATCCAGGTAGAGAAACTCCTGACGGTTTGGGGATGGAGTCTGGGAAGGACAGGGACTTCACTGAGGTACACAGAGTCCACCCTCCAAGGGTGCGGTCAGACCTACCATTAAAAGTGGGTGTATAGCGCTCAAATCTGAACTGCTGAATATTGAATCGATGCAGGGCAGTTCAGACGAGCATCCAAGAATGCGATTCATTCTGTTGTGCGCGATCAGACATCCAATACTATCACGCTCCTTTCTTGGAGCATGCGTAATCAGATGGTGATTTCTGGGAGGGGAGGGGGTCCATTGAACATGCGCCCAACTGTTTGGAGCTGGGAAATCAAAACTTTCTTCAGAGGCAGGGGGGAAGGGCAAAAGTTTCCAGAATTAACATTGCCGATCCAAACCACGGAACTGCCAGGAATTATTTCCCTAGAAATTGGTAGTGCCAATGATATCTTGAAATCCTCCACATTGAAAAAAAGGAATTTTTTGCTGTTCTGAATAGTGGGATAATGATTCCCCCCCCCCCCCGATCCTGTGTTGATTGGAGAAGCAGAAGCGTCACCTCAGATTCCCGGATGATCTGGCAATGCGCATGTCTGCTGAGGCTTTCTTTGAAAAAACAAGATGAGAGGCAGTATCGCGCGTGAGCTGTCCAAACAACAAAAAGCCGAGCCTGTGCCGCTGTTTTGAAAAAGGGCCGGACTTTATGTGCTGTCAAATTAATGCGCCATTCATGCGTAGCAAGCCTGGATGACCCCGGATCACGCTCGATTGACAGATGTGGATGTCTGAACGAACTCATTTAATCGGTCAGCCAGACGGAGCTGTGTCGTCACTAATGGTACGTGTGACCGCGACCCAAATCAGTTATTTTCTCCAAGGAAACTGATCTCTGTAGTCTAGAGATGAGCTGTAATTCCACAAGATCCCCTGGTCCCACCTGGAGGCTAGAATCCCGGATTGATTTACACGCTAACCTGATCAAGAGTCATCATTCTCCGTCTGCACCTGATTCTTCAGAAAAAAAAAAGAAAATGTATTGATCCGAAGGCTAAATTATATTTGTGTGGCTCCGTGAAGTAGCTGTTGTGGAGACATCTGGCTGTCGAAGGGACAAGGAATGAAACTGTAATATGACCTGGGAGTGTGGTCCCCTCATTCTCTCTTCAGTGGAAGTCTTGAATTCGTTGGTGGCAGCACGGAAGACGGGAGGGCATAAAGATGCGTATAGAGAAGCAGGCATTGCCCTACAGACATGGTTGTGTGGACTTTTTAACACTTAGACCGGTCGTTTTCGCACTGACCTTATTCCGGAGCGACGTCCCTCTTCACCGCGCAGCGTCTGCGCGGATTTTGCACTAATTGCTCCGCAGAACCCGGAAGAGCCGCGGCTTCTGCGTCGCAAATGTAAACTGGGTTTTGGCGGTTTACATTTGCGATGCAGAAGCCGCAGCTCTTCCGGGTTCTGCAGAGCAATTAGTACGAAATCTGCGCAGACGCTGCGCGGTGAAGAGGGACGTCACTCCGAAATAAGGTCAGTGCGAAAATGAGCTCTATCTGCTCTTTTCCTGAGCCAGACTTGAACATATGAAGCTGCCTTATACTGAATCAGACCCTCGGTCTATCGAAGTCAGTATTTTCTTCTCAGACTGGCAGCGGCTCTCCAGGGTCTCAAGCTGAGGTTTTTCACGCCTATTTGCCTGGACCCTTTTTAGTTGGGGATTGAACCTGGGACCTTTTGCTTTCCAAGCAGATGCTCTGCCACTGAGTCACCGTCCCTCCCCAAACCCTCCCTCCTATACTTGAGCTTTCACTGCTCTCTCCTTGATGCAGACCTGAACTACACTCCTCCTGTGCTTCTCTCCAACATCCTACCCCCTTCGGAAGAGTGACTGGGTGCTGAAACTACACTTCCATAGGCTCAGATGAGGGGCTTCCCCCGCTCAATTCATGGAGCAAGACATCCCTCTGTTTATCATGGCTGGCAAACCTCCTGGGGGTATCATCTCCCCCCCCCCTCTGCACATAGTATATCCATTTCATATAGAATCATAGAGTTGGAAGGAACCTCCAGGGTCATCTAGTCCAACCCCCTGCACAATGCAGGAAACTCACAAATACCTCCCCCTAAATTCACAGGATCTTCATCGTTGTCAGATGGTCATCTAGCCTCTGTTTGCAAACCTCCAAGGAAGGAGAGCTTACCACCTCCCAAGGAAGCCTGTTCTACTGAGGAATCTCTCTGTCATGGGTGCTGGGGACCCTGCAGAGGAAGACGAGTCTGCCGAGGAAACTGTACCCCTGCCACCTGCACCAGTATCCCTGCCTCCTGCTGAAGAAGATCCCAGCCCCCCTGCCTCGCCCTCTCGGGTGGCTCGTGTGCGTGACCGCCTCTGTCAGGACCTCAGGGATCGGAGGAGGGCGGCACACTCACAAGCAAGACGCTCCCTGAGTCCTGAGTTTTGAGAGGATTCTGGCCCTCCTAAGAGCAAGGATGCTTGAGTTGTAACAGGATCCTGGCTGCCTCTCAGAGCCAGCAATTAGCCCAAATGGGCAACAGCCAGCAGAGGGCTATATAGCTGTGGGCTTTGGAAGGAGGCTTTGTGGAAGCAACTAGTCATCTCCCTGACGTTCTAGCATCCACTCTGGCTTGACTTTGGTTCCTGACTCCCTGACTTCGGCTTTTGACTTCTGGACTCCCTGACCTCGGCTTCTGGACCTCGGACCTGCGATACTTGCACAGCGATTTGGATTTGGCACCTTGGACACTCCTGCTTGCTGGCTACAGACCTCGGACTGCCTCTGGACTTTGCCTGACCCGGCCCCAGCCGTGACACTCTCTAACAGTCAGAAAATTCTTCCTAATGTTGAGACAGAAACTCTTCTGATTTAATTTCAACCCATTGGTTCTGGTCCTACCTTCTGGGGCCACAGAAAACAATTCCACACCATCCTCTATATGACAGCCCTTCAAGGACTTGAAGATGGTGATCATGAAGATGGTGATATGTTGTGTATGAGGACTCTGGTGAAGACTTATATGGGTGTTCCTGCCTGGCTCATTGGAGCTTGGGGACTTGGGAACAATGGGCAGTAGGATCCAAATCCTGCTCCAATCACACCCCCCCCCCCGTGGTTTGACCCAATAAGGGATGGTGGCTCAGTGGTAGAGCATCTGCTTGGTAAGCAGAAGGTCCCAGGTTCAATCCCTGGCATCTCCAACTAAAAGGGTCTAGGCAACTAGGTGTGAAAAACCTCTGCTTGAGACCCTGGAGAGCCGCTGCCAGTCTGAGTAGACAATACTGACTTTGATGGACCAAGGGTCTGATTCATTATAAGGCAGCTTCATATGTCCATATAATAACGTGCTTGCACTGGAACCCTGAGTTGTATACAGCCGGCCTCCTTGGCACAGTTCTTCAGCCTTAGACTGCAGCCCTATATTATGCTGTACCTAGAAGAAGAATTGCAGATTTATATCCCGCCCTTCTCCCTGAATCAGAGACTCAGAGCGGCTTACAATCTCCTATGTCTTCTCCCCTCACAACAGACACCCTGTGAGGTGGGTGGGGCTGGAGAGGGCTCTCACAGCAGCTGCCCTTTCAAGGACAACCTCTGCCAGAGCTATGGCTGACCCAAGGCCATACTAGCAGGTGCAAGTGGAGGAGTGGGGAATCAAACCTGGTTCTCCCAGATAAGAGAGCTCTGGCTGACCGAAGGCCATTCCAGCAGGTGCAAGTGGAGGAGTGGTGAATCAAACCTGGTTCTCCCAGATAAGAGTCCGCACACTTAACCACTACCCCAAACTGGCTCTCAATAAATAAAGATTACTACCACCTCGCTTCGTCATTGCATCGAACCCACTATATTATATCATACATGGATGAAGAAGAGTAAACACTTCCTCCTGCAGGGAACAATAACCCTCAGCCCCGTCACTGGTCCAGCCTCTGCACAAACAGGTCTGCTGGAAGCATTGCTTGGAAGACAAATTGGCTGCGGGAGCCAGCCCCAAGAGAGGGGAATATCCTTTTCAGAGCCTGCCTGCTACAGTAATTATTCCAACAGATATTTGTACAGATTTATCCATACGAGTGCGTACCCCGTGATCACTGCGTGGAATCAAATGCTTTCTTTCAAACAGACTGGGGAAACAGAACTGAAATTAAAATGTCAAAGCTTGGGAGGAAACGGCATGCATTTTAAAAAAAAATATGCCATTGAGAGGGAATTGTTACTTTTGTCTGTTTAGCCTGCCTTTTATTCAAAGACAAAGGTAGCTACGGTAATTAAAAGCAACGAAGGATTAATGATGACAGAAAGCAGGAATAAAGGGGCAGCGAGTGCTGCCGTATTCCACCCGGCGTCTGATGTGGCTCAGTTATTTCTCAAAAGTTTGGCATATTTCATATTCTTTACTCCCCTGCATCAGCCACGTTGGAGGGGGCTGGAAACCTGTTTTGAAACAATACAGTAGAGCACTGAGGGAAAGGGAAAGAGCAAAGCATTCAAGACAAAAAAGGACTTTTTAAAAAACAAAACAAAACTAGAGCTGAGCTATAGATTTGTGGTTGCCATGGTGACAAGCATTCCCATGGTACATTTTCCACACAGAGCAACAAAAGTGTAACAGCACTCACTGTATGAATCAGGGCCATTGTGCGGTGAGTTTCCTCACGCTCGACACCAGCCAGTAGAAAATGAAGCCCACAGTGAGCTAAGTCCGAAATAATTATTCATTTGGTATCCATTTTATGAGACTCACTGTGTGTCTCTGACTTTTTCCACTCCTAGGTGCTCATATTGCCTCACTTTTGCCCTCAGTTAATGTTGACTTTGTTTACCCATTTAGAAAGAGGAGGAGGAAGAGGAGGAGTGGTGGCAGGAGTGGTGCTGGTGGTGGTAGTAGTGGTGGTGATGGTAGATTTGTAACCCACCTTTCACTTGGAGTCTCAAAGTGGCTTACAATCTCCTTCCCTTCTTCTCCCCACAACAGACACTCTGTGAGGTAGATGGGGCTTGAGAGCCAGTTTGTTGCAGTGGTGAAGTGAGTGGACTCTTATCTGGGAGAACCGGGTTTGATTCTGCACTCCTCCACTTGCAAGTGCTGGCATGGCTTTGGGTCAGCCATAGCTCTCGTAGGTGTTGTCCTTGAAAGGGCAGCAGCTATAAGAGCTCCCTTAGCCCCACCCACCTCACAGGGTGTCTGTTGCGGGGGCAAAGATAAAGGAGATTGTGACCGCACTGAGACTCTGAGATTCAGAGTATAAAGCGGGATATAAATCCAAAATCTTCTTCTTCTTGAGAGAACAGACTGGCCCAAGATTACCCAGCTGGCTGCATGTGAAGGAGTGGGGAATGAAACCAGGTTCTCCAGATTACAGTCTGTTGCTCTTAACCAAGACACCAAACGGTCTCTCTTAACCACTATACCAGGGGTGGCCAACAGTAGCTCTCTAGATGTTTTTGCCTACAACTCCCATCAACCCCAGCCAGCATGGCCAATGACTGGGGCTGATGGGAGTTGTAGGCAAAACACATCTGGAGAGCTACCGTTGGCCACCCCTGCACTATACCAAACTAGAGGGGGTTCTCAACATTTTTGAGGCTGTGTTCCCCCAAGAGTTCTGTTGCAGGTTTTCCTTCCCTGCCACATGTGTGGATTTCATCTGTCTTTATAACATGGGGGGAGAGGTGGATCAGAGTGGATTTTTTTTCCATAGGCCAACGGTGGCTTTCCAGAGTTCTGTCAGTGACATCATACGAAGCTACCATTAATATGAAGATGCTGGTTATAACCTTTAAAGCCCTATATGGCCTGGGACCTACCTACCTTCGGGACTGCCTCTCCCCAGATGTGCCCCAGAGAGCACTTCATTTGGGGTCCCAACATCTCAAGATCCCAGAACTGAAAGAAGCTCAACTATCTACCACTAAAGCCAGAGCTTTCTCAGTAATGGGGCCTGTAAAACCGAGTTATTTAAACTTGCTTTTAGGGGCTGAAGGGAAGTAGCTATCACCCACGGCACCGATAATTCCACTGAACCACCGTAAGTGTAGCAAGATCAGTCAGAGCAATTGAAATGCACATCTTGGTCTTAAATGATTGCAAATTGTATTGCTTGATTTTATCGTGTAATCGGTTTTAAATGTTTTATATGGTTAATTTTGCTGTAGTTAGCCACCCAGAGCCCTCCAGGGGAGGGCGGGATGTACATTTGATAAAACAAATAAATGAAAATAAGATGATGTCACTGATGTGGGCCATCCAACCAATCGGATTAAATGGCAGTTTGAACAATGAGACTGAAGAGAGTGACATTATGGAGAAACACAGAGCTAGGAACACAAAGTAGACGGGGACAAAAAGGCACCAAATAGCATTTAGACGATATGAAAGTTAAGCAAACGGAATATAGCTTTCCAGTAATTTATTCACCAAGGTGAAATGCACTGCTGTCAAAGCAGATATTGAAATCAAAATGCTTTAACTCCATTACAGACAGGCGGAAGCGTCTAAGAATGAAGAAAAATGGCAAGACACATTGAGGATGCTTAATAGAATGACAAAATGCACTCTACACAATATATCATCAAAAGTTGCTATCACTGAAAACAGTAAAAAAAAGAAAGAAAGTCATTAAGAAACTTAGTCATAGAAGGACTTTAAAAGACCCATGTAGGCTGGGTCCAGACAGCTAGCTTGGGGTGGCAGCGTCCCATTCTGGAAGTGAGTCAGTGTAAAAAGAAGCACCCTGGGGTGGTCAGTGCACGGCCCACTGATGGAGCAGGGATGGGCCATGGACACCCTGGAGGAGTGTTCACAGTGCTTTTGCGCCTTTCCACCGCTCCCCGGGCACTTCTTGGCCATTCAGATGGCCAGAAATGTGCCTTGGAAATGCCTCACTGGTTTGCTACCACTTAGAAGAAGAAAAAGAAGACTGCAGATTTATACCCCACCCTTCTCTCTGAATCAGAGACTCAGAGAGGCTTACAATCTCCTATATCTTCTTAGTGGGTCTTAGTAGATCATACGCTGAACATGAGTCAACAGTGTGATGCGGTGGCTAAAAAGGCAAATGCAATTTGGGACTGTATCAACAGAGTGTCCAGATCATGTGAAGTGATGGTATCGCTTTATTCTGCTCTGGTAAGACCTTACCTGGAATATTGTGTTCAGTTTTGGGCACCACATTTTAAGAATGATATAGACAAGCTGCAACGGGTCCAGAGGAGGACGATGAAGATGGTGAGGGGTCTGGAGACCAAGTCCTATTAGGAAAGGTTGGAGGAGCTGGGGATGTTTAGCCTGAAGAGGCGGCGGCTGAAAGGTAATATGATCACCATCTTCAAGTCCTTGAAGGGCTGTCATATAGAGGATGGTGTGAAATTGTTTTCTGTGGCCCCAGAAGATAGGATCAGAACCAATGGGTTGAAATTAAATCAAAAGAGTTTCCAGCTCAACATTAGGAAGAACTCCCTGACCATTAGAGCGATTCCTTAGTGGAACAGGCTTCCATGGGAGGTGGTGAGCTCTCCTTCATTGGAGGCTTTTAAACAGAGGCTGGATGGCCATCTGACAGCAATGAAGATCCTGTGAATTTAGGGGGAAGGTGTTTGTGAGTTTCCTGCATTGTGCAGGGGGTTGGACTAGATGACCTTGGAGGTCCCTTCCAACTCTATGATTCTATGATTCTCCCCCTACAGCAGACATCCTGTGAGGTCTGGGGTGAGTGGGGCTGAGAGAGCTCTCCCAGCAGCTGCCCTTTCAAGGACAACTTTGTGAGAACTATGACTAACCCAAGGCCATTCCAGCAGCTGCAAATGGAGGAGTGGGGAATCAAACCAGGTTCTCCCAGATAAGAGTCCGCACACTTAACCACTACACCAAACTGGCTCTCTAGTATGTGGTAGCTTTTAGAGGCAGCAGAAGAACAGGTAAGGATGGGCGTCCCTGAGGCAGCTTATACTGGCTGTCTGGACCCAGTCATAGAACCCAGTCCATAGACCCAGTCCTCTGAATTTTCTATTTTTTAAATATATGTCTCTGACCCAGTGATCTTCCACATTCTTTCCCAATGCAAAAAGCCCACCCTCCTTCTCCTCCTCCTCCTCCTCCTCCATCATAGGAGAATTACTTATTTGTTCAGTGCACTTATATCCTGCTCTATCCCACAATGGGCTCAGGGCAGTGCACAGCATGTACAAAGTACAATAAATATACAATTAAAAACCAGTTAAATAAAATAGGATGACAGCTAAGAAACATACATTACTCCTGAGAAGTCTGATATGCCTCCTGTTAGACCGTGGGTGTCAAACATGCTGCCCAGGGGCCGAATCAGGCCCCCAGAGAGCTCCTATCAGGCCCCCAAGCAACTGGCTGTCATTTGCTTCATTCTCCCTCTCTCTTCCTTCCTTCAGCATAACAGCTTGCTTTGCCAGGCTTGCTCAATTGCACAGGAGTTATAGAGCAAAACCTCTATTTTCTCCATTGGCTGAGGCTCCTCCCTTGGGGAGGAAGGGGGAAAGCAGAGCTTGCTTTCCCAGGCTCTCTCAATCACACAGCAGAGCTACTGAGCCAAGCCTCTCTTCCTTCCCCCTCCTGGTCCACTGGGGAAGGAAGGGAGGAAGGAAAGAGCCAGAGCTTCCTTTGCCCAGTTCCCTGGATCCTATGGGAGAGAAACAATTTGCTGAAGCCTTCGTGGCAGCCATTTGTGGTTGATCATGGTCCTCCCCACTAGGGCAGCCATTTTCTGGTAATGCCAAAAAGCTATTCTCAGAATTCCCAAAGTATCCCTGCTCAGGGGGGTGGAATTCTAGCTGCAGCTTCTTTGACTATTAGGCCACATCCCTCTGATGTAGCCAATCCTCCAAGAGCTTCCGAGGCTCTTTTTTGTAAGCTCTTGGAGGATTGGCTACATCAGGGCTGTGTGGCCAAATATGCAAAGGAGCTCCTGCTAGAATCCCACCCCTGCCCTGCTCTAACTCTTTAACTTCTGGAGAACTAAGAGAAGACTTGTTGGAAGAACTGTCCGATTGCTGAGAAACATGCTAACCCGCTTCTGGTTCGGTATTCTGACTCAGAAATGCAAAGATGCAGAAACGACTGGCACTCTACTTCCCGCTCCCTTGAGTCATAACATTTTTGCTGGGATATGGTTTGAATACGACCAACTGGTAGCTATTTTTTTTTTAAAAAAAAATCCCTCAACCTATCTACTTGTCCATGTGAGCTTTCCCTAAAAACCTGGGTCTCTTTAAAAATTGATTTGAAGAATGGCAGGTTGCATTAGTACTGCGTGTGTTCTAGTGCTCATGATTCTGTATAAACTTAACAGCTGAGTTTCACATTGGCGAACAGCTGCAAAGACTAAGAGCTGGCTAATGCACGCCATGAGCCGTGTGTAGCAGGGGGAAAAACTAGCAGAGGAGCATATTAAACTCAATAAAATCAATGATGAAGTACAAACATTTTAATATATATATATAATGCCCTTAGCAAAGACTGCAATGAGACTGTAACCTTCTTTTCGGGGTAAGTAATAATCGCAGACAAGATTAAATGTACTTGGCGTTCCTTCGGGTTTAAATCTATCGAGCTGGGGAAAGCGGAAGGGGCTAAAGGCCTCGGCCGCATCATGAGAAGACCAGAGTCACCGGAAAGGCAATCGTGTTAGGGAAAGTTGAAGGCAGCAGCGAAAAAAGGAAGACCTACCATGAGATGGATGGACTCAGTCAAAGAAGGCATGAGGGCCCTCAGTTTGCAAGACTTGAGCAAGGCTGCTAATGACAAGATGTTCTGGAGGACATGAATTCATAGAGTCAGTGGAAGTCAGAAGTGACTAGATCAGGCATGTCAAACACGTGGCCCAGGGGCTGAATCAGGCCACAGAGGGCTTCTATCAGGCCCTCTGTGTCAGAACTTGTAACTTTTGCTTTATTTGCCTTGACCAAACTGACTCCATGCTGTAACTTAGTATTAACACAGAGTGCCTGGCCACAGCAATTAACCCTGGCCCCTCTGCTATGCCAAATATTTAGGGCAGCAAGGCAGGCGGCAGATAGTCTCTGCTTAACATCCACAGGTGCCCTTTGAAGACAGGCCGTTTGGCCTTCACAACAGGGGAGCATCCTCCCTTCTGATAACGAAGGCTGGGAAAAGAGACACTTGTCTGTGACCGTGTGAATGATAGCTTTATTGTGCTTTACTGATGGCATAAAATGTAACCAACTGCCAAGAATTGGCATTACTGTTATTTCGTTGCTCTAGTACTGTAGTTCTTCAATAAAGATCCTAACTTTGTAACAAGTCCTGGAATCGTCTGAAGTTCGTCCCAGTTCTGACACTCTGAGAAACTGGCTGTCATCTGTTTCCTTCTCCCTCTCTCTTGCTTCCTTTTGCATTACAGCTTGCTTTTCCAGGCTTGTTCAATCTCACAGGAGCTATAGAGCAAAGCCTCTATTTTCTCCATTGGCTGAGGAATAGCTTGCTTTGGCAGGCTCTCTTGTGCAGCAGAGCTACTGAGCCAAGCCTCTCTTCCTTATATTGGCTAAGGATCCTCCCTCTTCTGCTTCCCTGGGGAAGGAAGGAGCCAGACCTTCCTTTCCCAAGTTCCCTGGATTGCACAGGAGAGATACAAAGAAAGAACCTTTAAGACCAACAGGCCTCAGATTCAGCAGGAGTGCTAATGTTTTAATCATATCTTTATGTTAAGCTTTTAAAAATCTTTGTGTTTGTCTGTGTCCTTTAGAAAGAGCCAGTTTGGTTTAGTGGTTAAGTGTGTGGACTCTTATCTGGGAGAACCGGGTTCAATTCCCCTCTCCTCCACTTGCACCTGCTGGAATGGCCTTGGCTTAGCTCCCATAGGAGTCGTCCTTGAAAGGGCAGCTGATGTGAAAGCTCTCTCAGCCCCACCCACCTGACAGGGTGTTTGTTGTGGGGGAAGAAGATAAAGGAGATTGTAAGTCGCTCTGAGTCTCTGATTCACAGAAAAAGGCGGGGTATAAATCTGCAATTCTTCTTCTTCTTTATATCTCTGCTACCCGGCATTACATTTTATGACACGTGGCCCAGCCCGACAAGGTCTCATTTATGTCAGATCCAGCCCTCATAACAAATGAGTTCAACACACCTGGATTAGATGATACCGCACATAAACACTCACACACATGCGCACACGCAAAACTAGCAGAGGTGTATATATTAAACTCAATTAAAGATGGAGCTCAACTTTTTTTAATATATATAAAATGTGCCCTTGGCAAATACTGTAATAAGAATGTAACCTTCTTTTGGGGATAAGTAATAATCTCAGACAAAATGAAATGTATGTGGTATCCCTTCAGGTTTATGTCTTTTCCCTATGTATCTGTAGAAACCAGGCTATGGAATTCAGAATTGGATGGTCCATGCAAATCTGCACCAAGCAGCTGTACTGTCTCAGTAGTTCCCATTAGAGCTAATCAGATATTAGGTGAGTGCCTGAGGCCATTTCCATTCTTTTTTTGAAATGGGATGTCCTATGTTTCACAGTCTGCTTTTGCAATCAAATTACCTAGACCATCAAGGGTATGAAAAACTCCAGCTCTGAATGAAGATATGACACACAGCTCCTGAAGACTGAGAGATTGGATGCCCAGCAGGTAAAGGCTGCAAGCAATGAAATATACAGGCAAAAGGAAACTGGAAGTAAATATCACATTTGCACGCAGAAAAGTGCACACAAAAGAGCTAGTTTGGGGTAGTGGTTAAGTGCACGGACTCTTATCTGGGAGAACCGGATTTGATTCCCCACTCCATCACTTGCAGCTGCTGGAACGGCCTTGGGTCAGCCATAGCTCTCGTAGGAGTTGTCCTTGAAAGGGCAGCTGCTATAAAAAGCTCTCTCAGCCGCACCCACCTCACAGGGTGTCTGTTGTGGTGGAAGGAGATAAAGGAGATTGTAAGCAGCTCTGAGACTCTGATTCAGAGAAAAGGGCAGGGTATAAATTGGTGGTCTCCTCCTCCCCCTCCTCCTTCTTTGCAGTTGCTTTTATGTGTTGCAGTCCCAAGTGGCTGTAGTATGTGTGTGAACATCAGTTACCTGGTTAACATTGATAAGAGGGAGGGTTCTGGTTTGATCTCCACCCTACCAGTGATCCCATGGAAAAGACCCATGTCATTGGCAAAGCCTCCATAGTTGCAGTATTCTCATGCATGCAATATCTGCCTCAGAGTGAACTACCATAATGCACTTCAGTGTAAATGTCAATTTATATAAGGGGACTCTCCAGGGCTGATGTTGACAGGATCCTGGGTGCTATGAAGCCTACCACTTGCCTCTTAGACCCTTTCCCATCATGACGGGTGAAAGTCGGTGGTGATAGAAGACGGGTCCCCTGGTAGACATTGCAAATCTGTTCCAGAGATGTTAAGGGAGACAGTGGTGAGGACAAAGAAACCATCCTTGGATCCCACTAATCTATACAACTATCACCCAGTATCAAATTTGCCATTCCTGGACAAGGTAGTTGAGAGAGAGGAATCAAAACAGCTCTAGGTTTTCCTGGGCCCTAGACCCATTCCTGGGCCTAGACACTTTGGCCCTAGACCCATTCCAATCCAGTTTCTGCCCTGGTCATGGGATGGAGTTGGCCTTGGTCACCCTCACAGATGATCTCCATAGGCAACTGGACCAAGGTGAGTCAGTGTTTCTTTTCTTACTTGATTTGGCAGTGATGTTTGACATGGTTGACTATGATCTATTGGCCCACTGTCTTGCTGATGTGGGGATTCATGGGACAGCTTTGAAGTAGGTGGTCTCATTTCAAAGCTGAGGAGAGAGGCTACTGCTGGGGGAGAGAGTCTTGCCATGATACTCCTAGTGATGTGGTGTCCCTCAAGGGGCAATCCTCTCCCCAGTGTTGTTCCACATCTACATGCAACCCCTCATCCAGCTGATATGGAGTTTTGGGCTGAGGTGTCCCCAGTATGCAGATGTCACCCAACTATATCTGTTGGTGGATGGCCAAATGAATACCATCCCAGATATTTTCTCCAAGGGGTTGTATGCTGTGGTTGCATCTTTCTCCCATTCCCCATTCCTCCACCCCCTGTGAGGTGTTTTTTTTTTGTTGTTCAGTCTCACAGTCAAGTCTGACTCTTTGCGACCGCATGGACAAAGTCACGCCAGGCCCTCCTGTCCTCCACCATCCTCCGAAGTCTGCTCAAATTTGTGTTTGCTACATCAGTAATGCTGTCCAGCCATCTCATCTTTTGCCGTCCCCTTCTTCTTTTGCCTTCTGTCTTTCCCAGCATCAGGATCTTCTCCAGGGAGTGCTCCCTTCTCATTTGGTGGCCAAAGTATTTGAGCTTCCACTTCAGCATCTGACCTTCCAGGGAACAGTCTGGGTTGATTTCCCTTAGGACTGACTGATTTGATCTTCTTGCAGTCCAAGGGACTCTCAAGAGTCTTTTCCAGCACCACATCTCAAAATCTCCCCCAAGTGGCTGGGGGAGATTAACGAATCAATCACCTCCTCTCTTTGGCTGTTGTGCTGGAGAAGTCGTGATAAAGCTTTCGCTAAAAAGTTCTTAGACCCTGTATGTGCTTTAGCTTGAAATCGAATTTGGCGAAGAACCCCGCCCACCGGATTTGTTTCTCAGTTAGTTTCTGATGCCCTGTTATTGTCTGTCCATATCTCAAAAGGGACCCTTGCTCCCTAGAGCCAGAATCTCCATGTCTTTAACGTGAACGTTACAGCAAATGCCTCTTTGTCCCACACTGACCAGTTCCTTTGGTCTTGGGAAAAATTTTTGGAGATGTAAGCGCATGGCTTTAGGGACCCCCCCCCCCAGTCTAGTTGCATTAGAATTGCCCCCACAGCGACATTGCTGGTATCGCATTGAGCCACAAAGGGTTTAATTCCTTGGGGTGGATCAGGATGGGTTCATTGGTGAACAGTCTCTTTAATTTAGTGAACACCTCTTGACAACTTTCTGTCCATTTCAATTTGGCTCATGGCCGTTTGGCCTCGGGACCTTTCCCTTTCGTTTTAAGGAGGTCTGTCAGGGGGAACATTGTGTGGGCGAACCCCTGTATAAAATTACGATAAAAATTTGCAAATCTGAGGAAGGATTGGAGCTGTCTACGTGTCCTTGGGGGTTCCCAATCCATGTACTCTCTTACCACCTTGGCCCCCTGTTGTAGGTCTCGCAGGGTCATGAGCACTCGGGTGTCTTGTAAGGGGTCTTCGTACTGCGTCAGTAGTGCCTGCAGGAATTCTGCCACCGTATCTAGCTCCAGGCTTCAGGTTTCATAGAGACTCATGTACCATCTCTTGGCAGCCCCTTTCAGTTTGGATTCTAAGTAATCCACTTGGCTGAACTCATTGGGGAAGGAATGCCCCCAGTAGTACATAAAGCTGTTAGCTTGTATCGAAAAATATTCCCCTTTTTTGGGGTCCCCGTTGAAGGTGGCATCCAACTCTCAGCCCCTCCTGTAATCTACTGGGCTTGGCGTCAGCAGCAGTTGGGGTTGCTGCGGCAGCGGCAATAGGGGTAGGGGTTGTTGCGGTTGCTGAGATTGGGGTTGTGGGGGCTGTTGTGGTTGTCCCCCCACCCCCGGCGCTGGTGGTTATAGTACCCAGTCAAGCTGCCTCCTCACTTCCTGAGTCATGAAGGCGTTGTTCGCTCGCATCTCCTCCCTAAGAGTTCTGGCCATCTCCACCATTTCAAACCTCATCATTTGGAGGAAGTCCCGTGGGTCGGGATCTTTTTCCTCCTCTTCCTTGTCTGGGATCGGATTGGTACCCCGATCTTCTCGACCATCACCCTCACTTGCCTTGGATGTGCCTTGATCACTATCGTCCCCCACCCGTGTGCGTAGGGGGGGCAGCGCTAAGATCGCTTCCCTCCGTGCGGGTGCTTCATCCATCAGGTTAGTAGACCTTCTGGGGTCCCAATCCTTTGGGGTTATGAATAGTCGCTGTATGTGCAGTGGGGACCCTCATCCAGCCGACCTCCTGGCATCGAGTATGTGCCACGGAGGTTGCCTTAGGGCTGTGTCAGGTCCTTGATCCTCGCCAACTGGCAGTTCTGGGTTGTTGGGGGCCTCTCTGTTATCTGGAGCTCTCTCCACCATCATGGTAGAAAGTTTCCACTTCAGTTAAGTCCTCAGGTGGGATTACTCCTGAAATGTCAAGCACCGATATTTCTCAATAACAGAGTCCTTTGTTTTGAATCAAAGATAGGATTATTGTAAGACACTCAGAAGCTTTTCCAAGGACACAAGCCTTGGGACTAATAGGGTGCAAACAGTTACACAGTTGCTATATAGGATATCATCAAAGTTCACATTACAGATGCATTCTGGAGTCATGGATTCAAAAGTTACTAAGCAACTATCTATTTTATTACTAAGGAATTTTAGGCTCTTGAAAACATCAAACCTTCTCACACTTCTCTGTGAAGAGATAAGAATTGTTTGTGTGAAATGGGGAGGAGGGTGGCGGCTTGGAGGTACCAGCGACCAGCCTCTAGTATAAACATCCCAGGGCCAGATGTTTTCTCTGCATGCCCTTTGGGTTGTAAATAATGGGGGAGGGCTGGAGAGCTGATGACATGCTCTCTACATAGTAAAAGGCTGTCCAGAAATCAGGGCGCTTGACAGAGACATTCAGAAGGGGTTTGCCATTGCCTGCCTCTGTGACATGACCATGGACTTCTTGGTGGACTCCTATCCAAGTACTGACCAGAGCTGGCCCTGCTTAACTTCTGAGATCTGATGAGTTCAGGCTTTTCGGGGCTATCTAGGTCAGGGCCCAAGAAGGATGGGCTTTGGTAAATGCCAGCAGGCTACTTGAAGCAGGGGCAACAGCCAGTAGACTGCATCCTGAAGACCATATTTAGTACATGGGGACAGATAGGGTGAGATGGTTCTTTAGATCTGCCCATTCTTCTGCTAGTCTTGCATGTTATGATTTAGAACTACGGCTATTGCGTGAACAGTTGTTTAGCCTGCTCATTACTATGCAAATCAGTTCATTGAATTGTAGCTGCTTCTGACCCTTTTATCGCCAAAGAGCAGGGACTGATAATCGCTTATTAGACCAAAACCATCTCCCTACTATGAACGTACCTGCTGTGAAGTTCCAATATGAAATATAATTGAGATGGAGGTATTCTAATTGTCCATTGATTAGATCCCATTAGTTTGTCAGGGCTCAAAAGCAACAGTTAATGCAGTTGATGTACTTATTGTTCACTTGGTAAGCATTATTCATTAAGTAAATTAGAAACTGAATTGATTTTTGATGGCACATAATTGGTTTATCTAAATGACTGACAAAAATGAAAATAAAACTAATGGTAAGTGTTTTGGAACAATCTTGACGCTACGATAAAATATAATTAAGTGTAGGGAACAGCTTTACTAGAGGACTGTTTTCAAAACTTATGGCCTCTTGGAGATACATATATATATATATTGGGGGGGTGCGGTTTAGTGGAAGGACAATTTTTGTGACTTAAAACAGAGAAGCAAGAGAGGATCCAAAACTGATCATACAGCAGATCCTAAAGTCAGTGTTGTTGTTCAGTCGCACAGTCGAGTCCAACTCTGCGGCCCCGTGGACAAAGTCACCCCAGGCCCTCTTGTCTTCCACCATCCTCCAAAGTCTGCTCAAATTTGTGTTAGTTACATTAGTAATGCTGTCCCGCCATCTCATCTTTTGCCATTTCCTTCTTTTGCCTTCTGTCTTTCCCAGCATCAGGGTCTTTTCCAGTGAGTGCCCCCTTCTCATTTGGTGGCCAAAGTATTTGAGCTTCAGCTTCAGCTTCTGGCCTTCCAGGGAACAGTCTGGGATGATTTCCCCTTGGACTGACTGATTTGATCTTCTTGTAGTCCAAGGGACTCTCAAGATTCTTCTCCAGCACCACAGCTCGAAAGCATCTATTCTTCTGCGCTTGGCCTTCCTTATGGTCCATCTCTCACAGCCATACATTACTACAGGGAATACCATCACTTTGACTATACAGACTTTTGTTGGCAGGGTGATGTCTCTACTTTTTATTATACTGCCCAGGTTCGCCATAGCTGTCCTCCCAAGGAGCAAATGTCTTTTACTTTCATGGCTACAGTCACCATCTGCAGTGATTTTGGATCCCAGAAATGTGAAGCCTGTCACTACTTCCATGTCTTCCCCTTCTATTTGCCAAGGAGTGATGAGGCCGGATGCCATGATCTTAGTTTTTTTGATGTTGAATTTCAAACCTACTTTTGCACTCTCCTCTTTCACCCTCAACAAAAGGTTCTTTAGGTCCTCCTCACTTTCTACCATTAGAGTGTTGTCATCTGCATATCTGAGATTGCTGATGTTTTTCCTGGTAATCTTAATTCTGGTTTGTGCTTCATCCAGTGACCAGTATCTAAAAGAGCGCTGTGTGTATCTGGTGGCCAATTCACTGTCTGGAAAGCAACACATTTTGACACCCCATCGTAATAGGAGACAAGACAGCCATGACTTCTCTTCTGCCCATTGGCATATCTACCATGCCTGTCATCTGCATAATGACTCCAGATAAGCTGCAGCATAGGTAGGAGCATCCTTCGTAGTGGTAGTGGTGCCCCGCTTATGGAATTCCCTGGTAGGACAACTCAGAAGGTCTGGTTTACAGGTCTTTTAAGACCATGTTGTTTTGGCAAACATCGAGCACATGTGAATTTTATTCCAGAGTTGTGATTTTTAAAAATGGAACACTCAGGGCTTTCTTTTTTTTTTTAGCAGGAACTCCTTTGCATAGTAGGCCATACTCCCTGATGTAGCCAATCCTCCTGCCGTTTATAGTAGGCCCTGGACTAAGAACTCGGTAAGCCTCTGTAGGTGTGGCTACATCAGGGGTATGGGGCCTAATATGCAAAGGAGTTCCTGCTAAAAAAGCTCTGGGAACACTGCTCTTGTGGATTTGCCATCACTACTTATGTTATTTTATTTGTTTGTGGCTGTTACATTGCATGAATGTTACTGCTTTTTTAATGCGGTGGTAGCTGCCCTGAGGCTTTCTTGATATTTGTGGGATTAAAGGGACAAAACTAAATCAACAGACCCGCTCCAAGTATGCAGTAAGTATGATTGGCAATGGAAAGTATGACGTGACTCGACTGATAAGCAAGTGATGACAGCGGGGAGGTGTGTCTAAGAGGGGGAAGATACCCCCACCCCATGATTACCATGGGAGGGACGGTGGCTCAGTGGTAGAGCATCTGCTTGGGAAGCAGAAGGTCCCAGGTTCAATCCCTGGCATCTCCAAAAAAGGGTCCAGGCAAATAGGTGTGAAAAACCTCAGCTTGAGACCCTGGAGAGCAGGGGAGGGATGGTGGCCCAGTGGTAGAACATCTGCTTGGTAAGCAGAAGGTCCCAGGTTCAATCCCCGGCATCTCCAACTAAAAAGGGTCCAGGAAAGTAGGCATGAAAAACCTCAGCTTGAGACCCTGGAGAGCCGCTGCCAGTCTGATTCAGTATAAAGCAGCTTCATATGTTCATATGTACCATCAGTTCCCACTCGTTGCTGTCTACTTCTTCCTCATCTTGAAGATAGGTGTGAGGACTAAACTATTTAGCAGGGCTTTTTTTGTTTGTTTGTTCTGTTTTTTTGAGCAGGAATGCACAGGAACACCGTTCCATCTAGATTGGCACCAGGGGATGTGACCTACAATGCAAATGAGTCCCTGCTGGGCTTTTCTTACAAAAACAGCATTGCTATTCAGTATGGTTTGATTGCATCCTTCCATAAATGACCTCAGGCCAGAAGGTTCGGCCCCTCCCCAGCCAAGCCGGCTTGCCGGCGCTTAGGCCGGGGGGCCATCTTTGCCTCCCCGGAAGGAGGGAGGGGCGACATCACCCGACATACGGGTGTTTGTCTTGGGCGCGGAGCCAGGGCTTTATAAGCCCCAGCTCCCCGCCCCTCAGCACGCAGTTCCTTTTGGCTCTCTGTGTGAGAGCCACGTGCTGGTTGGGCCTGGGACGTAGGCCGATCAGGCTGGGACTGCGGGTCACGTGTGGCAAGGGCGCGAGCGGCGGCTTGTCTTCCCGGCAGTGGAAGCTGAGCGGCGTAGTGAAGCCGGGTTTGCTGGGGCGTCGGGTGGCCGGGAGGCCTGGGCAGAGGCGTGCGCTCGCGAGGAGCATACCTGGTCCTTGGGTCGCCGGGGCTCCCTCCTTGCGGCAGCGTTTTCTTCTTCTCCTTGGGGTTTGCGCGGCGGTCCCGCTCTGCGGGCAGTTCGCTGGCGGGCGGTAAGGGAGGCCGTGGCCTCGTAAAGGCCGGGGGCTGGGTTGTGCCGTGAGTCGGCAGGCAACAGAATCGACCCTCTTTCTTTCCCTGCCGTCTAGGGAAGCGCGCAGCGATCCCCTGTTTGAGCAGTTCGCAGGCGCTGGGCTAACGTTAACGCGGCAGCCTTTCTGTTGGTATTTTGAAGTGGTGGGGCCTTGGGGCCAGCCGCGGCCCATTAATTGCTGAGCTGTGGTGGTAGAGTTTGCCTTGGGGTACTGGGGAGGGGTGGACAATTGCTTTTAAGCCCCCCCTCTTTCTTTTCTGGCTCGCTGGCCTGCGCCCGCCTATATAGGCTGTGGGGTGACGTGCTCTGAGGCTTGTCCTCTCAGCACCCCCACCCCTCCCTCTTGTTCCTTGGGCTAGGGCCCTTAAAGGGGCCTGCAACAAAAGTAAAACAAGGCAAAAAGAAACATTTCTACCTTTGGATTTGGGGGTTTGTACCTTGGTGCGTGGCTGGCTTTGAGGGACCTGGTGGGAGGCTGATAACTTTTCCCATCACCCCTTCCCTCCCCCCCCCCTCTCACGCCCGGCAGCTGAGCTACCTTCAGGGCCCTCCCCTTCTTCACAGGCGCTGGTGGCTGCTGGTATAGAGGCTGGTGTTTGTAGGTGCTAAGGGCGCCCCCCCCTTCCCACATCACTTTGGGCTAGGTTAGGCCCTTAGCCTTGGGACTGAAGTTCTTGGCGTGAGCGCTCCCTATTATCCCCCCTTTTGCCAAAATATATTTGTTGGCTGGAAATTTGGAGGGAACCTTGAGTGGTTGGGCATTAGACCTGCTATTTTGATGTCCTTAGATGTCCTTTACGGGACATCATAAATAGATCCCTCGTAGAGGGGCACTTCCCAACGCCTTTGAAAGAGGCGTTGGTTCGCCCTCTCTTAAAAAAAAGTACAGCAGACCCGGCCGAATTGGCAAACTACCGTCCGGTGTCTAACTTACCATTTCTAGGTAAAATTATTGAGAGGGCAGTGGCGTTGCAGCTACAGAGGTTCCTAGATGACGCTTCCGTTCTTGACCCGTGCCAGTCTGGGTTCCGACCGGGCCATGGGACGGAGACAGTGCTGGTCGCCTTGGTAGATGACCTCCAGCGGCATCTGGATCGGGGCGGCGCTGCGGTACTGATGTTATTAGACCTGTCGGCGGCATTTGATACAGTCGACCACCAGTTGCTAAAGCGCCGCCTCGCCGACATAGGGGTTGGGGGGTTGGCCCTACAATGGCTTTCCTCCTTCCTCTCTGATCGGGGACAAAGGGTGGCCATTGGGGGTGAGCGATCCCAGAGGCGCACACTTGATTGTGGGGTGCCTCAGGGAGCAGTTCTCTCCCCAATGTTGTTCAACATCTACATGCGCCCCCTTGCCCAGATTGTCCGGAGGTTTGGGCTGGGTTGCCATCAATATGCGGATGACACCCAGCTCTATCTGCTAATGGATGGCCGGCCTGGCTCCGCCCCGGGGAACCTGGATCGGGCCTTACAGGCTGTGGCGACGTGGCTCAGATTGAGTGGGTTGAAGTTGAATCCAGCGAAGACAGAGGTCCTTTGTGTGGGTCGTGGCGCTCGGGGAGGGGAAATAGCTCTCCCAACTTTCGATGGCGCACCATTGGAACCAGCGCGCCAGGTAAAAAGTCTGGGTGTTTTACTGGAGCCTTCATTATCAATGGAGGCCCAGATAGCAGCCACTGCCAAGTCAGCATTCTTCCATCTGAAGCGGGCAAGGCAGTTGGCCCCCTTCCTGGAGCGCCGGGACCTCGCAACAGTGATCCATGCAACGGTCACCTCAAGATTGGACTACTGTAATGCCCTCTACTTGGGGCTACCTCTGTGCCGGACTCGGAAGTTACAGCTGGTGCAGAACGCGTCGGCCAGGCTATTGTTAGGGCTCTCGAAATGGGAGCACATACGGCCGGGGCTGCGCGGACTGCACTGGCTACCAATTATCTACCGAGTCCAGTACAAAGTGTTGGTTATCACCTTTAAAGCCCTATATGGTCGAGGACCAGCCTACCTAAGGGACCGTCTCTCCCCATATGAACCCCAGAGGGCACTGAGGTCAGTGGGTAAAAACAAAATGACCATCCCTGGGCCGAGAGAGGTCAAACTCCAACATACTAGAGTACGGGCCTTTTCAGCGGCTGCACCGGCATTGTGGAACCAGCTTCCGGAGGAGGTGCGGGCCCTGCGGGACCTCGGCCAGTTCCGCAGGGCCTGCAAGACCGCCCTTTTTAGGCAAGCCTATAATGACACTGACTGCTGAGTTGCTTGGTGTAAGAACCGCCATCCATAAGACTACCTAAACTGGCAGAACCAGCGCCATAACAGCTCTATCGCTGCCAGATATACTCATATATATTTAGGCTAATGAAAATCATGTATTTTAATTTAACTGACTGGTTTTTATGTTTAATTTTAATTGTTAAATTTAAAGTTTTATTATTTATGTTAATGTGTAAGTTGTTGTTAGCCGCCCTGAGCCGCCTAGGCGGGGAGGGCGGGGATAGAAATAAAAGTTATTATTATTATTATTATTATTATTATTATTATTATTATTATTATTATTATTATTATTATTATTATTATTATTATTATTTTGGGGACTGTGCTGCTTGAAGCTCACAGGATGGCTCCTAAAAAAGGGCAGGGCAAGTCCAAGGGGAAACAGCCTGCCCGTCCACCCCGTTGGCGTGGTCAGCAAGGTACACCTGCCGATGATTCAGGGCAAGGTGAGAGGGTGCGACTTGCCATTATAAGTCAGCTAGATGCTCTAGAGCAGGACAGAGTCGCCAGGGGGGCTCCCATTTGGGAGGGTCGTCGCCGTGCCTCAGGCCGGTCGGCGACGCTGACATTTGAGGCGGAGGTACTTGCACGTTTATCTGCCTTGCAGGGTGGGCCACCTGGGCCCGAATCGCCGATGGAACCAGAACTGGAGGAGGATCCGGATGAAGGCCCATCCGGTGCGTCAATGGGAGTTGGTGCAGCTGGTAGTGGCGTGCAGCAGACCCCTGGAGACACTGGTGTCTTGTCGGGCGTCGGTGGTAAGCCTCCTCTTCTGCCAGTTCAAGGGTGGCCGTGGGGCCCCATTCAGCTTCCCTCCCACCCGGCGGCAGCGGGTGGGGCAGCCTGGGGGACTGGGCAGCTGGGAGTGATGGCGCAGTCAGGTCCTGTCCAGCCATGGGGTTGGGGTTTGCATGGCGCTAGCCCGCCCCCCGGTCCGGTTTTTTCCCCAAGTGGCCAGCTGGCGGGTGCTGTGGCGCCGCCAGTGGCCCCTGTCGCTCCGCCCACATCAGGCATTTTGCCTTGGGGCGGTCAGCAGCATGCTCCGTTTCAAGGGGCGTGGCCGGTGGCTCAGGGCAGTGGGTGGTTCTACACCCCCAACCCTTATTCTAGCATCCCTTTCCACGTCCTCCCTTATGGTGATACCTCCTTGCCTTTGGGGGATCATTTGACTGCTGCCACGCGTGAGAAGATTCTCCGCGGGGAGTATGTGGATGTGTTCAGTCTCCTTTTCAGAGAGCTCGAAAAGAAAAGCAAGGACGAGCTCGATGACAAGGAGAAGGAAAAATTAAAACGTAGGAAGGTTGACAGGTCCTGGGCAAACTGGTTGCCCGGATTCCTGATCTACGCCGGAGTCATCACGAGAGCGCAGCCGGCTCGGGCGGCGGCCCTCTTTCAATATATAGATATTGTCTATAGGGCTTATACGGACTTCGTTGGTGCAGCGTGGCTGCAGTACGACGAGGCTTTCCGTATGAGAGCCGCCGTCAATCCAGGTATGCCGTGGGATCAAATAAACCAGCAGCTGTGGTTGCAGCTGATGGCCCCGGCAAAACCTAATGCGGGAGATAGGTCAGATAGTGGCCATCTAGTGCAGCATTTGCAGCAACAACAGCCCACTACAGGGGCCCATGTCTCTGCGGGCCAGCCGGTTCAGACCCGGTTGTTATGTTGGGAATTTGCTTCGAAGGGGGTGTGTCCCAGGAAACCTTGTAAGTTCCGACATGAGTGCCCACTCTGCAGCGGGGCCCACGCGATTTCGGCTTGCAGTAGATCAAAGCCCGGAGAGGGTGGTAAGCGCCCCGGAGGCGGCGGGGGCGGTCAGCAGCCCCCCAAAAAAGGGGCTCAGCCCCATCCGCCTGCCGGCACCCAATAGGTTGGTCTTCTTACCCGTCTAAGGCAGACGTTAGATACTAGGGACGGGTTCACCTTGGGTTTTCGGATTCCTACATCGGTGGTTGGGCTTTGGGTATCGCCCTCCGCCGTCCAGCACATGGGCCGATGGCGGTCACTGGCCTATAAAACTATGTGCGCCCCTCCCCCCTGGTCACCCAATGGGCGGGTGTCGGGCTTGTTCGGGTTGCACTGTTATCTTATGCTGACAGTTATTTGTTTTTCAGGTGCTGTGGCTCGTGGTGAGAGACATCGGGTTCTCATCTGCGGGCACAGCATGGTTTTCCGGGTTGCCCATTTCGCCGACGGTCTCCAGTGGGCACCCAGCTGGGCCTTAGTGCGTGGGCTACTGTGGAATGGCTGGGTCGTCGGGGGCTGCGTTGGCCCGGGATTATGCCCCTGTTGTTCAGGGAACGGACAGCGCCACCTCCACACATTTTGGTCGTCCATTTGGGTGGGAACGACCTGGGCATGCTGTGGGGGAAGGCCTTCTCCCAGCTGGCGTTGGCCGACCTCCGTGTAATACAGCGGAGGTGGCCTGGTTATTCTGGTATGGTAGGCAATTTTGCCGCGTAGGGTGTGGAGGCACGCCAATTCACCGGGTGGGGTGGAACGCGCCAGGCGTAAGGCCAATAGGGCCATTCAGTAGGCCATGGAAGGGGGATTGGGTATTTTTCTCCCGCATCCGGCCACACGGGTCGAGCAAGCCGACCTGTATCGGCCGGATGGCGTTCATCTTTCAGATGTGGGTAACCGGGCCTTTTTGGTGAGTAAGGCAGGGGGTGCGGTTGGCTCTGGGCCACCCGTTGGGGCGCTAATGCCTAAGCAGAGGCTTGGCATTGGCGGTGGCTGGAGGAGGTTTGGCCACTGGGTTTTCCAGGGGAGCACCTATGGCCTAGCACCGTTGGTGCGGTGGTCTGCAGGAACCGTAGATGGGCTACACGGCTCAGTGCGGGGAATGCAGATCACAGGGAGCCTCACCTGGGTGGATCTTTCCATGGGGATTGATGCCAGCCCATATGGTGATGGCTGGAGGCCTGGCCGCTCAGCTACAACCCAAATATGGCGGGCTTGTGCTGGGGGCAGGGTGGCTCGCCCTTTGGACAAGGCGGGGTCCGGGGTTGACCCCAGGGCTTGTCTGGTCAGGTACTTTACCCCCCCTGCCAGTTACAGTTGTTAATTGTTAATAAAGCGGCCCGGTTTAAAACCCAACACTTGTGTCTGCCTCTTCTTTCTGACTGGGGGGGCAATACAGTATTCTGCCATTTGGTAACTCTTGAGGGTAGGCCTTTGGTTTCCAAGCTTCATGGCAACGCAGCAATTTGAATCCAGTTCTCCTAGATCCTAGTCTAATGCTCTAACCACTGCACCAAATTAAATTGCCCAACTCTCCTTTTAACCTGAGATGGCAACTTCTGTTCTGAACGGCGTGCGCTGGCAGAACAAACCTTCAATCGATTTATGAATGGTGCAACTCTGTTTAGGGTTGTACTTAACGGTACATCACACTAACTGAATGCTCAAAGCAAAATCACTCAATAAAGAAAAGGAAACAAGCAGAAAGCCAAATTATTGAGCTAAAGCATAAGTTAATTACAGCTTCCAAATCATAGCTAACTGTTGATGCTCAGTTACTTGTGCATCTTGACTCCAATTAGCCCTTCTGGCAATTAACCCCCTCACCTATATGTAAAGACTGGTGAAGCCTGTTTCAATGTATTGGAAGATGTGTGCATGTACATGAAAGCCTATACCCAGAATTAAACGCTGATGGTCTTAAAAGATGCCGCCGCACTCCAAGTTTGTTCTGTCGCTTCAGACCAACCCAGCGACCAGTCGTCATCATCATCATCATTGCTTTATTACAGTATGTAACCAGCACAGAACAGTCCAGACATATTGAAAACCAATATCAAAATATAGTCATAATCGTGTAAAATTTAGGAGTCAGTGTAAAAAATAGAACCATAATGAAGCATTTACAAATATTAGGGTTTGTAGAATCTTTCGGGCTCAAGTGCCATGTTCTACTGGAGAAAGTTTTTCTTCCCCACTCAATGCACAGCAGCCAAGAAGGTCAGAGCGCCTGCTCCAGCTGCAACACCACTGAGGATGTTCTCCGCAGCTGAGAACGAAACGTCTGGAAGAAAAACTTTCTCCAGTAGAACGCGGCACTTGAGCCCGAAAGATTCTACAAACCCTAATGATGTTACCAGCCGTGAAAACCTGAAATCTTTCATTTACAAATAAAGTATCTTAGAACCCATATCACACCTTTACACAGTGTTTACAGATTCTGTAGGCTGCTGCTAGATATTTGGCACCCACCGACGTGACCTCTGGGATAGAATTTGAAAGAAGCATGTTGCTTATTACAGAATTCGAGAAACCGGAAAATCTTTTCTGGATAGGTTGTATGAATCTAGCACATATTTGGTTGTAATACCTACAACTAAATCGAATATGTGTGATTGTATCCACTTCTCCAGTACCACACTGGCAGACACGTTCAGCCGTCGGTGTCTTTCTGTAGCGGCCCGCTTCTATCTCCGAGGGAAAGGTATTACAGCGGACCATAGAAAAGGCCCTTCTATGAGATGGAATGTCTAAATTTGACAAGTATGAGGCTGGGGAGACAATATGTTTTGTTCGAGGTGAGGCTAAATCATTTGAGACCCTAGCGACCAATCTGAATCTACATGGATGCTTGAGTTTACGTAGATTTCGGCTGGCTATAGGAACATTTTTGTGATCGTATATTTGCGTCTCAGCAATTACCACTGTGGCCTCACTGAAATCTCGGATGCTTACTGAACATCCCAAATGATGAAAAGTTCCATCGCTAAATATATCTATTATCTGATTTTTTTTTAATTTTTACATTTTATGGGGTCAATAAAGTTTTTTATAGAGCTAACTTAGCTGATCCGTTTATTTGTCGTTCTCTTATACAGCATACAAACTGCAGCTCATAAAGTACATTATGTAGATATAGACAAGAGGCTTACAGGGAAAAGTGGAATGCTTTGCCCTTTAAAAATGTTTCCTTTTATTCTTAAATCTTCATACTGACACAACTAGGTCATTAACTAAACTTATATGAAGTCTGCCGGTAGTTATGTTTTCCATATATGAGGGCGCTTTCAAAATTTAGACATGTTTTTATTTTTCGAACACTCTATCTTTTCTAATGAGAATTTATTTATTTACATCATTTATAGAACACTTTTCTCACCTGAACCCAAGGCAGGATTACATAGTCAATGCAATCGACAAGATGAGATATTCAGAGACAAGAAGAAGAGATTGGATTTATACCCCACCCTTCGCTACCCAAAGGAGTCTCAGAGCAACTTACACTCTTCTTTCCCTTCCCCTCCCCACAACAGACACCCTGTGAGGTAGGTGGGGCCGAGAGAACTCTGACAGAAATTGCTCTTGAGAGGAACAGCTCTGCAAGAACTTGTGACTGACTCAAGGTCACATCAGCAGGTGCATGTAGAGGAGTGGAGAATCAAACCCGTTTATCCCAGACAAGAGTCCTCACACTTAACCATTACACCAAACTGGTTCTCAGTAAATGATTCAATAGAAGTAGGGTTGCAAAACCAAGCAGAAATTGGAGGGGGGGGGGGGGGGACCAGAACTAAAACAACTCTTAAACATAAATCTTCACATAACACATTAAATGATACAATCCCCAATAACTTATCTAAGTAACTTCGTGAATAATTTAGCAGAGTGCAATTCTATTGCCTGTGTAGAAAAACCCTCTTGAATAATTCAGTTTTGTATTGTTTGCAGAGTAGCCCTGCGGCACAGAGTGGTAAAGCTGCAGTACTGCAGTCCAAACTCTCTGCTCACAACCTGAGTTCAATCCCGGTAGAAGCTGGGTTCAGGTAGCTGGCTCAAAGTTGACTCAGCCTCCTGTCAAGCTCCGATAGTCCCAATAACGATATCCTTTGTTTATTTCAAATAGATTCATTTATTAAGACCTAGAGATGCTTACAAGACAGTAACTGAAAGAACTGAAGAATCAAAGCACATACAGAGATATATAATGGGAGTTCACAGCCGTTACTATTTGGTGGGCACTTCTACCTTAAGGGTTAAATGTTACTATAATAAACAACAAAAGAGGAAGTACTGCATATCAAAGAGGTAAGGACATTTGGAGCTCCTATAGCATTGCAGTACTGCAGCTTTAACACTCTGCGCCATGGAGCTCTTCGAATTACTTTTAAGCAGACCCTTTCCCCCCCCCCCCCCTCCATATTCCTAATAGGGTTTTCCTGCTTATTATACAGTGAGTTCAGCCAGCCAGAGGTGAGCAAGAACGTTTATTGAACAAGAGTAGAACTGAACGCAAACAGGTAACACTACTCCTTATATCCATTTGGCCTGAATTAAACACACCTCCTTATGTAGATAGCATTGGTAGGAATGTAACAGAAGGGTAACATAGTAATAAGATGCCTAAAGCCAAATCTCAAAGGAAACTGTGTTCTATGATCCGCTATATTCAAAATTATATACAAAATTATTAATACATTTCACAATTGAACAAACAAACTGGAAGTGAAGAGCAAAGGTCCAAGGGCTAAAACAGCCTCAGCAGGTGTACATTGGCAATGTCCTTGAAGTAGCAATAAGTAGTCTTCCTCAGAAGTATGTTGCCCCAAATTATGCATATACAATACAAGTTCTGGATATCTTAGTGCATTTCAAGGACGTAGCCCTTCTTCAGGTAAGTCTTATTCCAGTTCAGGGTAATTCTCCTAATCAAGTTTTACACACTCATACATTAGACTTCTAATTCGAGATCCCGATTAATAACTTCTTGTAGCCATACTGTCAAGCATGTGGGTTCAATGATGAGTCGAAGTTGATACAAAGACTACGTTTATTGATAGACCGATACTTTGGTAACAGGTTCTTGAGAGTAATGCTGAACGCACATTGATACAATACTTTTAAGGCCTACTTCAAAGGGATTCCAAGGGATGGGGTTGCGGGGTAGCATTCACACATAAACTATCATAAATGTCTACATTCCCAGTGTTATCAGGACTGTGTCCTTGCTTTCCCCAGATGTCTCTCACTCCCTTATAGGGATGTATGGGAAGGTGCTGATTACTTGGTTTCAATTCTCACTACTCCTAATTATAAGCCATAAAGCATGATGGGGGGGGGGGGAGGGAAGGAATAACAAGCTAGCAAAGTGGGATCCTCCATGATACTTCACAGACCAGGTTAGGCAGGACCCTAAAACAATCAATTATCAATGGAATTTCACCATCCTTGACACATACAGCGTCACATAATTCAAATTATTGGGTAGAAAGAAATGTCTCACGTCTCAATTGGCTGGTTCTAACAGAACAGCCAATCAGAATGTAGGCATCAGGGTCATATGTCAAGTCCCCCAGAAGCTCAAGAAATCACACAGTCTATTCATATAGGCAGGTTTATTCCATGGAAAACTCTGAATAGTGAATAGATCCATTGTATACAGCCAGGCTCTATGCTACAGTCGCATTTGCTCCAATCCTGCTGACAGAGATTCTCTCCTGAGAGATCTACAACAAACCTTTTTGAAACTAAAGTACCCACCTGATGAAGTCAGGACACAGATCAACAAAGCTGGAATGATACCCAGAGAAAACCTGTTACAAGACAGATTCAAAAGAGAAAATAACAGAATACCACTAGTGGTCATACACAACTTTCAACTTAAAACTGTTCAATGCATCATCAACAACTTACAGCCTCTTTTGGACAGTGACAGCTCTCTTTCAAAAGCACTGGGGGGTAAACCTTTTCTTGCACACAGACAGCCCCCCAACCTCAAACAACTCCTCACCCACAACAGTACAGCACCTCATCTGAGCATGGACTAGAGCTTGCAATAAACCCAAGTGCCAACTTTGCTGCCACATACACCCAGACAACACAATCACTGGGCCTAACAACATTAACCATACCATCTCAGGCTCATTCACTTGTTCACCTTCCAACATTATATATGCCATTAAATGCCAACAACGCCCTTCAGTTCTCTCCATAGGGCAAACAGGACAAACTCTACACCAAAGGATAAATGGACACAAATCTGACATTAGGAATCACAGAACTGAGAAATCTGTGGGAGAACACTTTAACCTTCCAAAGCATTCAATGGGTGACCTCAAGGTAGCTGTTTTACTGCAAAGGAACTTCAAGAACAGAATGGAGAGAGAAATTGCTGAATTACAAATTATTATGAAACTTGGAACAAACACCTCCCCAGGACTGAACAGGGATATTGGTTTTTTATCTCATTACAGACACTAAACCCACTCTCAGTGAGTATAGCTATACATCCACAGTATTCCAATGTGTTTCTCTTTTAGAATTGTGTATCAGCATAATTATTTGTATTGACATACTCAAAATAGGGATATACAATAGGCTGTATATCTCATTACATATGCTTTACCCATTTTCACTATATTTTATTGTATTCCTTTTTCCTATGCCAAACTTGAATTATGTTTACATGTTAAAAAGTAAATTAGGTGGACAAGAACATCACTATCCAATCTATTTCTCTTCTAGCTGTATTGACACACTCAAACAGGGACTTTGGTTGCATATCCCATTACATATATTGAACCCATCTCCCATTGTCATTGACAGACAATCTCACATTTTGACATACTACTGTTTTGTTGCTTTCGCATGCTCATGCTACTCAGATCAAAGGTTTGCTCAGTTTGTTAATTTTATTATTTTACTGTCATTGTACCATTTTACATTCTAAACCACTGCCAACCAGATAATTTTACTTCATTGTCATTAGTTCTTAATCTGTGCCACGTTGCATTTTGGGCCACTGCCTACCAGCTATGTATGGCTCTGCTCAGCTTTGTATGGCTTTGCTCACTGAGCTGGATTCCTCGTCTCATGAAGTGTATTTAAGAGCACACAAAAGCTTACATTCTCAATAAAAATTGGTTGGTCTTAAAGGCGCGACTTGACTCCTGCTTTGTTCAACTCTGAAGCAAAACATGGTTTTGCTAAGACTGACATCTTACATCAGCAGCCCCCTTGTATAGGTTGACGCAACCATTTTACTTTCAAGCAAAAGCAGGAACGTTAAGTGGGAACTTTTGGCGGACCCCCCCGCCCCATAGTCCTGGGAATGCAGGTGCTTTCTAATCTCATTCTAGTTCAGCAACTGGCCTTGAGACCTGGCTTTGACCGGTGGAAAAAGTTTGAATAACAAGTTTCATAGATAAGCGAGGCCCAGCTCAGGGAGGCAAAGCAGCAGGGATGAGCAACAGAAAGATAAAATCAGCTGTAGCTGAACATGCACTTCAAGAAGGAGACCACGTCATCCACTTTGAAAGAACTGAAGTCCTTTCTACAGTCTCACATTATCATACCCGCCTGAACAGAGAAGCTATTGAGATTTACAAACACCAGCACAATTTTAAAAGAAAGGAAGAAGGCATTTTCATCCACCAATCTTGGTACCCAGCTCTACAAAACACCCTACAGACTATAAATTGCAGAAAGTCTCAGAACAACCAGCAAATTCCACAGAACAATCAGTACAGTCAACAACCATCTTCCTTATCTTCAAGCCCCTTCCAACCTTCCCAGCAATTAACACAGAATAATAGTCACATTCAACAGCCAGTTTCCTTATCACTACCCTTCCAGGAAGCCCCACCAAACAATGGGCACACCCACAAACCTATTGCCCTTTCATCACACCCCCTCCAGCCTACAAATAGCAGCTCTCCAGCAGCCCCGGCCCCGCTCAATGCACAGCAGCCAAGAAGGTCTGAGCGCCTGCTCCGGCTACAACGCCACTGAGGATGTTCTCCGCAGCTGAGAACGAAACGTCTGGAAGGAAAACTTTCTCCAGTAGAACACGGCACTTGATCCCGAAAGAGTCTACAAACCCTAATGATGTTACCAGCCGTGAAAACCTGAAATCTTTGATAACAGAAAGATACATAATACAATTCATGGCAAGACTCTTAACATCATGGAGGGCAATGAAATATGCTTCAATGAACAGACATAACAAACCAGTAGTCAAAACAACCAATACCCAAAACTGCTACTGCAACTGATCTACAGGCAATTGAGATCAGTTTCGCTGGAGAAAATGGCTACTTTGGAGGGTGGACTCTATGGCGTTATATCCTGCTGAACTTCCTTCTTTCCTTCCCCCAAACCCTGCCCTCCCCAGGCTGCACCCCCAAAATCCCCAAGTACTTCTCAACTCGGAACCAACAATCCTAATTCCTACCTTATCCAAGGCGAGCTACTTTTTCTCTACAGAAAGTATGAACGCATTCTATGTGAATAATCACATGGATCCAGCAGTGCCTTAACCAGTAGGAATTCAGTTACTGCGAGGGAGGGCTGCTAAATTGTAGGCAGCTGTAAATAAGAGGCCACACAAAGAGGTGAACTCAGCAATATGTTTCCCTAGAAGATAAGGAGAATTAACTTGCTATAAATTCCAGTGAACTAGCCTTGCAAAGTCTAAGCGCTAGACATAAAAACCTGTGCGCTCACTGCAACTGTAACTTCAATAGGGAGTTATGCTAAAAGGAGGGAAAGAAAAACACCGTCTTGGAAGCGGCAGCAATCTCTTGATGGCGTTAAATATGATAAAGGCAGGTAGTTCTTGCTGATTCTACTCCGAGGACCAAAAGTTTTATGAACGCAGAACATGTTATGATTGACTGAGGTAAGGCGGGGATTGAAAATGAGGGTTGCAGCTAACTCCAATCATCGAGGACATGCAGGAAATGCATATCAATGCTGTGCTGCCTCCAACATTCAAACCAGGAAAAACCGGTGCATTGGTTTAGAACACATGCAGTGCCATTCTAAGAAGAGTTACAGCCTTTCTAAATTGACTTTGGTGGATTAAAAGGATGAAGGGCCTTTTTTTATAGCAGGAACTCCTTTGCATATTAGGCCCACACACCCTTGATGCAGCAAATGCTCCAAGAGCTTAGAGTAGGCCCTGGAAGAAGAGCCCTGGAAGCTCTTGGAGGATTGGCTACATCAGGGAGGTGTGGCCTACTATGCAAAGGGATTCCTGCAACAACAACAAAAGCCTGGGATGGAAGTCTTCTTAGGACGGTATGTTTACTACGTAGAAAATGGATCAGGACCACGAGGAGCATCACAGAACTGCATCTGCCAGGTCTGCAATTGTTATGGGAAGTGGAATTTCTTTCTTTCCTGAAATTCACTTTTTAAAATATTGCCACTGAGTCCTCTGATTGTCCTCTCTTTCAAATATATATAATTTTGTTTGATTTCTCTTTTTATTTTTCTGCTGCCTCACAGTGTACCCTATTGTAACTTCAGTCCTTGCATGAAGTTTTTTTTTTTTTAAAAAAAAAAACACTACACATCGGAGAAGGGTGCTCTAGGAGGAAGGCTTGGGAAGACATTGCTTGCCTCTGGGCATCTAAAGCAGGGGTGTCAAACTCATTTGTAATTAGGGTTGTCAAGTCCTCCACGGCCTCCAGCGGGGGACTTCTTTTATGTGCACGAAGCATGTGCGGCTCGATGACGTCACCCACAAGCGATGTCATCGTGCCGATAACGTCGAGCGCCGGCTGCTCTAAGCGTTTCCGGGAAAATTCTATGGTTTTCCCTGATGCTCTAGCAATTTGGAAGAGCCTCGGGGAAAACCATAGAGTTTCCCCAGAAATGCCTAGAGCAGCCGGCACACGTCACCGGCAACGTCAGGGGAAGGTTCCCCCACCAGCCCAGTGTGCCGGTCCAGGGGCTTGGCAGCCCTATTTTATGAGGGCCTGATTTGACATAAATGAGACCTTCTTGGGCTGGGACCATGTTGGGCTGGACCATGTTTGTACCTATTTAAGATTAGGTAGCAGAGATATAAACATTTTAGAGGGCAGACAGTGACGACTAAATATTAAAAAAACCCACATAAATAAAGCATGCTTAAAACATTAGCACTTGTTGGTCTTAAAGATGTTTTCTTTGTATTTCTCCCCTGGGATCCAGGGAACTGGGCAAAGGAAGCACTGACTCTTTCCTTTCTTCCCCGGGGGACCAGGAGGGGAAGGAGCCTCGACCAATGGAGAAAATTGAGGTTTTGCTCTGTAGATTTTGCTCCTGTGCGATTGAACAAGCCTTGTAAAGCAAGTTGAGATGCAGAAGAAAGCAAGAGAGAGGGGGAAGGAAGCAGACAAGAGCCAGTTGCTTGGGGGCCTAATTCGGCCCTGGGCCACATATTTGACACCCCTGATCTAAAGAGTGAAATTCTGAAATCTGACTGAGTCTCTTTTCCTGCCCCTCCTTTCTTACAATTTCTATTTTGATCAAAAGAGATTTGAAACAGACTCCAGATTTTAGCGGGGGTGGGATAGAGTGCTGGATTCCAGAGAGAGATGTCATAAACTCAGATTATGAGAGCTGTCTTTTTTTAAAAAAAACATCTCTTTGAAAGGACCTGCAGCTAGTGGAGATGAATAGAAAATAAGGCTGCCATGCTTCTTGCCTCTCTTTGTATGTTTGCCAAGAGGAGCAGCAAAACAGCAGCAAAAAGAGAGGTCATTTCAGCAGTAGAGAAGACTTTTCCTCAGGCCTTGAATTCAACAGGAGCACAGCTCCTGAACCTTTCTGAGGGTTCCCCCTCCCCACCTACCTTGTCCATTAAACAGTAGTTGCAGCTGCATAACAATCCCTGGATTAGGAGAGCAGGCAGGCAGCCAACCACCAGGGGCTTTGTCAAGCTCCCAGCAGCCCTCAATAACCCCTGGAGAAGCCCACACTACCCTTTCTCCACTTCCTATGTGATTTTGGGTGGCGGGTGGCTTGCTGGCCTTTTGACTGGGGTAGCCCAGGAGAGCCCCAGGTGAGCAAGGCCTGTTTGGGCTGGCTGGATCTCTAGCCAGCTCATGCAGGCTTTGCTCACCTGGGGCTCTCCTTTCTTGCATTGGGTTGCTTTTAGCAAGGGGGGATATGCTAATGAGTTATGCTAATGAGCTCCACCACCTCTTTTTCTACAAAACGATCCCTGCTCTTCCTAATATTGCAAGACTCCTCCACAAACAAAACTCTTCTTCACCTTGAACACACAAAGCTATCTTCTACTGGTCTACCAATATTAGCATTGTCTAACCTGACCAGGGTCAAGAGCATCTCTTGCCATGATTGAAATTAAGCTGCTTGATTAACAGTTACCTTTCTCTCACTTGGCACTGCACTGCTATTCCTACTGCGACAGTATGAAGTATATATATGCCTAGTTTCAGATGGTCAAGGCCAATAGCTTTGTCTTCTGCTGATTATGTATGTACCTGCAAGGAGGCTATGGGAACCAACTTTTGGTGGGAGGGGAAGCTTGCTTGGCGCCACTTTCTTTTGAATATATAATGGTTTGTAGCCATGGTATAAGTAGGGGGCAAGAGCCCACCATTATCAGTTTTCACAAGAATCATTTTCCCTCATGGAAGGCAGTATTAGCTGAAACGCCGGGGATTTGACAACCAGCAATGGTTGGTGTAGTGGTGTCAAGCAAGCGGGTCTCAAAGTAACCAGTCCTTGAGTTGAAACAAAGTATAGGTTTATTGATAATCCATGTGCTTCTATTGAGCCAAGAATTGGAACTGATACAGAGTAATAGCAGAAGGCATACTTAAAGATGGCACATCAAAGGTTCTATCAACAAAGCTACAATTACTAAACAGTCCTGTATTCACGTGTGAAAATTCACACAGTACTTTCTTTATCTCCCTGCGGTTATTCTTCCTGGGCCCAGGTCTGGCCTGGGAATATGTCCCTGGAGGCTTTATCTTCAAAGAGCAAATTCCTGCATTTGTTAGTAAAAGCAAAAGAGGCGCAGGGAGGAGGTGCCGGCTAACTTTCTCCTTCGATGTGCCTCAGCTTTCTTTTAGGGTTAGTAATCGTTACAGCATGGCAGTTATATTCTGATAAACATAGACAGTCATAGTAAAATAAAACATTGCTTGACAAGTGGTTAAGTTTGGTGTAGTGCAGGGTGGCCAGTGGTAGCTTTCCAGATGTTTTTGCCTTCAACTCCCCAATGGCTGGGGCTGATGGGAGTTGTAGGCAAAAAACATCTGGAGAGCTACCGTTGGCCACCCCTGGTGTAGTGGATAAGTGTGCAGACTCTTATCTGGGAGAACCGGGTTTGATTCCCCACTCCTCCACTTACAGCTGCTAGGATGGCCTTGGGTTAGCCATAGCTCTTTCTTCTGTGAATTCTTCTACATTGGCACAAGATTGCTTTTCCTGAGATCACTGACTAGATAGGAACCAAATCAAAACCAACGCTTTCGAAATGAGGTCAGCTCAGAAACAGGATTCAGACAGCCAATTTGAGCTGACATAGGCTCTTCCTTCGGGTGGATTAAAAAGTCAAAATCAGACAGGCGCAGCTACAGCCCATTCCACAATCACACTCACCCCGTCCTCCAATGTTTCTAAGACGGATCAAATAGCTACCAGTAGGGAAGTGGTAGCAAAGTCTTCTGTCACACCCCTCCTGTGTTTCCTGGCATCTGACCATGGGAGCACACAAGCAAAGTGGATAGGCAGTGTGAATTGTTGATATTGTCTGAGTGTTTTGTTGATTCATTCTGCATGAGAATGCTGAAGACTACCATTTGGTAAAATTAATGCTCTTGCTAATTGCATTTTTAAAGGAATCATTTAACATCCCTTCCTAGCCATTAGATAATTCAAATATAGTCAGCATGAGAGGCAGTTTGGTGCAGTGGTTAAGTGCATGGATTCTTATCTGGGAGACTCAAGTATGATTCCCCACTCCTCCACTTGCAGCTGCTGGAATGGCCTTGGGTCAGCAATAGCTCTCGCAAAGCTGTCCTTGAAAGGGCAGTTGCTGTGAGAGCCCTCTCAGCCCCACCCATCTCCCAGGGTGTCTGTTGTGGGAGGAGAAGATATAGAAGATTGTAAGCCGCTCTGAGTCTCTGATTCAGAGAGAAGGGCGGGGCATAAATCTGCAATTCTTCTTTTCTTCATAATCCATTATGTAACTCTGTGTGTGTGTTTGTGTGTGTGTGTATCCTAGAGTTGCAAAACAAATTTTATTCCATCCTGTTCTCAAAATTCTCAGTGCTTTAATGGCAAAACATGTTTATGGTCTAACTATCTGGTGATTAGTATTCAGCATTAGCATTTCACATCTGATGTACCTGTCAACTGGGCTGCAGTTGCGTAGCTACCATCCGTTACCGTCAAATGCTTTCACGCAGCAACCAATATTTGACAGCTGCTATGCAGTCGCAGTGATTGACAGCATCTGCCATGTAGGAGTATTAGCTGCTCATTGACTGGTGCTTGATTGGTGCTTGCAAATAAATAACTAAATGAGAGCATTTTGTACAGCCCTCATTCAGCTACACACGACATTTGAGTTCAAAATCTCCGGATGATCAAATTTGAACTGAAAATCTGATCATGTGGGGATTCTGTGTGGTTTGCTTTCACATCTGTAAGGGAAGGTTCTCTGGCCTCTTGTTGTTCTAGTAGAGTTGCCAACTCAAAGTGGCGTCTGGAGATCTCCTGCTATTACAATCGATCTCTGGATGACCAAGGTCAGCCCCCCTGGAGAAAACGGCTGCTTTGGAGGGTGGACTCCATGGGTGCTGTCACACTGGGAAAGTGACATGATATTATCTCTGTCAAGTCTGCTTCAACTCTGGTCAAGTCTGTATTCCATCTTTGGTTCAGGGGGGAAGCATTCTGGGTAAAAACCACACTGTATGCCAATGCTGCTAGCTCGAACATTCCTGTCCCCCCTCCCTTCCTTTGTTATGTAGTTTTGCTTTGAAATGGGAATATGTGAAAGAGATTATGGCGCCTTCTCAGGCTAGGCACCGGGGGAGGTTTCTCGCCCAAGGCCAACAGGCCTGAGAACGAATTTGTAACATCAATGTGTGAATGTGCCCTGCATAGTACCCCCTCCCTAAAGAATCCCTTTGAAGTATACCTTATATGATTATGCTTTGCTGTGTATTCCTTACTCTTCCAATCTCTCTGAGTAGTCGAGAACAATGATATCAATAAACTAGAAACTTTTATCAAGAAGGTCTCGTTATTGAATCAGCCGACTTGACAATCTCATCACCAAAAAACCCGCTTGAGTTTTCAGAGGGATCAGACACTGGCCGTTGACAGTAGGATTCCAGCAGCAGTCTGTGGCTACTCATTCAGACTGCTGGTGTGCCTCAACCACAGACCCTCCATGGAAATGTGTTGGGGTTTTTTGTCCCGTTGTGTGTGCACCTAAGCAGAGAAGTGCACAAGTGCTTCTCAGAGCAGGGTTGGGGGGGGGGAACCTGGAACATGCCAGAAATGGCTTGGTGTGATCACACTGCTCTTCTGCTTATGAGTCGTACCTGGGTGTTCAGACAGCCAGTAAATGTGTGACCTAAATGTGATTCAGGGGAAAATTGCCAGGAAATCCAAGTGGCTTTTCAATCCAGATAGGAGGAGTCTGGAGACAGGGCGAGAAGGGGTGTGGCTCGGAGGGCAGATGTGCTTTTGTGATTGTGCACATTTAATCCAAATGGAAGGCATGGCTAGGTCAGGCCCAATCTCTTGTGTGATAGCATCCCATGAACTTGAACCCTACAGAGGTCCCTCTTTCCCCAAACTCCACCCTCTCCAAGCTCCACCCCCACCCCCCACTATCTAGGTGTTTCACAAACCAGAGCTAACAGTTCTATGTTCCAAAGAAGAAACAGTTCCCATTCTGTAAGGTTTGTTTGTTTGTTTGTTTTTTTGCTTCTGAATGTATCAACACCTTATCTATGGTTACATCCACCGATTGCTGGGTATCATGCTGTCATTGTGCCATACCAACTACCCACAACTGGATTGCCCTTTGTGGACAAGCCAATCCAGTTATGAATGATCAATATATAATTTATAATAAAACATAAGAAGAAGAAGACTGCAGATTTATACCGTGCCTTTCTCTCTGAATCAGAGACTCAGAGCGGCTTACAATCTCCTATATCTTCTCCCCCCACAACAGACACCCTGCAAAGTGAGTGCGGCTGAAAGGGCTCTCATAGCAGCTGCCCTTTCAAGGACAACTCCTACGAGAGCTATGGCTGACCCAAGGCCATCCCAGCAGGTGCATGTGGAGGAGTGGGGAATCAGACCCGGTTCTTCCAGATAAGTGTCCATGCACTTAACCACTACACCAAACTGTCTCTCTCTACTATACATCAAGAAGAAGAAGACTACAGATTTATACCATGCCCTTATCTCTGAATCAGAGACTCAGAGCAGCTTACAATCTCCGATATCTTCTCCCCCACAACAGATACCCTGTGAGGTAGGTGGGGCTGGGAGGACTCTCACAGCGGCTGCCCTTTCAAGGACAACTCCTGTGATAGCTATGACAAAGTAATGCACATTGGGGCCAAAAATCCTAGTTACAAATACAAGTTGATGGGGTGTGAACTGGCAGAGACTGACCAAGAGAGAGATCTTAGGGTCGTGGTAGATAACTCACTGAAAATGTCAAGATAGTGTGTGATTGCAATAAAAAAGGTCAACACCATGCTGGGAATTATTAGGAAGGGGATTGAAAACAAATCAGCCAGTATCATAATGCCCCTGTATAAATCGATGGTGCGGTCTCATTTGGAATACTGTGTGCAATTCTGGTCACCGCACCTCAAAAAGGATATTATAGCATTGGAAAAAGTCCAGAAAAGGGCAACTAGAATGATTAAAGGGTTGGAACACTTTCCCTATGAAGAAAGGTTGAAACGCTTGGGGCTCTTTAGCTTGGAGAAACGTCGTCTGCAGGGTGACATGATAGAGGTTTACAAGATTATACATGGGATGGAGAAAGTAGAGAAAGAAGTCCTTTTCTCCCTTTCTCACAATACAAGAACTTGTGAGCATTCGATGAAATTGCTGAGCAGTTGGGTTAAAACGGATAAAAGGAAGTACTTCTTCACCAAAGGGTGATTAACATGTGGAATTCACTGCCACAGGAGGTGGTGGTGGCTACAAGCATGGACAGCTTCAAGAGGGGGTTAGATAAAAATATGGAGCAGTGGTCCATCAGTGGAGCAGAGGCCACAGTGTGTATATATGTGTGTGTGTGTGCGTGTATATATATATATATATATATATATATATATATATATATATATATATATATATATATATACACACACACACACACATATATACACACTGTGGTCTCTGCTCCACTGATGGACCTCTGCTCCATATTTTTTATATATATATATATACACACACACACACATATATACACACTGTGGCCTCTGCTCCACTGATGGACCTCTGCTATATATATATATATATATAATTTTGGCCACTGTGTGACACAGAGTGTTGGACTGGATGGGCCATTGGCCTGATCCAACATGGCTTCTCTTATGTTCTTATGTTCTAAACCCAAGGCCATTCAAGCAGCTGTAAGTGGAAGAGTGGGGAATCAAACCCGGTCTTCCCAGATAAGAGTCCGTGCACTTAACCACTACTGGCTCTCAAAACCAAACTGATTTTCAAAACAATTCAATAGAAATATATAAACACACAACACCAAAACCAGGGAGAAGAACCAATAATAGTTATTGGGGATGTACCAGATGACCAAAATTAGTCTTCACTCACTGGTGCAAAATACTGATAAGAGAGAGAGATGAATCTCTGTGGGGAGGGTGTTCCAAAGTTTGGGCATCGCAGCCCAAGGAACCCTTTCTCGTGTTGCCACCCATCTAGACTCAGATGACAGAGGCATGTAAAGCAAAGATAACCACATTGAGTGGGCATGTGTATATGGGATAAGCCCTTTGGTGAGAGCAATAGGTTAGGCTTGAGTGGAGGAGGGAGGGAAAGAAATACGTCACTCTTTAGGTTGATGTCACATGGCTGACGCTCCCCTCTTAATTTGTTATCCATTGTAAGTATGCAAGTAATAACACAATCCTGATTCAACTATAACTTTCACCTGGCCCTTTAAGATCAAAGGGTAGCAGCTTAAGTCCCTTTGGGTAAGTTGTACTGCGTTGTTCTTCTAAACACTAAAGAAGAAATACAACCCGCAGCCTTCAGTATTTTTTCCTCTTCCAGAAAGTGCTCTGGAAAGTAATTTGTCTTCCAAGGCTTATGACTAACAACTTAAACATGACAACAATCACTAGAGTATATTTCTGCTTTACAGTTTTATAAGGAAATCAAATCTATTCTTCCCTAACTTATGCAAAACGAAATTCATAGTTCTGAGCACCACGTAAAAAGGGAAGCGGGGAACAATAAAGTGTGGCGAGAAGTAGGGGAGATCTGGAGAGCGGCATCTTATCCAAAACGTAAAGCCTACTCATCAGACCCTTGCACAGTCCAACATGACGCATTAAATATCTTAGCCTTGTGTATAAACTCTAGCAATTTTTAAATATATATATATATGCATATATCATGCACATTCCAGTAGCAAAATTTAGGGACTCACCACTTCCTTCCCGGTGTATACAGGGCTAAAGAATGCAGATCCTGGTTGTAAATGGACCCAGTATTCAGGGGCTTGGATTTTCATGGGAGAACAGATCCAGACTGCAAACATGTCACCACAGTCTTTTAATGTCACTTCAGAGATAAACGCTGCAATCATACCCGCTAAATAATGCACTTTCAACCCACCTTCAATGCACTTTCCATCTGGATTTTGCCAATTCACACAATAAAATCCAGTTGGAAAGTGCATTGAATGTGGATTGAAAGTGCATTATTTAGTGTGTGTGATCGCAGCCAAAGAGTGCCTTCTTTGTTCATCTCACATATCTATTAAAATATTATAAACCACCTTTCCTGATGGCTCAAGGTGGTTTATAAGTCACCACGAAAACATCACAAAATAAAACACAGGCAAAATCCCCACCCCTAAAAAATCATCCCCCAAGACATCTGCTATCTATGCCCCTTTGAAAGCTCTAAAAACATGAAATGGCTTTGTGGCATTTTCAAAGTACCCATTCACCTCCTCGGGGAGTCTTTTCAACAGAGTGAGAGCAACAGGGGAAAAGGTGCAGACTCAGGTTGATGTCAGGTGAGCAACCTTAAGTGCAGGAAGAAGAAGAAGAAGATGATGATATTGGATTTATATCCCGCCCTCCACTCTGAATCTCAGAGTCTCAGAGTGGCTCACAAGCTCCTTTACCTTCCTCCCCCACAACAGACACCCTGTGAGGTAGATGAAGATATTGGATTTATATCCCACCCTCCACTCCAAAGAGTCTCAGAGTGGCTCACAAGCTCTTTTACCTTTCTCCCCCACAACAGACACCCTGTGAGGTGGGTGGGGCTGGAAAGGTCTCTCACAGAAGCTGCCCTTTCAAGGACAACCTCTGCCAGAGCTATGGCTGACCCAAGGCCATGCCAGCAGGTGCAAGTGGAGGAGTGGGGAATCAAACCCAGTTCTCCCAGATAAGAGTTCGCACACTTAACCACTACACCAAACTGGCTCTCCAGACTCCAGAATAATCTATAGGTGACTGGTTGGGGGCTGGTTCCTGCTTGGCTTCCTAGGCCCCACACTATGGTGGGAGGCCTCCTGCTTACAAGGCCTGGAGGGGCAGCAGAATTTTTCCCCCATTGACATTGCTACATCATTTCCAGGTGAAACCTAGTAGTGATATAGAGTAGCTCTAGGAATTGCCAGAAGTCCTATGGTTTTGCCATAGAGTTTCTGGTGCTTTCTAGAGTTACCTGTTGTCATGTCTGGGTTTTATCCAGAAGACAACAACATTGGTGATCATGTCACATGCTCACCCCTGTGCCCCCACTCTAGGCCTCTTGCTGGATACCAAGGTTGGCCTGGCACCCCTATCCACAGTGGGTGGGAGGTTGCATCAGTTTAAGTTCAGAGACAAGGACAGACAATCTGTAGCTCATAGATCTAGACAGCAGTTCAGAGAAGGAGTATTTGATTAGCGTCACTGACGCTAGAGTACTTCCCCATTCTCTTTATGCCAGATGTGAATGGCTGAGACTGAAACAGACAGGGACCCTGCTAGCTGGTCCCTACCTCCAAATATGAGGTTCCCTCTTCAGATCCAGGGTATTCCTCTCTCTGGCCAAACACACATGGTGTTGCGGTAGAGTTGATAATTTGGGGTTGGGAAATGCCTGGAGATCTGGGGTTGGACCTCAAATATAGAAGGGACCTCAGTGGGGTGTGATGTCATATAGTCCACCCTCCAAAGCTGCCATTTTATCCAGGGGAACTGATCTCTGCCCTACCTGCAGGTTGGAAATCCTGTGCAAAAGAGAAATTTCCTTCTGGCCCTATCCCACAAAAGGTCTTTCATACTTAGCACCCTTTCTCACAGCAGAGTGGCAGCTAGATGGGGGAATCCCGTAAGACTGGTTTTGTCCACATGGTTGCAGCACACAGGTGAACAATATATCCATGCCAAATGCACAAACACCCCTTGCAAAGAAAAGAAAGAAATTGTCTTTCCGGTTGTTTTTATAAGTCTTAGGAACCTACAATCTGGGAGATAGACCCAAGTTCAAATCCCCACATTGTCTCACTGTGTGGCCTTGGTAGTGTCAGACACTGGAAAGTTACTGTATGGAAATGCTTAGCTTAAATGAATGTGATGAAATGCTTAGCTCAACTGACTCCATTTTCTAACCTATATTACTAACTATGGGAAAGAGACTTTGCATATCAAAGAAGGAGCATAGTATTTACTAACACTGGTGTGAATTCCTGTCCCTGGAACTAACAAAGGCAATTCCCCTTTGAAGATAAGATGCCTCCGGGGACGGCAGCCTAGCCATTCCTGTGAGATCAAGGACCGCATAGAGATAAGAGAGAGTTGCTGTGTGAAAAGTAACACTTCATATTAAGAATGCTTGGGAACGTAGTTTTGTTTAGAAAACCTTTGATGTGCAATTCTTTAAAGTAACTCCTCACCGGGGAGAATGTATCAGTTCCAATCTTTCTATGCTCAGAAACTATGAACTATCAAATAAAGCCTTAAACTTTGTATCCAATGGAGTCTGGTTGATTTGAAGTTCCATCGTCTGACAGGTAGCCTCGCCTACCTTGCAGGTTTGTTGTGTAGGGCTGCCAGGCCTGGCTTAGCAAGCAGCTAGAACGTGGGGAGTGGACAACACAGGCGGCATGGTGTCACTTCTGGGGAGAACTCCAAAGTGATGTCATGTCTCTCTAGGAATAGCCAAAACTCTATGATAAAAGCACAGAGGGTTTTTTTGCAACAATCCCAAGAGAGGCTTCATGTCACACCTTTCCCCAGCAGTAGCATCATGCTATTGGCCCAATGACTTTTTTAAAAGAGGGGCTGGGACAGGGAATCCCCCCACCTCTATCAGAGGAATGGTATCCCTATTGCTGTCCTTCTGAAAATGGGGAATGAGGTGTCATTCGGAGTGAAAGTGGAATAAATATGTTCTAGATAGGCAGCAGTCATTTCATTAAAAAAGGGGTGCCGGAACACATTAACACAATTCATTTACCTAACTTATTTGCATATGCCACACACCCCTGACATCACCAGAAGGTGTTCTAAAAAAAAAAAGATAAACGTAGTCCCTTTGCAAGCACCAGTCGTTGGGGTGACGTTGCTTTCACGTTTTCATGGCAGATTTTTTACGGGGTGGTTCGCCTTCCCCAATCATCTACACTTTTCCCCCAGCAAGCTGGATACTCATTTTATGGACCTCGGAAGGATGGAAGGCTGAGTCAAGCTTGAGCTGACTACCTGAACTCAGCTTTCACCGGGATCGAACTCAAGTCGTGAGCAGAGCTTAGGACTGCAGTACTGCAGCTTTACCACTCTGCGCCACGGGGCTCTTGAAGGTTTACTAATATATACTAATATAATTGTCTAATATGTACTAATATGATAATTGTCATAATTAAAATCACTTTCTCTTATGTGGCCACAGTAGCATGATGAAGATTTTCATTTGTCTGCTTTACATGTTTTTGGTTATTTTCCCATTTTTTGTGTGGGGGAAAATTAGAAAGTTTGTCAAATCTTAGAGTTCAGCAAAATCCTCACAGGGGGGTTGAACATTGGAGTCTAGAAGCAAGTATTTGTGGAGGTGGGGGTAAGAAAGAAAGAGCACAATGAAATTTAGAGGTTCCAGAGCTCCACTCCTGTGAGCCCCTGCCCAAAATGAGGCCTATAGATGGGGGAAAACAAACAAAGGATTGTCACAACTTTTTAAAAATATAAATAAATAAATAATACACTGCTTTTTTCACAATTTAGAATAGGCTTTCAGACCTGGCTGAATCTTTCCTCCTGAAATTTTGCCTTCCCCTTTCAAAATGCCCCCTCCCACATGTGTCTTCATGCTGCCACATAAAATCAGCCTGAATTTACCTCCCTACACCATCTTTCTTCTGGCGTTCTGAATTTCCCTCAAATTGCCATCCTGTTGAAATGTTTTTAAAAAGCTGTTTAGAGTATGACCAGAAAAAGGATGGTCTAACTTCTGCTGACACTGGGGAAATTCAAGGTAAAGTTAAACATTCTGGGTAACATCTCTGACCGAGTGCCGTTCGAATAAGATCTGAAGGGAGCTATTCAGTGCTCATCCTTGCTTTACATATCTCCTCCGAGCAGAGCAGAAAAGAAGACAAATGAAAGGGGAAAGAGTGTTATACAAGCAATACCTAGGGCTTAGCTAATCCCTCAAAATCATTCTGTAGTCACAATAAATTTGGACTTAAAGGGAAGAAAGAGAATTAATGTGAGACTTCATGAGCATATGAATAATTTGAGATGTCCCTGGTTTTCGAGGTTCATCTTTACATCTGAAGTCAGTGTCTTTGATGCCTCTCAATATGGAGGAAGGGGGTGCACTTCTTGAAGCACTGTTTTAATATATTCCATTCCATGCTCTTCATGGCCGTACAAATTTTTCATTCTAAGAACTTATTTCTTTTGCCTTATTCTTTCTTTTTTTAAAGAATCCTTTGCAAAATTACATCGTATTTAGTACTGGAACAGGTTGTTTCACTCTGTGTGTGTGAGAGAGAACGGGCATGCATGTGTGTGTTGGGCAGGAGTAATAAGACCTTAAATTTCTTAATGGTATTGTCTGCCTTAGGAAGGATACTTAAGGTGGAAGAGACTTGTTTGTCCACTTTCTTGCTGCTACGCTAGACCGGCCTATATGGGCTTACATTCTCCTAGGGTTGCCAGGTTTGGCTTGGGATCCGGAGGGGGATTGGGACATGGTGGCAGACTGGGACATGGTAGAATTCTCTAGGAATTGCTGGAAACTCTGTGGTTTTGCCATAGAATTTTTGGTGGTTCTTAGAGAGATGTGATTTCACTTGGCTGTGAGCCAGTAAATCCGACCATTTTGTTTCCCCCCCAACCCCTCTTCGAAGCAGGGAAATTGAAATGGATGGGTTAAATGGCTGCTATCCATTTATCTCTTCCTGGGCAACCCCCCTCCTTTCTTCTGGCCATGACTTGCCATGGCCAGAAGAAAGGAAGATCTGTACTGACCGGTTCGGTTTGGGCATTTTTTTCTTGGTTCGGTTTGGGATTCAGTTCATGAACCACCCTGCACCCCTGAACCAAACTGGAATTTGGGGATTCGTGCCCATCCCTAATGGGTAGTACTTGTACAATACAGTGCCTTTCTTAAACATTCTTATCACATTTCTGGGTATCATATTGAATACTTCAGAAAATAATGTCAAAATAGTGCAAATTGATAATCACAAATTCTCCTAATTTGTTCTTAAGTAGCTAATGTCCCCATGGACGTCCTGAATGGAGGGGGGTGGGGAGAGAAATTATACATACACCCTTCTTTTCATAGTATTATTTTAACACATTAGCTGATTTATTCCTAAGTTTTCCCTTTACAGCCAAATACTTTAGATTTTCATTTGCGAACCAAATTGCAAAATAATGAGGTCCTCCTGATTGGCTCATAAATATCTTTTCTGGTTTTAAATATCAGTATTTATATGCATACATGCTGGTGTAAAAGCACATATACTGTTCCAGGTAATGAAATACTCATGTTTTCAGAATTGCCTTTTCTGGTACTGAGGCATTACATTGGTTATTACTGCAGAAATTAGAATATTTATTTCAGTTGTAATCGTTAGCTTAAATATTGCACAGATTCCTCTCCCCCTTTTCTTTCTGCAGCTGCATCACATAAACATCTTTAACTTTTTAACTTTTCCCTGAGAATCTGAGCAAATTATTCAAATTCCTCATTGAACGTGGACAGATTGGTAACTGACCATGTTTTCTAAGCCAAGAGTTGTTACCCCAGGGTGGGGAGGGACGGTGGCTCAGTGGTAGAGCATCTGCTTGGTAAGAAGAAGATCCCAGGTTCAGTCCCTGGCATCTCTACTTAAAAAAGGTCCAGGCAAATAGGCATGAAAAACCTTAGCTTGAGATACTGGAGAGCCACTGCCAGTATAAGTAGACAATACTGACTTCGATGGAACCAGGGTCTGATTCAGTATAAGGCAGCTTCATATGTTCATATGTTCTTTTCTACTAAGTCCTGATGAAGGTGGCCAGCTTCTGGCTCCCTTCCATGTGAATACTGCTCCAAATTTCAGGATGACTGATGCTGCCCTGGAAGAAGCTTCAGGGTAGGCTTCTCCTAAATAGCCAGGGTTTTTAGTGGTGTTCGGGGGACATATTTTATTTGCACCCTGTTTTTCTCCCTAACAAGGGCACAAAGCAGTGTGCATCATTCTCCTCTTGTGAAGCAAAGCATCTTCTCCACCTGCCAAGGGTTAACATGAATGGTGATGAGCCTGATCTGGTCTGCTGGTGTTGATAATTGGTCTTCTGGCCAGCAAGTTTCTTACCATCTTCAAGACCAGGCCTTTTTTTGTAGCAGGAATTCCTTTGCATATTAGGCCTCACACCCCTGATGTACCCAATCCTCCTGGAGCTTACAGTAGGCCCTGTACGAAGAGCCTTGTAAGCTTTTGGAGGATTGACAACATCAGGGATGTGTGGCCTAATATGCAAAGGAGTTCCTGCTACAAAAAAAGCTCTGTTCAAGACCAAAGATGGAAGTCTGTTAATTAATTTCTCATGGGAGCCTATAAAGGGAGAGGGAAGAGATCTGATGCAACCTTCTAGAGATTTCTCTTGGAGACATGTTCTGATTTGATGTCATCCTCACCTGACAGTGTGGGCAAAAAAACATAATAGTTGGAACTTTGCTCCTGGAGCTTAAGCTAACTGAGAATTTCCTGGATTGTAGGCCGAGGCTACGATCAGCAATTGCTAGAGATATAGGCAGCTCTATTTGATGCTTTCCTATTGAAACTGGTTAGCTCTGGATAGTGTCAACTAGTCGAAGCTAGCTTTGTTATTTTCTGTTCTGTATGATTTTTGAGTAATGCGTTGGTGATAATTTTGCCTATATTAATATTTACTGAATAAACAATATTATTTTATAAACAACAGCCTGGTTGTTGGGTGCACTTGCCCTTGGAACCCATGGGTTTAGCTTCACATTTCCTAACACCTCTCCTCTCTTCAATTCTTATTCCCATGACAATCATGTGGAGTAGATTAGGCTGAGGGGATGTGACTAGGAATAGGCACGAACCAGGAAAATGAAGGTTCATGAAGGTTCATGGTTGATGGGGTCTCTCAAACAATGAACCTCCACAAACCTTTCTGTACAGCAAACCAGTCTGAGGTTCGTGGTTTGTGATGTCCCTTTAAATGGGTTTTGAAAGCTGCATCGTCATCATAGTGCAACTTGCAAGTTAACTCAGAAGGCAGTCTCTTTAAATGCCTTCTTGTAGCCCTGCCACCAGCACCAGCGTGTCTGCTGACATGGACCACACAAACCTTCCATAGCCACCTGGGAAGCGCCAAGGCTCACAAATCATGAACGGGGCCAGGTTTGTGATGAATTTCCGTTTGTAATTTGGTTCATGTTCATCCCTAGGTATGACTGATGAAGGTCACCCAGCAAGCTTCCACTCTAACTACTATGCCAGGGGTGGCCAACGGTAGCTCTCCAGATGTTTTTGCCTACAACTCCCATCAGCCCCAGCCAGCATGGCCAATGGTTGGGGCTGATGGGAGTTGTAGGCAAAAACATCTGGAGAGCTACCGTTGGCCACCCCTGTACTATGCTATGTAGGCATAGGAAGAAGCCATTCTTCAGCCTTTCCCATTGAGCTATGAAGCAAGCTTTCCTAACATACTATCAACACTGGGGCTTCTTGGTTGGTTTTGTATGACAATGTAATGCAATCCCAATAATTATGCAGATACCTTATCCAATGCTTGGTTGTTGTTTTTTCTCCCAGAAATAAGGGAAGGAGCTGTTGTCGGAGGGGCTATGGCTCAGTGGTATAACATCTGCCTGGCGTGCAGAAGGTCCCTGGTTCAATTCCTGTCATCTCCTGTACAAAAGGCCCAGGTAGTAAATGATGCTGAAGACCTCAACCTGGGACTCTGGAGAGCCACTGCCAGTCTAGCAAGCTTTTTTCTCCCTTCAGGAACTGCTTATAGATGCAAGGTTTTTCCAGTTATCGATTCCAGTCAACTCAGTACATATGGAAATGGTCAGAAGTTTATTAGAGATCAATACAGAACAATAGACCTTTGTGATATGAAGTCATTGCCAAGAATAGAGTAACCTACAAACAGAACCAATAATATACCAAGAAGAAAAGACATGCAAAGTTAAAGTCAGTCCCTGTCTGTTAGATTCCCAGGGTTAGTTGTACAGCCTAGAGAGTCTTCACTGGATGGACACTCAAGGTCATCTGGCCAAAGTCAAATGTTGCCATGGCTACCAGATAACAGTTTTCTTCCTGTGCATCTTGAGAAAGTTTCAGCAAGCAAAATGCCAAAGTATGCACAATTAGATACATGTTTCAGCAGAATGGAAAGTGAAAACTGAGTACAGATACACTGGTATCCAATGCAAGATAATACAAAAGAATGAACATGACTGAATGAGTGAATACCCCTGATACAGCAGAACCATTTGACATCCTGACCCAATTGTCAGGGAATCTGACAATAGAAAAAAAAGCTAAACTGAGACAAAAGTGAGAGGAGTGAAATAATGAAATGAGCTGAAACAAACAGAAGGTACTTTCCAATGAAAGAACCACATGCAATGTCTTAGTGATTGTAAAAACGCAAGAAGCAGAACCAGGTATGCAAAGCACAAATGCTTAGTAACCATAGAACTGGTATATTAGCTATTGTTAAAATGCAGAAGCGGAACTACTGTAGTAAAAGAAACGACATGGCTGAACAGGCCATGACAACAGTAGAGATTAATAGCAATAGAGACTAATAAGTAGCAAGTACACAGGCGTAATCAAGTAATGAATATTAACTGACACACCCCATTTAGGAGAAGGGTACATTTAAATGCACATGCAATGTATGTAATAGGAGGGGTACATATCAAGGAGGGAGTATGAAGTAGATATTTGGGTAGGCTGTACCTTTTGAGTACCTCAGCCTATGGGGAAAGGAGGAGAGACGCATAGGCCAGGAGTAGAGGATAAAAGGGCATGTATGGAACTGATCAGGGAGCTCAATGCAAAGCGACTCCCCTCTTTCTTGATATCAATAAAGTTGTATTTTTTAAAGAAGACTCCCGACTGACAGCTCTTTTTCTTTGAATCTCCTGGAATGGCCGGGAGAGGCGGACATGTTGTCTCTAACAATAGCTGGACTGAAGTTTCAGTCCTAAATGTCCTGACTCTACTTTGTAATGTGTGCATAAGGAACACCTCATTTTTGATCAAACCAAGATTTTCTGAGGTGACCCAGGTTGGCTTGGCTATCTGTGGTCAAATAAGGATTTAATGATGAAATAATATTTGCAAAAAAATATCAAAAATGTCTAGGTCAAGAGTGTTTATAGAACTTTTTAGATCCATTAGTTGTTGGAAATTAAGGAGTTTTTAAAATTTTATTATCTAAACTTGCACTCCATATTAAGTGATAGTCTTGCTTTGGACCTGCATTGCTATGGCATAACATAGATGATGGTTTTGTGAAATCAGAAAAAAAACCAGGACCTGGGGCAGATGATCACTTTCTGTTCTGTTCTGTATGTCAAAATACTGAATCCTCGACAATAATAATGACAGTAAAATATAGTCGATGGTACTGGCGTCATAGAGGCTTTAAAAGCATAGTACCCATTGGAATTATCATATTCTGTGTCAAGAGTCATCCCCTCTGTATTCCCCTTGCCATGTATTCTGTAATGTAACTTTGCCTGGGTGCATTCTTGCTTTCCTCCCTGCACGCTTATCTGGGGAACTTATTATTCAAGCTGTTTCCACCGGCCTCAACCGTTACATTTCAAGCACACAAGCGCGGCAAGGCAAAGCGGGAAATAAAGATTAGGCACCTGGACTCTAAGACTTGGGTTGGGAGGGGGTCCCGCCAAAAACTATTCCCACTTTGCCTTGCCGCGCTTATGTGCTTGAAATGTAACGGTTGGGGCGAGGGATTAAAAGGAGAATCACTGGGCTAAGATGTCATTCTTAGCAAAGATGGTGTACTGCCTTAAGATGCTTATCTTTCTCCAGAACACTTCGAAGGGAGTTCCAAGTTTGGTCCCATAACATAGATACTTACATGAAGGCATATAAACATTAATACAAAGAGTACAATCCAGATATTTGTTGGAAATTAGAATAACCTGAAGATGATTACTATCAGACCAGGGCAGAAGCTAAAATTCTCCCTCTAGGGCAATTGAAATAAAAGTCACTAGGCCACCAGTGGCCCTCCCAAATGGGCCAGATTTAGTAGCTGGTAATATAAGGGATTGAAAACACTACAGAGAGGGTGATGAGAAATCCAGGCATCATGGCTGCTAACAGACCGGCACTCTGGGCTGACTCAGAGACGCCTCTGAAATCGACCCAAAAAATCCCTCCACACGCAAACATCTGCCGCCCATCCTCATCGCGTCCTCACCCCGTCCTCCAGCCTCCGCAGTGCAACTGAAAAAGCTACCACTTCCAAAGCGGTAGCAATTTTTTGACCTGCACACCAGTCGTCTCCTTGGCGTCTGGAAGTGGAAGGGCACAAGTGAGGTGTCCTGGTGATGTGAAACCACCAAGTCGCCCCAAGTCGCATCCAGTCTTTTAAAATTAAAACTGTTCAGTGAGCATGAATGCACATGCGCATGATTACTGAAAATGTATGGGGACAGGAATGGTGCATAATGGCCATCTGAACACACCCATGTCACCCCATGGACAGGATGGGGACGGCTTGTGGGGGAGCGTGTGAAGGATTCAGTATGGTTCTTTTTGGGACGCCTCGTAACTGCCCCCAAATGCCCATCTGTTATCAGCCCATGTTTCCTGAAAAAAGATGGCATCAAAATCCCTTCAATATTGTTCAAAGCTGTTGTCCACAAGTTTAGAATGCCACATCGCTATATTCCAGGAAACAGCTTTAACTTCCCCAGGAACTCTTTATAGTCAGATATCAGATTAATTTGTTATATAGGGTTGAGCTGTCATCTGATGTTATTGGGCATTCAGTTGGTCCATAAGTCAGCTGTGACTTGCTGGCAAAAAAAAATAAAGTCTAATTTAGGAATTCTAGCAGAACGTGGGATGCCATAACTTGTCTGGCAGAAGACCAGAAGAACCAACTTCTCCTTTTTAAAATGTTTTCCTATACTAAACATGTGAAACAAGCTAAGGAAACATTGGCTAACATGGGACGATGGCACTCCTCTATTGGTGGACAGCCAGAATATTTGTTATTTCTTTTTGTCTTTCTTACAGAAGACAATGTTTCTGGCCTTAAAATAGCAACTGCTGTACTAGGTGCCCCTTCTAGGATTGCCTTTGAAGAAACTCTCCATGCCTAAACTTCTAATTTTCCCACAAAAGCAATGGCTATTTCTCTTTACTTTTTGCTGTTGAATGAAAGGACTGGTTCAAAAGGGGAAGGAGCTTTGTAGTCTCATACTGTCTGAATCGTCTCCTGTTTTGGTTATGATTTTCATTTGTGCTTTCTCTCTCTCTCCCATGCCTTGTTAATGTAGGGAGCACTCCCCTAAATAGGTCTGCTCAGAATTTATTCAGGAGGGCTTACTTAAACACGCACAAAAAAGTATCCTTAGGATTGCAACCATAATGTCCTAAATGCTGGTTTTGTGGAAAAATAGGTGGTGGAGCTCATCCAGGGATTGTTATGCAGCTTCACATACTATTCAATGGATAAGGAGGTGGAACTCTCAGAAGAAAGAGGTGAAACTCTCAGAAAGGTTCAGGAGCTGTGCTCCTGTGAGCTCCCACTGAATCTGAGGGCTGCCTAGATGTAATTATGAGCAACTATTTATCACCCCCTCTTTGGTGCACACCATAATGTGGTTTGTTTGTGTCACTGATGCTGAGAGCAATACCGGAAAGGGGTGGAGGGGTGGCGTCTAGACTCTATCAAGAGACTAAATTCCTATCAGAGTCACTCAAAGTGGAATGGTCAACTGAATGCAGCCTGGTGTATCCGAGTAAACCAGGTAGGCACATCTGAGTAGGCCAGGTAGATGGCTGCTTAGGGTGGCCACCTGGCCTACAGGTAGGGTTGCCAATCCCCAGGTGGGGGCAGGGGATCCACCGGTTTCGAGGCTTCAGGGTAATCAGAAAGCGGGGAGGGGGGAATGTCTGCTGGGAACTCATGATTCCCCATGGAGGCTTATTCCCATAGAAAATAGTGGAGAATCGATCCACGGGTATCTGGGGCTCTGGGGCCCCTGTTTTTTGAGGTAGAAGCACCAGATTTTCAGTATAGCATCCAGTGGCTCTCCCCAATATACTCCCTAAGATTCAAAAAGATGGGACCAGGGGGTCCAATTCTATGAGCACCCAAAGAAGGTGTCCCTAACCATTATTTCCTATGGAAGGAAGGCATTTAAAAGGTGTGCGGTCCCTTGAAATGTGACGGCCAGAACTCCCTTTGGAGTTCATTTATGCTTGTCACACCCTTGCTCCTGGCTCCACCCCCAAAGTCTCCTGGCTCCACCCCCAAAGCCCCCAGATATTTCATGAATTGGACTTGGCAACCCTACCTACAGGGGCACTGGGCAACCCTCCTGCTCCCACCCTCTCCCTGCAGGCAGCACTAGCAGCCTACAGGGGAGGATGAGCCACCAGTGCCGATAAAGCTGGCTGGTGGCAAGAGGCGGTGCAGCATGAAGGGAGCAGTGCGCCCACCTCTTCCTGTTTGCTCCCAGCTCCTCCCTGCTGCCCTGCCACCTCTTCCTGTTTGCTTGCCTGCATCGGTGTCCAGAGGAGCTGGGAGGAAACAGAAATGGGAGCGGTGGGGTGGGGTGGCACAGCATGGCGGTGGACATGATCCAGGGCACCAACCGGGGCCCGCCACCACCGAGTTCTGGTGGGGGGTGGAAGGGCATGTGGTGGGTGGGACATCAGGAGAGGGGGGGTGCGCCTTGCTTGGGGCACCAGCCTAGAGTCAGCACCCTAGCACCGGCGCTGCAGTTTAGACATCAGACTAAGATGCGTCTACCACATTCAGGGATCAATAGCCACGTCAGCAGAAGAGAACAGACAGCTCCAATAGCGATAGGGGCAGAGGAATCCCTGAAGGATAGCTACCGGGCAGAAGCGGTCGTGGAAGGTGACACTGCAAGAGGATCTTTTGTAGACAATGGCAGGGCCATTTCAGCTAACCCTGGTCAGTACTATGCAGAAGGAGAATGGCAAACCATTTCTGAACAACTCTGACTTGAGAAATTACAATATGAGAAGACAAGTGTCTCTGGGGAAGACAATAATGCTAGGCAGCAGGAAAAGATCCAACATGAGATGGATTGACTCAATCAAGGTGTCAAATAAATGTGCCATGAAGAGTTAAATCTTTGCTTGCACTGAATGCTGAAAGTGTTGCTTACCCTGAAAGTTTTGGATAGTAGTTTCTTATATCCCCTGTTTCCCTGCATCCTTCCTTCTCCCTTAGTTCTCACCCTCTCGGTACTATGGCAACTCACCTGTTGTTTCGTCTATTGCCGCGAAAGTAACTTAGTGTGTAGCATGCTAGCCTTGAGTGGTTTCATTCTCTGCTCAAAGAATGCTTGAGAAAAATGCTTTTGTATCTTTCTTTGCTAGAGAGAGGGGGGCATTGGTTTAGAATGTTACCCTATATACTAGAGGAAGATCTGGGACACCCCAGATTGGACTTGGACAAGATGTCTGTACCTATTATTCTGGATCTTGCAATAAAAGGAACTTTATAAAGAACAAAAGACGTTTTATTTTGGAGAACCAGGGGGGGGGGGATTTGACGCAAGGAAGCTGCTGCCCTCAAACCTAAGCAAAACTGTTAATGATATGTTTAGAGAACATTATTTCACAGGGTTACCATGAGCTAGAAGTGTCTTGATGACCATTAACACACACACTTCTTCACACTCCCAAACCATCTTCAAAGGTAGTTCCGTATAGAGCATATTGTAGTAACCTAACCTGGGTGTGGTCAAGACAAACTGAAACTGTAAATGGTAGGATTTAAAAAAAAATAAACGAGAAATGAAAACTATAGATATCATCATGTTTCTTTTCTTTTTGTAGCAGGAACTCCTTTGAATATTAGGCCACACCCCCTGATGTAGCCAATGCTCCAAGAGCTTACAGGGTTCTTAGTACAGGGCCTACTGTAAGCTCCTGGAGGATTGGCTACATCATGGGGGTGTGTCCTAATATGCAAAAGAGGTTCCTGCTACATAAAAGCCCTAGTTTCAGGATCACTGAAAATGGCAAAGAGGAACTTCAGGTAATGGTACACAAGGAACACTTGCAAATATGTGAAAGTTTTATCCTCATGGAGAAGATGCCGCCCCCCCTCAGGAAAGGCAGTGGGGGGGGGGAGGAAAAGACCAAACCAACAAGGATTCTGAAAAGCTCATTTTTCTAGATCTATTTCTCTTTCAATCTCTTTCATTCTTTTTTTATTTTATTTTGGGATCACTTTGGGAGAGAGCAGCCTAAATTGCCACAAAGCAAAAGCTAAGTGGTTTTGCTCCATACACCTCTCTGTGTGAGTCATTCTGCTTTCATTGCGCTTGACAGGGGAAGAGGAGAGTTAAAGCATGACAGATGAGGAAGGAAAGAAAACTCTGCTCGAGATGCAAAAGGGGGCTTCTTCCTTCCACTCGCAGCTGCCACAGTCCACTGTCATGAAATTTGGGGTACCCTCCGCAGTGGAAATCCATGAGGCATGATGGGTCATCACGGGAAAGGGAAATCAGGAACTCCTTCGGAGCATGTGCAAACATGCATGCAAAAGTCTTAGTGACTTCGGATTTTTAGTTCTTATCAGGGCTTTTTTTTAAAGCAGGAACTCCTTTGCATATTAGGCCACACACCCCTGATGCAGCCCGTCCTCCAAGAGCTTACAGTAGACCCTGTAGTAAGAGCCCTGTAAGCTCTTGGAGGATTGGCTACATCAGGGGTGTGTGGCCTGATATGCAAAGGAGTTCCTGCTACAAAAAAAGCCCTGGTTCTTATTGGGGACTCATTCTCTCTGTATGAGATAGTTCAGCAGAAGGGTTGAGTGGTGCATGCCTGGCACCCTAGGAGACCTTTGGAGGTGGGGCTTGGGGAAAAGGCAGTGCTTGATGTGGGGATGTCATAACTGAATGAAGACCTGGAAGTGACCAGACTGCTTCAAACAACACTCTAGGAATCTTGCAAATCTCCAGGGCTTTTTTTTTTTTTTTGTAGCAGGAACTCCTTGGCATATTAGGCCATACATCTCTGATGTCGCCAATCCTCCAAGAGCTTACGGGGCACTTAGCACAGGGCCTACTGTAAACTCCATGGTTACATCAGGGGTGAGTGGCCTAATATTCAAGGAGTTCCTGCTACAAAAAAGCCCTGCAATCTCTATGGTCATTGTCATAGGAAATTCCTAGAGCATCACTCAACCTGGTAGTGATGTTGTCTTGTCAAGCAATATCTCTCCCCTCTGTTTCCTTTTGCTGCTCCAATAAGCATGGGTGGAGGATGGGAGGCATTGCTGGGACTTTGTCAGCTACAAGTGGCCAAACAGCATGCAAATTCAGTGAAAACTACAAACCAAACCAGGGTTTGTAATTACATGAGTAAGAGTGCAACATCACAAAAGTGTCACACAAGCTCTAAGTCTATTGAAGTTGATGGATGTAATTCTGTTTGAGATTCCACTGCTAGCCGCAGAAATCCTTAGGCTCATGCATTCTCCCTTCCCTTCCCTTCTTTCTTCACACAGCACCACATGGAACTACCAGTCTATTGTGCTGTGAAGACTTAGGGCAATTTCCCACACAGTTTACCGAGGAGCGAAGTCCCTCCTCACTGCGCAGCGTCTGCTCGGATTTCCCACCAACTGCTCCGCGGAATCAGGAAGTGCCGGACCTTTTGCGTTGCTAACGTAAACTAGGGTTTTAGCGATTTCCATTTGAGGTGCAAAAGGTCCGGCACTTCCAGATTCCGCGGAGCAGTTGGTGGGAAATCCGAGCAGATGCTGCGCGGTGAGGACGGACTTTGCTCCTCGGTAAGCTGTGTGGGAAATCGCTCTTAATCAAGAGTTTTACCTTCTCAGATACTGCAAGGGATCAGAATCAAGATGGAGGATGGTTTCCTGCTAAACTTGAGTTTTACACACACACACAAACACACAGGCCCGGCATAGGGATTCTAGTGCCCTGGGCCGAACCCTGCGCCCCCCCCCCCAAGGGGTCTATTTGCATGTAACATCATTGGGGGTGTGAGCATTTGGCCCACCCCTGTGCCTGACCCTCTCCCACTTCAAAGGGAGCTGGAAAGACCTCTTCCCGGCTCCCTCTGAAGCAGGAGAGGGCCAGGCATGGAGCAAGCCAAGCCCCATGGATTCTCTTCAAGAACGCATGGCTTGGCCTGCCCCTTGACCCCCAACTTCACTGAGGCTTTCTTTTGTGTTTAAAACAATTTTATTGGTAACATATGGTAATAAATCTATTTCTTACATCTTTAATAACTTCTTTTATCTATCCCATATATTACTTTCTACCCACCCCTTCCCCCGTTACTTGACCCCAGCCAGTGTTATTTACTTAAAATGCTAATATGTAAAGGTACCCTTAACTACTAAAACAAAAGTTTATATTCTTCTTCTTTTTAAACTTAATAATTATCAAAAATTGTCCAATGTCCTTTTATTTTCCACTCTTTTTCTACATATCTTCTAAACTTTTTCCACTCCATCTTAAAAACTTCTAAATCATAGTCTCTTAATATTCTTGTTAATTTGTCCGCTTCACTCCATTTCATAACTTTTATAATCCAATCCCATTTCTCTGGTATTTTTTCTTGCTTCCACAACTGTGCATATAATGTCCTAGCAGCTGAAAGCAAGTACCAAATTACAGTTCTATCTTCTTTTGGAAATTTTTCCATTTGTAATCCCAACAGAAAAGTCTCTGCAACTTTCTTAAATTCATATCCCAAGATCTTAGAAATTTCTTGCTGAATCATCTGAGCAATACTTTTTTGCTCTTTCACAAGTCCACCACATATGGTAGAAAGAACCTTCATGTTTTTTTTACATTTCCAACATCTATCTGGCATCTTATTGTTCATATTTGCCATTTTTTAGGAGTCATATACCATCTATACATCATTTTAAAACAGTTCTCTTTAATACTATGACACGTCGAAAGCTTCATAGAATTCTTCCACAAGTATTCCCAAGTTTCCATCTGTATTTCTTTATTTACATTAATTGCCCATTTAATCATTTGAGATTTTACTACTTCATCCTCCGTAGACCATTTTAAAAGTAATTTATATATTTTTGAAATTAATTTTTCATTGTCTCCAAGCAGAACTTTTTCCATTTCTGTTTGCTCTTTTCTTATCCCTTCAGTTTTAATATCATTTTCCACCAAGCTCTTTATTTGTTGCATTTGGAAGCAATCATATTTATTATTCAGCTCTTCAGCAGTTTTCAATTCTATTTTGCCACTTTGTATTTTTAATAATTGATTATATGACAACCACTTTTCTTCACCTAACTCAGCTATTATTTTTATTACTTCAGCTGGCACTATCCGTAACGGTCTTCTCTTATCTCCACATTTCTTATAGTTCATCCATGTATTTAGCAAATTATTTCTTATATAATGGTGAGAGAAAAAACTGTCCATCTTCTTTTATCCATAATACAAATACGCGTGCCAGCAAAATTTATTTCCGTGACCTTCCAGCACTAAGAGTTTTTTGTTTAACAGTGTTATCCATTCTTTTATCTACACTAAACAAACTGCTTCCTGATATAATTTTAAATTCGGTAGTTGAAATCCACCTCTTTTGCATCTTTCAAAATTTTCATTTTGATCCTTGGTTTCTTCCCAGCCCACACAAATTCTGAAATTTTTCTACGCCATTTATCAAATTGTTTACTATCTTTCACAATGGGAATAGTTTGAAACAAATACATTATTCTTTGTAGAATATTCATTTTAATTGCAGCTATTCTACCCAGCAATGACAAATTAAGTTTATTCCATTTTAAAATATCTTCATCCATTTTACGCCATAGCTTCTCATAATTATTTTTAAACAGATCAATATTCTTCATTGTTATCTCCACACCCAAGAACTTTACCTTGGAGGTAACTTCACAGCCTGTTAGTCTCTGTAATTCTTGTTGCTTATTTATTTACATATTTTTACATTGAAGTTTTGATTTTTCTTTATTAATACAAAATCCCACCAACTCCCCATATTCTTGTATTTTAGTTAACAACAAAGGTGTGACTTGTATGGGGTTTTCATTTATAAACATTATATCATCTGCAAATGCTCTGTATTTGTAAGTAAATCCTTTTATTTTTATTCCTTCTATTTCTTTATCTTCTTGGATCTGCATCAGCAATATTTCAAGAGTCATTATAAACAACAATGGGGAAAGCGGACAACCTTGTCTTGTACCTTTGCTAATTATCATATCTTCTGTAAGATCTGCATTTCTACATAGCTTTGCATGTTGTTCAGTGTATATTGTTTTTATCATTCTTATAAAGCTTTCTCCCAACTCCATTTTCTCCATTACTGCAAACATAAAGTCCCAGTTTAAATTGTCAAATGCTTTCTCCTCATCCACAAAGAATAATGCTACTTCCTTTTCTGGATGTCTTTCATAATATTCTACAATATTTACAACAGTTCTAATATTGTCTCTTATTTGCCTTTTGGGAAGAAACCCCGCTTGATCTTCCTTTATAAAATTTATCAAATGTTGTTTAAGCCATTCTGCCAAGATTCTTGTATATATTTTATAGCCATTGTTTAATAGTGAAATTGGCCTGTAATTTTTAACGTTCGTGACATCTCTATCTTCCTTTGGTATCAACAAAATAACAGCTTCCTTCCATGTGTTTGGTATTTTCCCTTTCATTCTTATCATGCTTATCAACTTCTGAAATTTTGGTATTAACTCATCTTTAAAGGTTTTAAAATATTTAGCTGTATATCCATCTGGCCCAGGTGCCTTTCCATTTTTCATTGCATTAATTGCTGCTTCAATTTTTATTTTTTCAATTGGATCATTCAAAATTTTTTGCATATTTTCTGTTAAGGGTTCTATTTTTATCTTTTGTAGATACTCATCCTTTTCTTTATTTATTTTAATGCTTTTAAACAACTTGGCATAATACTTAAAAATTCTCTTTTTATTCCCTCTTGGCTAACCATCTCTCTTCCATCTACCACAATTTTATTAATAATTTTATTTTCTTTCTTTTTTTCAGTTTCCAAGCCAAATACTTTTCAGGTTTATTTGCTCCCTCAAAAGATTTCTGCTGCAGTCTTTTTAAATTCCATTCCAATTTTTTATTTAACAAATGTCTCATTTGCGTTTGTAATATTATAATTTCCCTTATAATTTCTTTTTCCCTGGCCTTTTTTTCAACTCCCCTTCTTTTTTTTCATTTTGAATGTCCAACAGCTGTTTTTCTTTTGCTCTCTTGTCTTTATTATTCAAAGTAATCAATATTCCTCTCATTACTGCTTTATAGGCATCCCAGACTGTCTGAAATTCTATATCCTCTTTATCATTCACTTGAAAGAAAGCTTTAGTTTCATTTTCTAGGTATGTCATTTTTTCTTTATTCTGTAATAAATCTTCAGTCAATCTCCATCTTCTCAACTTCTTAGACAATTTTGTAATCCACATTATTGGATTATGGTCAGCCCCAATTTGGGGTAAAATCTCTATTTTCTTTGTTATAAGACCTAAATCTTTAGTGCCCCACAACAGGTCAATTCTGTCTTGCTGAAAAAACGGTATAGTCTCGCACTTCAGGGTTAAATTTCCTCCATATATCCTCCAAATTTTCTTGTTTGACCAATTAAAAAAAAGACTTTGGTAATTTTCCTTCTTCGTTATTATTTTTTCTCCCAGACCTATCCAATGAATTCTTAATTGTTCCATTAAAGTCTCCCATTATCAAAACTTGGTCATAAGTCAGTTCATCAAATTGTTGTATAATAATAAATGTCTTTTAGAAATAATCTCTATGCTGGAAATCTAGGAAAGGGGAGAGAAACATTGACTCAGTAGATGGTAGCAAAAATCCAGATCCACACCTTTATTTTTAAAGAAAGGAATCAAAGGCTGTATCCAGACCAGCAGCTTGTGACACATAGAAGGCATCCCAGATTGTACCCGCTCAAAATGCAGCATCAGAAGCCTGTCCACATGCTCCCCCACAAAGAATCTGTATCCTGTAGGGGATGTGCTTTGGAGCAGTCAGATGGCTGTTGTTTGCCATCCCTGTAGCTTGGTTTGCCTCTCTGGGGCTGCCTCTCCCCATCCCTGACTGTCATGAGCTGTGACGCATGTGCCAGGACTGGCTAATGGGCGGGGTGGGCTGGCCCTCCTCTCTGGCTGCCTCCGCCTCTCTTCCGAGCCTCCGCCAGTGGCGTTGTCACAGCAACCGTCTCCCTCACAGCAAGCTACGCCTCTCCCCTCCCCATGCTCCGGCATGCTTAAGTCTACTAGTGGCGCGGGATTGGGCTTGAATACATCCATGTTCAAGCAATTTAGAATGTTGTACCTTAGTGGCAAAAGTGCTTTTCAAATTCTCTTCTTCACTTTCAAAACCACAGATTTCTATTGTTGATATGTTTAAAACTGGCATAAAATCAATTTCCTACAATCATATTTTTTCTAGCTGTCCTCCCCTATGTCTCCCCCCCCCATTTATTTATGGGTACCCATGTGCCCATGGCTTTCCCCCCCCCATTTATTTATGGGTACCCATGTGCCCATGCACCCATGCACCTATGTGCTTGGAAGCAATGTATTTTTTAAAAAAAAAAAAATCAGAAGTGGCTTGAGGCAGCCTGGCAGTTTTACACCACCAATGCATGTGCACTCTGATGTTTAGATGCACGGGGAGGCAGATGCCATGAGGTGCACAAATTTGCTACCATTTCAGAAGTGGTAGCTTTTTGAGCCATCTCAGAGACACTTAAGGACGGGGTGAGTATGGGAACGGAATAGGAAGCAGATGTGCTTGTTTGGACTTGATTTTTTGATCCATCTGGGAGTCAGCCAGTCTGGACTCAGGCCAAGATGTGCTGCAAGGAATATATAGTGTTAGGAGCAGAACAGGTTTTCAAATTGTTCCAATCCCAGCTTCAAGTAAAGGATAATGGGTTATGAACCTGCTGAGACTAATAGGGAAAAAGATCTTGGGGTCTTAGTGGACAGCTCAAGGAAAATGTCAACCCAGTGGTGCAGTGGTGAAAAAGGTAAACTCTAATTATTAAAGAAAGGATTGAAAATAAAATGGGCACTATTATAATGCCCCTGTATAGATCTATGGTGTGGTCTCATTTGGAATACTGTTTAAAGTTCAGATCACTATATCTCAAAAAGGACATTGCAGATGTGGAAAAAGTGCAGAAGGGGGCAATCAAAATAATTAAGGATTTGGAGCACCCTCCCTATGGAGAAAGGCTGAAGAGTTTGGAACTTTTTCTGTTTATAAAAATGGCTATGGGGAGACATTATAGAGATTTATAAAATTATTGATGGGGTAGAGACAGTTGACAAGAGAACTTTTTCTCCCTCTCCCAAAAGTGCCAAGTTCCGCAGGTTCTTCTCCATTCAATGATTCAGGGAAGTTCAAGAAATTGTTTATTAGGATAAAGATATGACAGGCTAGACGGTCGTTGTTAAAACTGACTTTGGCAGGCAAAGCCCCCTTCCTCCCACATATACCTTAGGGATGACCGTTATACAATTCCAAGCTCATGGCACCAAAAGCAAGTGCTCCCTCCCCCCACCTCACAGTCCAGCCCCAGCAGCTCCTTTCTTTGCAGGTGCAAGCTATTCTCTGAGAACCAGACACTTGATATGCCTGGTACCAGCTGAAAGATGCTTCATGAATGTTATCATGCAGAATGCAGAGAGGCAGCAAGCATAGCACAGAGCATTAAGATCACTACAGGGCACAGGGATCTCATAAGAAAAGATCATGGCAAGAGGCAGTCTGTCAGACAATGGAACTTCAAATTAAGCAGACTCCATTTGTTACAATGTTAAGACTTTATTTGATAGTTCATAGTTTCTGAGCGCAGCAAGATTGGAACTGATACTTTCCCCTAGAAGTATAGATATTTTAACGAGTTGTACGTCGAAGGTTTCTAAACAAATCTACATCCCCACAATGGAGTGATACATTTCACAAGGTTGTTTCCTCTTATCTCGTTGTGGTTCCCATTCTCACAGGGACAGCCCAACCGGCCTTCCCTGAGGCATTTTATCTTCAAAGGGATGTTGCCTTTGTTAGTATCAGGGACAGGAATTCACACCAGTGTTAGTAGCAACTTTACTTCTACTTTGACATGCAAGGTCTCTACTTGGGGTTAGTAACATATGTTAGAAAATGGAGTCAGTTAAGCTAAGCAGTTCATCACAGTTTAAACCCGGCATCATGTTATATCGTGGTAACTTTCCAGTGTCTGACACAGTCTTGACAAAAGAACCTGAGGGCTTTCAATGGAGCGGATGGGCAGTAGATTCAGAATGGGGTGGGGGAGGTTTATTTACACGAAGAGTGATTACAATGTGGAATTGGCTGCCGGAGGATGTAGTGGTGGTCACTGGCACAGACAGCTCTAAAGAGGGATCAAACAGATTCACGTCAATCAGGTCAAGGGCCATGGTAATTCATGCTGGCCAGATTTAATGCATTACCATCGGCCATCCTTTTCGGAAGATACCACGGAATCCCCCGCAATCTTAGACAATGCCCTTGTAGTCAAGGAGTCATCGAAACGGTCCCTCATGTTCTTTTGGACTGCCCTTTTTATAGCAGTCCACGTGCAAGATATCTAGATGCCCTGCTTTCTGACCACCAAGACCTTTCTGACAATGCCAAGGTTCGTTTTTTACTCCACGGGAAACACAACTTTGTCACTACTCACGTTGCTTGCTTTTTACAGGTTGCGATCCAAACCAGAGAGGCTTTTACTCAGGCATAGCCTACTGCTATTTTATGTCATTTAACTTTTGCTGGTTTTTTCTAAGGTTTTATTATATTCTATAGTGTCACTGTTGGTTTTAAAGTATACTGTATTTTTGTATTAATGCCAATAAAGGTCTATGGTATGGTATGGTAATTAAAGGGAACCTCCATGTTCAAAGGCAGTCAGCCTCCGAATCCCAGTGCTGTGAGCCAACAGCAGGAAAAGTCCTTGGCCTCTGTGCCCTGTTGTTGGACCTCTGGAGTAACAGGTTGGGCACTGTGTGAGATAGGTTTGTCAACCTCCAGTTGGGGCTTGAGGATCTCCCAGAATTACAACTGATCTCCAGATGACAGAGATCAGTTCCTGCAGAGAAAAGTACTGCTTTGGTGGGTGGACTTCATGACATTATAGCCTCTCCCCAAAACCCACCCTTCCGGGCTCCACCCCCAGATCTCCAAGTATTTACTAAGCAGAAGTTGGCAACCCTAGTTGTAAGTAAGTAAGTAAAATTTTATTTGTATCCCGTCCTCCCCGCCTAGGCAGGCTCAGGGCGGCTAACAACATTTCATACGGCATTTCATATGGCCTGGGACCTGCCTACCTGAGGGACCATCTCTCCCCACACGTTCCCCAGAGAGTACTGAGATCTGGGACTCAAAATCTTCTCAACATCCTCGGGCCCAAGGAAGTGCGTCTCAAGACAACTAGAGACAGGGCCTTTTCTACAATGGCCCCTATGTGGTGGAACCAGCTACCGGAAGAGGTGAGGGCCCTGCGGGATCTTACTCAGTTCCGCAGGGCCTGTAAGACGACCCTCTTCCGGTTAGCCTATGCCTGACTGGATAAATGTAGCTTTCTAGATCTCTGTGATTACTGTATAGTTTTAATGCCAAAAATTTTTTTAAGGTTTTTAGGTTTTTAAATGCTTGATTTTAAATGTAATTACGTTGTTCCGATTTTATTGTTTTATTGTTTGTTGTAAGTCGCCCTGAGCCACTCGTGGGAAGGGTGGGATATAAATCCCGGAATAAATAAATAAAAATAAATAAATAAATAAATAAATACATATACATATACAGTAAGCTGGATGCTGGACCAAATGGACCATGGTCTGATCCAGTAAGGCTCTTCTTCTGTTCTTATGTTAATGACTACTGGAACTAAAAAGGAAGAAAAATGGCCCCTTTGTGAATACAAAAGTTAGGCGTTGATCAATGCCTTTCTACTTTTACATAGATTCTAATATATTCACATATTTTTTTTTACAATTCTGTTATATACATTGTGGTACAGAGTGTTAAAGCTGCAGTACTGCAGTCCTAAGCTCTCCTGACGACCTGAGTTCGATCCCAGCGGAAGCTGAGTTCAGGTAGCCAGCTCAGGTTGACTCAGCCTTCCATCCTTCCGAGGTCGGTAAAATGAGTACCCAGCTTGCTGGGGGGAAAGTGTAGATGACTGGGGAAGGCAATGGCAAACCACCCCGTAAAAAGTCAGCCATGAAAACGTTGTGAAAGCAATGTTGCCCCAGAGTCGGAAAACGACTGGTGCTTGCACAGGGGATCTTTCCTTTTCCTATATACATTGTTCAATAAGATGGGAAGGGAGATGGGAAACTTGTTTTATCAAGGTACCACAATGCTTTAGGATTTTGGAGAGTCCATTAGTGACTCCTTGCCAGAGTTTTTTTTAGCAGGAATGCACATTAACGCAGGGGTGTGGCCTAATATGCAAATGAGTTCCTGCTGTGCAAAACATTGGTGGCATCATGGGGTGTGGCCTATTATGTAAATGCGTTCCTGCTGGGCTTTTCCTCCAAAAAAAGCCCTGCTTGTAACTAAAGCCCACCAAGTCACAACCTAGCTAGGTTCATTTTTAAAAAATGATTTCCCAGCTCTCTAGCTTAGCTTTGCTATTGAACATATGAAGCTGCCTTATACTGAATCAGACCTTTGGTCCATCAAAGTCAGTATTGTCTTCTCAGACTGGCAGCGGCTCTCCAGGGTCTCAAGCTGAGGTTTTTCACACCTAGTTGCCTGGATCCTTTTAGTTGGAGATGCCAGGGATTGAACCTGGGACCTTCTGCTTCCCAAGCAGATGCTCTACCACTGAGCCACCGTCCCTTCCCTCCATACCTTATCCTGAGAAAAGCAAACCAACTTGGAGAGGCAATTGTTTGGAATTTTTTCTCCAGCTTTTTAGACTTAATATCTATCCAATGCAGAGATTCAGATAGCCTGAATCTAGGTCAGGGAAATGAAAACCCTAACATCTAATGTGGCCTTGTTATGATCTCAGGTGTTGCTCCCTGATATGTGTGTAGCGACCCATCATTCACCCCTTCTCCATTTTAACTTTCATTTCATCCTTGGAGCTCATCACCTTTGGGAAACAATGCATATCATCAAACAATCTGATATTAGTGTAGTTCCAGGTGCTGTGTGCTGATTCTATTTATTTTGCTTCGTTGTGTTTATTCATTTTACTTTTCTCCCCAGTGGGGGACCAAAGTGACTTATGACATTTCCCCCTCCTCCATTTTGTGCTCGTGAAATCCCTGCAAAGTAAATTAGGCTGAGAGTGGCTGCTTTCTATAGCAGAGTGACCCAGATCCTGGGTGACCCAGATCCTTGTCTGATACCCTAACCACTACACCACAATGCCATGTGTCAGCATGCTCATGACCTCCCAGAAATCAAGCATACACAGTTAATCTGATACTATAGACCCAGGTGCTGCTTTCTCCTTCACCCCATTTTCATGTCACAGCAACGATGTGAGGGAAGTTATGCTGAAGACTTCAAAGCAATCGGTATGGGTCTGAGCAGGTCAAATCTAGCACTCTAACCACCATGTAGCACAGATACTCCAATAGCGAAATTCCATCGTAAAGATTTCCCAGGAACTCTGTGATAGATAGATGATAGATGATAGTAGATAGATAGATAGATAGATAGATAGATAGATAGATAGATAGATAGATAGATAGATAGATAGATAGATAGATAGATAGACAGACAGACAGACAGACAGACAGACAGACAGACAGACAGAAGAATGGATGAGACAGACAGATGATTGATAGACAGACAGACAGACAGATGGATGGATGAGACAGACAGATGATTGATAGACAGACAGACAGACAGACAGATAGACAGACAGACAGATGGATGGATGAGACAGACAGATGATTGATAGACAGACAGACAGATAGATAGACAGACAGACAGACAGACACGGGTAGATGATAGATAGATAGATAGATAGATAGATAGATAGATAGATAGATAGATAGATAGATAGATAGATAGATAGATAGATAGATAGATAGATAGATAGATAGATAGATAGATAGATAGATATGCATATCAGACCACACACCCCTGATGTAGCCAATCCCTCAAGAACTTAAAGGACTGTTCTTACAGGGCCTACTGTAAGCGCTTGGAGGACTGGCTACATCAGGGGTGTGTGACCTAATATGCAAAGGCATTCCTGTTACAAAAAAAAAAAGAAGCCATATTCTAATTTTAAATGACTCCAAGCAGAAAGAAAAAAAAAAAAACAAATGGTGGCAAGTGTACGGATAAGTAAATATAAAGATTTTCCAACTGTCTAAAAAATATGCCCGTGTCAATACTCCCTTCTAAGTCTTGCAAGCAAAAATTCTACTTCATGAGCTACTGGCATTAGAGTTCTGAGCAAGCAAGTTGACTAGTGCATAAATGAATTTGCTCTGGGGCCATTTTTATTCTGAACTAAGACAAAATATGTGAACTGGAGGCTGTGAGCTAGCTCACACTCACTCAGTTTAGAGGGAACACTGGTCCATGTGCAATTGTAATCTGTGTACCATATATCCAAATGCTGATAAGGTTTATTTTATGTCTTTATTTATATTTTTCCAACTGCCCTCCACTGGAGAACTGGGCTCAGGGCTTGGTACAACATAACCATAAGAGCATTAATAAAAGTTAAAAAGCAATAAAACACAGTAATTTAACTGAAGGCGGTGCCAGACGTCCCAATCGCTCTGCTGTTTCGTGATGGGGGAGGGGGTGGAAGTGCCAAGATGGAATTGTCGTTGCCATCAACTGAACAACCTGGCAGAACATCTCTGCTTTGCAACAGGTCCCGCAGGCATTGATGTTATTCAGCAAAGGGTTCCACCAGGTTGTAGCCAGGGCAGAGAACATCAGGGGCAGCTAGATGTCTTTGGAGCAGGGACCACCAATAGATTTTGATCCCTAGAGTGCAACACTCTTCTGGAGGTATACCAGAAGAGATACTCTGAAAGGTTGTATGGCCCTTGAGCCATTGGATTACTGGAGGTGAGAATTTATTTATCCAGTGTTGTACTATTTTAGCAATGTTAGGGTATTGTCAAGCAAGGAGATTTCAAAGTAACCAGTCCTTGAGTTGAAACAAAGTTTGGTTTATTGATAATTCACCAGGTTGTAGCCAGGGCAGAGAACATCAGGGGCAGCAAGTTGTCTTTTGAGCAGGGATCACCAATAGATTTTGATCCCTAGAGTGCAACACTCTTCTGGAGGTATACCAGAAGAGGTACTCTGAAAGGTTGTATGGCCCTTGAGCCATTGGATTACTGGAGGTGATAATTTGATTTCATTCGATGAAATTGCTGAGCAGAAAGGTTAAAACGGATAAAAGGAAGTACTTCTTCACCCAAAGGGTGATTAGCATGTGGAATTCACTGCCACAGGAGGTGGTGGCGGCCACAAGTATAGCCACCTTCAAGAGGGGTTTAGATAAAAATATGGAGCACAGGTCCATCAGTGGCTATTAGCCACAGTGTATGTGTGTATCGCATCAACCATCACCAGTGGTCTGACCTAGCCTCAGATCGCAAAGCATGGAGGCACACCATCCACCAGGCTGTCTCTTCCTTTGAGAATGCACGCATAGCTGGTCTTGAGGACAAAAGGAGATTGAGGAAGAATCGCACTGCTACAGCACCAACCCTAAATCAGACTTTTCCCTGCAGCCACTGTGGCCGGACCTGCCTGTCCCGCATTGGTCTTGTCAGCCACCAGCAAGCCTGCAGCAGACGTGGACTATTGCACCCTTCTTAAATCTTCGTTCGCGAAGCCAAGCCGAGAGAGAGAGAGATGTGTGTATATAAAATTTTTTTTTGCCACTGTGTGACACAGAGTGTTGGACTTGATGGGCCGTTGGCCTGATCCAACATGGCTTCTCTTATGTTCTTATATGGAGAAAGTAGAGAAAGAAGTACTTTTCTCCCTTTCTCACAATACAAGAACTCGTGGGCATTCGATTTATTTATCTAATGTTGTACTATTTTAGCAATGTTAGGGTATTGTCAAGCAAGGAGATTTCAAAGTAACCAGTCCTTGAGTTGAAACAAAGTATGGTTTATTGATAATCCATGTGCTTCTATTGAGCCAAGTATTGGAACTGATACAGAGTAGCAGTAGAATGCATACTTAAAGGTGGCACATCAAAGGTTCTATAAACAAAGCTACAATTGCTCAACAGTCCTGTATTCACGTGTGAAAATTCACACAGTACTTTCTTTATCTCCCTGCGGTTATTCTTCCTGGGCCCAGGCCTGGCCTGGGAACATGTCCCTGGAGGCTTTATCTTCAAAGAACAAATTCCTGCATTTGTTAGTAAAAGCAAAAGAGGCGCGAAGGAGGCGCCGGCTAGTTCTCTACTTTGATGTGCCTTAGCTTAGTTCAGGGTTAGTAAAATTTTAAAGCATGGCAGTTATATTCACATAAACATAGACAGTCATAGAAAGATAACACGTTGCTTGACAGGTATGCAGGGTCAATGTTGACCCTCAGTTGGTCTCCAGCAGACAGGCTGTCAGGTGAATAGCAAATACATACATGAGTATATTTACATGGAAGGAAGTCCCATTCACAACTTAGGACTAGAGTTTATTTCTCAATATATACAGAGATCATAATGTAAATGGTTAAATGGTGGCAATAGCATCCTGTAAATTCTCCTTCCACTTATTTATTTACTTGATTTATGCTCCACTTTCTCCCCAGTGAAGAACTCAGAGCAGCTTACATTGTTCTCCAGACAGCCAATTGGGTGTAATGTTTAAGTGCACAGCCTCTCATCTGGGAGAACCAGCTTTGATTCCCCACTCCTCCACTGGCAGCTGCTGGAATGGCCTTGGGTCAGCCATTGCTCTCGCAAATGTTGTCCTGGAAAAGGCAGCTGCTGCGAGAGCTCTCTCAGCCCCACCTACCTCAAAAGGTGTCTGTTGCGAGGGGGAGAAGGTAAAGGAGATTGTGAGCCACTTTGAAACTCTGAGATTCAGAGTATAGACTTGGATATAAATCCAATATCATCATCAATCATCCTCTCTTCCATTTTATTCTCATGGCAACCCTGGGAGGTAGGTTGGTCTGACAGTGTGTGACTGAACATATGAAGCTGCCTTATATTGAATCAGACCCTTGGTCCATCAAAGTCAATATTGTCTTCTCAGACTGGCAGCAGCTCTCCAGGGTCTCAAGCTGAGGTTTTTCACACTTATTTCCCTGGACCCTTTTTTGGAGATGCCAGGGATTGAACCTGGGACCTTCTTCTTCCCAAGCAGATGCTCTACCACTGAGCCACCGTCCCTCCCCTATGACTGGTCATCCAAGGTCATCCAGCAAATGTCCTTGGCAGTTATGGGATTTGCACCTGGGTCTCCCAGATTCTACTCTGGCACGCTAACCACTCCACCACACTTTCAATCTCCAGGGTTTTATGCCAGACATACAGCAATGTAGTATTGAACTGACCACTAGAGGGAGCAAAACACTTGTGAAAAAGGGGGGGGGAATGAAGCAATAGGAAGCAAGGAAAAGTAGAATGTGAAAGAGCCAATGATGAGGCTCCGAAGGTTTATTGTATCTGTAACTATTATAAAGAAGAAAGATATTTTGGCAGGGTGACAGGTAGCTAAAATAAAGTGGCAGATAGCTAAAATAGCCTCTTCAAAGCCATTCAAGATCCAAAGCTCTGCCTTAAAATTCTGATCCTGAATCCCATGCGTGCAGAATTCCCTCTTTCCTTTTTCCTAACTGCTCCCTCCTTCCAGAGTCTTTCCAAAATGTTAATGTTGTAATGCCTGGAAATGGAAATGTGCCGTGTCAGGGGTTGACACTGCTGCAGCACTTAGACCAACTTGCCTGGCAGTTATGCTAATGTGCTATTACTTTTGCATACAAACGATGGAAATGTGAGCACAGGAGCGCAACCATTTAAACCCTATATCCCAGTTTCCAGTCCCTCCCTGCTATTGTGGCATTTCCATTTTTCAAATGCCAGGCAAATGGTTCCATTTCCGTTTATGGAATTCAGTTTTATTTGCACTTCTCCGGTCCCGCTTGCCGGCATGGCAGTCGCTGTGGTTATGTAGGAGTATAATTTCATTTTTGGGGAGCCAAAGCCATTTGATGAAATGGCCATGAAGCACACTCCCAAAAGGTAATGAGGAAAAGGGCAGCTGTGAAATCCAGAGTACTCACTCAGTCATGTACAACAAGGAATGGCCCTTTGGGATCCAAACGACGTTGGCCAAAATATCCCCCACTTAAGCTCATTTCAGCCCAAAGCTCACTAACAGTGCAATCCTAAGCAGAAACGTTTATTGAAAATCAATGGACTTCAAAGAATGTAACTTTGCTTTAGGATGGCACTGGAAGGGCCTTAGACAAGCTGCTGTTCCTCAGGTAAGAGTCTTAAGAAACATAAGGACATAGGAAGAGCTATGTTTGGTGTAGTGGTTAAGTGCGTGGACTCTTACCTGGGAGAACCGAGTTTGATCCCCCACTCCTCCACTTGCACCTGCTGGAATGGCCTTGGGTTGGCCATAGCTCTCACAGAGCTGTCCTTGAAAGGGCAGCTGCTGTGAGAGCTCTCTCAGCCCCACCCACCTCACAGGGTGTCTGTTGTGGGGGGAGAAGATATAGGAGCTTGTAAGTCGCTCTGAGTCTCTGATTCAGAGAGAAGGGCCGGGTATAAATCTGCAATTCTTCTTCTATGCTGTCTAGTCCAGGGGTTGCCAAACTTCCTTAATGTAAGAGTCACATAGAATAAACATCAGATGTTTGAGATCTGCAAGACAGGAACAACAGATGTTTCAGAGCCATGAGGGAGGGAGGGAGGGAGGGAGGGAGGGAGGAAGGAAGGAAGGAAGGAAGGAAGGAAGGAAGGAAGGAAGGAAGGAAGGAAGGAAGGAAGGAAGGAAGGAAGGAAGGAAGGAAGGAAGGAAGGAAGGAAGGAAGGAAGTTGGGGGAAGGAGGTAGAAATTTACTGATACCCTGTTCTTCACTCTCTTAAGCACCTCCCCAACACACAAAGCCAAACCTGTCTTCCAGTTTGGTGTAGAGAGCCAGTTCGGTGTAGTGGTTAAGTGTGCGGACTCTTATCTCGGAGAACCGGGTTTGATTCCCCACTCTTCCACTTACTGCTGCTGGAATAGACTTGGGTTAGCTATAGCTATTGCAGGAGTTGTCCTTGAAAGGACAGCTGCTGTGAGAGCCCTCTCAGCCCCACCCAACTCACAGGGTGTCTGTTGTGGGGGGAGAAGATGCAGGAGATTGTAAGCCACTCTGATTCAGAGAGAAGGGTGGTGTATAAATCTGCAGAATTCTTCCACAACCTCACTGGAACAGAATGTGCTTCAGAAGGTCCAAGGAATCTCTCAACACTTTGTGGTTGGCAGCGGCAGCCATGACAGCCATTTTGTGGTTGGCTGTGTATCCACTGTCAACCATTTTGTGATGGTTCCCAGTATCTCTTCTCAGAGCTACAATAATAGTCACAGATTCAACACGTTTGGGGACCCAGGAAAAAAAAACAGAATCCCATCCTATCTCTCTGAAGTGGCACAGCCTATTCCATCACCTGAGCATTCTGCTAGCTATTCTGTGCCACGTTTTGAAAGGACTGACAGTCAAGAGTCTACCCCTACACTGTATCCTCTTACTGTAATCTAGCCAGACAATGTATATCAGTAACCCTGAACACTTTTGTAACTGATGATTGAAACTGTGCATTCCAATCTGAAATATATAATTGCTGCTTTGCTTTGCTTTTGCTTTTGGCTAGTGGACGCATCTCCAAATGTTATCTTAGATGCTTGTTAACATGGCAACCAAGGTTGCGCTGGAGGAGATCGGGAGAGCTTGTGGATAGAGCACCTAGACTGAAGGAGGGTGGAAGAGGGTTGTAGAAAGCCCGTCAAATGTACTTGCTATTTTTGTCACGCTTTGCTTGAATTGGTAACGGCTCACCGAGGGTATATAGGTGGTGCCTTTAGGATGGGACCCCAGTTTCAGAAACTTCTTGTATTTCCTTAGGATGCTTGGAATAAATGTCTGAAGTTATCCTCTGCATGTTCCTTGGGTCTGGGGTCTGACATATTCGTGCCTAAGGAGTTGCGCGGTGATGTAATCCACCGGGCGCATGACTCAAAATTGGGGGTCACTTTGGCTTTGTGAAGACGGTCCACCTAGTGCAGAGACAGTTTCGATGGCCAGGCTTACAGAAGGACATAGCTCAATACGTATGCGGCTGCCCTATTTGCGTTATGGCAAAGAAGCAGGGCGGGGCCTAACCCCCACAGCTGGGAGGATCGTTGCAGGCCTGAGGTATGGAACCAGGAGGGAACATCGCTGTGTAGATCTCCAATAATACTCTCCCGGAAATCAATAGCTCCCCATTCTTTTCTCCTGACGGTGATTGTGGATGGAGTCACCTGACTGTGGATGGAGTCACCTTAGGCCCCTCCGGCTTGGGCTCATCATCCCCAACCGGAGTGTTTATGAATTTAATCAACGAGGTCTTGCAACACTTTTTGTATAAGGGGGTGGTCTGTTACCTGGATGACGTATTAATATATTCGCAAGTCTTCCCCTCACACATCAGGTTGGTGCGGCAAGTGCTGCAGACCTTGTATGAGCACAAGCTATTTGCAACCACTACCCCCCGCGTTGAGACCATGAGAGTGCATCTCCATGGACTTTATTACAGACCTCCCCCCTTGCAGGGAAAGACGGTAGTGTGGGTGGTGGTGGACACCAAACAAGCTCACAATCCTGTGTAAGCAGTTACCCACGGCCAAAAAACTAGCCAAGTTGTTTATACAGCATGTCTTCCGCCTCCACGTTTTTCCAAATAAGGTCATTTCCGACCGCAGAACACAGTTCGTTGCCAAGTTTTGGGAACATCTATGTAGTCTAGCTGGGGTCGAAAGGGGGCTCAGTTCAGCATATCACCCCCAGACCGACGGCCAGACAGAACGAACGAATGTGGTGCTTGAACAATTTTTAAGGTGATACATGTCCTTTCAACAGGACAACTGGGCAGAGTTATTGCCATTTGCAGAGTATGCTTACAATAACAGTGTGCACAGCGCTACTAAAACTTCACCTTTCCATGTGGTGAACGGGTATGAAAGAAAACTATTCTCCGAGTTGCAATCTCTCCCCTCTAACCCAGTGGTCGAAAATCTCACAAGGACTGGTGAGAGCCCAAGAGGCATACAAAGAACGTTATGATAAAAAACATGCCGACTTCTTCACCAAATACCTATCTGTTACCCAGAACTGTAAAAAGCTGGGCATGAAATATCTGAGGCCGTTCCCCATTAAATAGATTATAAATAAAGTGACTGTTGAATTTGAGTTACCTAAGAATCTATAGCATATCCTCCCCTGTTTTCATTCCAGCTACCTCAAATGCAGCCCTGGACACTCGCCCTGGCACCCGCAGCAGCCACCGCCAGCTCTGATTCTGATACGTGGTCAAATTCATCATAAAATGCAGGACATTTTGGATTCAAAGATGAAACAGGGGAAACTGTTTTACCTGATCAAATGGGCTCATATCTCAATCAGCCAAGCCGAATGGGTGCCAGCTTCGGAAACTAATTGCAGAAAATTAGTCAAAGACTTTCACAATAAATATCTGACCAAACCTGGGGGGAAGGGATCTTGGGGGGGGGGGAGAATGTCAAGAATCTACCCCTACACTGTATCAGTAACCCTGAACACTTTTGTAACTGATGAGTGAAACTGTCTGCATTCCAATCTGAAATATATCATTGCTGCTTTGCTTTGCTTTTGCTTTTGGCTAGTGGATGCATCCCCAAATGTTATCTTAGAAGCTTGTTAATATGGCAACCAAGGTTGCACTGGAAGAGATCAGGAGAGCTTGCAGATAGAGCACCTGGACTGAAGGCGGGAGGAAGAGGGGTGTAGAAAGCCCACCAAATGTACCCGCTATTTTTACTGTGCTTTGCTTGAATTGGTTATGGCCCACCGAGGGTATATAGGTGGTGTCTTTAGGCTGGGATCCCAGTTTCAGCAACTTCTTGTACTGCCTTAAGATGCTTGGAATAAACGTCTGAAGTTATCCTCTGAGTTTTCCTTGACTCTGGGGTCTGACAGACAGACAGCAATTGACACCTGGCGAAGGACATAGGAGACACCATTGCATCAATGGCATGACATCATTTTCAGAGAGAACCCAGAAGTGATGTCATGTTGTTCTGTGATTCAGTGGAAACTCTGGAGAAGAAGAAGCAGAAGAAGAATAAGAGGAGGAGGAGGAGGAAGAAGAAGATGATGATGATGTTATTGGATTTATATCCCACTCTATACTCTGAATCTCAGAGCGGTCACAATTTCCTTTACATTCTCCCCTCCTCCCCCCCCCCAACAACAGACGCCCTGTGAGGTAGATGGGACTGAGAGAGCTTTTACAACTGCTACCTTTTCAAGAACAACTCCTACGAGAGGTATGGCTGACCCAAGGCCATTCCAGCAGCTGCAAGAGGAGGAGTGGGGAATCAAAGCCGATTCTCTCAGATAAGAGTCTGCACCCTTAACCACTACACCCAACCGGCTTTCCAGTTTAAGATTCAGATTTCCGCTGTATCCTAGATACGGCATGCTTCTGGGGATGCCTCAGAAATACTGCCATGCTGCTGATGTGAAGATCATTTTTGCTTAACAGGAGACTTGGATTGAAAAATATCTAAATTCTTGGGAGGAAGGACAGGGGCTCGGGGGGAGGGACTTCAATGGGGTACAACATCACAGAATCCACCTCCCAAAATGGCCACTTTCTCCAGGTGAACAGATCTCTGTCACTCGGAGATTAGCTGTGATCCCAGGAGATCTCCAACTACCACATGAAGTCTGCCAACTCTCTCTGGCAACCCTGCCTGTAGACCAGGCCAGATGTATTGTGAGAGAAAGTTCTATTTGTGATGCCAAACATATGGCCCATTCATATGCTCATGTCATCAAGTGATAATGCAGTCATCCTGCAATCAAAATGCACATGCGGACCAGCCTCCTGTCTCAGGGTAGGAAGCGATTTCCTCCTTATTTTTCTTAAATGAATCAGGCTAATAGTGTCTAGTAATTTGGGCCTAGTAGTCTTCGAATTAGCATGGTGAGATTAGCAAAGAAGCAGAAAATAGCTGATCAGGTGCCCAATTCCCTGCGGTTCTGTGACCCAGGAGAAATGTTTTCATTCCGCGGATGTCTCCTTTACTTTTATTTTGTACTGGAAGCCAGAGACAGAATAGATTTGATAGCAATAAAAATATGCTAATCATACCCTTCAAAAAAGAAAGAAAAAAAAAACAAATAAACAAATGGCTCCTTTCAGCCACCTCTGGAAAAAAACAAACAGATGCAAGAACTGAATATTTTTTTTTAAAAAAAAAGATTGCTTGGTAACTCTAACTGTTGAATAAAACAACATGAACACACAGTTTCCCTTTTGCATTGATTCTGTATAATTCATATAACAAATATGGATAAAGATAATAGTGCAATAAAAGGCGCGCCTTTTCTTTCTTAGCCTGCTTTTTGAAAAATAATCAAATTAAGGCCACAGTTATTAAATAATGCATAATCCGACATTGTTACAGCAAACTAACCGTGTGTCATATTGGTGGGGTTTTATTTTGAGCAGGCTGTTTTGTGGCATATGTTGAAAACAGCAGCCACAGTTGCAGGAATCTATTTTTTGTATAACAGCCCCGTGGCGCAGAGTGGTAATGCTGCAGTACTAAGCTCTGCTCACAACCTGAGTTCGATCCCGGCGGAAGCTGGGTTCAGGTAACCGGCTCAAGGTTGACTCACCCTTCCATCCTTCCGAGGTTGGTAAAAATGAGTACCCAGCTTGCTTGGGGGGAAAGTGTAGATGACTGAGGAAGGCAACGGCAAACCACCCTGTAAAAAGTCTGCCTTGAAAAGGCCGAGATGCGACATCACCCCAGAGTCGGAAATGACTGGTGCTTGCACAGGGGACTGCACCTTTTAATTTTTTTTATCCTTGGGTGGTTCTGATCTCTGTAGGAGAGCTTCTACACTAGCACACCAGGCCGGATGCCCAGGTCATGTTGCAAAATGGTGGATGAGGTCATGTTACTACCTGGCTCTACTTAGAATAAAACCCCATCCCCACCTTAAACCCTATTAAGGATGCCAGCCTGCAGATGGGAATTGGGGATAGGGCCGGCCCTGCCTCTAGGCAAACTAGGCAATCACCTAGGGTGCCAGCCTTCTGGGGGTACGAATCGGGTGCCCCCCATGTGACTCAGTGATGTTATCAGTGCACCGGCCAGGAGTTAGCCTTGTCTAGGGTGCCAGACAATTTAGGGCCAACCCTGTCTGGGAACCCTGCAGAATTACTGCTCATCTCCAGATTGCAGAGATCAGTTTCCCAGGGAGCTGATAGAATCATAGAATCATAGTGTTGGAAGGGACTTCCAGGGTCATCTAGTCCAAGCCCCTGCACAATGCAGGAAACTCACACATACCTCCCTTTAAATTCACAGGATCTTCATTGCTGTCAGATGGCCATCCAGCCTCTGCTTAAAAACCCACCACCTCTGAGGAAGCCTGTTCCACTGAGAAACCGCTCTAATGGTCAGGAAGTTCTTCCTAATGTTGAGCCAGAAACTCTTTTAGTTTAATTTCAACCCATTGGTTCTGGTCCTACCTTCCGGGGCCACATAAAACAATTCCACACCATCCTCTAGATGACAGCCCTTCAAGAACTTGAAGATGGTGATCATATCACCTCTCAGCCGCCTCCTCTCCAGGCTAAACATGCCCAGCTCCTTCAACCTGTCTTCATAGGACTTGGTCTCCAGACCCCTCACCATCTTCATTGCCCTCCTCTGGACCTTTTCCAACTTGTCTATATCCTTCTTACAATGTGGTGCCCAAAACTGAACACAAGACTCCAGGTGAGATCTTACCAGAGCAGAGGTAAGGTAGGTGGGTGAACTCTATGGCACTGTACTCCAGGGGTGGCCAACGGTAGCTCTCCAGATGTTTTTTGGCTACAACTCCCATCAGCCCCAGCCAGCATGGCTGATGGCTGGGGCTGATGGGAGTTGTAGGCAAAAAAAACATCTGGAGAGCTACTGTTGGCCACCCCTGCTGTACCCCATCGAGGTCCCTGTCCTCTTCAGTCGCCATCCCTAAATCTCCAAAAGATCGCTAATCCTGATCTGGCAATCCAGCCCCCCTAAACCCTATTAATACATGCAAGGGAATGACTTAAGAGAAACCTGAGGTGGCAGAGGAAAACTGCTGGCCCCGAATGTATGAAGGTTGGGGGAGGCTGCACCTGCACTTTGCCTTTCATTTTGCAAGTATTCGTTTATGCCCTACAAGAGAGAGTGACGCTGGACTTTCAAGGCCATATTATCTTTTTTGTAGAGACAGCTCCACTGTTCACTTTCTGGTGTGAGAGAAGTGTTGGTGGGAACCAATTTGTATTGCTAAACGCAGAGGAAGAAGAAGATAGAAGATATTGGATTTATATCCTGCCCTCCAATCCAAAGAGTCTCAGAGCGGCTCACAATCTCCTTTACCTTCCTCCCCACCACAACAGACACCCTGTGAGGTGGGTGGGACTGAGAGGGCTCTCACAGCAGCTGCCCTTTCAAGGACAACCTCTTCCAGAGCTATGGCTGACCCAAGGCCATGCTAGCAGGTGCAAATGGAGGAGTGGGGAATCAAACCCGGTTCTCCCAGATAAGAGTCCGCACACTTCACCACTACACCAAACTGGCTCTCCCACCTCACAGGCTTTTTGCACTGTAGTTTTGGTGGGCTGCTTAACGGCCCGAGATAAGGTATAGAAGACTGGTCATCTCACAGGTGAACCGATTCTGACACAGTCGTGTATTCTATCTACCAATAAAGTCAGCTTTCTGAACACACTGGAAGGAAGTCTTCTTTAATTGAGGATAGTTTCAGAGCTGACATCCTGCTGAACAATATATTTTTTTTGGGGGGGGGAGCTCTTACCTGAATTAGGGGAAAGGGATAGTAGTTTAGATTTTAATGGAGATATGCTGCTTACAATAAAACTGATTTGATTAATGAAAATCAAAGAGCAACCCAGCAGTCTCAAAGTCAAGGTGTGAGTAAGGAACAAGGAGTCTTATTACAACATCACAAAGGATCACTCCCTATAACAGCAGCAGGAAAAAGTTCCACTACTGATTATAAGGGATGCAAACAGGGGTGGAATCAGGGCCGGTGCTAGGTTTTCTCGTGCCCTAGGTGAATCACCCACTAGCGCCCCCCCCCCCGCATTATTAAAAAATATAGGGAAAACAAAGAGTGCCAAATGTGAAACTTTTCACATTTTTAATTTACTGATTTTTAATTTAATTTAATTTTTTAAAAACGTGATAAGTTATTTAAAAAGTGTGGGAAGAAGTGCTTGCCAGCTATGCCAGGAAGGAGGGTGGCGGGATAGGATGAGGTGGGAGGCCAAGTCGCACATCAGGGAGAGGGGGGGTGGCTTGGCTTTGTTGAGGGCAGCTTGGTGATGAGAGAGGACAAGGGGACAGTGGTCAGGATCCAGAGTCATCATGCATCGGGGAGGGGGTGCCAGTGGTCCCCCCTAGGCTGGGTGGCACCCTAGGTGACTGCCTACTTTGCCTACTCCCACACACCGGCCCTGGGTGGAATTCTAGCAGGAGCTCCTTTGCATATTAGGCCACGCACCCCTGATGTAGCCAATCCTCCAAGAGCTTACAAAAAAGAGCCTTGTAATGTCTTGTAGGATTGGCTACATCAGGGGTGTGTGGCCTAATATGCAAAGGAGCTCCTGCTAGAATTCCACCCCTGGATGCAAATGTAGGTCTTCTTGGAGGGTTCTTGGAACAACCTTTTCCGCCAGTAACAGAAGAGTCAGTGCAGGGCTGGGGGTGGGAAACTGGGGGCCACACTAGAATGCCTCCACAGATGCAGTCTCAGCCTTGTACATTTTTTTCAAGACAGCTGCCCCTTCCACTTCAGGTGAAAGCAAACCCCGCCTCCTCCACAGATGTCCTGGTGGTGTACCCCAAGGGGCTGCTCTTTCCACCCCTCCCCAGAGGGAATCTTCTAGATCTCTCGTTGCCCTGTTACTAAGCAACACCTCACAAAGACTCTCCAGAATTCTTCCCCTCCAAATGGCCGTGTTCATAAACCTGCTGCTCGGTAAAGGGAAGCAATTGTCATTCTGGCCACTGCTAGAAAACAGTAATTCATGAGCAAAGAGTTTGTCATATTCTTCCAAGAGATGTAGAAAGGTGGCTTTAGAAAGAAAAAAAAAGAGACTCAAAGCCCTCTGTCAATCTCACCGGAAAACAAAGAGGTTAATGTTAACCCATCTTAGGAGTTACTAAGGGCTCGGAACTGTTTTTTCTAATTACCTCGAGATTTCGCTTAAAGCACACGATATTGAACTTTTGCCCCTCCACCTTCTTTCGCCTCTCCAAGGCAGTTTCAACCCCATTTTGAAGATGAAGGAGGCGGAAAACCGCAGAACAACAAAAGCCATTTTTAAGACTTATGGGTGAGGCAGGTCTTTCAAAATTGCTAATATCAACCAAAGAGAAGAGGGAGAAACTTTGCTGTGCAGGAAAATCAATCCCAGGTGACAAGAAACCTGGAAACAGCTACAGAGGACGGTATTGATGGATCCTGTTGTACCCTTCAGATACCCTTAATGTGATATCATGTCCCTTTATGGTTGCTGGCCAAGAGTTGGCAACTGGTAGGATGCTGGGAGAAAGGGCAAGTCGCATTGGTCTGATGTTACTTCCAGTACAACTCTGAAAGTAAGGTCCTAACTTTGGCCTGTCAGGGCTCTTTTTCTAGCAGGAGCTCCTCTGCATATTAGACCATGCCCCCCTGATGTAGCCAATCCTCCTGGAGCTTACAGTAGACCCTGTAATCAGAGCCCTCTAAGCTCTTGGAGGAGTGGCTACATCAGGGGGTGTGACCTAATATGCAGAGGAGTTCCTGCTAGAAAAAGAGCCCTAGGCCTGTTGTTCTAGAATTCCATTAGAACTCTACAGTTTTATCATAGGGTGGGATCTGATGAGGAATTTGCCCTGGCTGTCTCTTGGATTTGTAAAAGCCACTCCAGAAAGAGACATGCCAGGCCAATCACGCTGCACTTAGCCGCACATATACTTAGAGGAGCAGTTTGGTGTAGTGGACTCTTATCTGGGAGTTTGGTGTGTGGACTCTTATCTGGGAGAACTGGGTTTGATTCCCCACTCCTTCACTTGCAACTGCTGGAATGGCATTGGGTCAGCCATAGCTTTCACAGAATTGTCCTTGAAAGAGCAGCTGCTGTGAAAGGGCAGCTGCTGTGAGAGTCCTCTCAGCCCCACCTACCTCACAGGGTGTCCGTTCTGGGGGAAGAAGATAAAGGAGATTGTAAGCTGCTCTGAGACTCTGATTCAGAGTGAAGGCGGGGTATAAATCTGCGGTCTTCTTCCTGCGCTTGCAAGGCACGTGCATGGCACACCCCAGCCTTTCAGATGGGTGGGAATCACAGCATGCATGCGCTTCAGAAGTTTGCTACCAGGAAGCAGATGTGTGCGTACGATCGCGCCTATTTGATTCAGAGGGAAGGGTGGCTGGAGCAGACCAAACCTCTCGTGTGATCACACCCATAATGTTTCAATGTGATCTCCCCAATGTGATGACATCGTTACTGATGGAAATATGTTGTCTAATTTCTTATCCCCATGCCGATGCCAGTGTGCAAGCACGCTGGGATTTCTTCGGGGTCTTCCATCTAAATATTAGCTGGGACTGTCCCTGCTTAGCTTCAGAGATCTGATGAAATCCAGTTTGCCTGAACTATCCAGGTCAGGGTTATACAGAGCTGTGCTATCCTATTTAGCCAAGCTTATGCTCTTCTCTTAGGCTGCCCTGCTTCGTTCAGTCCTCTGGACAGCCCCATCCTCTTCGCTGGCTTTCTGTTTTCATCAGGACTTTATTTTGTAGCAGGAACAGCTTTGCATATTAGGCCACACACCTACTGTAAGCTCCAGGAGGACTGGCTACATCAGGGGTATGTGGCCTAATATGCAAAGGAGTTCCTGCTACAAAAAAGCCCTTGTTTTCATGACTTTTTTTGTCTTTTAATGTTTTTCAGCACGGGTGAACATGTTTATTGGGAGCTGTGCACAGCGCCAGCCCAAGGGCACATGGCGCCCTCACCACTGCCCTCCACCCCCCATTGCCACCCCCCGCAGCACTGCAACCCTCACAGGTGCCACACCGAGGCATGGTGATCACCCGCCGCCTCCTTCCCTTCTCTTCCTGTCCCACCACCTCCCATCACATGCAATCACGACGCAGCGTGCTGTGATCCCACCAGGGGTGGGGGGAGGTGAAGGGAAGGGACAGGAAGGGAAGGAGGAGCTGGGCAGCAGCAGCGGGCGGGCACATGGGCGGAGGAGGAGGCAGGTGTGCCACAGCTGGCACAGCCCAGGTGTGTGGGGGGGAGGCAAAGGGATGGGAAGGGAAGGGAAGGGAAAAGAGGGACGAGTGGTGGGTGCATGGGTGGTGGAGGAGGCAGACACGCCGCAGCCTGGATGAGCACGTGGATGGAAGAGGCAGGTGTGCGGCAGCTGGCAGGGCCCAGGGGGGAAGGGAAGGGAAAGGAGGGGAGGGAGGCAGCAGTGGCGGGGAGGTGCTCAGGTGTGTGCGTGGGCAGTCGAGGCAGGCAAATTAGCCACTTGCCTGGTGCACCAGGGGGAAGCCCAATTCAGTACCCCCACTCTCCTGGCGCCCTAGGCAACCACTTAATTTGCTTAGTGGGTGAGCCGGCCCTGGCTGCACAGTTATCCAACAGTGAGAAGAGCAGACTCTAATCCAGGGTTCCCAAACCTTTTGTGAGCCTGTGGGCACGTCTGAAATTCTGACACAGTGTGGTAAGTGCAACCGCAAAAGGGCTGCCGGAAAATAGCAGCTGTAGGAGGCAGAGCCAGCTGCAAAACGTCTGATGATTCAACTTACCTTCAGTCACAAAGTGAAGCTTCTTCTGCTGTGGTGGGAGCTGCAATCAACAAACTTTAAAAATATGCATTGCCAATCAAATGAGCTGGGTACTCCTTTGACAGACCATGGAAGGCTGAGTCAACCTGGAGCCGGCTACCTGAACCCAGCTTCTGCCGGGATCAAACTCAGGTCATGAGCAGACAGCTTGGACTGCAATACTGCAACTTTACCACTCTGCACCACTGAAGAATCACTATGAACTTCCATGAGCTTTGGTGCAGTTTGTGGCAGTTCATGCTCTTCGTGAAAAACAGCTGACCAGTATTCCCCACCATTTAGGTGTTGGGTTAAAACGGCTCCCAGCCATTTAAACTCCTGCTTTCTGCTCCATGTGAAAAGCAGAAAAGAGGGATTTAACCTCACAAACCAATATGAACTTGGTCAGTTCACATGCCAGCCTCCTGGGTCGTATGTGTTTGTTGTTTGGCTTGTGGTTTGGCCATGAAATACAAGCTGAAGCCCAAAACTGTGGTTCATGCCCATCTGTATTGATAAATCATCATAATCCAACATTGGCATGTGGTATAGATAAGTAAGGAGCCCTGTGGCTCAGAGTGGTCAAGCTGCAGTACTGCAGTCCAAGCCCTCTGCTCACAACCCGAGTTCGAGCTCACAACCCGAGCTGGGTTCAGGTAGCCGGCTCAGATTGACTCAGCCTTACATCCTTCCAAGGTTGGTAAAATGAGCATCCAGCTTGCTGGGGGGAAAGTGTAGATGCCTGGGGAAGGCGATGGCAAACCACCTCGTAAAAGGTCTGCCATGAAAACATTGTGATGCGACATCACCGCAGAGTCTGAAACGATTGGCGCTTGCACAGGGGACAACTTTTACCTTTTATTGATAAGTAAGATCTCAGCCTCTGCCTCCTTACCCTGCTGCTGCACAAACCATACTGTTCTCTTAGCTTTTTTTTTTTTTTGCTGAGTTTGAGTCTGTTGGGGCAAAATACTTTAATGCAATGTTTAAACTATTTCATGTTTTTACACTGTTGATTATTGCAGGTCCTTCATGAATACTTCAGATTTTTTATTACTCTGTCGGTTGCTTTATTGGGTCCATTAGATCTAAAATAAGGGTATAAATATTTAAATAAATATATGAACGATAACCCACTTGCTCATTAATAGCAATAGCTTGTGCATACAACCAGTGATCTGGTCGCAGATAAAGAGGCTCCCAGGGAATAGGGTTGCCAAGTCCAATTCAAGAAATATCTGGGGACGTTGGGGGTGGAGCCAGGAGACTTTGGGGGTGGAGCCAGGAACCATTGGGGTGGAGCCAAGATCAAGGCTGTGATAAGCATAATTGAACTCCAAAGGGAGTTCTGGCCATCACATTTAAAGGGACGGCACACCTTTCCAATTCCTTCCTTCCACAGGAAATAATGAAGGATAGGGGTACCTTCTTTTGGGGCACATAGAATTGGACCCCCTGGTCCAATCTTTTTGAAACTTGGGGGGGGGGGTATTTTGGGGAGAGGCACTAGATGCTATACTGAAAATTTGGTGCCTCTACCCAAAAAAAACAGCCCCCCCCAGAGCCCCAGATACTCACGAATCAATTCTCCATGATTTTCTATGGCAATAAATCTCCATAGGGAATAATAGAATTCCCAGCAGATATTTCCCTCCCCTCCCCCCCCCCCCGCTTTCTGATGACCCTGAAGCGGGGGCAGGGTCTCCAAACCGGGGGATCCCCTGCCCCCACCTGGGGATTGGCAACCCTACCAGGGAACCACTGCATGCAGTAATGGGGACAGTGGTGGGATTGCCCTCAAAGCCAACGCTAAGGGCAGAACTTAAATTGCTGGGCAGTGTAGGCCAGGGGTGTCAAACTCATTTCTTGTGAGGGCTGGATCTGACATAAATGAGGCCTTGTCGGGCCAGGCCAGGCTATGGGTGTACCCAGGCTTCAGATTCAGTGGGAGCTCACAGGAGCACAGCTCCTGAACCGTTCTGAGGGTTCCCCCTCCTCCTCCCCACCTTGTCCATTGAATAGTAGGTGCAGCTGCATAGCAATCCCTGGATGAGCTCCACCACTTATTTTTCTACAAAGTGACCCCTGCGTGTACTTATTATTATTAGATAGCAGAGATATAAATTTCTCAAAGGACACAGGCAAACATGACAAAAGGTTTTTTTAAAAATCCCTTAAAACATGCTTAAAATATTAGCATTTGTTGATCTTAAAGCTGCTTTCTTTGTATTTCTCCCATGAGATCCAGGGAACTCGGCAAAGGAAGCTCTTGGTCTTTCCCTCCCTCCCCAGGGGACCAGGAGAGGAAGGAGCCTCAACCAATAGAGAAAATCGAGGTTTTACTCTGTAACTACTGTGCAATTGAGCGAGCCTTGCAAAGCAAGCTGAGATGCAGAAGGAAGCAAGAGAGAGGGAGAAGGAAGCAAACAAGAGCCAGTTGCTCGGGAGGCTGATAGGAGCCCTCCGTGGGCCTGATTCGGCCCCTGGGCTGCATGTTTGACACCCCTGTAGCCTGTACTAATGCTATCATCACCATTTTTAGAATAGCATCATCTCTCAATTTTGAATTCTTGTACAAATAGAAAATTGCTAGCAGGACGTTTCTCTATACGCTTCATTTCTTGTGGATTCTACTGAGTGCATGATACATGTGCGCATTTCTGGATTTTCTCTGACCGCTCCCAGTGGGAAACGGGATCATCCTCAAGGTTTTTCAGAAGAACTCAGCAGTTTGGAAACCCGGGTGATTAAAATGCCTGAAATATCCCGTAATTAGTCACTGGTGCAGGCTACAGCATTTCTGGGATGCAGTCCTCTCAGGGCATAAATAAATGCCACATCGGCTTAATATAGAATTCCAAAGAGAATGCTGATGACGCTAGAGTTATTGTGGCATGCAAGAAGATTTTAAAAGGTCCTTTGCCGAGCCTTTTCGTAACACTCACTAAAGGGGCAGAAAACATTTCATAGCACTGCTTTGAAGGGGGGAAAAGATAGGGATAAAAGTGTTCCCTATGACCCCAGGTCAGTGTTGTGAGCCATCTGTTCAGTGACCTTGTAACCAAGGAAACATCAGTTTCAGATAACTGCTGAAGAAGGAGGAGGAGAAGTAAAAGGAGGAGGAGAAGAAAGGAGAAGGACGAGGAAGAGGAGGAGGAGAAGAAGATGGAGAAGAAGAAGATATTGGATTTATATCCTGCCCTCCACTCTGAAGAGTCTCAGAGCGGCTCACAATCTCCTTTCCCTTCCTCCCCCACAACAGACACCCTGTGAGGTAGATGAAGATATTGGATTTATATCCCGCCCTCCACTCCGAAGAGTCTCAGAGCGGCTCACAATCTCCTTTACCCTCCTCCACCACAACAGACAACCTGTGAGGTGGGTGGGGCTGGAGAGAGCTCTCACAGATGATGATGACATTGGAAGAAGATGATGATGATATTGGATTTATATCTCACCTTATACTCTGAATCTCAGAGTCTCAGAGTGGTCACAATCCCCCTTACCTCCCCCCTCCCCCACAACAGACACCCTGTGAGGTGGGTGGGGCTGAGAGAGCTCTCCTGGAAGCTGCCCTTTCAAGGACAACTCCTGAAAGAGCTATGGCTGACCCAAGGCCATTCCAGCAGCTGCAAGTGGAGGAGTGGGGAATCAAACCCAGTTCTCCCAGATAAGAGTCTGCACACTTAACCATTACACCAAACTGGCTATTTGAGACACAAGCTGAGACACAATACATTGCCAAATAAACAAATGATGCATCATTTTTTTTTCCCAAAGTAGCAGTATCTTCCAAGCACCACGCAAGATCAGCAAGTGTCCGCCATTTCCACAGTGATTCTTTTCTCAGTTTGCATGGAGCATCCATAAAATCAGAGGCAATGTGAGAGAATTCCCATACTTCAACTCTTCCAGGATTCTGAGGGTTCACTGAGGATGCTCAAGAGCATGCAAAATCAGGAGGTACCTCTCCACTGTTGAGTCCGGGACATCTGTAAATGAAGAACCAGAGATTCCCTAATACCCCGTTTGAGCAGTTCTTGTGAATAAAGGCATTTTGGCAACAAGGTCAAATCTTTTTCTTTCTTTCATAGCTCAAAGAGAAAAGGTAAATGGGTTAAATCTAAGCAGCTTCTCTGCTGGCAAAGGAAAGGAGCAAGGGACCACATTTCCTTCTTCCCTCCCTCCCTCCCTCCCTCCCTCCCTCCCTTCCACATGGCCTGGCCCGACAAGGTCTCATTTATGTCAGATCTGGCCCTCATAACAAATGAGTTTGACACCCCTGTCTTAAATCCCAGTCAAACCTTCCATTTACCAGAAGCACTAATGAGATTATTAGCGTGCATCCACACTTAAACCAATTTATGCATACACAATACACAATCTCAAGTTCATATTCAGTGAAATTCTCATGCCCAATAATCAATTTTGCCAGCCCAACCCTGACAAGCCCCAGGAATGTTTGGGAGATAGAGCTATGGAGTAAGGAGACAACAAGGAGCTGGGACCATCACTTCGAGGAAAGAATCCAGAAGTGGTGTCATGGCATCTGCAACGTTCTACAACATACACACCCATCGCTATGGTAAAGGCCATAGAGATTTGGGGTATTTCCTAGAACACAGCAGTTGCCATCACGCACATACACACCCCATTATAAGCTGAGGTTGTCAGAGAGACCAGGATCACAACAGAGATGGAACTACACAACAGAGATGGTTGCAGGTGCTGCCCAGAGAGAGGAAAGCTGCATATTTCCCTGCAAAGGAAGTTCTCCAAAATCCAGGTAGGAATTCAGATGTGGAAAATTTCAGAAGCATTCTGATTTCAAACAATGTCTTTTTTTTATTGCTAGAAGGTTGCAGGGCTTTGTTATATTCTTACGATCATGTTGAAGAGCTAGTTTTACCAGGGGAAAAAAAGATCATTTGGAGTTTGGAGCCTTTGAAGTTGCTTGCCTGGAGTTCCTGTTATTACAAGTACTCCGAGCTTTCTTTGTAGCAGGGACTTCTTTGCATATTAGGCCACACCCCACTGATGTAGCCAATCCTCCAAAAGCTTACAGGGCTCTTTGTCCACAGCCTACTGTAAGCTCCAGGAGGAGTGGCTACATCAGGGGTGTGTGGCCTAATATGCAAAGGAGTCCCTGCTACAAAAACAGTCCTGCAAACACTGTATTCTGCAAAGGCTCAGTGCTAGGGGTTCTGCCACTTGATGCAGACACCCGCGCCTCTCGCCCTCACAAGCTCCCTTTATGGAGCTCATTGCGTGCGCTTTTCATGTGCATGGCATGATGACGTCACCGTAAGTGATCATGCAGGATGGCAAGTGGGAGACGAGAGAGCAACGGGCATTGCACAAGAGTGCTGCTGCGCCACCGCTTTCCCCCTGTGCTACGTTCTCCGGAGGCTTCCAAGGAAGTCTCCAAAGAGCGTGCTGTTTTAGTGGGGCCCTGCCGCTTTCGGGTGGAAAGTGGCCGGGCGCCACTAAAACAGTGCGCTCTTCGGAGACTTCCTTGGAAGGCTCTTAAGAGGGAAGTGCAGTGTGCAGCGTTCCTTGGAGGAGCGCTCTGCATGGGCAAGGGGAATAAGGGGGCAACTGGTGGGGCCCTCGGGCAGGGAAGCACCCCAGGCAGCCACCTCCCCTGACAACTCCCACACGCCGGTCCTGATCCTGCACATCCATTCTTCACTTCTGAGTCAGAGTCGGTTGGGCAGGCGCTTATCTTTCAATCACAGCCAATCTCCCTACAACAGTTAACAAAATATTTAAAAAGGATATTATAGCATTGGAAAAAGTGCAGAAAAGGGCAACTGGAATGATGAAAGGGTTGGAACACTTTCCCTATGAAGAAAGGTTAAAACGCTTGGGGCTCATTAGCTTGGAGAAACGTCGACTGCGGGGTGACATGATAGAGGTTGACAAGATTATGCATGGGATGGAGAAAGTAGAGAAAGAAGTCCTTTTCTCCCTTTCTCACAATACAAGAACTCGTGGGCATTCGATGAAATTGCTGAGCAGTCAGGTTAAAACGGATAAAAGGAAGTACTTCTTCACCCAAAGGGTGATTAACGTGTAGAATTCACTGCCACAGGAGGTGGTGGCGGCTACAAGCATAGCCAGCTTCAAGAGGGGATTGGATAGAAACGTGGAGCAGAGGTCCATCAGTGGCTATTAGCCACAGTGTATATATATATATATGTGTGTGTGTGTGTGTGTACACACACATATATTGACCACCATGTGACATAGAGTGTTGGACTGGATGGGCCATTGGCCTGATCCAACATGGCTTCTCTTATGTTCTTATGTGACACAGAGTGTTGGACTGGATGGGGCATTGGCCTGATCCAACATGGCTTCTCTTATGTTCTTATGTGACACAGAGTGTTGGACTGGATGGGCCATTGGCCTGATCCAACATGGCTTCTCTTAGGTTCTTATGTGACACAGAGTGTTGGACTGGATGGGCCATTGGCCTGATCCAACATGGCTTCTCTTAGGTTCCTATGTGACACAGAGTGTTGGACTGGATGGGCCATTGGCCTGATCCAACATGGCTTCTCTTAGGTTCTTATGTGACACAGAGTGTTGGACTGGATGGGCCATTGGCCTGATCCAACATGGCTTCTCTTAGGTTCTTATGTGACTCAGAGTGTTGGACTGGATGGGCCATTGGCCTGATCCAACAGGGCTTCTCTTATGTTCTTATGTGACTCAGAGTGTTGGACTGGATGGGCCATTGGCCTGATCCAACAGGGCTTCTCTTGTGTTCTTATGTGACACAGAGTGTTGGACTGGATGGGCCATTGGCCTGATCCAACATGGCTTCTCTTGTGTTCTTATGTGACACAGAGTGTTGGGCTGGATGTGCCATTGGCCTGATCCAACATGGCTTCTCTTACGTTCTTATGTGACACAGAGTGTTGGACTGGATGGGCCATTGGCCTGATCCAACATGGCTTCTCTTATGTTGGCCACCATGTGACATAGAGTGTTGGAATGGATGCGCCATTGGCCTGATCCAACATGGCTTCTCTTAGGTTCTTATGTGACACAGAGTGTTGTACTGGATGGGGCATTGGCCTGATCCAACATGGCTTCTCTTAGGTTCTTATGTGACTCAGAGTGTTGGACTGGATGGGCCATTGGCCTGATCCAACAGGGCTTCTCTTGTGTTCTTATGTGACAGAGTGTTGGACTGGATGGGCCATTGGCCTGATCCAACATGGCTTCTCTTATGTTCTTATGTCTCTTGGCTGCTGCTGCTTCTGGAGGAGCTTCTTGCCTAGGCTTTTGATCATTCAAACCTTGACCAGATGAAATGGAACCTCAGACCCTGTTTAAAAATTTCATTTGCCATGACATTTCATGAAGCATAATCTACACATCAGAAGACAGGCGGTGGAGTACGTTCTTAGCACTTCGGGAGCACACGGAATGGTGTTATATTTCTGGGTTCCAATGGCTTGCTGTTTGAAAGCGCGATGCCCTTAACACTGGCTGTAGCACCGTCTCACAAGCTGAATACATGCAGGCATCTGGGTGCAAAGTAAGGCTACATCACTGGAATAACAACATTCAGAATTAATTAGCTGGTAAAGCTCCTTTTAATTAACTCGAAACAGGTCGCAAGAAGCCTGATACTCCCAGTTATTAGGAAGAATTGTTTATTGGTAAGCCTATCTATAAATTAAGGCAGCAAACTTAATGCAGCCCTGCTCTAAGGTTTCGCAATTCTTTCTAATTTATTCCAATTATTTTCCCACTTCATCAGCTCAGCTGTTCAGAAGCACACACAGCGCCCATTCTGTAAAGCCAAAAGTCAGAAATGTGTGTGTTTGTGTGCATAACATATATATGCCACAAGTTTCCATTTTCATGGAGAGCATGGTGCGATTTCCATAAAACACGCACTGAGTGACCATCTGCTTGTTTTCTTTAGCTCTCTCCATGAGAGGCAGAACTCTTAAAGCCGATAGTTTTCTTTCAATATTTGATGGTGCACGCTGTTAATCCTCAAGATGGTGTCCGTTTGAGCATTGCAAAATAGCATTCTTTTGCAGTTTAAAGTGAAGTGTTCCTCGTCCTCAAAGACAATATTTGTCCCTTGCATTCTTTTGTTGCGGTGGTTGTCGTTTTGCATTTTTGCTAAACAATACCCTTGACAGATCTTTTTTAATTGCCCACAGATTTGACAAAGCGGTCTACATGAGTGCGGACATCTTTTACAGCAAAGGAAACAATTAAACATGAACAAGTAACCTTTTCATCATCGTAGCAAACATGTTACATTTCAGTTTTTGTGAGTCAAGATAAAAGAGTCATCGGCTGTGTCCAGACTGGCATTTTAAGCCAGCACAGGGACAGGACGTGGGCGGATCAAAAAAATGTGACCAAACACGCACATCTGCCCCCCCATCCCCTCTTGCACTCACCCTGTCATCCCAGTCCCAGGGTAAAAAGCTACCACTTCTGAAGTGGTAGCAAAAAATGAGGAGCGCCTGTTTTTAGCTCAGAGAGCCACAAGATCTACCAATCCACTTTACAGCTTTGCGGATCTTTGTAATGCATTATTAAAAAAAAATCCCAAAATATATTAGGGAAGGGACGGTGGCTCAGTGGTAGAGCATCTGTTTGGGAAGCAGAAGGTCCCAGGTTCAATCCCTGGCATCTCCAAAAAAGGGTCCAGGCAAATAGGTGTGAAAAACCTCCGCTTGAGACCCTGGAGAGCCATGAATGGCTCTTCTATATCTGCATCCAAGTAACCCTCTCCCATTTTGCATTATTTACCCACGGAGAGTTTGGCATCCTGAATATCAAGCGCTTGAATGTGCTTCCATGGAAAATACTTCCTATAAAATAAGCATGTCTGAGCAAAGGCCAACCTAGAACCTTCTTTCTGACATGGATGTGTAAAAATCCATCACTCAAGGATCTCCTGAGTGCCTTCTTAAGTAACAAAGTATAATTTCAACAGATGTATGAAACGAAGAAAAGTTAATGAGACCTGACAGAATCCTTCATGGAAGCTTGCCTAGTCCTAGGGAAACCTCACCTGGATATATTCCCAGTTCTGGTAACGTGGAATGAAAATACAACACAGAGCACACATCTAAATACTGTGTGGGGATATATCTAAATATTGCACATACATGGATTTACTAAGCTGGGAGGAGGTTTATACAAAGAGCCAGTGCAGATATGTATCTGGAGTAGGGATGCCAGCCTCCAGGTGGGATCTTGAAACCCATGGGAACTACAGTTCATCTCTAGACAACAGAGATCAGTTCCCCTAGAGGAAATGGGTACTGGGGGCAGGAATACAAAATTGTATCCCACTGATCCCTGGTCCCTGTCCTTTCCAGGCTCCATTGCCCAAATCTCCAGGAGTCTCCCACCCTGGATCTGGCAACCTTACCCCCATCCCCTGTCAATAGCCGGGGGGGGGGGGCAGACGGACCTGGTAATCTTAATCTGGATGTATGCTAGCATCCGTATTACAGAGCTGGGGGACCCTCCCAAGGACCTGTTACCAAATAAAATGCAAAAGTTTCTTTGTACACATAACATGTAGCATGTCAATCTTGATTCATATCACCATTTCACCGCAATAAAGCACATTATTTCTCAGAGTGATACCGAAGCTTTGTCATGATTAGGGCTCACTTAGTGGAATGGAAGTGCTGCACTCTGAGCCATTTCCAAGAATTCAGTGACTTAGGAACCTGTTTAGCCATTATTTTGATAGAGTTGCCAAGTGACTGGGGGCAGAGGGGGGCAGCCTAGCTGGTTCTTTGTCCTATGCTGGATTAATCTCTTTCTGTGTAAAAGCCAGACGGCTTTGAATTAGCTGGGGTTTCTTGTTCCTTTTTAAACACAACTTAGTAACATTAGAATGCTTTCTTGGACAGACAATTCAACGTAGAACAGGATTGCCGTGTCCTTCCGGGCTATAGGCGGGGGATGCGGGTAGGGCTGCCACATCCACTCTGGGAAACTCCTGGAGATTAGGAAACGTAGCTTGAGGAGGACAGGGAACTCAGTGGAGTACAATGCCACAGGGTCCACCTTCCAAAGCATCCATTTTCTCCAGAAGAACTGATCTCTGCAGCTGTAATGCCAGGAGATCCTCAGGTACCACCTGGAGGCTGGCATCCCTACACTACACTATAGAGTTGGTCATTGCACATGCTCCATTTGACACAGTAGGGTGCATGGTTTCTCCAAACCAACCACACCCTATGAGTTCCATTGAATGGAAGGTGGGGTGGAGGATGGGAACAGAGCAGCATGACAGTGCCATCTATGTGCTTTCTTCCTTACACGGCTCATAAGAAGACCCTGGCTGGATCCACTGCCCCACCTCAGGGAATGTTGAAGCCAGCCCTATCCTCCGGTTTGATCTCCAGAGGAATTGGTTGGCTGCTGTGTGAGACAGGAGGCTGGACTAGATGGACCCTCCCTGGTCTGATCCAGCAGGGCTCTTCTGATGCTCTAATCAGGTGAAGGCCTCAGCCTCTGTGACCTGTTGTTGGCCCTCCAGAGGAACTGGTTGGCTGCTGTGTGAGACAGGAGGCTGGACTAGATGGACCCTCCCTGGTCTGATCCAGCAGGGCTCTTCTGATGCTCTAAACAGGTGAAGGCCTCAGCCTCTGTGACCTGTTGTTGGCCCTCCAGAGGAACTGGTTGGCTGCTGTGTGAGACAGGAGGCTGGACTAAATGGACCCTTCCTGGTCTGATCCAGCAGGGCTCTTCTGATGCTCTAATCAGGTGAAGGCCTCAGCCTCTGTGCCCTATTGTTGGCCCTCCAGAGGAACTGGTTGGCTGCTGTGTGAGACAGGAGGCTGGACTAGATGGACCCTTCCTGGTCTGATCCAGCAGGGTTTTTCTTATCTTCTTATGTTAATTCACCAGGCTCCAGCTAGCCCCACACACAAATTGCATTTGGTTACAACTCAGGCTTTTTTTGTAGCAAAAAGTCTAGCAGGAACTTGTTTACATATTAGGCCCACACTCTGGCAGCACCATTGTTTCACACAGGGCTTTTTTTTTGTAGAAAAGGCCCAGCAGGAACTCATTTGCATATTAGGCCATGCCCCTGATGCCAAGCCAGCTGGGACTGCATTCCTGCTCAAAAACAAAAACAAAAAACCCTGGCTATGACATTCTATAACTCCATTAAGCAAAGTTTAAAGCCTTTCTCCAGTCTTGGGAACCTTCCTCTGCCACTTTTCCATTGGAGGAAGTAGGATACTGCTCATCAGCATTTTTATATGGAATATTGGCAACTATGAATGGACTGACATAAGATCTTCACTCAATCAATAATCCCATGCTGACTGTGACTCCCTTCCCAGCCAGCTGTCACACAGTGGCCAATATATGTGTGTGTGTATACACACACACACATATATATGCTGTGGCTAATAGCCACTGATGGACCTCTGCTCCATATTTTTATCCAATCCCCTCTTGAAGCTGGCTATGCTTGTAGCCGCCACCATCTCCTGTGGCAGTGAATTCCACATGTTAATCACCCTTTGGGTGAAGAAGGACTTCCTTTTATCCGTTCTAACCCGACTGCTCAGAGATTTCATCGAATGCCCACGAGTTCTTGTATTGTGAGAAAGGGAGAAAAGGACTTCTTTCTCTACTTTCTCCATCCCATGCATAATCTTGTAAACCTCTGTCATGTCACTCCGCAGTCGACGTTTCTCCAAGCTAAAGAGCCCCAAGCGTTTTAACCTTTCTTCATAGGGAAAGTGTTCCAAACCTTTAATCGTTTCAGTTGCCCTTTTCTGGATTTTTTCCAATGCTACAATATCCTTTTTGAGGTGTGGTGACCAGAATTGTACACAGTATTTCGAATAAAACTTCACCATCGATTTATACAGGGCTGGGCTGGTTGCAGCTTTGGGCAAGTGTACAAGGGCCCACCCCATCTGCCCAACACCAGGGCCTCCCTCATGCCCTCCTTTCCGCCTCCCCCCCCCCACTTTCATACCTCTCATCCTCCTGTACATCCTTCTCTGTTTGGAAACCCCCCTAAGCCCCGTGCTCAGTTGGTTGCACCCCTTGCCATTGCCACAAAGAGTGCCACTCCTGTGCATTACCCAGATCCTCTTCTTAAAGGCTCTGGGCGACTAGGAGCATGGATACAGACAAGTGGCAGGGAAGTGGATGGGTGGGTGGAGCCCCACCAGAAGTCTTGGGCTCTGGCATCTGCCCCATCGCAGGTTATGTAGAAGCCAGCCCTGCCCTTGACTGAAATGATTAAGGGTCCGGAACACCATTCCTCTGAAGAAAGATTAAAGACTCAAGGCCTCTTTAGCTTGGAGAAATGATGGGTGATGGGTGATGCGACAGAGGTTACACAATTATGCACGAGATCAAGAAGGTTGAGGGGGAAAGACATGGAATTCACTGCTTCAGGAAGTGGTGGTGGCTACCCCTACAAGCATAGCTTCAAGAAAGGTACATATGGAGCAGAGGTCCCTCAGTGGCTATTAGCCACAAGGTGTCCGAATGGGCCCGACATGCCGTTTCTGTAACATGTCATTCCAAATGTATTATGCTTCTGTGACATGATGTTCTATAAAAGGTAAAAGTAGTCCCCTGTGCAAGCACCAGTCGTTTTCGACTCTGGGGTGACGTTGCTTTCACAACGTTTTCACAGCAGAATTTTTGCAGGGTGGTTTGCCGTTGCCTTCCCCGGTCATCTACTCTTCCCCCCCAGCGAGCTGGGTACTCATTTTACCGACCTCGGAAGGATGGAAAGCTGAGTCAACCTAGAGCCGGCTACCTGAACCAGCTTCCTCTGGGATCGGCCTCAGGTCGTGAGCAGAGGGCTCCGACTGCAGTACTGCAGCTTTACCACTCTGCGCCACGGGGCTCTTTGATGTTCTATAAGCATACTGATTCCTGTTGTCTACTGCTTATATTTGGTCTAATAGTCTCTGAATCCTATAACTTTGAATCTAGACTGGTAACAGACATAACTATGTAGCCACTAAAAAAATGTGCAGGTGGAACCATGTATGCTATCCATTGTACTCAAAACTGTACTGGTACTTACCACGTTGCTTGGCAGCACATAGGGAGGACCGGGCTGTTAACCTTGCTCCTCCAAATAGCTTTATGCAGTCCCATACATGGGAACTAGCCCTAAGCTGTCAGGAGACCTTTTTGCATGTTTTTTTTTTTGGGGGGGGTGGGGTATAACTGTATGCTTTGTCCCTGCTTTGGTTATTTCTGGTTTCGGCTGTTTGCAGCACCAGGCCTCATGCTCTGTATCTGAACTCAATAATCCTTTTTACTCTTTTAATATGAGAACAAGTTGAGTCAATAACTGGCAGAACCCTACACAAGGTATAGATGGACTTCTGCGGCTGGGTCCAGACTGGCATTTTGAGCTAGCACATGGATGAGACGTGCAGCAAAAAAACTGTGACCAAACGCGTGTGTCCGGCTCCTATCCTGCCCATCCAAGGGCCGTCCCAGTAGCCAAGGGCCAGAAGAAGTGGTAGATTTTTTTTTTCCAGCATGACTGGGATGGTTTGGATGCAGGAGCAGGATGGGCTGCAGATGTGCGTGTTTGGTCACACTTTTTTGCTCCGCACACATCCCATCCATGTGCCAGCTCAAAATGCCAGCCTGGATCCAGCCAGTGTCTGGGGTAGTGAAGTTGCGTATTCTTTGCGTTTGGAGAGCCGTGGTGGGAGGGCTTCTGGAGTTCTGGCCCCACTGGGAGACCTCCTGATGGCACTTAGGTTTTGGCCACTGTGTGACACAGAGTGTTGGACTGGAGGGGCCATTGGCCTGATCCAACATGGCTTCTCTTATGTTCTTATGTGACACAGTGTTGGACTGGATGGGCCATTGGCCTGATCCAACAGGGCTTCTCTTATGTTCTTATGTGACACAGAGTGTTCGACTGAATGGGTCATTGGCCTGATCCAACAGGGCTTCTCTTGTGTTCTTATGTGACACAGAGTGTTGGACGGGATGGGCCATTGGCCTGATCCAACATGGCTTCTCTTACATTCTTATGTGACTCAGAGTGTTGGACTGGATGTGCCATTGGCCTGATCCAACATGGCTTCTCTTATGTTCTTATGTTACTCAGAGTGTTGGACTGGATGGGCCATTGGCCTGATCCAGCATGGCTTCTCTTATGTGACACAGAGTGTTGGACTGGACGGGCCATTGGCCTGATCCAACATGGCTCCTCTTATGTTGTCTTATAACTTACCCTAACATCTATTACTCTGGTCTGGTAAGACCTCATCTGGAATATTGTGGTCAGCTTTGGGCACTACATTTTAAGAAGGATATAGACAAGCTGGAACAAGTCCAGGGGAGGGCGACAAAGATGGTGAGAGGTCTAGAGACCAAGTCCTATGAAGAAAGGTTGAAGGAGTTGACTATATTTAGCCTGGAGAGGAGGTGGCTGAGAGGTGATAGGATCACCATCTTCAAGTACGTGAAGGGCTGTCACATAGAGGATGGTGTGAAATTTTTTTCTGTGGCCCCAGAAGGTAGAACCAGAACCAATGGGTTAAAATTAAATCCAAAGAGTTTCCGGCTCAATATTAGGAAGAACTTCCTGGCCATTAGAGCGATTCGTCGGTGGAACAGGCTTCCTCGGGAGGTGGTGGGCTCTCCTTCCTTGGAGGTTTTTCAACAGAGGCTAGATGGCCATCTGACAGCAATGAGGATCCTGTGAATTTAGGGGGAGGTGTTTGTGAGTTTCCTGCATTGTGCAGGAGGTTGGACTAGACGACCCTGGAGGTCCCTTCCAACTCTATGATTCTATCTTCCTTACCCACTTCAGACCTTTAGAATAATAGAAATATTGTCAATATTGCATATACGAGGCATCATTTTATTTGGCCTGTGCATGGTCGTTTTGCCAGTCACAAGAATGCTTGCAGAACTGAAACCTGTTCACTGTGCAGGAGGTGGAATTGGATCTCTAATGGATGGTGACTAGCAGCTGAGCTTGCTATGCCTGGCAGCTGGCTGCTTAAGTGTCCTCTGTAGTACTGGCACCAAGGACAAATGTCCCTTTTCATCCTGCAGACAGGTGTGCTGGGAAATATCAGGAGCAAAGTCTTCCATCTGTGAGCTGTCCATCACTGTGCTCTGGAGGCAAGAAACTTATGGTGTGTATAAGCTTATAAAGTGCTATTTGTCTTAAAGAGACTTCAGTGAAAGAAATCCTGTTAATATTTCTGAGATGATAGGCAGATGGTAGGTAGGTGGGTAGACAGACAGATGCTAGATAGATAGATAGATAGATAGATAGATAGATAGATAGATAGATAGATAGATAGATAGATAGATAGGTAGGTAGGTAGGTAGACAGACAGACAGACAGACAGACAGACAGACAGACAGACAGACAGACAGACAGACAGACAGACAGACAGACAGATAGATAGATAGATAGATAGATAGATAGATAGATAGATAGATAGACAGACAGACAGACAGACAGACAGACAGACAGACATTCCACACCCTCTCCCCACATGGAAATTGGAGTGGCTTACGGCATTTAAAATACAGTAAGCACAAATGCAATACAAATAAATAAATGCAATAAACAGAGCAATAAAACCAATTAGAACATCAACTTGGCAAGAAATTACTCAGAGAAAAACAACTGGCTAGCTCTCCAGTTCATAACGTTCACCAAAGGCCACATGAAACAAAACAGACTTACATGCCCTATGGAATGCTAGAATATCTCACAGGTTATGAACTTTCCTGGGGAGCTAGTTCCAGACAGAAGGGGCAGCCATAGAAAATATCTGTGCCCTGGTGGTAGACAAGAAGACAATCTGCCGACTATGCCGTGCAAGAATGTTCTAAGGAGGTGAGGGAAGTCATACTGACAGAGTTGATCCCTCAGATTGGGGGGGGGGGGAGAGGGAGAGAGAGAGAGTCTTCCAGCCCAAATCTGAAGATGAGCAAAGACACAACTGGAACATCTATCAGAAGTCCACAACGTCCTTTCATACCCATCCATCCTTGTGGGTCTTTCCTCTTCATTAGTTTCTCTAGGGTGAGCAGCAACCCGTGGACGGAATTAGAGTGCACCATAAAACCCAATTGCTATCAATGAATCCAGAATATGGTCCATCAAAAGACAATGGGGTATGTGTGGTCAGGGAAGGAAGCAGAACTCTTTGTACACATCATCCAGAAGATGAATGAAAATACCGAATCTTTTCTCCAAGAAAGATGAGCGTTCGCAGCTTGCGAAAGCTCGTCTTGGCATAGCACGTCAATAAAACTTGTCATGATTAAGGAATACGGCAGAACCTTTCTGTATGGGCATTAATGATGCTTAAAATATATTCCTGATCATACACATCTGCTTACAGATATAGATAGATATAAAACAGCACGCTGTGCTTTGCAACTCTTTCCCTTAACGAATGGACTAGCGTGAACGGATGCCGAAGTTCGGCTTCATAACCTTACTAACGGAAATGGGTGGAGAGAAAAGTTTGGCTATAGTTTGACAAATGCCCCTGTCTGCCTCAGAACCACAGTAATTTTTATCTAGAGATGTGCCGAAGTGCCTGTGTATAATTTGGGCATCTAGCGGGCTGCAGCTTCTGCTCATTTCTCAACAGAAGTATTGTGCATTTGCTCCGCTTTTTTGCGCTCTGACGACCGTTGGCCAGAAAAATCACTGCCCTTGTTGTGATAGGATCTGTTCATAGGATTTTTATTTGCCTTGCAAATAATGTTCCCTCTAAGCTGCAGAGCCTTGTGAGCAAAAATTCTACTTTATGAGCTAGTGGCATTAAAGTGGTGAGCTACTGGCATTAAAGTTGTGAGCCACTGCATAAATTATTGCACGCTGGGGTCATCCTTCCTGAGCTAAGACAAAAGTCTGTGAGTTGGAGGCTAAAAATCTGTGAGCTAGCTCACGCTAACTCAGCTTAGAGGGAACATTACTTGCAGCAGGGCTTTTTTTTTTTGTAGCAGGAACTCCTTTACATATTAGGTCACACACCCCTGATGTAGCCAATCCTCCAAGAGCTTACAGGGCTCCTCTTACAGGGCCTACTGTAAGCTCCAGGAGGACTGGCTACATCAGGGGTGTGTGGCCTAATAGGCAAAGGAGGTCCTGCTAGAATTCCTTACAGGGCTCTTCGTAAAGGGCCTGCTGTAAGTTCCAGGAGGATTTGCTACATCAGGGGTGTGTGGCCTAATAAGCAAAGGAGGTCTTGCTAGAATTCCTTACAGGGCTCTTCGTACAGGGCCTACTGTAAGCTCCAGGAGGACTGGCTACATCAGGGGTGTGTGGCCTAATACGCAAAGGAGTTCCTGCTACAAAAAAGCCCTGTCTTGCGATGAAGTGTCCTATTGTGAGATGTGGAATAGTAGATACTAACGTTGGATTGGGACATGAAATTGATGCTAGTGCAATGTCAAGAATGATTCTTGCCATGTCTTACTTGCCATGAGTATATCCATTTTGGTCCAGGATGCATTCACATGTATCCTTGCTAACTTAGATGGCTTGCTTTGCTAATCTATTTTATTATGTCTGTAACAAGCGCAAGCAACCTGTTCTACCCTGGGACTATGGCACGGACAGCCTGAGAAGGTCAAGTGGCCGGATCTACTACCCAGAGATCCTTTCTTTCACTTCTGTGAGAAACCTGCACTAGCTGGTTCAACAAAGGGGGGGGGAGGGGGACTGCTTTTCATTGGTCAAGGACAGGGGTAGGGGACGTTGGCTCTCCAGATGTTTTTTTGCCTACAACTCCCATCAGCCCCAGCCACTGGCCATGCTGGCTGGGGCTGATGGGAGTTGTAGGCAAAAAACATCTGGAGAGTCAACGTTCCTTACCCCTGGTCAAGAGGAACAGGCACTTTTCGTTTCATCATGTAATGGCTGGGACCTAAGGGAATATCGGTGTGTACTGAGCCTGAGGGCTCAGTTTCACCAAGACTCGTTCTTGGAACTGTAACGTCTTCATTTGATGAATAAACGTTATTTGATTACATCATGGAGGTGATCCTTAACGGGGATTGGGCAGCACTTGACGTTCAAGACAAAATTATCTCTTTATGCAGTTAAACTGAATCAATGTTAATATTTAGCAATATTACTACATACTGTGAAGTAAGAAGCAATATCACAGGTGACTTTCCGCACCTCCAGCAAGGGGTTCCCATGGCAAGTGAGAAGCAGAGGTGGTCGGCCATTGCCGTTCTCTATGGAGTCTTCTTCGGTGCCCCTCCCCCATCCTAGTACCAACTCTGCTTAGCTTCCAAGGTCCATAAACATTCCACATTGGTGGATTAACTGCTGAATTTAGTGAGCATATGGCAAATAAACCCTCTTCCTCTCTGTGAAGATTGATGATCCCAGAGTCAAGTATCCCTATTTTAACAGTTCTGTCCTGTCTCTTGGTCACACTCAGGGCTATTTTTGAAGCAGGGACTCCTTTCCATATTAAGCCACACACACACACACACACACCTGATGCAGCCTATCCTCCGAGAGCTTGCAGTAGGCCCTGTACGAAGAGCCCTGTAAACTCTTAGCAGATTGGCTGAATCAGGAGTGTGTGGCCTAATATGCAAAGGAGTTCCTGCTACAAAAAAAGCCCTGGTCACATTGGAAGATGCCAGAATGCCAAGAACTGACTTTGAACTCTATTTATCTTTTAAAGGGCCTGCATGAAACTGTGAGAGGAAGGGAAAAGTTGGAATTCCTCCTGTAACCCTAAGACCTTCCCCTCTGGAGGCCTTTCTACATTCTCATTTCCCTTGTATGTTGCTGTTCCTTTTGGGGTTGGTCCTGTTCTGCATGTGGTCTCCCTTCCTCTAGTGGTCGATTCAGTACTACATCACTTTATGTCTGGCATGTCTCCCTGAAGATTTAAACATGTGGTGCGTTGGGGGTGGGTGGGAATCCCCAAAGCAACAAGAACACAAAAGCAAGGAAAATGGGAGTGAAGAAAAGCCGTAGGACACTACAAGCTCTCGTATGCTCCAACTCATCGTCCCTTCCATTCAACTTTACCTGACTCTCAACTGCTATCAGCCACCGGTGACTCCTGGAGCATGCTCAGCTTTCATGCAGTCATGTTTGATGTTTTGGTTTTACTTAGGGCTTGAATTCAGCAGGAGCTCACCGGACCACCGCTCCTGAACCTCCAGCCGGGGTCTGCATGCAGATTCCGGGGCATATGCAAATAAGATATCCTACTGAGCTCCTGCACCTTTTCCCCTACAAAACAATCCCTGGTTTTACTTATTCTTTCCGTTCGGTTAATATTTTTTTCTGCATGTGAGGGGAGCTCTCTGAGTATGTGCAGACTTGTGTCTTACAGTTTTGTTGCTTTCATGTCTGACACAGGGACCAACCATTTTACTATTAGATAATAACCCTTTTTCAGATGTTACATCCACACCTGCTGGGAGTCCGGCAGTCAAAGATAGTTCCTTCTGAGTCATATGGTCACCACAGGGTCATTCGGTATAAAAAGCAGTGCCAGAAGGGGAGGGACGGTGGCTCAGTGGTAGAGCATCTGCTTAGTAAGCAGAAGGTCCCAGGTTCAATCCCTGGCATCTCCAAAAACGGGTCCAGGCAAATAGGTGTGAAAAGCCTCAGCTTGAGACCCTGGAGAGCCGCTGCCAGTCTGAGAAGACAATACTGACTTTGATGGACCGAAGGTCTGATTCAGTAGAAGGCAGCTTCATATGTTCAGAACTCGTGAGCACAACTCATTTGCATATGCTACACCCCCCTGACATCACTGGAAGGTGTACCAAACTATATCAGCTCAGCTTCTACTGTAAAATTCTTCTTGAATTATAATTGTCATAATAAAACCTTACTCCCATCATACTTTTTAAATTACTTTGTCCTGTGTGGCCACAGTGGCACGAGGAAGATTTCCATCCGTCTGCTTGATATGTTTGGGTTATTTTCCCTTTATTTGTGAGGGAAAATATTAGAAAGTTTGTCAAATTTTAGAGTTCAGCAAAATTGTCACCGAGGGTTTGAACAATGGAGTCCAGGAGCAAGTATTGGGCAGGGGTGGGGGGTAAGAAAGAAAGAGCACAATAAAATGTAGAGGTTCCAGATCGCCACTCCTGTGCGTTCCTGCCCAAAATGAGACCTGATGGTCACCATGTTTTCTGAATGGCATGTTTGTATGCACATATGGTTTTGATATGCACAAACTGAGCACTGGATTTTCTACAGCTGTAGTTTGCACATACCAAAGTTATATATATATAAAAAGGTAAAGGAGTGCAAGCACCAGTCATTTTTTACTCTGGGGTGATGTTGTTTTCACGTTTTCACGGCAGACTTTTTACAGGGTGGTTTGCCATTGCCTTCCCCAGTCATCTACACTTTCCCCCCAGCAAGCTGGGGACTCATTTTACCCACCTCGGAAGGATGGAAGGCCGAGTCAACCTGGAGCTGGCTACCTGAACCCAGCTTCCACTGGGATCGAACTCGGGTCATGAGCAGAGGGCTCAGACTGCAGTACCGCAGCTTGACCACTCTGTGCGGAAGTTACACATACATGCGAAATGCATGCAGTCTCTTTTCCCAACAACAGGATAACCACGTGCATTGGGAGAACAGTGACCTCCCGATACGTGCACTTCCTGGACTCCTCCTCTGGAGGGACACAGCATGTGAAAAAGGCAGGATAAAGCAATTTAGGTATATTAATCTTTACCGAGTGGTGGTGCGAAGTACTGTCAAGTCACCGCCAACTTAGGGCAACCCATTAGGTTTTTCAAGGCAAGAGACAAACAGAGGTGGTTTGCCACTGCCACACGGCTGGCTCTGCCCCTAGGCAAACTAGGTGATTGCCTAGGGCGTCGGTCTTCTGGGGCTGCTGAATTGGGTGCTCCCATGTGACTCGGTGACATTATCAGTGCAGTGGTGGGGGGCACCAGAAATTAACCTTGGCTAGAGTGCCAGACAGTCTAGGAGTGGCCTTGGGTTCTGCATACCAACCTTGGACTTCCTTGGTGGTCTCCCATCGAAGTACTAACCAGGCCTGATCCTGCTTAGCTTCCATGATGAGAAGTGAGAAGGCTAGCCTGGGCTACTCGTATCAAGGCCTTTACAAAGTAATATAAGTGTGTGTGTGTGTTTGGGGGCGGGGGTGTTCTTGCTGCAAGGAACTTACAAAGGAAATTTTAACTGCATGGGAAAGACAACAGAGGGAACAGAAAAGGTAAGAATATGGTAGATAATTGAGTTCATAAAGTGAAAGGCCAACAGCCGTACAAAGTAGTGGAGTGGATATGAGATTTCCTTTTCTGTGCCCTATTGGTATGCTCAACCCAGGCCCAAGGAGATTAGTGCCACTACACATACATAATTCAGCATTTATTTAAAGACTTTCCCCATTTTCTACCATTGGCTTCTATTGATTTTCTGCTCCTTGCAATTTGCGGGAGCTGGCCAAATGTCAACTATTTCATTTCAAATTGGGAACACCACATAGGACCATGCAAGAAACACCTTAATTTGTCCGACCACATTGCGGGCCTCGGTATCGCACACTATAAAATGCATGCAATTTGAAATCCCCCTAAATACCTTCCTCACTACAGTTTAGCTTCATTAATCTGCCTCTTAAAAGTAACTGCTTTTAAATATGTACTAACCTACATGTTGAGAACGGCTGTGGCATTGCAGCTAAGAAGGGGGAAATGAGTGTTAGCAATAGAACAAAGGAGTAGTCAAGTTTGCACCTTTAAGACCAACTAAACTGACCTGGATGAAGCACAAGCCAGAATTAAGATTGCCGGGAGAAACCTCAACAACCTCAGATATGCAGATGACACCACTCTAATGGCAGAAAGTGAGGAGGACCTAAAGAACCTCTTGTTGTGGGTAAAAGAGGAGAGCACAAAAGTAGGCTTGAAACTCAACATCAAAAAATCTAAGATCATGGCATCCGGCATCATCACACCTTGGCAAATAGAAGGGGAAGACATGGAAGTAGTAACAGATTTCACATTTCTGGGATCCAAGATCACTGCAGATGGTGACTGTAGCCATGAAATTAAAAGATGTTCACTCCTTGGGAGGACAGCTATGGCGAACCTGGGCAGTATAATAAAAAGTAGAGACATCACCCTGCCAACCAAAGTCCATATAGTCAAAGCGATCATATTCCCAGCAGTAATGTATGGCTGTTAGAGTTGGACCATAAGGAAGGCCGAGTGCAGAAGAATAGATGCTTTTGAGCTGTGGTGCTGGAGAAGAATCTTGAGAGTCCCTTGGACTGCAAGAAGATCAAATCAGTCAGTCCTAAGGGAAATCAACCCAGACTGTTCACTGGAAGGCCAGATGCTGAAACTGAAGCTCCAATACTTTGGCCACCAAATTAGAAGGGAGCACTCCCTGGAGAAGATCCTGATGCTGGGAAAGACAGAAGGCAAAAGAAGACAAGGATGGTAAAAGATGAGATGGCTGGACAGTGTTACTGATGTAACTAACATGAATTTGAGCAGACTTCGGAGGATGGTAGAAGACAGGAGGGCCTGGCGTAACTTTGTCCATGGGGTCACAAAGAGTCAGACTCAACTGTGTGACTGAACAACAACAAAAGTTTTATTCAGAATGTAAACTTTCGTGTGCTATAAGCAGATTTCATCAGACAAAAATTAGCAAGTACCTAATTCAAGAAGAAGGAGATATTGGATTTATACCCTGCCCTATACTCTAAATCTCAGAGTGGCTTACAATCTCCTTTATCTTCTTCCCTCACAACAGACACTCTGTGAGGTGGGTGGGGCTCAGAGGGCTCTCACAGCAGCTGCCCTTTCAAGGACAACCTCTGCCAGAGCTATGGCTGACCCAAGGCCATCCCAGCAGCTGAAAGTGGAGGAGTGGGGAATGAAACTCGGTTCTCCCAGATAAGAGCCCACACACTTAACCACTACACCAAACTGGCTCTCTCAAGACTTACCTTAGGTTAAAGCTGTCAAAATGGCCTTAGGTGAGCCAGCCTCAGCCCCTCTTTTCCATTCTAGGGTTCAAAAGAGCAAAACTAGTAGTTACAGCTAATAGGTCGATCCATACAGTCGCTGACTGTGTACACTTGGCTGGTTGCTTCTGTTTTGTCTCAAAATGTCTCCATCATGTTATATGCTATTTGCTTTTCTACCCTGTCCATAAATTTAGTTTCCCTCCATTTCATTGTCTCAGAAGTGTGTGTGCAAGCACACGGAAGCTCATCCCTTGAATTAAAACTTGGTTGGTCTTAAAGGTGCCACTGAACTCTAACTTCATTGTGTATGTTGGGTTGCCAGACCACCCCCCCCCCCTCGGTGGAGGCAGGGATCCCCCACGGCCAGCCTTTCTTTCATACCCCCTCCCCCCAAAAAACCCCTTGCTTCTGGGCGCCATTGTTCCAGCCCCTGCTGAACTCCAAGATTTGACAAACTTTCTAATATTCCCCCCCACACACACAAAAACTGGGGAAATGCACCAAAACATGTAAACCAGACTGATGGAAATCTTCCATCATGCCACCGTGGCCACATAGGAGAAAGTAATTTATAAAGTATGATGGGAGTAAGGCAGGGGTGGCCAACAGTAGCTCTCCAGATGTTTTTGCCTACAACTCCCATCAGCCCCAGCCAGCATGGCCAATGGCTGGGGCTGATGGGAGTTGTAGGCAAAAAACATCTGGAGAGCTACCGTTGGCCACCCCTGGAGTAAGGTTTTATTATGACCATTATAATTCAAGAAGCATTTTCTGGTAGAAGCTATGCTGATATAGTTTGGTGTACCTTCTGGTGATGTCAGGGGTGTGCAGCGTAGGCCAATGAATTATGCAAGTGAGTTGTGCTAATGAGCTCTGGCACCTCTTTTTCCGTGAAACGACCCCTGTGCCTGTGGGAAAAGTGCCTTCTGTGAACAAAAGGGAAATGAGGAGGCTGATGCAATTCCTGCTCCTAGGAGCACGGTCAGTCCGAAGCAGTGTTCCTGAGGAAGTCTTTTCACTGAGAAAGTTTGCTGCGCAAATTTCCAAAATTTTGCTCTGCACAGATGCAAAGCCTAACCGAGCGATGCACAGAGACCAAAAAGAAGAAGATGATATTGGATTTACATCCCGCCCTGTACTCTGAATCTCAGAGCGGCTCACAATCTCCTTTGCCTCCCCCCCACCATAACAGACACCCTGTGAGGTAGATGAAGATATTGGATTTATATCCCGCCCTCCACTCCGAAGAGTCTCAGAGCGGCTCACAATCTCCTTTACCTCCCCCCCCCCATAACAGACACCCTGTGAGGTAGATGAAGATATTGGATTTATATCCTGCCCTGTAGTCTGAATCTCAGAGTCTCAGAGCGGTCACAATCTCCTTTACCTCCCCTCCCCCCCACAACAGACACCCTGTGAGATAGGTGAGGCTAAGGGATCTCTTACAGCTGCTGCCCTTTCAAGGACAACTCCTACGAGAACTATGGCTGACCCAAGGCCATCCCCGCAGGTGCAAGTGGAGGAGTGGGGAATCAAACCCGGTTCTCCCAGATAAGAGTCCACACACTTCACCACTACACCAAACTGACTCATAAAGAAGTAATCATGTTAGCCTCCCCTATCCCAATACACTGCTTGAATCCAGATTTTTCCTATGGCCGGTTATGGAGATAAAATTACACTTTGGGAGACTTGATCACACCTCTAGTGATGGTCTGCATTCCTCATTTTACATTTGCTTTGATTTTTGTTCATGGTTTTAATGAGCTACTTTTCACTCTTGATTCTTTTGTTTCGTTTGGACCGTATACGCACATGCGGCATGAGCATGTGATATTGCATTATACCCAGCTGTCATAGGTATATCAAGGTCAGTATCATCTCTTCTGACTGGCAGTGGCTCTCCAGGGTCTCCGGCAGTGGTCTTTCCCATTGTCTACTCGCCTGACCCTTTTAACTGGAGATGCTGACAAGGTCTCTGTTCAGAAGTATAAAGATTCAGACAGTCAATCAAAGTAATGATCGAATTAGATTAAGTGCCTTGGTCCGAATGAGCATGGGTGATAGCTTGCAGTCTGGTTTTCAGAGAGGCCAGAAAATCACTTGTGGAAATCCTGGTGTCCCGGAGGGCAGACAGAGGGCAGACAGAAGAATCAATAAAGAGAAACTCCATGCGGGGAATTCAAGGACAGCTCAGATTCAAGCAGTAAGTCCCCCTATGCAACGCTGTGGGCTTTCCCTTAAGGAAGAATGTCCAGCTTCCGGAAGAAGAGGGTCTTGAGCAAAAGGCTGTGAACACAAACCACTTGCCTGCTTCCATAACAAGCTTTGTTGAGCAGGTAGGGTTGCCAAGTCCAATTCAAGAAATATCTGGGGACTTTGGGGGTGGAGCCAGGAGACATTGGGGGCGGAGCCAGGAACAAGAGTGTGACAAGCATAATTGAACTCCAAGGGAGTTCTGGCCATCACATTTAAAGGGACAGCACACCTTTTTAAATGTCTTCCTTAAATAGGAAATAATGAAGGATAGGGGCACCTTCTTTTGGGGCTCATAGAATTGGACCCCCTGGTCCAATCTTTTTGAAACTTGGGGGGTCCTTTGGGGAGAGGCAGTAGACACTATAATGAAAATTTGGTGCCTCTACCTCAAAAAACAGCTCCCCCAGGGAGAGGGGGGGTCTAATTACTGAGCCATAACCCTGGCCCCATATTTCCATCCAGTTTGGCTACTGATCAATGTTCCCTCTAAGCTGCAGAGTCTTGTGAGCAAAAAAACTACTTTGTGAGCTACTGGCATTAAAATTGTGAGCTACCGGTATTAAAGTTGTGAGCTACTGCATAAATTATTGTGCTCTGGGGTCATCCTTCCTGAGCTAAGACAAAAAAATGTGTGAGCTGGAGGCTAAAACTCTGTGGGCTAGCTCACTCTCACTCAGCTTAGAGGGCACACTGGTACTGATGCCATTCTCCACCTTTCGTCTCCACACACAAAGACTGGACGAGCCCGAAGAGGCCGCCGGGAAAATGATCCCTTCCATCCACTCCAGCCTTAAGATAAACAAACAGCACCTTCGAGGAGGGAAGGGGAAGAGTCCCCACAAGAGACCCGGAGAGGAGGCGGCGGAGGAGAGGGAGAAGGGAAGGGCCAGGGCTGGTCGTACCTGCGGCGAAATGGAGGGGGCTGGATTTCCTACGGGCCGTGTCTCTGCCGTTCATGTTCTCCGGCTGTACCAGGCGCTTCACACGCTCCACATCGCCGGCCCTCCTTCTTTCCCTCCCCCCTTCCTTCCTTCTTCACAGCCCCCCCCTTTCCTCACAACCCGGGATGGGGCATGGGGGTTGAAAAAGAGGCATCTGAGGGGAAGGCGAGAAGATGAAACAGGAAGGGGGGAGGAGAAGCTGCTGGGATTGGGGCTGGGTGGGAAGGGCCGCCATCCCCCCCCCCGCTTTCCAGAATTTTGCCGAGCGGGGGGAGGAGGCTCCAAATCTGGGGTCCCCCACCCAGGCGGGGGATTTGGGAAGCCTATGAGCAGGCAAAGTTTAGTTTTGCAGGGGAGCGTGAAAAATTTGGCATTATGCAAAGAGGAGTGTGCCCAGTAGTTCATGATGAAAGGAAAGGGGGGGCAGGATTGTTTGAAGAAAGGTGACTGTCCTGGAGGGTGTAATGCTGTGGAATTAGCATTGCCAGGTCCTCCTTAGCCACTGCTGGGGATGGGGGGTGTAGGGTTGCCATGTCCATGTTGGGAAACTCCTGGAGATTTAGTTGTGGGGCCTGGGGAGGACAGGAACCCCAGTGGGGGACAATGCCACAGAGACCACTGTCCAAAGTAGCCATTTTCGCCAGAGAACTGATCTCTCTCATCTGAAGATGAGTTGTAGAAGAAGAATAAGATATTGGATTTATATCCTGCCCTATACTCTGAACCTCAGAGTGGTCACAATTTCCTTTAACTCCGCCCACCCCGCCACAACAGACACCCTGTGAGGTAGGTGGGGCTGAGAGAGCTCTCCCAGAAGCTGCCCTTTCAAGGACAACTCCTGCGATAGCTATGGCTGACCCAATGCCATTCCAGCAGCTGCGAGTGGAGGAGTGGGGAATCAAACCCAGTTCTCCCAGATAAGAGTCCATGCACTTAACCGCTACACCAAACTGGCTTGTAGTAGTAGCTGATGTTTTATTTAATGGTGTTTAGACGAGCATACAGTTCAAGCAGGGATAAATGGAGATGAGTTGTAATTCTGGAGCATCCTTAGGTCTCAGCTGGAGGCTGGCATCCTTTTGTGGAAGTCAACAATACAATTGTGCAAAATACCGCACATCAGTGGACAAAAGCAACCTGGAAACAACAGAGGTGACCGGCAACAGTCAGGACTCCCGCCTCATAACAGCAGCTAGTTCCTGGTCCCTAGATTGCATGGCATTGTGTAAGTGCTAAATGGAACTTAGTCATTGGATTCTTAAGATGTAACAAACACCCTGTTGATGTAGAATAAAATTCTCCTTAGTGTCAAGTCTCTGTAAACCTTGGTCAATTCTGTAATGTACTTTGGTTCAGGCAAGAAGCCTTCTGGGTAAAGCCTTTCTGTATTCCAGTGCTGCTAGCTAAACCTCTCCCTAACCCCCCTCCCTTTCCTTTGTTATGTAGTCTTGCTTTGAAATGGGAATATGAGAAGCTATAATCTGTGCTTTCTCAGGCTGGGCATCGGAGGAGGTTGGCGCCAAGAGACGCTCAAGGCCAAAGCCGGCCTGAGAAAGAAATTGTAACATCAATGTGTGAATGTGCCCTGCATAGTGCCCCTCCCTTAAGAATCCCTTTGAAGTGTACCTTATATGATGGCATTGTACTGTATGATCTTTAGTCTGTCAATTTGAACCTATCCAAGTACATCCTTATCAATAAACTAGCAACTTTGTTTCAATGACTCGTTATTGAATTTGGAGACTTGACACTTAGTGAGAAAATAATATGACTTCTGGGCTTCTTGAATTAAACGTGATAGAGGTTTATAAAATTACTAGGAATAAGGCCTGTTGCGAAAAAAAACAATGGGGTCGAGAAAGAGGCTCTTAGCGAGTGCCCCCCCTGCTGTCTTTTCACCCACCCAAGTGAAGGCATTCACCCCCCACACACACACACACACACACCTCAGGGGGAGCTGATCTCCGCCATCTGGAGAGCAGTTGTAATTCTGAGTGATCTCCAGACCTCACCTGGAGATTGGCAACAATGGCTCCCCAAGAGGAAATGGCATTGTAGCTGTCTGAGGTTCCATCCCTCCTCAAACCCCACACTCTCCAAGCTGCACCCCTTAAATCTCCAGGAATTTCCTAACCTGGAGTTGGCTACCCTATCTCTTTCCGTTTTTCTGCACCTCTGACTTCAACTTTCCATCCCCTCTCCCTGCATTCTCTACATAGGCTGTCTTTCTCCACAGTGTGTGTGTGGGAACCAAACCAGCTTACATCATTCTCCTCTCACAACCTTGTGTGGTGAGTTAGGCTGGAAGTCCGTGAGTGATCCAAAATCACCCAGTCAGCTTCCATAGCAAAAACCTGGATCTGGCAGACCCCACTCTGAAGCCCTAACTCCTATGCCCTCCTCAACTCTACCACAGAATCCCCAGAAATTTCCCAGTCCTGAACTGGCTCCAGTGAGTTCTGCCTCAAAGGCCTGCAGTGATACCTTTCAGACCAACAGTCTCTCTCTGACAACATTGTTGGTCTAAGCACAGGACTTCAATTCCTCTCTGTGTGTGTGTATCTTGTCTATTGGCACAGGGCACAATTTTCCCCCCTTTCCAGAGGAGGATAGAGAGGAATCCTCAGCCAATCACGGGACTGGCTGTCTCCCTTCTCCTCCTTCCCTCAGCCAATCGAAGGAAGGTTTTCTTTCTCTCCTCTGTGAATCAGTACGACAGGAGGCTCAGCCAATGGGAGAGTAGGGAGAGCCAGTAACGGCCAGAAGTAAGATTGTTTGTTTTTCACTGACAGAACCAGCTTTGGTGGGTAGCAACAGCCGCTCAGGCAGTGGACTCAACCAGTGGCACACAAGTACTCTTGATAGATAGTTTGATGGGCCAATGGTTGACAAAGTGCAGTCCCACCCAGTCCGTACCAATCAGGGTGCTGGGATTCGCCAACATGAAACTGGTTTTATGTCTTGGAGTAGAGAGAGATGAGAAAGAGAAATGTGTCTCCCTATTCCAAAATACTAGCACTTGAGCACATCCAATGAAGCTGATCATCACTAGGTTCAGGGCAGACAAAGGAGAAACCTAATTTACAGAGAGAGTGATTAAGATGTGGAATTCACTGCCAGAGGATGTAGTGATGGCCACAGAAAGAAACCGGTTTAAATGGAGATGTCTAAATGGCTACTTGCCTTGGCTACTGACAGGGACCTCCATATTCAGAGGACCTAAACCTCTGAACCCCAGAGCCAGAAGGCAACATCAGGGGAAGTCTTGACCTCTATTCCTTGTTGTTGTTGGCCATCCAAAACAACTAGTTGGCCACTGTGTGAGACAGGATGCTGGACTAGATGGACTATTGGTCTGATTCTTATGTTCTTTTGCAATAACCTGCTCCCTGGAGCACAGTTTGGTGTAGTGGTTAAGTGTGAGGACTCTTATCTGGGAGCACTGGGTTTGATTCCCCACTCCTCCACTTGCACCTGCTGGAATGGCCTTGGGTCAGCCATAGCTCTGGCAGAGGTTGTCCTTGAAAGGGCAGCTGCTGTGAGAGCCCTCTCCAGCCCCACCCACCTCACAGGGTGTCTGTTGTGGGGGAGGAAGGGAAAGGAGATTGTGAGCCACTCTGAGACTCTTCGGAGTGGAGGGCGGGATATAAATCCAATATCTTCATCTACCTCACAGGGTGTCTGTTGTGGGGGAGGAAGGGAAAGGCGATTGTGAGCCGCTCTGAGACTCTTCAGAGTGGAGGGTGGGATATAAATCCAATATCTTCATCTTCCCTCCAGGGCAACAGCCTGATCTTCCACTGGTTTGGGAACATTAATAACCGGCAATAAATGATTACCATTTTTAATGATTCACTTATAATATCAGGGATTGAATTTGGGACTTCTAAATGTGAATCAAGTGCTCTATGACTGAGTCACAGACCCATCTTAAGGCATGTGTTTTTTTTGTTTTTTTGTTTTTAAAGCCAAAGAAACATGATTTACACTATACCCTATATATATAAACGCCCTTTCGGCATGACACAATGGATCACCCTGATTGGTTGGGACTGTGCTGCATCAACCTTTGGCCCATTTAGGGTTGCCAAGTCCAATCCAAGAAATATCTGGGGACTTTGGGGGTGGAGCCAGGAGACTTTGGGGGTGGAGCCAGGAGACATTACGGGTGGAGCCAAGATCAAGGCTGTGACAAGCATAATTGAACTCCAAAGGGAGTTCTGGCCCTCACACTTAAAGGGACGGCACACCTTTTCTTTCCTTCCATAGGAAATAATGAAGGATAAGGGCACCTTCTTTTGGGGCTCATAGAATTGGACCCCCTGGTCCAATCGTTTTGAAACTTGGGGGGTATTTTGGGGAGAGGCACTAGATGTTATACTGAAAATTTGGTGCCTCTACCCCCCAAAACAGCCCCCCCCAGAGCCCCAGATACTCGCAGATCAATTCTCCATGATTTTCTATGGGAATAAATCTCCATAGGGAATAATAGAGTTCCCAGCAGACATTTCCCTCCCCTCCCCCTGCTTTCTGATGACCCTGAAGCGGGGGGAGGGCCTCCAAACCGGGGAATCCCCTGCCCCCACCTGGGGATTGGCAACCCTAGGCCCATTCAAACTATCAAAGAAGGTTTGTTGCATTCCATTGGCTGAGGGTGAGAGGAGGAGGGAAGCAGCAACAGAAAGCCATTGGATCTAAACAACAAAACTGAATTCAACTGATATAAACTAGGATTGCCAGCTCTGGGTGGGGGAATACCTGGAGATTTGGGGGATGGAACTTGTGGAGGGTGCTGTTGGAGGAGGGGGTGGTCTTCAGCAGGGTAGTGTGTAATTAGGGTTCCCAATCCCCCCGCTTTAGCGGGAGACTTCTGGGTTCCCAGCTTAATCTCCCGGTCTTCAAAAATTGAGAAGCGGGGGGGGGGTGGGGGGGTGGGGGGGGAGAACATACCTATAGAGCTCCTGTTGTAGAGCTCCTGAGCAGTTTGTAAAATCCCTGTCCCTTTAAGGCTGGGCAGGAAGGAGGAAACAGGAAGGGCTTCGGAGAACGGCCCCTCCCTTCTTTGCTTTCGTTTTCTCAGCAGGCACAGTTCTCCGGAAGAAGACCAAGTAAGTATTTGTGTGTGTGAGAGAGAGAGAGGGAGGGAGATTCCCTGGTATGGAGGCCCTCCCTCCCTTTAGAAAGCATGGGGGGGGAGGGAAATGTCTACTGGGCACTCTATTATTCCCTATGGAGAATGATTCCCATAGGGAATAATAGGGAATTGATCCGTGGGTATTGCGGGCCCTGGGGGGGCTATTTTTTGAGGTAGAGGCACCAGATTTTTAGTATAGCATCTAGTGCCTCTCCCCAAAATACCCCCCAAGTTTCAAAACGATTGGACCAGAGGGTCCAATTCTATGAGCCCCAAAAGATGGTGCCCCTATCCTTAATTATTTCCTATGGAAGAAAGGCATTTGAAAAGGTGTGCTGCCCCTTTAAATGTGATGGCCAGAACTCCCTTGGAGTTCAATTATGCTTGTTACACCCTTGTTCCTGGCTCCACCCCCAGTGTCTCCTGGCTCCACCCCCAAAGTCTCCTGGCTCCGCCCCCAAAGTCCCCAGATTTTTCTTTAATTGGACTTGGCAACCCTATGTGTAATGGAGTCCACCTCCCAAAGTAGTCATTTTCTCCAGAGGAACCGATCTCTGCCAACTGGAGATCAATTGTAATATTGGGAGATCTCCAAGCCTCTACTAGAGGGTGGGGATTCTAATCTAAAGCGACTAGGCCACATTTTGTGGAGTGGTGTTCAAATATCTGTGGCTGAACTCTGCTATTCGTTTGCATTTCCTTGCCTTTACATATCATGTTCCTCACTCACGTTGCAAGCTCCTTGGCCTAGGGAGGTGTCTCGTTCTGTCTAAGCATTAGGCCCCTTGCCAGAGCCATCGCCACTCCAAGGCAATTTGCCTGATTGCAGGAGGAGACAAATGTTTTGCTCACACCTGCTTGTGGGAAGAGAAGGGGGGACAATAAACGCAGCGGTTTCAGGTTGCCGACTTGCCATTCACTTGCCATTCACAAAAAGAGGCAAAGGCTTTTGCTTGTCGACTCTGCCAGGTGTGAAAGGCTCCCAGATTCCGAGTGGGAAATGCCGGATGGCTGAATTCATTGCTGAGAGGCAGAGAGAGCCCAGTGTAGGCCCAGCGAAGAAAGCAATAGAACGGGACCAGGTGTCACCTACTGCTCTCCAGAGGATGCCATTTGCCTCAATGGACCACACTGAACTCAATAGCTTAGCTAAAATGGTTCTTGAGACCATAAACCAAAATATGCCCAGAAAAATCCAGCACTACAATCCTGAATTCTGGTCTAAGTAGGGTTGCCAAGTCCAATTCAAGAAATATCTGGGGACTTTGGGGGTGGAGTCAGTAGCAAGATTATGACAAGCATAATTGAACTCCAAAGGGAGTTCTGGCCATCATGTTTAAAGGGGCCGCACACCTTTTAAATGCCTTCCCTCCATTGGAAATAATGAAGGATACGGGCACTTTTTGGGGGGGCTCATAGAATTGGACCCCCTGGTCCAATCTTTTTGAAACTTGAAGGTGTTTTCAGGAGAGGCACTGGATGCTGTGCTGCAATCTTGGTACATCTAGCCAAAAGCACAGCTCCCACAGATCCCCAGATACCCATGGCTCAATTCTCCATTGTATCCTATGGGACTCGGTCTGCATAGAGAATAAGGCAGTGTCCAGCAGACATTTCCTTCCCTCCCCCTGCTTTCTGATGACCCTGAAGCGGGGGGAAGGGCCTCCAGACCGGGGGATCCCCTGCCCGCACCTGGGGATTGGCAACCCTAGGACTAAGACCACTCCCAGCTGGCAAGTTGGTGGAGACCTTTCTCTTGGTCTATTACATGCACTAGTCTTGAGAGGATTGCCAGCTCTCTTACTTCCAGGCATCGCACTGACCCACATGCTGCGATTCAGCTTGCTTTGCCAATTTGTCCCCAGCTTTGGGGGTGGATGCTATCAAGTCACTTCTGACTTATGGCAATCCTATGAATTAATTCCCTCCAAAACATCATTGACAGCCTTGCTCAGGTCTTGCAAACTGAGGGCTGTGGTGTCAAGCATGATATTTCTGGGTATTGAATCAATGTGCATACTGGAAGCCATTTCCTCTCTGCCTCTAAATTCTTCTCTCTCATAGTTGCATTTCAAAGCTTGCTTCTCCCCTCCCCCCCCCCTCTTTCCTTCCTTTCTCACTTCTTGATAGAAGATTTAGAATATGCAAGTAACCTTGATGCTGGAAGCAAGGCGCCTCCCCCGACCAGTTCCCATCCATACATCTTATCAGAAAGACAGGAATGTCTGGGAACCGGGAGAAGGAGTAGTAACATAATGGAAGTTGATAATACCATTTGAACCTTTGTTGCAATTTACATCTGCATGTTATATTTTGAAGCTATCTTTTCCAATGTCTTTGAAGTAGCCTTTAAGAGTCTATACCGTGTGAAATTTTGTATCACTTCCAAGGTATCACTCCTTGGAGCAAGTACCGGATTATCAATAAAACGAGTCTTTGTATTAAACAATTGCTTGGTTATTCGAAATACCAATGCTTGACATGTGGCTTTCTTCATTGGGTCTCCTGTTGGGTCTTCTTCCTTTCTTGCTACCTTCAACTTTCCCTAGCATATTGCCTTTTCCAGTGACTCCTGTCTTCTCACAATGTGACCAAAGGACACTAGTGAAATAGAGTTCAGGGTTGATTTGATCTAGAACCCACTGATTTATCTTTTTGGTGGTCCACAGTGGCCATAAAACTCTCCCCCAGCACTACATTTCAAATGAACCAGCTTTCTTCCTGGTCTGCTTTCTTCATTGCCCCACTCTAGCACCCATAGATAGTAATGGGGAATATCAAGGTGTCAAGCATGCTATTTCTAAGTATTACTTTACTCCTACTTTGTCATACTCCCTTCCTCTCCCCCCCTTTCCTTTATCCTCTTTTTCTTTCAGTAGATGCATAATAAAACTCCCTGCTTCAGATGTGTAAGTAACCTTGTATTAGAAATGCAAAATGCCTCTCCCACAGGTTCTCACCAAAAGGTCTTATCAGCAAGTAGAGAATGTGTGAGAAAAGTAGATGTCTGCATTCCTCAGTACCCAAAAAGATAGTTAGTAGCCTTTGAACTATCAATGCAATTTGCATCTATATGTTATTATTTTAAAGTTATCTGTAACCCTGCCTTTGAAGTGACCTTTAAGATACTCTGCTCTATGACACTCTGTATCGCTTCCAAGGTTTGAGTCTTGGAACAAGTAATGGAATTTCAATAAAACAAATCTTTGATTCAAAAAAACAAAAGCTTGATTATTTCGAAAGATCGATGCTTGAAAAAAGGTATGCATTATCTTGAACTTGGTCACCAGCAACACATCCTTACACTTTTCTAGTTCCTTCCTAGCTACTTTTCTCTGTTTCAGTCTCAATCACTGTTGCATTTTCCATATGTGTTGGCATATTTTTGTTAAGATTTTGATGGGCTCCATTTCTGTGGCTTGGAATATTTCTCTTTGTATATCTACTCTTGGTGATCCGTTTCTCCCAGTTGGTCTCAGCGCACTTTCGCTTCACTTTCAAAACTGTAGGTTCTTCTTCAAAAGTTTTTCTTTGAATATCGTCCTCTCATATTTTCAGTATAGTTTTCAGATTATTGTTTCCATCCTTTAGTTTGTTCTGTTCAGTTAATGTATTTCCAGGTTGAACGTTCAGCTTCCCTAACCATGCTTTAAATACCCCTTTTGATTGCTTGGATCTCATGGAACATGTCTCTTGGTCTTCCTTTTTTGTTGTTCTCTTCAAATTATAACAGATCTATTTCCCTCTATCTGTAAGTAGTCTTCACTGAATTCTATGAGTCACTCTCCTACTTCATTTCATGCTCCAACCCCAAATCTGCCAACAATATTTGTTTTGATTTGTTTCCTACATTTGTTCTCCAAACTTGTCAGGTAGGATTATCTGCACATCTTGTTTAGGTCTTCCTGGACACTTGCATAAAAGCTTTCAGTTTCTACAGCACCTGTAGTTGGGGCATAAGCTTGAATGATGGTTATGTTGATAGGTTTTCCATAAAATCCAATCGATATTGTTCAGTAAGGCTTTGCATTACAGCCCCTGATTGCTTCGTCCTACATTTCACCTAATTCTTACAGCAACTCCCTTTCTTCTGAATTTGTCAATTCCAGGGTAAAACACTTTGTAATTTTCTGACTGAGAATGTCGCAATTTATAGTTCACTCACTCCCAGGACTGCAATGTTTAAATATTCTATTTCTCTTCTTACTATTTCAAGTTTACCTTGATGTCCCACCCATCCCGGGCGAGGACTGCACAAGGGGGACCCCCCGATGTCTGCCAGCCATTCCCGCCCCCTGTCGCCGCCCCGAGAGCCTCCCATGCCTTCCCAAGCCCCCGCGGCAGCCCCACAGCTCACCTGGGCTGATGGAGCACCAACAGCTGCCTGAGCAATGCCCCACAGCCGACGTGCTCGTCTCCGGGCCGGAGCAAGACGTCGGGGAGCAGAAGAGAGAATCCAAGCCCAGCGCCAGGCAAAGAGGAGGAGAGCCGCCTGACCTGTGGTGGCGAGAGACGCCACACCCCAGCACGCTGCAGAGGTCCAGGACGCTCGAGGCACGCCCAGGCAGCCCAGCCCCGGCACGCCTCTCCTGGGCGTCTAGGGCTTTGAAGGGGGGAGGAGCCAGGGAGGGGCGGAACACAGGAAAGGGGAGGACTGAGACGGGAGGATAAAAGGGAGAGAGGCAGGAGGTCAGGGAGGAAGCTGGCCGGTGCTTATTGAGGCTGCCTCGCGCGAGAGAGTGACAGGAGCCGCTGCACAGCCAGGAGGGGAACGGGGGCCTGTGGTGACATAGCCTGGCTCCCACCCCTGTTTCTGAGACCTCCGGGGAATGCCCACAGAGTGCCTGAGGGGGCCGCCCAGGATAGAGAGGTGACAGCAGCACCGGGAGACCGGGAGGGGCACCCGGGGTGCGACACTTGATTTGTATTTCTCATACTCCAAGTTCCTATTAAACACAACATATAGTTTTGGACTTTCCTTTTGCATCCATTCACATCAATAATGGCATGTCCTTTTGATTTTAGTCCAGTTGCCTCATTAAGAATAGCACTACTCATAGTACTCATAGAGCCCCATGGTGCAGAGTGGTAAAGCTACAGTAGTGCAGTCCAAGCTCTGCTCATGACCTGAGTTCAATCCCGGCAGAAGTTAGGTTCAGGTAGCCAGCTCCAGGTTGACTCAGCCTTCCATCCTTCCGAGGTCGGTAAAATGAGTACCCAGCTTGGTTGGGGGAAAGTGTAGGTGACTGGGGAAGGCAATGGCAAACCACCCCGTAAAAAGTGCCATGAAAACGTTGTGATACGATGTCATCCCGGAGTCGGAAATGACTGGTGCTTGCACAGGGGACTACCTTGACTTTTACTCATAGTTGTCCTTAGCTCTTATCCAGTAGCTGACTGAGGCCGATTCCCCACTAGCCTTGTCCCAGTCTCGCATCCCTTTTTCCTGTGGCGCTTCTGCCCCGATTTTGCGCATGGTGCTAAGGGGCTGCAACTTGCCCCGCCTCTTTCCCAGGTTCCTTCTGCAGCTTTAGGATCCTCTGAAAACTGGATGTTGAAGCCATGGAGAGAATTTAGGAATGAGGCAGGGCAAGTCACAGCTCCGGGGCAGCGTGCACAAAATTGAGCAGAAGCACCACGGGGAAAAGGAGCCCGAGACCGAGACAAGACTGGTGAGAAATTGGTCTGAGTGCCATCCAGTCTAGGGGTTCCATCTTCCAGCACAATATCTTTTTTTAGCATTTTGGATTGGCTCATCATGGAGCTTTTGAGGTAAGAAATGATCAGAAGTGGTTTACCATGGCCTTGTTCTGTGCAGGACTAACCAGGGTTAGCTGCACTGCCATTGTCTGATAGATCCTCCACCAGGGCTGCCTTCCACTACTGCTTCCACTACTGCACACTGGGCACTACTTCCACTACTGGAGAGCCAGTTTGGTGTAGTGGTTAAGTGTGCGGATTCTTATCTGGGAGAACCAAGTTTGATTCCCCACTCCTCCACTTGCACCTGCTGGCATGGCCTTGGGTCAGCCATAGCTCTCGCAGAGGTTGTCCTTGAAAGGGCAGCTGCTGTGAGAGCCCTCTCAGCTCCCCCCCATCTCACAGGGTGTCTGTTGTGGGGGGGAGGAAGGTAAAGGAGGTTGTGAGCCACTCTGAGACTCTTTGAAGTGGAGGGCAGGATATAAATCCAATATCTTCTTCTTCTTCTGCCCCAAAGCTACCCTTAAAGGATTCCTCCACCCCCATCACCACTGGAACTGTCTGTTCTCTTCTGCTGATGCAGCCTTTGATTCTTAAAAGGTCTGGATGCACTGTAGGCTGGCGACCATTCTACCTTGACTGATGCTGCTCAGAGTCTGTTCTGGTAATATTGCTCTCAGCTTCACTGACGGAGGGCGTTTTCGCACTGACCTTATTCCGGAGCGACGTCCCTCTTCACCGTGCAGTGTCTGCGCAGATTTTGCACTAATTGCTCCGCAGAACCCGGAAGAGCCGCAAAGTCCCGCAGCTTTTGCGTCGCAAATGTAAACCGCCAAAAACCAGTTTACATTTGCGATGCAAAAGCCGCGGGACTTTGCGGCTCTTCCGGGTTCTGCGGCGCAATTAGTGCAAAATCCGCGCAGACGCTGCGCGGTGAAGAGGGACGTCGCTCCGGAATAAGGTCAGTGCGAAAACGCAGATACTCAACCCCACCTGCCATGTTAAGGCATGTGTCCAAGGTGGGGCGAAGTGACTGAATATCCCTAGTCCTTATTGGCATCTAAAGACAGTCGTTTTGTATTGCTTTCCAGATTTGCAAGCAACATTTGCCTGGTTTCCTGGTGGCAAGAAGAACACACTCAAAACAAAACAAAAACTAGAAACATTTCACTAGACATGAAATCTGATTGCTTGTCCTACATTTCACCTCACTCTTACAGCAACTCCCTTTCTTCTGTGTTTGTCAGTTCCAGGGTAATTTTCTGATTGAGAATGTCCTAATTTATAGTTCACTCACTCACCAGTGTAGATGACTGGGGAAGGCAATGGCAAACCACCCCGTAAAAAGTCTGCTGTGAAAACGTCGTGAAAGCAACATCACCCCAGAGTTGGAAACGACTGGTGCTTGCAGGGGACCTTTCCTCTCCTCTCCTCTCCTCTCCTCTCCTCTCCTCTCCTCTCCTCTCCTTTCCTCTCCTCTCTTTTCCTTTCCTTTCCTTTCCTTTCCTTTCCTTTCCTTTCCTTTCCTTTCCTTTCCTTTCCTTTCCTTTCCTTTCCTTTCCTTTCCTTTCCTTTCCTTTCCTTTCCTTTCCTTTCCTTTCCTTTCCTTCCCTTCCCTTCCCTTCCCTTCCCTTCCCTTCCCTTCCCTTCCCTTCCCTTCCCTTCCCTTCCCCTTTCTCTTCCCTTCCCTTCCCCTCCTCTCCCCTCCCCTCCCTTCCTTTCCTTTCCATTCACCTTACTCTTACAAGCCCTATTCACCCACATTACAAGGAATATTCGGCTTTCCCTAAGCAAAGATGGTCAGAATGGTTGTCTCCTCAGCTAACAAGTATGAACCAGGACAAAAACTCAAGCAGGTTTAATAACTGCAAGCCATTGTTCAAACTGGGGAAGCCAATTACCAGTCCCTCCCCCAGTTCTGACATTTAGCACCATCTCTGGTTTGTTTGCTGGTGCCATAGATAATTTGCAGGACTATCACGCTGCAATGGGAAGCCTGCTTTCATGGGTAGTTAAGTCCCATTAGCATCGCTGAAAGAGGCGCCCTTAAACGGGATCAGAAATGGCCACTTAGTTTCTGTGTGTATTTGTGTGTGTGTGTACAAAACTTGCTCTTCAATTTGTCACGTCAATGTACCCATTACAGCAGCTGCAGAAATGTGAATGAGACAGATTTATGAGAAGTTCAAGAGCTGGAAAGGCTGTGGCCAGCCCCAAACTGTTTTTTGCTTCCACTCGGCTCTCCAGTTCCGGCTACCTCTGATCATCCACGAAAGAGTGGAATTGGAGGCCACAAGGCCTTTCACAATTCATTTTCGGTGTATACAAGGAAATGACTTGAAGCAACTGATTTATCACTTAGAACGTCGGCCAGCAAGAGAAATGATGATTGAAGTATGAAGGCTCAAATGTACAAGGGGCGATGAATTAGCCAGTAAAGTATAGTACAGAGATAGCCTTCTTTGGATTATTGGATGGGATGATAAGGAAGACTTTTTTTTTTAAGGGACAGAGGATATATTGCCTATCCATAAAACAAAGGGAGAAAAGTGGTAAAAGCCCAAATCTTTCAGTTTCTGCGTTGGATGACTTAGAGCTGATTGATGCAATGTATCTGATACCTCACCTAAACAAAAATGTGTGCATGCTGAGGGTTCATGCATGTGAGAAGCAAAATAATTATAAAGAAGAAGAAGAAGTGAGGGTGTGCAGAGGTATGTGCTCCATCCTCAGGATGGAGCAAATGCTGCTCCACCTTTCTCCTTCCCGGGTCTGTGGGAAGAAGAAAAGGGCATGTGCCTGTGTGGGGAGAAGACTGGGGATGGTTTGCCAGAGTGGGGGTGGGGAGTGCCTTACTTGGGGGTGGCAGGCATGCCCCCCACACCATTTTTGAGTGGGAGCACATTTTTTTTTTCATTTTGCCCCCACTCCCAAAATGGGTCGATCCAGCCCTGCTTCTGAATCTCTCCAGACAGCTCACGGGTCTGTGAGAAGCAAACGTACGTTTCTTGCTTTCTCACGCTATTGTGTATGAATAACGACTGTGTCTGTGGAATATCTGGGAGATTTAAATAATGCAACAAAGTTCCCCCCCCCAAAAAAAATAGATTCTCCCCCTTTGCATCTCAGTGTCTGAAAGATCCCCCCCCCCCCACTATGCCATTCATCAGCACACACCAGTGGCTCAAAGCAATTTTGTTCTCTTCTCATGTCCCAAGAGTCCCAGTATAGATTTTCACTTTTGCCAGCTGGACTGTGCCGGGAACGCTCCGTACCTGACACTCTGTCTTGATGAGCCACTCTTGATTGGCTATGCAAATACTTATTCTCATCCTGGCGAGGTGGGGAAGGAAGGAGAGTATTGTCCTACACGATGACCCTTTTCCATAAGAGGAGACAGCTCCTTAGTTCTACAGACAGATGAGATTTCACACTGAAGAGCCATGCTTTTCTCTGCCAGATCTTCTGATAAAGAAGGGAATACGACGAAGCATTCCATATGCATTGTTGAAATATACCTTTCCACTGAGGAGAGCATGTAGTCTTCTCAGGTTTCAGGAAATGCCTGCAGCAATATTAGATGGAAGCAATATCCATTCCACTATATCTTTGGGGAAGGTAAAATAGAGGACATTGCTGATTATGGATTTGAATGGCCTGCATTTCGAAGTGAGAGGAGTATATTTCACACAGAGGCACTTCTCAAACAAATCTACAAAACCACTTGATTGTCCCCCCACCCACCCTCCCATGCAGTAGGCAAATATGACAATGGAACCATATGCTAAGGAAAAGAGGAAGCAGAACTCTTTTTGTAGCAGGAACTCCTTTGCATATTAGGCCACGCACCCATGATTTAGCCAATCCTCCTGGAGCTTACAGCAGGCCCTGTACTAAGAGTCCTGTAAGCTTTTGGAGGATTGGCTACAACAGGGGTGTGTGGCCTAATATACAATTGAGTTTCTGCTGCAAAAAAGACCTGAGTGGAAGCAAAATTACTCTGAACATGATAGACCTACTTTCAGTATTAGGGAAATTATATTCCAAAAAGCTTTTGAACCATCTCTTCGATTGGATGTCTAACAATAATCTTCCAGACAAAGAATAAATGGGCTTCTGACCTGGGCATTCTACTCTTTTTTTTTTTTTAACTTGTAATAAACTTTATTTCAATATCAAATAACATAGCAAATCAAAATTAAACTGTTTCTACATACGCAAAATTGCCATATATCTCACACACAAACTACACAATAAAAAGCAGGAGAGCACAGTTTTATCTGTATAGCCTTCTATTATATAGTTATTTACAACTTTATACTTCCTTTTCCTCTTAGTTTTCCCACTTCTCCTTAATTGTTCAGTATCCATTTTTACACTTAATTGGCTTATTCTAGAACCATCTTAGTTTTCACATTTACACATCCATTCGTAGAATAACTTCCACTTACATAATATCTGTCTCCCTGGCCTTATCAAATTTGACAGAGTCAATGTCCACTGTCTTCAAAATTTTAACTATGGCTGTTTTCCCACTGAGCTTACCTCGGAGCGACGTCCCTCTTCACCGCGCAGTGTCTGCGCGGATTTCCCACCAACTGCTCCGAGGCTGCTCCAAGGAACCAGGAAGTTCCCAACCTTTTGTGTCGCAAATGGAAACAGCTAAAAACCAGTTTACGTTAGCGACGCAAAAGCCGCGACTCTACTTGGTTACTAGGAGCAGTTGGTGGGAAATCCACGCAGATGCTGAGCGGTGAAGAGGGACGTTGCTCCGAGGTAAGCTCAGTGGGAAAACGGCCTATGAGTTCTGTCAGTGTATTGAGTCCTCCATCCACAGCATGACAGAAGAATGAAGCAGCAAGAGGATCTACAGTGACAGCATCTGACAGGTCAGGTCAGATCAACCTTGGGAGTGAGCCAGTTCTGGCCAGACTGTATCCAGGGGAAAGCACCTGCTGGAGTCAGCAATTGTGTGGGCTGCCATGATTGGCTGTGCTGTATATATAAGGACTACTGTGCCAGACAGTATCTCTCTCAGTCGAGAGTTGGTTCCTGGTGTAGCACTTTGTCACTCAGTTTAATGTTATTCACCGCACTAGTTGTATTGTATATAGTTTGTAAATACACTACTTTTATACTAGGTGCTGGTGTGTGGCTCAATTTCTTCCCAGAGTCTACTCTCAGGCAGTTCTCTGTTTTGCACTCTGCACATGAACCACTGATAAGTTCATCCATGGACGACAATTCCCTTTTCTGGGAATTCTGCTCTAGAACACTTGCTCACACTTGCTCTCTTGGCTGAGAAATATTCTGTGCACTTAAAAGGCAAACGGGATGCCGCTTTTATAGATCTACGGGGTACATTTGATTCCATCAATAGATCACTCTTATGGAATAAATAAGCCAGCATGGGAACGGATCAACGACTGCTATTTTTGATTTTGGATTGCTCTGAACATAGCAACATAAATAGATTGTTATTTGGACTCCTGGATGTAAAATGATCATGTTATGAGCTTGGGATTTGTGAATTGTTTTGCCCTGCATTCTTGGCCTCTGATCACTGAGACTCAGGCTTAATCTAGATCTGGGGTGGCCAACAGTAGCTCTCCAGATGTTTTTTGCCTACAACTCCCATCAGTCTCAGCCATTGGCCATGCTGGCTGGGGCTGATGGGAGTTTTAGGCAAAAAACATCTGGAGAGCTACCGTTGGCCACCCCTGATTTAGATGATACAGAAATCATGGGGAAACTTCTCTTTCATGTCACTTATTAGTTTTGTTTTTTAAATAGGACTTACTTTAGTACCCAGCTTGCTGGGGGGAAAGTGTAGATCAGGGGTGGCCAACGGTAGCTCTCCAGAGGTTTTTTTGCCTACAACTCCCATCAGCCCCAGCCAGCATGGCCAATGACTGGGGCTGATGGGAGTTGTAGGCAAAAAAAACATCTGGAGAGCTACCATTGGCCATTCCTGGTGTAGATGACTGGGGAAAGCAAGGCAATCCACCCCGTAAAAAGTCTGCCGTAAAAACGTCATGATGTGATGTCACCCCAGAATCGGAAATGGCTGGTGCTTGCACAGGGGATGACCTTTACCTTTTAAGTTGACAGCTCATTCTAGCAGCTGGTGGGAGACAGTAAGGGATGGGGGCACATAGATTGTCAGTGCTCCGATGGCACGACAACTTATAGCATGGACTTGGAAGTGATTCCATTGCATCAGGACGATGCTATAGGATTTCACAGAAATGTTGTGGTTTTGTCATAAAATTCCAGAGTTCCACTGGACTTCTAGAGCATTAGCCTGATGTGATGATTCCACTTCTGGGTTTGTGCTTTCAGTGGTTGGATCAGATGGACTGGTTGCTTAAAAAAGCCAATCCAGGTTGAGGCACACTGTAGTGATCAGACAGCATCTGAACATAAGAACATAAGAGAAGCTATGTTGAATCAGGTCAATGGCCCATCCAGTCCAACACTCTGTGTCACACAGTGGCCAAAAAACCCAAGTGCCATCAAGAGGTCCACCAGTGAGGCTAGAAGCCCTCCCACTGTTGCCCTCCCCCCAGTACAAGAATACAGAGCATCACTGTCCCAGACAGAGAGTTCCAACAATAAGCTGTGGCTAGCAGCCACTGATGGACCTCTGCTTCAGATGCTTATCCATTCCCCTCTTGAAGCTGGCTATACTTGTAGTCGCCACCACTTCCTGCTTGATGGCCGACACAGGCACGAGCCACGCATGCCCAGGACTAGATTACTGTTCCACAGTCTACTTGGGGTTGCCTTTAATGATGATCCAGAAACTATAGCTGGGACAAAATCCAGCAGCCTGCTCATTCTCAGTGGAGTGGCAACCGCTGGGCCCCACTGCTACTGAATTGCCTACCAGAGCGAGCAGGTCCCCCCCGGCCATTCAGCACATGAAAGGGGGGGGGGATTGCCAGATCCAGGTTTGGAAACTCCTAGATATTTGGGGATGGAGCCTGAGGAGGACAGTGACGTTAGTGAGGTACAGAGCCCCCCTTCCAAAGCATCCTTCTTCCTCCAGGGGCACTGATCTGTGTAGTCTAGAGATGAGCTATAATTCCAGGAGATCCCCAGGTACCATCAGGAAGCTATAACACAGAGAATTCTACAGAATACAATTAAATCCTAATCAACCCTGAAAAATTAATGAACACAAAATTTAACAAATATTCTATTTCCAATATACTAAAGCCCAGTTTCTATAATGCGTTCACAAAATCATTCACAAATATCATAAAAAAGTCCAGTTAATACTTATCAAAATCCAGAAAGTGCTGACCTCAGCTCACCCACTCCTTAGAGCAGATTTGAAGAAGAAGACTGTAGATTTATACCCCAAACTTCTCTCTGGATCAGAGACTCAGAGTGGCTCACAATCTCCTATATCTTCTCCCCCCACAACCCTGTGAGGTGGGCGGGGCTGAGAGGGCTGTCATAGCAGCTGCTCTTTCAAGGACAACTCCTGCGATAGCTATGGGTAACCCAAGGCCATTCCGGCAGCTGCAAGTGGAGGAGTGGGGAATCAAACCCGGCTCTCCCAGATAAGAGTCTGCCCACTTAACCACTACACCAAACTGGCTCTCTTGTGCTTGTGCTAGTCCTTATTAAATGAAATAAAGTGCTCACAGAATTCTTGCATTGGTAATCTTTTATTTTCAACGGATTGTAGCCTTGTGTCAATTCCAAATATAACTCGAGCATGGATCCATAAAAGCCTTTGACACATACGTTGACTTGTATAGCTATTTGCAATTCTTTCCCAAAGAGGCAGTGTATCCATGTCGATCTCTAAAGGACAGCTTTCACCCACACAAGGGCATGCAACCCCATGGTGGAAAACATCTGTGAGTGCAGGTAGTGAGAGGGCACATGAAGGTGTGGAGGCACAGGCATGTGGGTTGGTGGCGGGCAGGGAGGCCTGAGGAGAGGGGGCCCTAGGTACTCTCTGCCCAAGGCCCTTTAACATCTGGAACTAGCCCCATCTGGTGCTAACTTGAACTTGGGGTCCGCATATCGAAAAGACTGTCAGTTTGAAGTAGTGGTTAAGTGTGTGGACTCTTATCTGGGAGAACCAGGATTGATTCCCCACTCCTCCACTTGAAGCTGCTAGAATGGCCTTGGGTCAGCCAGAGCTCTAATAGAGAGCCAGTTTGGTGTAGTGGTTAAGTGTGTGGACTCTTATCTGGGAGAACCGGGTTTGATTCCCCACTCCTCCACTTGCAGCTGCTGGAATGGCCTTGGGTCAGTCATAGTTTACATAGGAGTTGTCCTTGAAAGGGCAGTTGCTGTGAGAGCCCTCTCAGCCCCACCCACTTCACAGGGTATCTGTTGTGGGAGGAGAAGATATGGAAGATTCAGAGAGAAGGGCAATTCTTTTTCTTCTTCTCCTGAGGTGCTTGAAGGAAAGGGAGGCCTATCAACATTTTAAACAAAATAAATAAATAATAAAGGGAAGGGGCACAAATGCGCATAGCCAAGCCTTCGCAGCCTGACTTCAATGGCAATTGTGGCTGTTCAACGGAGAAGTCAGCACACTGTTGGGAAACCATTGTCTCTCAATCAGTGGGAGTTGCGGCATGAAGGGAATAAGCTCTCTGCCTGAGCACACATGCTGGAGCCAGGTGTATTTACATCGACACAAGTCTTCCAGGTTGGAAAATAAGAAACTGGTAATTACAAACTTTGTAAAGTGGATCCCCCAAGTCATAAACATCTGAGGTTTTTTCCCCCCTTTAATTTTATAGCAGACAAAAGATGATACCAGAAATACTTGCTTTGTTTTCATGCAACGTTTAATCAATACGCCAATGTGTATTCCCAGCCTTCTGGTATTTGCAGATATTGGAGCACACAGAGAAGTTAACAGATGTTTTCAGCATCATTATTGCGGCTGAGCTATATTTGGAGTGAAACAATGTGCGGGGGTTTTTGCTACGTTTTTGTTTTTTGACAAATCATTTCTCCCCTTCAAAATACTGCTGTTCAGTCTGGAAATGTAAAGTCTCCCAAAAAAGTAAGAGATGCCACATACAAATGTGACCACCACCACCACCCCAACTCCCTAAAGGTAAAGGTAGTCCCCTGTGCAAGCACCCATCATTTCCAACTCTGTGATGTTGCTTTTCACAACATTTTTATGGCAGACTTTTTATGGGGTTGTTTGCCATTGCCTTCCGCAGTCATTGACACTTTGCCCCCAGCAAGCTGGGCACTCATTTGACCAACCTTGGAAGGCTGAGTCAACCTTGAGCCAGCTACCTGAACCCAGCTTCTGCTGGGATTGAACTCGGGTCATTAGCAGAGCTTGGACTGCAGTGCTGCAGCTTTACCACTCTGCACCATGGGGCTCTTCCCCAACTCCCTACCTCCTGATATATATATCTAACCACAGAAATTAAGCCAAGTCAACCTTGGTTAGCACTTGGACAAGAGACCACCAAGGAGTCCAGGGTCATGACACAGAGCCAGGAAATAGCAACCACATAGGGATGTCTCTTGACTTGAAAACCCTATGGGGGTTGCTGTCAAGAACTAGTTGCTGACAGTTATAGCTTGAGATGGCACTGTTGTTTGGGAAAAGGAGAGCTGTTATGTCATAACCCGTAAGTGTTAAGGGTCTGTTAAAACAATGTTAACGAGCCCCGTGGCGCAGAGTGGTACCTGAAGGACCGTCTCTCCCCACATGTTCCCCAAAGAGTACTGAGATCGGGAACTCAAAACCTCCTGGTTATCCCCGGGCCAAAAGAAGCCCGTTTAAAATCTACCAGGGACCGGGCCTTTTCTGTTATGGCCCCTTCCTGGTGGAACCAGCTGCCGGAAGAGGTGAGGGCCCTGCGGGACCTTGCTCAGTTCCGCAGGGCCTGTAAGACAACCCTCTTCCAGCTGGCCTATGACTAACTGGCACAAGAAACTAAGTGTGGTTTTACTAGACTTCTGCTGTCCTTAATGTTTTAAATGCTTTAAATGTTTTAAATGTTTTAACTGTTTAAATGTTTAAACCCTATTTATGTGAGATTCTATGTTGTAAGCCGCCCTGAGCCACTCGCTGGGAAGGGCGGGATATAAATCATAAAATAAATAAACAAATAAAATAAAATAAAGCTGCAGTCCTAAGCTCTGCTCACAACCTGAGTTCAATCCCAGCAGAAGCTGGGTTCAGGTAGCTGGCTCAGGTTGACTTAGCCTTCCATCCTTCTGAGGTTGGTAAAATGAGTACCCAGCTTGCTGGAGGAAAGTGTAGATGACTGGGGAAGGCAATGGCAAACCACCCCGTAAAAAAGTCTGCTGTGAAAACGCTGTGAAAGCAACGTCACCTCAGAGTCGGAAACGACTGGTGCTTGCACAGGGGACTACCTTTAACTTTAATTCACTTCACTGTGGCAAGTTTGGTGTAATGGTTAAACGTGCGGGCTCTTATCTAAGAGAACCAGGTTTGATTCCCCAGTCCTCCACTTGCAGCTGCTGGAATGGCCTTGGGTCAGCCATAGCTCTTGCAAGAGTTGTCCTTGATCATTAATGACCCATTGTTATCATGGTGTTGCTGTTTTGTTTATGTGATGTAATAACCCCACTCTGTGATTGTATCCGTGAATACTAACCCCCATTGATTTCTTTAGCTATTGAATATTCTGTGTGCTGTGGGATGTTCCAGGCCTGCAGTTGGAAGAGGATCACAGGGGCACAACTCTAATCTAGTCTCCCAGGGTAACACTGATAGGAACCAACCAAAAAGGGAAGAGTATGTGGAATGTGACCTTGACAGGAGGTAACACTGAGGCCTGGGGAAAGACTCTCTATTAATCCAAAAGGCTTTTGGTGGGAGTGGGGAAAGGAGAGCTGTTGTTATATCGTTACGTTCAGCCTCCCAACATCTGTTGGCCGTCCCCGGCCCAGAGACGCCCGCCTCACCTCATCTTCAGCCAAGGCTTTTTCAGTCCTGGCCCCAACCTGGTGGAATCAGCTCCCTATTGAGATCCCGAGCCTACCTGGCTTATTACCCTCCCATAGGGCCTGTAAAACGGAGCCGTTCCACCAGGCTTTTAGCTGAGGCTGTGGGCTTCTATTCTTGACCTATTCTTGATCTGGTTGGCCTCCCCAGCCAGCACTGTCATCTGTGCTAGGAATTGGAATAAAAACTGCCATCCCTACAAGATATCATGATGTGAGATGGCTAGGCTGGGCAATATGTGATGTCATGGTCATCTGAGTGCTGTAGAGTTGTCTGTTTATAAAATGTTTTTATTGTATTTTATTGTTTTATTATGTGTTGTACTCCGCCCTGATCCTTATGGGGAATGGGTGGAATAGAAATTTACTAAAATAAATAAAATAATAAATTAAGGTTCTATTAATTTACTTCAGTCTGGCAAGTTCGGTGTGGTGGTTAAGTGTGCAGGCTCTTATCTAAGAGAACCAGGTTTGATTCCCCACTCCTCCACTTGCAGCCGCTAGAATGGCCTTGGTCAGCCATAGCTCTTGCAAGAGTTCTCCTTGATCATTAATGACCTATTATTATCATGGTGTTGCTGTTGCGTTTATGTGATGTAATAACCCCACCCCGTGATTGTATCCGTGAATACTAATCCCCATTGATTTCTTTAGCTGTTGAATATTCTGTGTGCTGTGGGATGTTCCAGGCCTGCAGATGGAAGAGGAGCACAGGGACACAACTATAATCTAGTCTCCCTGGGTAACACTGATAGGAACCAACCAAAAAGGGGAAGTATGTGGAATGTGACCTTGACAGGAGGTAACACTGAGGCCTGGGAAAGGACTCTGTATTAATTCAAAAGACTTTTGGTGGGAGCGGGGAAAGGAGAGCTGTTATGTCATAACCTGTAAGTGTTAAGGGTCTGTTAATTCATTTCAGTCTGGCAAGTTTGGTGTAGTGGTTAAGTGTGCGGACTCTTATCTAGGAGAACTAGGTTTGATTCCCCACTCCTCTACTTGCAGCTACTGGGATGGCCTTGGGTCAGCCATAGCTCTTGCAAGAGTTGTCCTTGAGCAGTCCTTGAGAGCCAGTTTGGTGTAGTGGTTAAGTGTGAGGACTCTTATCTGGGAGAACCGGGTGTGAGTCCCCACCACTTGCAGCTGCTAGAATGGCATTGGGTCAGCCATAGCTCTGGCAGAGGTTGTCCTTGAAAGGGCAGCTGCTGTGAGAGTCCTCTCAGCCCCACCTACATCACAGGGTGTCTGTTATGGGGAGGAAGATAAAGGAGATTGTGAGCCACTCTGAGACTCGGAGTGGAGGACAGGATATAAATCCAATTTCTTCTTCTGCTGCTGCTTCTGCTTCTTCTGCCTCTGCTTCTGCTTCTTCTGTTGCGGCTTCTTCTTCTTCTTCTTCTTCTTCTTCTGTTTGTGCTATTTCTTCTTCTGCTGCTTCTTCTTCTGCTTCTGCTGCTTCTCCTTCTATGAAAGCTCTCTCAGCCCCACCTACCTTACAGAGTGTCTGTTGTGGGGGAAGAAGATGGAGATTGTAAGCTGCTCTGAGATTTTGATTCAGACAGAAGGGCGGGGTATCACTCTACGATTTTCTTCTTCTTGTTGTGAATGCATGCCATTAATGTTTGCTTTGGGCTTCATCGTGAAAGCGTCTCTGAACCAACCTATGGAGTCTTGTGATTGAACTTGGGCAAAACCTTACAGCTGCCATACGCTGACTGCAATTTGACAGCTCTTTCCGCCACCACCTTCATTCTGTTAAATGCCACATACATTCGTGATGCTATCAAACAGGAACATGATTGTCTTGTGGATCAGACCAGGGAGCCATCTTCTCCAGCACCTCTTTTGCTGGTCAAATGCATCTTTAAAAGAAAATATGTACATGGGGATGCTGCCCTGCCTTTCTTTTTTCGTCCCTCCAGGACCGCCAGTTCACAGATATGCTGCCTTTGAATATGGATGCTTTATTGCTGTCATGGGTAGTAGACACTGAAAGACCTGTTCTCTGTGAAATTATCTGATCCCTTTTAAAAGGGCATGATTGCATCTTATGTAGAAGAAAAAGATCTTCCGTTCTTCTCTAGTCAAAACACAGTGGGCGTTTTCGCACTCACCTTCAGCCGGCGCGACCCCCCTCTTCATCACGCAGGATCTGCGCGGATTTTGCACGTAAAGCCACGGAGCAGCCAAAAGAGCCGGAAACTCCCGGCGCAAAAGCCACGCAAATGGAAACTGCTTTTTGGCGGTTTACGTTTGCGCCGCAAAAGCGCCGGGAGTTTCCGGCTCTTCCGGCTGCTCCGCGGCTTTACGTGCGAAATCCGCGCAGATCCTGCGCGGTGAAGAGGGGGGTCGCGCCGGCTGAAGGTGAGTGCGAAAACGCCCAGTGGCAATTCTAACATTAATAAAAATTTTGCCATGTTTAAGCACCTGGTCGCTTTTCCTTATACAGGATGCTTCTCCAAAACTAAAATGTTTGGAGATATGCTTCATTAAGCTTTTCCTTATCCAGGATGATTTTCCAAAATTGCTTAATTGTAAATTTTCTGGAGGCATGCTTCATTAATTCATTGCAGGAATGGCTGAGTGTGTTATTCCCATGTTTCTTGGGTAAAAATAAAATGCTGATGTGGGGTAGGGCTGTTTCAGCTGTGGTCTCCAGAATCTGGCATTTCCTGTCCTAGGAGTTTTGTTTTCCATCCTCAAAATGGTGGAGCACGGTGGAGAGAGAGAGACAGAGCGAGCTACAGAGAGAAAGCGAGAGCCAAAGAGTGAGCCAGAGACAGCGACAGTGAGACATCCTCAAAATGGTGGAGCACGGTGGAGAGAGAGAGACAGAGCGAGCTACAGAGAGAAAGCGAGAGCCAAAGAGTGAGCCAGAGACAGCGACAGTGAGACAGACCGATCAATCTTTTTTTGAGCAGGAACACACAGAAACGCAATTCCGGCTGGCTTGGTGTCAGGGGGTATCAAGACACACACAAGAGGAGAACCTACAGCTGTTGTTATTATTGACCAGCTGCAAAATTATAATAATAAACTTAATAAAATACTACGTAGGATCTTTTTGGTCAGGGTGTTACCAGGTCCCAGGTCTACCAAGTAAAAGACAAAACTTATAGAAAAAAATATAAAAACTTTATTTATAAGACAAAGGGAAACACAAAATGGGATGATAAAAAGCAATTAAAAGAAACATACTGTGCACAAAGGAACACTCAAAACCTTAAGGCTACTTGCCTATCTCCCTACACTGGACTGTGTAGTAGTTGGCTAATTCCTTAGTCTAATACTCAGTTATGCTTTTCTACCATCAGGCCCACAACGCCAGAGAGACGTCTTGCAAAGTCCCATCCTCATTCACCTGGTTGTGCTGTTACCTTTTCCTAGATCTTCTGCAGAAGACTCCCAGCTTCTGACCTGGAAAAGTAGAAGCTTCTCTTTTTGTGGGCACCTAGGCTGATTTTATCCTGGCTGGCTGATTGGTCAGCCAATCGCCGACAAGATCTAATTTAAAAGCTGTCATCTAGCCTTGATTCTAGATGCTAACCTGTCAAGGCTACCTCTAAACAATCTATGTCTTGTGGGCTGACTCCACAGGTGCATCCAGTTAGTCTCCACCTGGGACTACTTACGTGCCTATTAGCTTGACATACTGTTGGTGCAAATCCTGAAACACTTATAACACATACAGACATTGAGTACACAAACACTTAGGTGTCTCTCAGTTTCTTGACAGGGGGTGTGGCCTAATTTTCAAATGAATGCATGTTGGGCTTTTTCTACAAAAAAAGTCCTGTGTGAAACAATGGCGATGTCAGAGGGTGTGACCTAATATGCAAATGAGTTCCTGCTGGGCTTCCTCTACAAAAAAAGCCCTGGATAGATGGACAGACAGACCTTGGATTCAGCAGTAGCTCACAGGTGCACAGCTCCTGAACTTTTCCGATGGTTCCCCCTCCTCCTTCCCACCTTGTCCATTGAAAAATAGGTGCAGCTGCATAACAATCCCTGGATGAGCTCCACCACCTATTTTTCCTACAAAACAACCCCTGGATATAGATACAGATATATTGGAAATATCTGTTTTCCTTCCTACTGCTGCTTTAATCAGAAAATTGTAAAATGAGAATATTCAGGGCAACCTTATAGATATTTGATTTGGGATGTTTCATACTTTAAAAAAATATATATATAGTGACTCTAATGTTTAGACTCTCTAATGTAGATTTTAGAAAAGCCAGAAAATAGAGTTGGCAAAGGGACTTTAATTTCAAAAGCTGCTTGTTCAATCGGCCATGCCAAAGAGGGGACAAAATGCAGGCAGATGAAGGGATATGCAGGGAGGTCTCTTGTTCAATCGGACCATTCCGTCTATCACAGGAGCGCCGTTCTCTTTGATATGCTTTTTCATCACTGAAGATAACAAAGACATCAAGACAAAGTTCTGCGCTTCTCTTTTGAGATGACAGGGTGGCGTAAGTGAGTAAAACAGAGGTTGCATATTTAAAGAAATTATTCTAAATAGGATAGAAATGCCTTATGCCACCAGGTTCATCTAGAGCTTTGTTTTTGCAACACCTGAACAGTTCAGAGCTAGATTATTATGACTTAACAGAAAATAATGAGAAAAACGTAGTCCCCCCCACCAAGGAAAAATGCAGGGTGCTAGTCACATGTTCCTTAGGGTTGACCACTTCCTGGTGAAGTCCCCCAATTACAAGTGATCTCTGGACAATAGAGATCAGTTTCACTTGAGAAAATGGCTGCTTTGGCTTCACCCCTGAAATCTCCAGGTATTTCCTAACCCAGAGCTGGCAACCAAGTTTCCCCTCCCCCTTGGGAAACACGGCAGAACTGAGTTCCAAAAACTCTATGTGGAAACAAAATTCTAAAAAAACCCCAAGCATAACATGAGGGGCACCAGTGGGAATATGGCTTCACTTGTGACACGACAAAATATTAAAATACCATTTTAAAATAAGATTCAAAATGAGCGGATGCCCAGTAGAGGCTGCAGGCAAGTGGGGAAGCAGCCAGACATCGCAACGGATTTGTTGCTCTTGCCAATATTTCCTCCAGTGAGTGTGAAAAAGTATTTTCCCAGAAATTGTTGGGCCTCTCCTGATCCCAAAAAGTACGTTGAGACATGGTGACTTCAAGGTCATCATTCTGCATTACACACCAAAAGCAAGACCCCAAGAATGAACTGAGGAAGTCGGTGACATGTCTAATATTTTTACATAGAGGTAGATCCACCTACCATTACTTATTAGGCAGTCACATTCTCATTTCCCTTGCTTCCCGTTCCTTCATTCTTTTCCATTTTCACATGTGTTTTACTCCCTCTAGTGGTCAATCCAATGCTACATTGCTGTATGTCTGGCATAAAACCCAAAGAAGGTGCCCCTATCTTTCATTATCTCTAATGGAGGGAAGGCATTGAAAAGGTGTGCAGTCCCTTTCAATGTGATGGCCAGAACTCCCTTTGGAGTTCATTTGTACTTGTTCCAACCTTGCTCATGACTCCACCCCCAATGTCTCCTGGCCCCACCCCCAAAGTCTCCTGGCCCCACCCCCAAAGTCTCCTGGCCCCACCCCCAAAGTCCCCAGATATTTCTTGAATTGGACTTGGCAACCCTAGGTGGAACAGCTCTGTCATACAGGCCTTTCAGAACTGCAACAGTCCCCGCAGAGCCCAAATCTCCAATGGGAGCTTGTTTCACCAGATAGGGGCCAGGACAGACAACACCCTGGCTTGGGTTGAGGCTAAGTGGACATCTTTTGGGCCACGGATTACCAGCAGATGTTAATCCATGGAGCGCACGTTAGAGGCAAAGAGACGCTCCAGCAGAGTCACAACTTCAGCCCCCCAAGGTGCTTTACCTTCCACCAATGCTCTGACAGTTCCAAATTACTTACTAGATATTTCCCACACGAAATGTGCCTGCAACTTCTCTCAGACCACAAAGGTAACCCAAAGAGTACCAGACGGTCTCTGTCAGGACCCCGACTCAAGGAACAACTCAGGTTAACAGTTCATCCATTTATTCCAGGTATCAAAGGCAGCACATCAGAATCTTTGCTAAGACTAACGTCTTAGCCCAGGGCCTCTCTATTTAACCCTGGCCCCAACCATTATAATTCAAGTGTAAGTGCTGCAAAGCAAAAGCAGCTTTTGGCGGTACCCACTACTCCCAAGCCTGAGAGTCCAGGTGGTTATCTATACTTCATTGGCGGCTGACCTTGGTTGGTAGAAACGGCTTCAATAATAAGTTCCTCAGCTAAGACTGCAGAAGCAAGTAAGATGAGCTAAGCGGGAATGTGTTCAAGCCAAATGATACTGTTACAGCAAAACCATGGCAAGAGGGATACAGAGGTACTCTTGACAGTCTCAATGCAATGGTACATTTGGGTAAGTTAGAGCAAGATGGGGAGCTGTGTTTGTTTGTCAGTAGTAGTAGAAAGGAGTAAGAGCAGGGCTTTCTTTTGAGCAGGAATGCCCAGGAACGCAGGAAGTGTGGCCTAATATGCAAATGAGACGCTGTTGGGCTTTTTCTACAAAGCCCTGAGTAAGAATCCAATAGCACCTTAAAGTCTAACAAAATTTGAGATTCATGCAGTAACTGCAAAAAGAATAATATACATAAAACAGTGGAAAATGCAAAAAAACAAAAACAAAACCTAAACAAGAGGACTTTGTTCAGAAGCTTTTAGAGATGGCAGAAATGGACTTACTTTCTGTAAAATTACGAGAAGGAAATATACAAAACAATAAGAAGATCTGGCAGTCACTGTATGATTGGTTGGGTGTAGTATAAATTTGGAAATTAAGGCAACTAAGTGGCAACATACTTGTATATAAGAATATAAGATAAGGAGTGAGTACTGTATAAGAGCCCCGTGGCGCAGGGTGGTAAAGCTGCAGTACTGCAGTCTGAGCCCTCCACTCACGACCTGAGTTTGATCCCAGTGGAAACTGGTTCAGGTAGCCGGCTCCAGGTTGACTCAGCCTTCCATCCTTCCTAGGTCAGTATAATGAGTACCCAGCTTGCTGGGGGGGGGGGGAAATGTAGATGATTGGGGAAGGCAATGGCAAACTACCCCCTAAAAAGTCTGCCGTGAAAATGTTGTGAAAGCAACGTCACCCCAGAGTCAAAAACAACTGGTGCTTGCACAGGGGACTACCTTTACCTTTTTACTGTATAATATGTTGTTTAAGATGGTGCAATTATAAGAAAGGTGTATTTGTGAGCCAAAGTAAGAGTTATAAAGAGATAGAATGTTATAAGGGACAAAACAGAAGATATAAATTGTAAATGACATATAGATTGAGAATTAATTGAATTAGATGTGTTTGTAATAAGAAGGAAAATGTAAACAAGAGAGACATTTGTACCCCACCCCCCTCCAAGTCTGATTTCCCCATATCTCCCTGTGATTCTTCCCTTGCCCCTTTTCCTATATCTGAAATTCAATAAAACGTTTAATTTGAAAGCGACACAAACCCTGCTGCTATAAAGAGAGTCTACAGTCACATCCTTTTGTGGGCGTGCAGGATAATCTTGTTCTGTAAAATCGAGAAACATCGTTTTGTGGTCCAGCCCACCTGAGCATTTTGCCATTTTCCCACAGGTATATCTGACCCGCTCATCTCTAACAATATGAATTATGGACCATCACCTCCTAAAATAGAGGTGGGGGAAAAATCTCATGTGATCACGCTGCTTCCAGAAAAGAAGATCATTAATCAGATGCAGTTTCATAATGCACTGATAACTGACAGCCTTAAAATCATGCCTCACTCACTGGCATATTTGGCTTATGGTAAAAATTCAAGATAGCTTCACGAGTAGCTTCATCAATCAACCCTTCTAAATTAGTTTTCCAGGAATTAATGTATGGAAACTTTCCTGGAAAGAGCAATGGTATAATGCCAACAACAGGGACCCTTGGATTAGCATGTACTGAAGTAAAGAAGAGCCCAAATGATGTCGAAGACTGAATGGCCAGAGTCCTGATGTGTCTTTAGGCCCAGAGAGAGAGAGAGAGTTGAAGATAGGGCTTTTCTTGTAGAAAAAGTCCAGCAGGAACTCGTTTGCATACTAGGCCATGCCCCCTGACACCAAGCCAGCTGGAACTGTGTTCCTGCTCAAAAAAAAACTCTGATTGAAGATATAAATGCAAAGATTCAGTTGATCCTTTCTACAAATACCTTCCTGTGTTATTATCACATCCTCCTTCTTAATAATAATAATAATCTAATTTCTGTTTTCCTCCGCAAAGTGAAAGCTTTAGGATCATTCCAAGTTGTAAATTCAGCAATGACATCTTCAGATGGGATTCAGTCTTTCACTTTGTTGGAACTTTTATTTGAAAAAAAAAGAAGTCTTAATGTATAAATAATATGGTATGCCAAGAATCTAGATATGTTGAATCTTTTATTTATTTAAAAATATCTATAATTATTGTCTCACCTCAATAACCCTCTTTGAAGATGACACACACCAATTAGTTAAATGAGAGTTTAATACTACTACATTTTTTTTGTAATAGAACTGAGCTGTGAAGCTGTAATGTGGGGGCATTTTATTATTTCTTTTTAAAAATAAATTAACCATCTCCACTTGTCCTGTAGAATTTCTTAATCAAAAATAGATATTACGAAGTGTGAGAATTGAAAGAACATATAAGCAATTTATGTCCTTTCAATTTTCTCACAAAATTTGAATGTGTTAATTTTAGAATCCTTGACTGCTTTTAACTTGTACATTACTGTAATTATAATGGCCAATGGCTTTACACGATAAATTTTACTGAACTAAACTGATCATCACCAGCTGTAGCAGAGCATAAGTAATTTAAGATATTTGCATTATTTTTGTCATTTCCTTCAGATAATTAAAAAGAGTAATATCTAGATGGATATTGATAAAAGACATCTGGTGGAAGATTTAGAAGGCTTAAAAAATGTAGGGAGCAAACCTAACTAGGTCTATTCAGTCATAAGCCTCATGTTATTTAGTGGGGCTAACTCCCATGGAAGTGTCCTTAGGACCGCATCCATAGAGATGATCCAAGAGTGTCGAAACTGTGCAGCCACCTGATGGAAGACTAAAATCATGTCAACTGGCAGCAAAGAATAAAATGTGCAATCACATGCAATGGTATACAAGCACCACCTAGAATCAATCAACACAGTGTGTTCTGCACAAGGCTTCATACTGTTAGAGTAATGAATTCTCCAGTTTGGAACTCTTACAAGGTCAATGCCGAGATCCAGCAATTGCATTAAAATTACCTCCCAAGGTTACCTAACAAGCTCTAACTCGTCTAACCCCGGGACTGTTTGGTTAAAAATGGCAATTGCCCTTTGTGTAGTTCAGAGTGTGTTTGTTTATCCCATTCGCCACTAATGAACAGAAACCATTTTTATATACATTATAAGTTGAAATCGTAGAACTGGCAGCTTAAACAATAGCCTCGCCTTATTGGAAAGAAGTGCTACCCCCTGCAGCATTTTATGTGTTGGCTATTCAGTCTATAAGCAGTTAAGATTCATCATCATCTTATGTATCTTCTACACGGAGAAAAACAGTTCAGTCCTATTTAATGTTTGAACAATGCTTTTTTTTTCTTTTATTGAGTGATAATCTTCTCTAATGTTATATGATTCAATATTATAATTGCCTGAGTTAAAGTAAATCAAATGATAAAAAGGTAGTCCTCTGTGCAAGCACCAGTCATTTCTGACTCTGGGGTGACGTTGCATCATGTTTTCACACCAGACTTTTTACGGGGTGGTTTGCCATTACCTTCCCCAGTCATCTACACTTTCCCCCCAGCAAGCTGGGTACTCATTTTACAGACCTCGGAAGGATGGAAGGCTGAGTTAACCTTTCAGTTGATTATGACCTAATGACCCACTGCCTTGCCGATATAGGAGTTCAGGAGGAAGCCTTACAGTGGTTCTCCTCTTTTTTTCTGGAATCGGGGACAAAGGGTGGCAATTGGCAAGCAGATCTCCCTGCGGCACTCACTCGAATGTGGTGTGCCGGAGGGAGCTATTCTCTCGCCAGTGATGTTTAACATCTATATGCGCCCCCTTGCCCAGATTGCCCGAGGTTTTGGGCTGGGTTGTCACCAGTATGCAGATGACACCCAGCTCTATCTGCTGATGGACGGCCATTCAGACACCGCCCCGGAACATCTGACCAGGGCACTAGAAGCTGTGGCTGGATGGTTGCAGTTAAGCCAGCTGAAGCTTAACCCAGCTAAGACAGAGGTCCTGTAACTGAGCTGAGGAGGGTTAAGATCAGACATCCATCTCCCCACCCTGGATGGTGCTCCTCTTGTGCCATCCCAGAAGGTGAGGAGTCTGGATGTGACACTGGATGTCACCCATTCTATGGAGGCCCAGGTCACAGCAGTTACGCGATCTGCATTTCATCATCTTCGGAAGGTCAAACAGCTAGCATCCTATCTGACCCCCCATGACTTAGCTACAGCGATCCATGCAATGGTCACTTCCAGATTGGACTACTATAACTCGCTTTACGCAGGCTTGCCCCTGAGGCTGATTTGGAAACTCCAACTGGTGCAAAATGCGGCTGCATGGCTAGTAACTGTCTTTACGCGCAGGCAGTCGGCTGATGCTGTGCACATTGCACTGGTTACCAACTGAGTACCGAATTCGCTTCAAGGTTTTGATATTGACCTTTAAAGCCTTGCGTGGCCTGGGACCGATGTACTTGTGGGACTGCCTCTCTCCATACGAGCCCTGAAAACTGTTGCGATCGGTCAACCAATATCTTCTGGTCATCCCTGGCCCAAGGGACGTCCGGCTTGCCTCGACCAGGGCCAGGGCTTTTTTGGCCTTGGCCCTGGGCTGGTGGAATCAGCTCCTTGTGGAGATCTGGGCTCTACCGGATTTACTTCCGTTCTGTAGGGCCTGCAAGACGGAGCTGTTTCACCAGGCCTTCGATTGAGGCAGGCGGACGTCCCTTCATTCTACTGCTTATACCATCCATTACCCTCCCCCACAATGGGCTATAAAATTACAATGAACCGGAATATTTCTTTTATATGTGCCTGCCTGCCTATGTATATTTTTTGTTGCTGTATTTTAGCAGTATATTATTGAGTTATTACTGTGTTTTAATTGTTTTATTATGACTGTGATCCGCCTTGAGCCCGTATGGGAAAGGGCGGAATATAAATCAACCAAATAAATAAATAAAATTGGCAGTCTCCCATCCAATACTAACTAGGGTTTATCTCCTGAGATCTGATGAGGTTGGTCTGTCCTAAACTCTCTAGGTCAGGGCCATCAAAATATTGTGGAGGGGGGCTCTATTCTAACATTTTAATGGCAAGATATGACATGTCTTGACTTGGATGGCCCAGGCTAGCCCAATCTTGTCAGATCTTGGAGGCTAAGTTGGGTTAGCCCTGACTAGTATTCGGATGGGAGACCACCAAGGAATACTAGATTTGCGATGCAGAGTCAGGTAATGGCAAACCACCTTTGGGCATTTCTTGAAAACCCTACGGGGTCACCATGAGTCAGCAGTGATCTGATGGCAGCAACAACAAAAGAGGTGAAGTGACCCAGCAAAAAAAGTTACCTGCCATTGTGTTGTAATAGCTATTTTGCAAGTTATGTCACTGTTGAAGTCTAGATGTTTGTTCCATTAGGGAGATTACAGTCTGTTGCTGGGTATACTGGGGGAAGAAAGCAGAGTAGAACAGAGGATCAAAGATGGAGAAGAAAGTAGAGCAGAGATAATAGGGACAGAAGAATAAAACCTGATGTTAAGAATCTTGCCTTTCGTGGTCTCCTTGACTGCATAAAGCTACAAAACCTGGGCAGAAGGAAGAAATGTGAAGCCAATGTTCTCAGCAGTTCCCCTGAGTACAGTCTTCATTTTCTCATCCCCCAGCAGCTGACTGCAGTTCTACTAAATGAAAGTGCACACACACACTCACAAAGCAGCCAAAATAAACAGTTTCCAAGAACACACTTTGGTGAGCTCACCAGGGCAATTTACTCCCAGGTGCTGCTGAATGTAACCATCTGCTTTATTTCAAACAACTTTTTCAGACTAACAGGAAAATGAAAGCAGAGCAGCCTAAGGGATAGAGTTCTCCTCCAAACAAACAGAGGGACTCTACTCACTTCTCTTCCTTTCATATACTCACCATAAGACTCATGGGACTCTGCCTAGTTACCCCATCAATTCAGCTTTCCTCTTGGTTTCCCTAACCACAGGATTTAAAGGCACATAAACAGTCCAGATCACAGGCAGTTTGCAGGCTTCTTTTTAAGCCAGCACAAATTTAAAGGCACATGGTGGGTGTTGGGGTGAAGATTCCCGCTGCCAGCCAACTGGCTGATAGTGCGGAGGAGACTGCAAAACTGGGGGATCCTTTACCTGAGGACTGGCAAGCCTATGAATCACTTCTTCAGAACTTCATTTCTAATTCATCTTGAACATTCCTAATTGTAAAGAGGGAGAACACACTTCCACATGTACATGCTGTGTTCATTAGCTGCATGCTCATGGCTGCTCCCCTTTACATTGACTTAGTGTGCATAAAGGTCATGTATAGAAGCCTTGTCTTGTGCGAAACAGACCTTCAGAATGTACTTAGCTGCCAATAAATGCCTTGCTCCAAACCAATGGAGCATTTGTATGCAAATTCCACATTGCCCGGATAGGTGGTGGATGCACAGTGCCACGTGCATTTGGATCAATGTATGCAGTGGAGTGATGTACTCTATTATGTGGATGATTTGCAGGAGAGAACAGGTTTGGGTGACAGCCTTACAGAGTAATTAACATTAGAGTTTACACAGGCAAGAGTGGGAAATGGAAGGGGCAAAGCATTTTGGATTCTTGCCCCCCTGACTCCCCATACCTGCCACATCCGAAACAGGTCTTAACTGAAGGAACCTTAGTGACTATGCAGAAGGCCATATTTAGAAGGCTGGATCAAGATTAACAAGATTTACCATCTAAACAAATACTTTACGCTTCAGTAGCCTACATTAACCTCCCTTGCAACCAAGGACAACATCATAATGCATAATTTACGCGGGCTTACATTTACCATACAGATATTACTTTCTGTCAAGGTTACCCCCAAGACTGGGGGCTCTTGCTTTGAAGCTTCTTTGGAAAGTGTCTTCAAAGAAGAGACATTGCTGAGGCATAAAAGGTAAAAGGTAGTCCCCTGTGCAAGCACCAGTTGTTTCCAACTCTGGGGTGACATCACATCAGGACGTTTTTTTACGGCAGACTTTTTTTACGGGGTGGTTTGCCATTGCCTTCCCCAGTCATCTACACTTCCCCCCCCCAGCAAGCTGGATACTCATTTTACCAACCTCGGAAGGATGGAAGGCTGAGTCAACCTGGAGCCGGCCACCTGAACCCAACTTCCACCGGGATCAAACTCAGGTTGTGAGCAGAGAGCTGGGACTGCAGTACTGCGGCTTTACCACTCTGTGCCATGGGACTCTTTGCTGAGGCATAGATCCTTCCTATATTAACAGGCCTAAATTTAGGCAGCAGGCAGTGTTAGTATGTCAGAAGAACATTAGTGGGACCTGATTGAATCAGACCTGAGGTCCACCTAGTCTAGCACAAGACCTATGCCCACCATAGCAGAAAGGGAATGTCCCCCAAAAATCCTGGGACCACACCAAAAACTGACCCCTGTCCAAAGAATAGGGGGGTGATGAGGCCTCAGCACTCCCCAGACTCCCACTAGCCCAGGGGACTCAGCTGTTACGAGGTGGCAAGGGAGGGTTGGAGAAGTCCCCGATTTCATCTCAGGGGGGTCCACAAATGGTGGCAGATTTCAGTGCAAAGGGCAAAGGGGAGGGGGTCAGTCAACTATGCCCTGATGAAATGGAACGATCCATTTGTCTCTTCTTCCTCAGCACCACTGGAACTTCAAGACAGTTGACAATCTTTTTCCAGGAAGACCCGCCACTATCCCCACCTTTCATCTTCAATCTTCTGTGCTCTTCTGTTCTTCAGCTCTATCATTCAGCACAGCCAAAGCTAACTAACAGCACCAATTTATAAAGGGGAAGGGTGGATCTGAAGCCTTTGCTTCCCAGGATCTCCATGGCCCTACCTCCTGGGTGCCTCAGGTAGCCAGTGATTGGCTGGTTGACCACCAGACAATGACTGGCTGGCCGTTGCTGCAACCGAAGTGCACCTCACAAACCCCTTGCTGCCACTATGAGGCTCCTTGCTGGCAAAATGACCTTTCTTCCTTTCTTGGCAGCCATTTATTCCTACTATCTACTTCCTGCAATTTAACCAACTGTTAATCCAAGAAAGGAACCCCCCACTTATTCCATGACTGCTAAAATTACTGCTTTGCATCCCCAATGCGGAGAAAAAAAGAAGACTGTAGATTTATACCCCACCCTTCTCTCTGAATCAGAGTCTCAGAGTCTTCCTCCCCAACAGACACCCTGTGAGGCGGGTGGAGCTGAAAGAGCTCTCACAGCAGCTGCCCTTTCAAGGACAATTCTTGCGAGAAGCTATGGCTGACCCAAGGCCATTCCAGCAGCTGCAAGTGGAAGATCATACCCGGTTCTCCCAGATAACAGTCCACGCACTTAACCACCGCTCCAAACTGAACTGTAAGCACCTAAACAAATAAATGTTGGAGGCGATTGCATCTACAACCCAACCCACTTCAGATCAGAACACAATCCAGTTGTGAGATGTGATGTCTCTGTTGGTCTGAGATTATGCAGTTCAGGAGGGCATACGGTTCAGAAGGGTGGAAAGTTAAGTTTTCAATGCCATTGAGCCTCTTGAAAATGCAGCTTCTGGTTGCTGTGATCTGATGGCGTTGCCTTCATTTAATTTTTTTTCCTAGCATTTGCTAACATCTGGTTGCCTTCTGTTTCCCTCTCTCCCCCCCTTTTTTAGATTTTGCACAGAAGCTAGAGGATTCCACTTGAAATAATAAATGCATTTCTTACCATGGCTATTAATTTATAGTGCTTTTATTTACACTTAGTGTCATGAATAAATGATAATAAGAGTTCTGTCTCATTAGCTAGGAATGAACTCAATTACCACTTGAGGGGGGGACCAAAACATTAAAGAGGTGCTTCAGGCTTGATGAGTTAGTTGATTAATAATAATAATAAACTTTTATTTATATCCCGCCCTCCCCACCAGGGCAGGCTCAGGGCGGCTCACAGGACATGGCGCATGCCATGATTACAATAAAATACAATTAATACAATAAAATACAGTTAAAATGCAGTTAGATAAATAAAATTAAAACCAATATAAACTGAAGGTGCTACAGTACAATACATATATATCAAGATGGCTAGATGTCATTACCAGGATTCCACCTTAAAAGCCAGTTGAAAGAGGACAGTTTTACAAGCCCTGCGGAACTGATTGAGGTCCTGCAGGGCTCGTACCTCCTCTGGTAGCTGATTCCACCAATGGGGAGGCGTTATTGAGAAGGCCTGCTCCCTCGTTGTTTTCAGTTTGGCCTCCCTTGGTCCAGGGATTTTTAGAAGATTTTGAGAACTAGATCTCAGTGCTCTCTGGGGAACATATGGAGAGAGGCGGTCCCTAAGGTAGGCAGGTCCTCAGCCATATAGGGCTTTAAAGGTAATAACCAGCACCTTGTAATGAACTCGGTACACAATTGGCAGCCAGTGCAGTTCCCGCAGCCTAGGCTGTACATGTTCCCGCTGAGGTAGTCCCACTAACAGCCTGGCTGCTGCATTCTGCACTAGCTGCAGTTTCCGAGTTTGGTACAGGGGCAGCCCCACGTAGAGGGCATTACAGCAGTCCAACCTCAAGGTGACCGTTGCATGGATCACTGTTGCCAGGTCGTTACGTTCCAGGAAGGGGGACAACTGCCTCGCCCTCCTAAGATGGAAAAAGGCGGATTTAGCAGTGGCTGCTATCTGTGCTTCCATTGTCAAGGAAGGCTCCAGTAGCACTCCCAGGCTCTTGACCCTGCGCACTGGTATCTGTGATGCACCGTCAAAGGCTGGTAGGGAGATCTCTCCCAGCCCGCCACGACCTACGCAAAGGACCTCTGTCTTCGCTGGATTCACTTCAGCCCACTCAGCTTGAGCCAACCTGCCACGGCTTGCAACGCCTGGTCCAGGTTTATAGGGACATCGTCAGTCCGGCCGCTCATCAGTAGATAGAGCTGGGTGTCATCAGCATACTGATGGCAACCCAGCCCGTGCCTCTGGGCAATCTGGGCAAGGGGGCACATGTAGATGTTAAACAACATCGGGGAGAGAACTGCCCCCTGAGGCACCCCACAATTAAGTAGGTGTCTCTGGAACAGCTCTCCTCCAATCACCACCCTTTGTCCCCGACCCTCAAGGAAGGAGGAAAGCCACAGTAAGGCTAGCCCCCGAATTCCTGCGTTGGTGAGGCGGCGGGTCAGCAGCTGATGGTCGACCATATAGAACGCAGCCGATAGGTCTAACAACAGAAACACCGCCGAGCCACCTCGATCCAGATGTCGCCGAAGGTCATCCATGAGGGTGACCAACACTGTCTCCATCCCATGGCCCGGGCGGAAGCCGGACTGGTATGGGTCTAAGGTGGAAGCGTCATCCAGGAAACCCCATAACTGCAACGCCACAGCCCTCTCAATGATTTTGCCCAAAAAGGGCAAATTTGAGACCGGTCGATAGTGAGCCAATACAATTTAGGTTGTAATATGAAGATAAGAACATAAGAAGAGCCTGCTGGAACAGACAAGTGTCCATCTAGTCCAACTTCCTGTGCCACAGAGTCCAACCAGTTCCTCTGGAGGTCCAACAGCAGGAAATAGGGACCTCCCCCTGATGTTGTGTCCTGGAATTAGGATTCAGAAGCTGACTGTCTCTGAATGTGGAGGTTTCTCCTCAGTCACCATGGCTGGTAGCCTCTATAAACCGATGACTCTATCTAATCTTCTTTTACATCTCTCCATCCCCTCCATGACCTATTGAACTGCATCGACGCATCCTCTGCCAGAGAATTTTCACATTTTAATTCCACATTTTATTCACTTATTGTAAAAAGCATTTCCTTTGGTCTTTCCTGAATCTCCTGCGCATCAGCTTCATTGGGTGTCCTCAAGTGCTAGTATTTGGTGCATTATGAACCTCATGTCCTCCCTTAGTCGTCTCTTCTGTTAGAGAATTTGCACGCAGCAGAAGACACTGAAGGAGAGGGACAGGCAAACACAGGAATTAATAGACAAGAGAGATAACTGTATTCAATGGTAGAATGTATTACCAGGGTAGTATCCAATATTCAGAGTCGTTGCCAGGCCAGGGTCATACACAGTAATCAGTACACACTTCAGTAGATAACAGTATACACCAGTAAGTATACACAGCACGATCCAAGCACAGTAGCACAGGATCAACACAAGCAGTGTTTGCTGCCACCCAGACAGTGAGCCTCACAGTACCCACAATCCTTACAGGCAGACAGAGCAAGCTCACAGAGCTTCCCTAAATTCACACATCAATCATGCAAGCTCACCAGAGGTTGCATCAGCTCTGTGAGTCAGCACAAAGCCTAATTTCAGGTGAGGTCATTTCACCTTACCTCAGTAACAGGTAACAGCTGGACCATGTTGCAGCATGACATTGCAGAAACAACATTTACTATTACTAAGACGGAGTCAGCCAGCCATTTTAGGACTGAGTTCCAACATCTTCTATAAACTGAAATGTCCCAACTGGCATTTTCACTCTCATTCAATTCCTCTCCTTCTTGTAGTCCCCATCCTATATGCCTTTGGTCTGTGCATGTCTCATAATCCTGAGCATAGGATTTTTCTGGTTGTCAAAGAGAACCAGACACTCCTTTTTCAACAGCAGAAAAACCAGTTGAGTACAAGCCACACTTCCTAGTCTTAAGTTATTGAAGCCTAGAGAAGCCATTAATGTGATGATTTGTAGAAAAATAGGTGGTGGGGCTCATTAGCATATGCTGCCCCCCCCCCACCAGCCAAAAGCAACCCAATGTAAGAAAGGAGAGCCCCAGGTGAGCGAGGCCTGCTTGGACTGGCTGGAGATCCAGCCAACCAAAGCAGGCCTTGGTCTCCTGCCCCTTCCCCAGTCAAAAGGCCAGCAAGCCACCTGCCACCTCAAATCACATACGAAGTGGAGAAAGAGTGGTGTGGGCTTCTCTAGGGGTTAATGAGGGCTGCTGGTTTGCGTGGCAAAGCCCCTGGTGGCTGGCTGGCTGCCTGCCTGCTCTCCTAATCCAAGGATAGTTATGCAGCTGCACCTACTATTCAAGGGACAAGGTAGGTGGGGAGGCAGAGGGGGAATCCTCAGAAAGGTTCAGGAGCTGTGCTCCTGTGAGCTCCTGCTGAATCTGAGGCCTGTGTGTATATATATATATATGTTTTGCAGAAAAATAGGTGGTGGAGATAGATAGATAGATAGATAGATAGATAGATAGATAGATAGATAGATAGATAGATAGATAGATAGATAGATAGATAGATAGATAGATAGATAGATAGATAGATAGACAGATAGACAGACAGACAGACAGACAGACAGACAGACAGACAGACAGACAGACAGACAGACAGATATAGAGAGAATCTCCACATGCATATATATATGTATATTCAGATATATATCCACATATATTTGTATGTGTTCTCACATTTTACACTAATCACAAAAACGGCCTTCCTTGAAAACCCTTTTAGAACATTCCAAATCTTTCCAGCGTCTTTACAGAGCTCCATGACAGATTGCTTCCCCCTCATAGCCAATCCACTAGACTCTTAGGCATTTATGACCTCTGCCGCTGTTTGTGAACACATTTAATTCTTTTTCTTCCTCAGTTGTGTTCCTCTTCAGAGGTCCCTGAAACTGTGGCCTATGACCAATAGGAGGGGATGGAATATGGCGGTTGGTTTTTCAGATTTGCACCTGTATAGAGCCTTCAATATCTGATCACACGTATGGGGAAAAGAAGAAGAAGATTGCTGCTTTAGTGGGCTGAATCAGTGCCAGGGGAAAGCAGGGGATGTATTTGTTAAGAATGGGATGCTCTCACATTATAGAAAGTACCTCAGAATAAAGATAAGGCTTGATGCCGCGTGCTGCCTATAGCTCTCTTAACGCAGAGCTGCCCATGTTTCAAGCTGGTATTATGAATGCAGTTTCCCGTTCTAAACACAAATAAGGCAGGCACAATGCTCTATTCATGTCTTTCACGAGTTTCGTCAGACACTCTGTCCCTTGCTGTTATCTGTTATTAAAATCTTGGTAGTTTATAGCCTTTCTTCTTCTTCTTGGAAAACGTCATTTCAGTCTATTCTTTTGGGATAAAAAGCTTCCACTCCAACGTTGCTGCAATCTTTTCCCCTGAGGCTTCCTATGAAAGCTCTAGGATGCTTTGAAGCCATGCCAGGCTCACCCTGTTTCAGTCCTCTTTCACGTGAAAGAGCTTCGAGGTGAGGCCTCCTTTACAAAGCTTTTGCCAGGCCGAAAACCCCATGAAGGGGAACAGAAAAGTTTAACACCCGGATGTTCTGAGCTTTTAGAGCAAACTTTTTTGGTGATCAGAGCATGCGAACAAATTGGAGTTGCGTCATTGGCTTTCTTGTGGCTACTCAGCGTTGTGCGCAGAAAATGGATTGGAGTCCCCTGAACATTGGTTAGATTTCAGATTCAAGTGTTTTGAATCTCCCTGAGGCCATTCTCCCCTCCCCACCTTCTTTATGGATCTGACATTTTAAGGGGCTGTTTTTTCTTGGCTAAAGAGCCAGCAGGTTGTAGCCACAGAGTCTTGGATTAGATTCTGGGAGACTAAGTTTCAATGACCCACTTTGTCAGAACTTGGACTAACTTCAGACGAGTCCAATACTTGTTACAAGTTAGGATCTTTATTGAAGAACTACAGTACTAGAGCGACTCAATAACAGTAATGACAACTCCTGGCAGTTGGTTACATTTTATGCCATCAGTAAAGCACAATAAAGCAATCATTCACACGGTTTCAAACAAGCATTTCTTCTTCCCAGACTCCGTTATCAGAAAGGAGGATGCCCCCCTGTTGTGAAGGCCAAACGGCCTGTCTTCAAAGGGCACCTGTGGATGTTAAGCAGAGACTATCTGTCACCTGCCCTACTGCCCTAAATATTTGGCATAGCACAGGGGCCAGGGTTAATTGCAGTGGTCAAGCACTCTATGTTATTACTAAGGTACAGCATGGAGTCGGTTTGGCTAAGGCACATAAAGCAAAAGTTACAAGTTCTGACACACTTTGCTGTGGAAACTCACTGAGTGACCTTGGACAGTGGAGGGAGGGAGGGTGGCTCAGTGGTAGAGCATCTGCTTGGTAAGCAGAAGGTCCCAGGTTCAATCCCCAGCATCTCCAACTAAAAAGGGTCCAGGCAAATAGGTGTGAAAAACCTCAGCTTGAGACCCTGGAGAGCCGGTGCCAGTCTGAGTAGACAATACTGACTTTGATGGACCGAGGGTCTGATTCAGTATAAGGCAGCTTCATATGTTCATATGACCATCATGGAGGGGATAAGATAAAATGGACATGAGGAAAACCGTGTTCTAAGCTGTTCTGTGTTCCCATCAGGGAGAAAAATTGTAATAGATATCTAAATAGAACATGGTGTATTGGCCTTTTGGGTTCCATTCTCAGTGTTATAGTTTACGTGTTTAAACAATTTTATTAATAACATATGGTAACAATGTCTGTTTATATCATTGCTATCCTTAACCCATATGATATTTTCTAATCCCCCCTCCCTCCGTTACGAGACGCCCGCCGAAGTTATATACTTGAGTTCACTTCTAAAGATACCCTAAACCAATCAAAGTTCAATTTCTCCCTTTTCTCATACTCATTATTAAAAAATTGACCAATGTCTTTTTACATTCTACTCTTTTTCTATGGTGACTTATGGCGATCATATGAATTAATGAAAAGAAATCCTATCATTAACAATGCACTGAGAATCAATGTCAGATGGCCAAGAGTTCTTCAGTATTTAAGTTGTGGTTGAGATGTGGTGTCCTGAAGAAGGGAACGTTAGAAGCCCACAGAAGTAATGGTGAAAAGTTCCATCAAGTCACAGTTGACTTGTGGTGACATATGAACATATGAAGCTGCCTTCTACTGAATCAGGCCCTCGGTCCATCAAAGTCAGTCTTGTCTACTCAGACTGGCAGCGGCTCTCCAGGCTCTCAAGCTGAGATTTTTCATGCCTACTTGCCTGGACCCTTTTTACTTGGAGATGCCGGGGATTGAATCTCGGACCTTCTGCTGACCAAGCAGATGCTCAACCACTGAGCCACCGTCCCTCCCCTAGTGTTCCACCGACCCTGTAGAGTTTCAAGGCAAGAGACATTCAGAAGAAGTTTGCCGCTGCCCGCCTCTGTGCTGCAACCCTGGATTTTCTTGGTGCTCTCCCTTCCAAATACTAACCAGGGCTGACCCTGCTTAGTTTCCGAGATCTTACAAGATGCGGCTGGCTTGAGCTATTGTGTTCAGGGCAATCACTGAAGTAATCTATTAAAAAAAATAGCAAATTTGCCTGCAACTTTTAATAAAGGGACATTAACATTTAGGGAAGCTGAATGATTCTCTCAAGTGGGGAGTAAAGGAAATAATGAGAATTTCATTCTCCGATAACAGCTGAGAGAAAATAATTGAACAAACCTGCAACTACAGGTTACACTCCTGAGGTAGCAGCAATTAGTAGAACGTAGCGACAACTGGAAACTGACCAAATCAAGAGTGCCTACTGGAGAGATTGCAAACCTTGCGAACTCGCTTGAGCCAATCAACAGCCAGCTTTCCTCGTTTGTCCCCTACACGCAGCGAGAGGAACCTGGCCCTTCCTGCTCATTCTCCCTTCCAATTTCTCTTTGATCCGAATGGCGTCAATTAGAAACTGATTCCAAATGCACAAAAAGAGGAGAAGAAACAGATTGCTGGGTTTTACAGAGCAACTGGGTAAGCAGGAATTAAGATCATTTATCTGCACAAAATTACTTCCCCCGAGCAACTGGAATTCTGCATGGAAAGGGGTGAAGGTAAAGAATAATTTGTCAAGACAACTGACAACTGACTCTTCTGCCCATCCATCAGAATAGAAGTGCTAAACTCCCTTCCAGGTATGAAGCTTGGGATATTACTGACCTCTTCATATAGATAAACCTCTGTTATTCTAAAAATCATATTCATCCACCCACCCATTCATCCATCCCTCCACCCATCCACTCACCCACCCAAATCCAGCCATCCACCCAAATCCATCCATCTATCCACCCACCCACCCACCCATCCATAAGAATAACAGCCCTTTGAGTGAGCATTTGAACTCAGATCTTTCAGACCCAAGTCCAGCACTCCAACAATTGTACCCCACTGAGATTTATTATGTCAAAGCACGCTACTATTTGCTCCAAATCAGAAACATTTGTAAATGTCCTTAAACGTTGCTTTTTCTTCTTATTGGATTTTCATTTTAAATCAAAGGTTGACATTGAAATTTAACACTGAAATTGAACCAAGAGATGAATGATGGAAGTTAAGCACCAGCAATGTATCCCATTGCAAAAGCTGACAGACAGAAGGTACTCACTCCTGCTACGACATGTCAGTTGTCAAATGTGATCCAATATTGACAGCTACAATAAAACTCATCAGACGCCAAGAGCTCATCAGATGCAAAATGAATTGAAAATGATCAGAAAGTATTCACACACCCAGAGAATAACTGCTACCAAAATTCACATAGATAATTTGTAGGCAGAGGAAGACACAACATAAGAACATAAGAGAAGCCATGTTGGATCAGGCCAACGGCCCATCAAGTCCAACACTCTGTGTCACACAGTGGCAAAAAAATTTATATACACACATACACTGTGGCTAATAGCCACTGATGGACCTGTGCTCCATATTTTTATCTAAACCCTTCTTGAAGGTGGCTATACTTGTGGCCGCCACCACCTCCTGTGGCAGTGAATTCCACATGTTAATCACCTTCACAACAGTGAGGTAGGTTGAGATAAAACTGGGAAGTCAATTATAGTGAGAACGAATGATGGAAATTCAACTTCAAGCTTAGTGGTTCTTCAAGGAGGCAGAACTTTCTGGGCTGGCTGTTGGAGTGGGAAGTGACCATCCTGGCACCCTTCTTCATGAGTCAGTGGTTAGTCTCAGGTGCTGCTGTCACTCCCACCTATGACGCTGCCCTCTCCTGAGTCAGGCCCTGGGTCCATCAAGGTCAGTACTGTCTACTCTGACCGGTAGCAGCTCTCCAGGTTCTCAGGCATATAGAAGTCTTCCACATCACCTACTTCCCTTTCCTTTGAACTGGAGATGTCCAAGATTGAATCTGGGACCTTCTCAGCAGAATGCAGTTGCTGTACTATCGAGCCGTGGTCTGACTCCAAGTTCCTTCAACCCTTTGTTGTTTGTCCATCAGTCAAAAGCCCCTACTTGTTTGTCTCCTCAGCATCTAATTCAGGGATATCAAACATGCGGCCCGTGGGCTGGATCAGGCCCAAAACGGTTCCTATCAGGCTCACAAGCAAGTCTACTTCCTTCTTCTTCTCTCTCTTGCTTCCTTCTGCATCACAGCTTGCTTTGGCAGGATTTTTCAATCACACAGGAGCTGCAGAGCAAAGTCTCTGTTTTCTCCATTGGCTGAGGCTCCTCCCTTGGGGAGGAAGGGGAGGGGAAGGATTATTGTTAATTTTAATAAATTGTAAATTGTAATGTATTTTATGTTGTGAGCCGCCCTGAGCCTGCCCCGGCGGGGAGGGCGGGATAGAAATAAAAAAGTTATTATTATTATAAGGAGAGGGTTTTTATTTAAAAAGTCTTTAATGGTGTTTGTCTGTGTCCTTTATAAAGTTTATATTTCTGTTACCTGGCATTATATTTTAAGATATGCATGGCCCAGCCCAACATAGTCACATTTATGTCAGATCCAGCCCTCATAACAAATGAATTCAATGCCCCGATCTAATTCTTATCCTTTGCCAGCATTCCTAACCTTTTCTTCTGAGAGGTCCACTTACTGTTATTGTTCAGTTTGGTGTAGTGGTTAAGTGCACGGACTCTTATCTGGGAGAACCGGGTTCGATTCCCCACTTCTCCACTTGCACCTGCTGGAATGGCCTTGGGTCAGCCATAGCTCTTGTAGGAGTTGTCCTTGAAAGGGCAGCCTCTGGGAGAGCTCTCTCAGCCCCACCCATTTCACAGGGTGTCTGTTGTGGGGGAAGGAGATAAAGGCGATTGTAAGCCGCTCTGAGACTCTGATTCAGAGAGAAGGACGGGGCATAAATCTGCGGTCTTCTTCCCTGTTTCCCCTGCTAGATCGGGACTGAGAAGAGAGCAAATGCCCTTTAGCTCCACTTGGAGCCCAGATTTCAAAAGCTAAGCTTGTGCCCATGGGTCGTTCCCAACTGCAGGTGAGCAAAATCAATCTTTGGCTGCCCTCGACTCATTTCAACCGGGCCAGCTGTGACTCTGTGAATCGGAGGCCAGCAGCCGTGGCCAATTACACCAAATTCACATTTGCTCCGGTTTTAATGACGGTCATAATTCTCCGCTTAATTTACAGCTCTTTCCTTTGCTGCAAAAACATACAGGACATTTATAAAGCTGCCTTTATGCCATCTGAGCTGGATTTTTTTAAAAAAAACACACAGTTAATATCAATACCAAGCAGGAACTAAAAGTCCGTTCCATATGCTTAAATACATCCTGGAGGGGAAACCTTTGTCCGGAGGGCGAGCTTGGAAGCAGGGGGCACTGAGGAAATCCATATGCTTCTTTAATTAAAAAGTGAAGAGGGGGGAAAAACCCAGCACATCTAATTGTTTTGCTGATTTCTATGCAGTTCACATGCTGGAGGTTAGATCAAGGATACACAGTGCGTGGTAGAATGCTGAGCATCTTCTTTGACACATAAATTGACATTTTTTTCATACATTCTGCTAGCAAGTCTGAATTCTCTTCAACAGTGAACACTGCAATATAAAAACATAAGAGAAGCCATGTTGGATCAGACCAATGGCCCATCCAGTCCAACACTGTGTCACACAGCGGCAAAAAAAAAACAAGTGCCATAAGAAGGGGCTAGAAGCCCTCCCACTGTGCCCCCCACAAGAACCAAGAATACAGAGCATCACTGCCCCAGACAGAGAGTTCCAACAATACGCTGTGGCTAATAACCACTGATGGACCTCTGCTCCATATGCTTATCCAATCCCCTCTTGAAGCTGTTTATGCTTGCAGCTGCCACCACCTCCTGTGGCAGTGAATTCCACATGTTAATCACTCTTTGTGTGAAGAAGTACTTCCTTTTATCAGTTCTAACCCAAATGCTGAGCAATTTCATTGAGTACCCAGGAGTTCTCGTATTGTGAGAAAGGGAGAAAAGTATTTCTTTCTCTACCTTCTCTATCCCATGCATAATCTTGTAAACCTCTATCATGTCACCCCACAGTTGACGTTTCTCCAAGCTAAAGAGCCCTAAGTGTTTTAACCTTTCTTCATAGGGAAAGTGTTCCAACCCTTTAATCGTTCTAGTTGCCCTTTTCTGCACTTTTTCCAATGCTATAATATCTTTTTTGAGGTGCGGTGACCAGAATTGTATACAGTACTCCAAATGAGGCCGCACCATTGATTTATACAGGGGCATTATGATACTGGCTGATTTGTTTTCATTTCCCTTCCTAATAATTCCCAGCATGGTGTTGACCTTTTTTTATTGCAATCACACACTGTCTTGACATTTTCAGTGAGTTATCTACCACGACCCCAAGATCTCTCTCTTGGTCAGTCTCTGCCAGTTCACACCCCATCAACTTGTATTTATAGGTAGGATTTTTTGTCCCAATGTGCATTACTTTGCACTTGGCCACATTGAACCTCATCTGCCATGTTGATGCCCACTCACCCAGCCTCAACAGATCCTTTTGGCGTGCCTCACAATCGTCTCTCGTTCTCACCATCCTGAACAATTTTGTGTTATCTGCAAGCTTTGCCACTTCACTGCTTACTCCCAACTCCAAATCATTACAATAAACGAATCAGAGGCAGAAAGCACTGCCAAGTTGCAGCTGACATGGCAACCCTGTAGATTTTTCAAAACAAGAGACATTCAGAGGTGGGTTGCCATTACCATTGTGTTGTGACCCTGGACTTCTTTGGTGGTCTCCCATCCAAATACTAAGGGACAATCCTGCTTTGCTTCCATGGTCTGATGGGATTGGCTATCCAGGACTATACCAATTTAGACTGTGAGCTGTAGAATCACATACAAAACTTCCATACACATCGGAAACCCCAGATTCACCTCCTCCCCATGATGTTAATTTTGGATGCATTTGACATCTTCTGTTGCAAAGGCATTCAACCACACAATATCCTTGGCAGTCCAGCTACTTCATCGGTGACATAGGTAAGGAGGTGGCACCACTTAATTGGGCCCTCATGGCAGCTGGCCTCAGTCTCAGCTCTGGCTACCAGGCAACTGTGATAATATAGCCAGCTGTGAACTGGGAAATACTTGGAGATTGTGGGAGGTAGAGCCTGAAAAGGGTGGAGTTTGTGGAGGGGAGGGATTTCCATAAAGTATAATGCCCTAAAGTCACCTTCCAGAGCAGGCATTTTCTCCAAGTGAACTGATCTTTGTCATTTGATCAGTTGAAATAGCAGGAGATCTCCAGCCACCAGCTGAAAGTTGGCAACCCTAAACTGTACTTGGCCCAGTATCAACACTGGCCTCCATCCCCCACTGGTTACTAGAATTGGCAACCATTCAAGTGGGACCAACCCTGTGCCAGTGGTGGCCTCAGTTGAACTGGGCTAGACTTTTCCTAAGGAGAGGCTGCTGGGGAGGGGGAGGGGAGGGAAAGCTGAAGTCAGGGGAGCAGATAAGAAGTGGAAAAGGGGGAGAGGCTATAGGAGCAGCCAGGGAAGGGAAAGTAGAAGTAGTAGGAGGGAGAGAGAAATTTGATGCTCTCCACAAGTCTCCCACTTGTTCAATCATGATACCAATGCATGAATGAGCAGCATACATGGATGTGGGATAGGCAAGTGTAAAACAATTCCTAACACAGGTATGTGATATATTAGTCTAAAACAAGGGTTATTGCTGCACATTCCACTATAGAAATCATTTTAAGTGACAATTGCAATAACGTTTTCTTGGTCATCTTTCTTGTGTATTTGAACCGATTGACATTATATGAGCTCTGTTTTTGCTTTTTTTTTTAAACCACAAGTGCAACTTCTGATCCGTATTAAAGGATCCAACCTTCAAAACATCCATTATGAATCCCTTGTGAGCAAATTCCTTTCATATTGTGTGTAGGCTATTTCATGTCTGTCCCAGTTAAAAAAATAAATCTGTGCAAGAGTACTTGATGCATTTATGGTGAACAGAATTTCCCAAATCTGCAGAAAATGTAAGAAGCCATCTTCATGAGGGTAGCCAACGTTCCCAAAAGCACCATCTCATACTGATCACCACACCTATCACAGAATATACAATTGTTCCATTAACTGCAGGCCATATATTCTGACATGTTTCTTCTCACTGCTTTCTCAGCATTCCTCCAAAAAAAAGAACAAACCCTCAAGTGGGCATAGCTTCTTCTTCCTTCCTTGCTTATTCTCACTATACCCAAGTTCCCCAGTTAGCTTTATGGTAGAGCGAGGATTGGAAATGGGGTCCCCACAGTCCAACAATCTAACTATTGCACCAATTGACTCACAGATTCTACTTCAGGAATTTCACAGTATAAAAACATAAGAGACGCCATGTTGGATCGGGCCGATTGGCTGTCTATGTCACGAGCGCCTCTCGCCATGAATCTGTGGGGAGAAGACTGATATTTATGTGTAACCTGTGATAACCTTTGGGTTCCACTTAGCTGCTACACTGGTCTGTTATGCGTGCAATGTTTCGTGTATCCACTTCAACCCTGAGAACTAGCATGGAATATCTCCACCAGAGTTATCTGGTTTGCAGAGACTTCCATGGTTTTGTTTCTGCTTGGCTAGAGGGGCTTGAGTTACCTAAAGGGGTGAGGATGGTGATTGGTAGTTTTTGCCACTTAGCATTTGAAGTACGTAACAGTCAGATCCAAGGTATATCTGTATGGGCAGGAGCCATTGACTTTAGTTTCAGCAAGACATGCTTGCCTGCCATGTCTTTGCTCATTCAATAAACAACAAAGGGAGGGACAGTGGCTCAGTGGTAGAGCATTTGCCTGGGAAGCAGAAGGTCCCAGGTTCAATCCCCAGCATCTCCAAAAAAGGGACCAGGGAAATAGGTGTGAAAAACCTCAGCTTGAGACCCTGGAGAGCCGCTGCCAGTCTGAGAAGACAATATTGACTTTGATGGACCCAGGGTCTGATTCAGTAGAAGGCAGCTTCATAAAGGAGTGTTGATTGGTGAAGAACTTCCAGTACTTGACAGTCTCATCTAACACTTTGTGTCACACTGTGGCCAAAATCCAGGTTCCCTCAGGAGGTCAACCATTGGAGCAATAGTAGCATTTCCAAGTGCACAGAGTGTTGTGCTAAGAACATAAGAGAAGTCATGTTGGATCAGGCCAACGGCCCATCCAGTCCAACACTCTGTGTCACACAGTAGCCAAAAAACCCAGGTGCCCTCAGGAGGTCCATCAGTGGGGCCCAGGACACTAGAAGTCCTCACACCATTGCCCCTCCCAAGCACCAAGAATACAGAGCATCACTTGCCCCAGACAGAGAGTTCCAACAATACACTGTGGCTAATAGCCACTGATGAACCTCTACTCCTTATGCTTATCCAGTCCCCTCTTGAAGCTGTCTATGCTTGTAGCTGCCACCACCTCCTGTGGCAGTGAATCCCACGTGTTAATCACCCTTTGGGTGAAAAAGTACTTCCTTTTATCCGTTCTAACCCGACTGCTCAGCAATTTCATTGAGTGCCCTCGAGTTCTTGTATTGTGAGAAAAGGAGAAAAATAGTTCTTTCTCTGCCTTCTCTATCCCATGCATAATCTTGTAACCCTCTATTATGTCACCCCTGAGTTGATGTTTCTCCAAGCTAAAGAGCCCCAAGTGTTTTAACCTGTCTTCATAGGGAAAGTGTTCCAACCCTTTAATCATTCTAGTTGCCCCTTTCTGCACTTTTTCCAATGCTGTAATATATTTTGAGGTGCAGTGTCCAGAATTATACCCAGTACTCCAAATGACTCCAAATGTGTTGATACAACATGCGCAACGCCCACAGCTATAGCTGCAGGTAGGGTCTCTTTTGAGTTCTCTTTGGAGGAAAGCCTGTGTGGAACAAGTTAAATGGACTCTATTGGACTTCACAACAGGGTGAGATAGGACTTCATTGAGAAAGCAAGTGGAAATATCCACTGAAATTAATTCTGCCCCCAGATTGTTTAGAGCTCCGTGAGAAATTTCTAAGGTCATATTTAAAATCCTGCAAACGGGTTTCATCTTCATTACAATGAAAGCATTATGGAAATGGAGAATATCTAAAAGGGCAATCAGAACCGAAACTTGGAGACCATAGTTATTCAAAACCATTAGCATCTCTCGGTTCATCATCTTTGGGAAGGAAAAAAAGAAGGGGGTAAGCATGCCATAATGAAATATGCACTCCTCTGAAGGGAATACAGCAGGATAATTGATACAAGATCATTTGCACGGGTGTCAAACTGAAGAGCAAGAGGGCACATAATTTGGCCAAGAAACTTAATTCACTTAAAAAAAAAGATCTCGCAAGGCCTATTTTGCACACCAAGCAGTTCATAAATAAAACAGCACCATTTTAAGACAACGGTTGGAAATTTTAGACCAGCAGAATTTTTTTTTTAAGGAATAACAGCTTCATTTGAGTAATTTATTGGTTATCAAAAGGCTTTTCGGGAAACATCAGAATTCTACAGAAGCTTATGGGGACGAGGAGAGTTCTTGGTGAGAAAAACTGTAAGAAGGAGGAAAGTTTTCCTAAAAAGGCAGTTTGCCTACTATATTGTACATATAGATTTCCATCACATCAGTTGACTTATAGAATCATAGAGTTGGAAGGGACCTTCAGGGTCATCTAGTCCAACCCCCTGCACAATGCAGGAAACCCACAAATACCTACCCCAAATTCACAGGATCATCGCTGTCAGATGGCCGACTAGCCTCTGTTTGAAAACCTCCAAGGAAGGAGAGCCTACCACCTCCCGAGGAAGCCTGTTCCACTGAGGAATTGCTCTAACAGTCAGAAGTTCTTCCTAATGTTGAGTCGGAAACTCTTGATTTAATTTCAACCCATTGGTCCTACCTTCTGGGGCCACAGAAAACAATTCCACACCCTCCTCTATATGACAGCTCTTCAAGTACTTGAAGATGGTGATCATATAACCTCTCAGCTGCCTCCTCTCCAGGCTAAACATCCGCAGCTCCTCCAACTTTTCCTCATAGGACTTGGTCTCCAGAGCCCTCACCATCTTCGTCACCCTCCTCTGGACCCATTCCAGCTTGTCTATATCCTTCTTAAAATGTGATGCCCAAAACTGAACACAATACTCCAGGTGAGGTCTTACCAGAGCAGAGTAAAGCGATACCATCACATCAGGTGATCTGGACACTATACTTCTGTTGGTACAGCCTGAAATTGCATTTGCCTTTTTAGCCACCGCATCACACTGTTGACTCATATTCAGCATATGATCCACTAGAAGAAGAAGAAGATATTGGATTTATATCCCGCCCTCCACTCCGAAGAGTCTCAGAGCGGCTCACAATCTCCTTTACCTTCCTCCCCCACAACAGACACCCTGTGAGGTGGGTGGGGCTGGAGAGGGCTCTCACAGCAGCTGTCCTTTCAAGGACAACCTCTGCCAGAGCTATGGCTGACCCAAGGCCAATCCAGCAGGTGCAAGTGGAGGAGTGGGGAATCAAACCTGGTTCTCCCAGATAAGAGTCCGCACACTTAACCACTACACCAAACTGGCACTAAGACCCCTAGATCCTTTTCGCGCATGCTACTGCTAAGACAAGTCTTAGACTTATGATGACCGTTTCCTTGGCGGCAGGCCTGTAGGTAACCAGGGGCCCACAGGGTCTGGCTCCCTGGCAGCTTTTTGGGGCCCCTCACCCCCCATCCCAGGGCTGCCCCTCTCCCTCCCCCTCCAGTGCAATTTAATTGCACAAGAGGGGCACCCAAAATCAGCCGCTACCTGTCCCACACTATTAAAAAGGCAAGTCAAACATCTTATTGGCTGGCTCTAAATCTCATGGGGGAGGAAGAGGGTTAGCCCCCAGCCTCTCCAGCTTCCTGCTCTCACCCCCATGGCTCCATCCCCCATGGCCCTCCCATGGCCCCCTCCCCCTGCGGTCCCTAGCTACGGGGCTATTTGGTGGTCTCCCTTCTGAATTCTGACCCTGCTTAGCTTCTCATGTCTGATGAGATGAGGCTGCAGCATAATCCGCTGAAGTCCTCCCTGTCCCCACACTCCCTCCTTAGGTTCCACCTCCAAAACTCTAGGATTTTCCCAACTTGGAGATGACAACCCTGTCACCACCATTTTTTTTTTTTTTGCCTTCAATAATCAACCACAGTGGGCATTGTGGGCATTCCTGGGCATTGTGTACACTCAGCAACCTGAACAGGCCAAGCTAGTATCATGAGAGCCAGTTTGGTGTAGTGGTGAAATGCGCAGATTCTTATCTGGGAGAACGGGGTTGGATTCCCCGCTCCTCCCCTTGCAGCTGCTGGAATGGCCTGGAGTCAGTCATAGCTCTCCCGAAGTTGTCCATGAAAGGACAGATTTCTGTGAGAGCTCTCTCAGCCCCACCCACCTCACAGGTTGTCTGTTGTGGGGCAAGAAGATATAGGAGATTGTAAGCTGCTCTGAGACTTCTTGGGCTAGTGAAGTTTGGGATATAAATCCAGTCGTTTCCTCCTCCTCCTCCTCTTCTTCTGTTTCTTCGTTGTCTTCATCTTCGTCTTCGTCTTTATTGATTATCAAAAGGCTTTGCCAATAAATTGTGCCCTACAAGCTCCTTAATCCTTCACAAGGCTTCCACGATAGGTACACAAGTGTTCATTGAGAGGTGGGGTGATGGTTCGCCCTACAAGCTCCTTAATCCTTCACAAGGCTTCCACGATAGGTACTCAAGTGTTCATTGAGAGGTGGGGTGATGGTTCACTTTGACAATTCACACTAGGCTGGAGAGAGGAGAAGTTTCTGTGGGTAACGGAAGCCCCACATCTCTAATTTATAACAGTCTTACAAAGTACTGGAAGAAACGTTCTCTTGCGGATATACCTGGGTAAGAATGCTCCTTGTGGGGGGGAAAAATGATTTTAAATTGCAGCCAGACCTGTCATAATGATGAAGACATGGTGACTCACCCTTTGAAAATATTTGTTTTAGAAGAGTCGTTCTTCAAATCTGCCTAGCACCGATCGGAGCACAGGAGTCCCTTGACAATTGCAGTCAAAGTGAAGAGGAATCTGCTACTAGTTATATAAGCAAATCTGAATCCGGATTTCCCACAATGCCCTAGGGACAGAATCCATAGAAGCTGAGTTGGGTAGTGGGACCTTAGTGGTGGAACGGCATATGTTTCTCCGCATTAGATGGAGCCCTGAAATGTAGATGCTGGAAAGCTTGGGTGGCAAATTCTTGATTGTCTTGGCGGTTGATTAGCATTTCCAATTATCACATTTTTTGAATGTCAACCTCTTTTTTGGAATAGAGAGGAGCATTTTCTCCCTCGCCATTTTTATAGTGGCATTAAACCACGTGTAATTGAAAATGCTGGCAGGTGGAACTCCAGGGAATTGCCTGGGGAACGTTTTCAAGTCTGGGCTGTTACTTTTTTTATGACATGCTGCCTTAATGCAAAACATCCTTCTGCCTGAAGGAAGCTGGCATAATCTCTTCCCAGGGCTCATAAAAGGGAATATTTCCTCCTTCCCTACTTCTGAGCTGTGTGAAGTTGCAAGGGCAAAGCTATGGGGCTTCATTCCCTTGAGATGAGAAATCATTGCACGCTTGTGGTATATTGCTTATTTTACAAATATCCAGCAGGCCATGGATCCCCAGGAAACGATTTGGGGAGCTGCCCCGAAGGGTTGCTCCCAGTTCTCACAAGAATTGCATTATATGTAACACTCTAACAGGCACCAGGATTGAGAGCCAGTTTGGTGTAGTGGTTAAGTGCGCGGACACTTAACTGGGAGAACCAGGTTTGATTCCCGCCTTGAGTTAGCCATAGTGTTGTAGGAGTTGTCCTTAAAAGGGCAGCTGCTGTGAGAGCCCTCTCAGCTCCATCCACCTCACAGGGTGTCTGTTGTGGGGGGAGAAGATATAGGAGATTGTAAACTGCTCTGAGTCTCTGATTCAGAGAGAAGGGCAGGGTATAAACCTGCAGTCTTCTTCTTTACCCACTGTTCCATCTGAAATAAATAGGAAAACTTGGGCTATTTTTATGTGTCTCTTCTTCTTCTCCTTCCCAACAGTGAGGGAGATCTCTCTCTCTCTCTCTTATTTATGTTATTACATTTATCTCCCTCCCTCACCTAACAGGCTCAGGGTGGCTAACAACACTCTATCTATCTATCTATCTATCTATCTATCTATCTATCTATCTATCTATCTATCTATCTATCTATCTATCTATCTATCTATCATCGTCTGTCTGTCTGTCTCTGTCTGTCCATCCATCCATCTACCATCTAGTTAGCTCTCATCTAGCTAGCTAGCTGTATCTATGTATCTGTCTGTCCGTCTATCTATCTATCTATCTATCTATCTATCTATCTATCTATCTATCTATCTATCTATCTATCTATCTATCTATCTGTCTGTCTGTCTGTCTGTCTGTCTGTCTGTCTGTCTGTCTGTCTGTCTGTCTGTCAGTCAGTCAGTCAGTCAGTCAGTCAGTCAGTCAGTCAGTCAGTCAGTCTGTCTGCCTGCCTGCCTTTAACTTTTCCAATAATAATTGTCTCTTCCAGCTATTTTTGTTTATAACATGACAAAAGTACAACCACCTCAGTTTAGTCATTTTAACTTCTAGCGACTGTTTAGGCTTGAATTTAGGCTAGAACCCACTTATTTGCTCTTGTTTTTTATGGTCTGCAAATGTCTGACAGTTGCCGGAGTCTTTGACGTCTTTATTTCAGAATCAGAATCTAAACTGAGTATTTCCAGTCGGAGGACCATTATTTTGTTTTTCCATATTTCTTGGCACGACGTTGTGAAGATTTTGATGGAATCCTTTTCTGTTGCTTGGAATAGCTCTATCGATATCCCACCTACTGCTGGTGAATTGTTTCTTCCACTTGTTTTCCGTTCAGGTTTCACTTTGTTTTCTAAAACTGTAGGTTCTTCTTAAAAAGAAAAAAAATCTGTCATCCCTTCATCTCTTCTGTATAGTTCTTCAGTGTATTGTTCTCACCTTTTCTCGGTTTTGTCCTGTTCAATTAATGTATTTTTGTGTTGAACTTTCAGCATGCCTAACTGTGGTTTAAATTTCCCTTTGATATTGATATTGATTTGATATTGAGAGGAGCAGCAACTGAGAAAAGATCATATCAGTACACTACCCGCACTTCAGTGATCAAATTCTCCAAAGGAATCATCCTGCTGTAATGAAATCTGATTGACACTCTAAGCTGTGCTTTTCAGCTGGCCGACTGTTTACAACAAGAAACCAGTGGAAAGAGCAAATACTTACAAGCCCGCTGCATGAAAAATATTCATTTTTGTGCTTCAGACTTTGTCACATTGAGCTAATGTCCAAGTAGAAAATGAGTAAGGGGTAAAGTGGTTCTTATTCAAATTATAGGGGCTTTGAACAGAAAGCCTGGAAATATTAACCTACTAGAGATGGGCAGCCCAATCCAGACATAAGTGGCGGCCGGCCGTGGCATAGCTGCCGCGCTGCTAGTAGACTTCCTGAGGAATTTGGCACTCTGGAAGAAGAAGATATTGGATTTATATCCCACCCTTCACTTCGAAGAGTCTCAGAGCGGCTCACAATCTCCTTTACCTTCCTCCCCCACAACAGACACCCTGTGAGGTGGGTGGGGCTGGAGAGGGCTCTCCCAGCAGCTGCCCTTTCAAGGACAACCTCTGCCAGAGCTATGGCTGACCCAAGGCCATGCTAGCAGGTACAAGTGGAGGAGTGGGGAATCAAACCTGGTTCTCCCAGATAAGAGTCCGCACGCTTAACCACTACACCAAACCGGCTCCTCTGTGTTGGAGCCCCACCTGAAAAATGGAGATAGAGATCAAGAGCACCTTCAGGGGCAGCGGCTGGAAGAGCAGGCTGCATTTCAGCCGGGTGCTCTCTTAACGGCTCTGACCCACCTCCCCGCAATGGGGCAGCTGCCACACATATACACCCCATGCCCTGCCAGGGGTTGGGAATGCGGCAGAGGGCAGACCAAGAGAAGGGAGCAGGCGGCAGCACAGGGGAGAAGGGTCAGCAAATGCCCCCTGTCGGAGCCCACTGCCTGGTTCAAGTGCCAGAGACGCTCGCACATCAAGCGGTCAAGAGCAAGGGGAGGGGGAGGGCAGGGGAGGGGACAGTGGAACTTATCTAGCCATGGACGACATTCCTCTCATGCAGAGCCTCCGGGAGCCTGGAACCTGTGGAATCCTGGAAACAAGAGCAGTTAGCCCCAGGGGAGAGACCTCTCTCTTCCCTCGCAAGTTAAAGTTACTGTCAAAGCACCCGCATAGTGCAAAACCCATCACCAACGAGCCTGTCTGTCCCTCACTCTAAGTCTGTATGGCTGGGAGCTTGCCGGCAAAATAGCAGTGTGTCCCATAGGCATTCGTTGCAACCAAAAACAAAGTTCGCCTCTGCCACTGCAGAAGCTCACAAATCCCTTTGACGTTGCACCTCTCGTGGGGGGGGGTTGGCATGTCATGGGCCAAACTTCTCAAGAAGCAGTCTAAGCCTGGCCATGCCCCCAACTGCTCCTCCTCCTCCACCTGAATGCTGTACTCCACCTCACTTCCGCCTGTGCTCGGGCACAGCCCTCAGGCGCTGCAGCCCTCAGGCGGAGCGGTGCTTGGGCAGCCCCCCGCCCGCGTAACTTCCGTCCACTGTGGCGGCACTGCTCATACGTCAGCGCACACCCTTCTTATGCCCACATAGCGGCTCGTCTGCTCCCAAAAGACTTTCCACCCACCTTCTCTGGATTGTGCTGTAAATCCATTTTTAAAAGCCAGCATAAAGAGCTGAGATTTCACAAGAATTGCAATAGATGTAAACCTGCACTCTAATGGGCACAGTGATTGAAAGGTCTTGATGGTTCCTACTGGTGGCTAAAGGGGTAGGGGTTGAGCTGGGATTCACATTGAAAACAAAAAATGAGGTTCTGAATAGGCACATGAATAGGCAACATTCATGTTGTGTTGTGTTCTGATAAGGGATGGAGTATATTTAAAATGCAGCCCCTGAAATATCCTGAGACCCATTTTATGCTTTTACAGAGTGATCATTTTTATGGCATTCTTCACATTAAGAGTTTTTTTGGGTCTAGGAATTATTGCAGGTATTGTCACACCCTATACAACCATCACCATAATTGTTCTCAATTTTGTAGAATGTGTTCCACCGCAGAATGTAAAACGATCCTAGGAGCACCTAAGAAATTTCACAACTGCTGCATGTATTGTAGCAGTGACTTTTGTTTTAAGTGGCATGGTGACCTGGCTGCCCAAGATGAAACAGCATGTCCCTCCAGGGCATGGTGTACAAAATGCGGTTCTCACAAGGACGTTACGCACCTGTTTGAAGAGTTTCGTGGGAGGGTCTCTACACAATGCGCTGGGAAGCTGGAGGATGGTGAAGATTTCCACAGGCTGTGTTATTTAGAACCTCTGAAACAGCCCAACGTTTTGTCAAAATACATATTTTATGATTTTGAATGCACACAAGACAACGTAGGAGGGATGCACCGGCCCAATTATGTTTTTGCTAAAGCCTTGGAGGAAGATAAAAAATGGCGAGCCAGTGGTAAATCTTGGGAATTCATTCTGTTGGATGTATCTATTGCTGAGCCAGTTTGGTGTAGAGAGACAGTTTGGTGTAGTGGTTAAGTATGCGGACTCTTATCTGGGAGAACTGGGTTTGATTCCCCGCTCCTCCACTTGCAGCTGCTGGAATGGCCTTGGGTCAGCCATAGCACTCATAGAAGCTGTCCTTGAAAGGGCAGCTGCTATAAAAGCACTCTCAGCCCCACCTACCTTACAGGGTGTTTGTTGTGAGGTGGGAAGGTAGAGGAGATTGTGAGCCACTCTGATTCAGAGAGAAGGGCAGGGTATAAATCTGCAGTCTTCTTCTTCCTGCTTGACCACACTGAACATTTCAAGTATAATGCCACATCTAAATGGGGGAGGGAGGGTTTACACCATGGCATTCTAATTTTCATCACTTGTGTGTTCCTATTACTTAGAGGGGCTTTCCCACCTTTCTGCATTTCTGCATTGATCAAGTCAATATTATATCACTGTATGCCCAGCTTATCTCCCTGCAGACATAAACTTCAGGTTTTTGTGCCAGACATACAGCAAAGTAATATTGAATTGACCACTAGAGGGTCAATTCAATGGTGTGTGCAAAAGAAAAAAAATATCTAAGAATGAAAACAGGAATGCAGAAGATCCCCTAGTCTAAATACCAAAGGCATTTCAAGAAAATCTGCTACCGTTTTGCCCTCCCCCATGCCAACTGCCAGGGAGGGGGGGAAGCCTTCCCCTTTAATGGGGAGCACAATTGAGCCTCCCCACCACCACCAATAACTGATTTTTTTGAACATTCTCTTAAAGGTAAGGTAAAGGTAAATTTATTTTTGTATCCCGCCCTCCCCCGCCGAAGGCAGGCTCAGGGCGGCTCACAGACATGGGACAACCATGATTTCAATAAAATACAATCGAGACAAAAGACAAATTAAAATACAATTAAATTACCGTTATAGATTAGGTTAAAATAGATAAAACTGCTGTTATAAGTTAATAGTTAAGGTGCTACAGTTCACAGTCATGTATAAGATGGCTAGATGGCTAAAAGTCAATTTAGCCGGGTTCTATCTTGAAAGCAAGCTGAAAGAGGATGGTTTTGCAAGCCCTGTGGAACTGATTAACCACGAGGGTCCCACTTAAAGACAAATGGCTCCCACAGAGCTGGGGAAATATCTAAATCACAGCAGAGACATTACGGATCTTAAAAAGTACTTGTTGGTCATGCTCCCCAGCTAGGAATACCAACCTGGAGACAAAATATCTTGTCTTTTAAATAGAAAACATGTGGAAGTGGGAGGCTGTAGCATTTCATGGCCTGTAGGAAAATAACGTCACCTGGTCTGTAACATCCCATTAAGGGGTTAGATAGATTCACGGAGGACAAATCCATCAGTTACTATTACCCATGGTGACTGAGGGAAACCTTCACATTTGAAGGCACGAAGCCATTGAATCCCAGAACCAGGAGGCCACTTCAGGGGAATACCTCTATGCCCTGTTGTTGACTGTCCAGAGGAACTGGTTGGCCATTATGTGAAACAGGATGCTGGACTAGATGGACCACTGGTCTGATTCAGCAGAGCCAGTTTGGTGTAGTGGTTAAGTGTGCAAACTCTTATCTGGGAGAAGTGGGTTTGATTCCCCACTTCTCCCTTTCACCTGCTGGAATGGCCTTGGGTCAGCCATAGCTCTCACAGGTGTTGTTCTTGAAAGGGCAGCTGCTGCAAGAGCTCTCTCAGCCTCACCCACCTCACCTCTGTTGAGGGGAAGGGGTAAAGGAGATTTTGACCACTCTGAGATTCAGAGTATGGGGCAGGATATGAATCCAATGTCTTCTTCTTCTCTCCTGAAGTTCTTATCAAGGGAAGGCCTCAACCTCTATGCCTTGCTGTTGGCCAATCATGGTCAACCATGTGAGACAGGATGCTGGAGTTGATGGACCACTGGTCTTATCCAGCAGGGCTTTTCTGATGTTCTTCAGTCTCTATGAAATCGATATGACATTTTTCTCCCTGCCAGTCTCTTCACTCAACATGCTTCATAGTCCTCAATGAAGAATATTATTAGGCATATTTTGGTCACTCTCCATTGGTTGAGATATAAATTGAAGGCAGAAAACAAAAACCCTCTCCAGAAGGAGGGTCTTCGTCTGCATCTATGTCTCTCAGTGTCCTCACTGTATTGCTGCTACCACCCAACAAATCTTTTTGACAGGTTTTGGCTAGAAAACCAGTTTTTGATGCAAAAGAAACTGTATTTTCCAGCTTTGGTCCTCTGATGCCAACCAGTTTATGACAAAGACAGATTATGGCCAGGTGACTTTTTTTTTTTTCATTGCTTCTGTGATGCTGGTGCCCCAGCTATAAAATCAGTTGTAAAACGAGCGCTCTGGCAAGAGATAAAAATAGAAGTGCTTCGTGCCGAGTCTGCAAGCCTTTATGATTTTCCATACTGAAGAATGTAAGGTGTCGGTTCTAAATGATTTCTCAAGTGAGGGATGCTCTTTTCTGCCGTGAAGGAAAACAATCCATTCATAGGTATGCGATACTGTTTTTTAAAAAAATGTTGCGCTGAAAAGGGATCATATCTGAAGAACGAATAATTCTTGTGAAATATTATGGAGCCGGAATTAAACTTAACTGGCTTTGTGAATAGATTTACTGTATGCTCAGTTATAAAATACCCATGACTTATCTTTTCCCCATACACTGCCATTTACAGAAAAGAAGATTATACCTAAATTCTAAGTGTTGGTTCATATCTGGGTTGACAAAAACACAACCCAATTTTAAATAAAGACCCCTGCCCCATCCCTGGGCCCTCCAGGGTTTTTGCTGTGGTTATTCAAATATGCCAGTTTGGTGTGGTGGTTAAGTGTGTGGACTCTTATCTGGGTGAACCTGGTTTGATTCTGCACTCCTCCATGTGGGCCATTGGCCTGATCTAACATGGCTTCTCTTATGTTCTTATGTGCAGCTGCTGGGTTAGCCATGACTTTTACAAGAGTTGTCCTTGAAAGGGCAGCTTCTGTGAGAGCTCTCTCAGCCCTGCCCACCTAACAGGGTGTCTGTTGTGGGGAGGAAGATATTAGAAGATTGTAAGCTGCTCTGAGTCTCCGATTCAGAGAGAAGGGCGGGGTATAAATCTGCAGTATTCTTCTTGATCATCATCATCTTCTTCTTCTTTGTTGCAATGTTAAGGTACTGTGTATAAGACATACATTAAATTTTAAATGGTGGCTGGAAGCAAATGTGGTGGGTTCTTATGATGGTTTCCCTGGGGCTGGACACTACTCCACAGGATTTTTCCTGCCAGTTTCCCACCTGGTCCATTGCAGTGACCTGCCCAACAGTCACTTTAAAAGGTTCAAAGAGACAGGAGCTGGGCTTGCATATAAATTCACCCAAGCTTGGATTGAAGTCTGAGGGATCCTGAGGTAAACTGACAAGAACACGATAGTTTGCTTTTAGAAAGATAGACAAGAGGGTAGTTTATTCAGAAAGAAGCACACCACTGGCCTGGCCTGGAGACCACTCTCATCAGGTTTCAGAAGCTAAGTAGGGTCAACCTGAGAAAGTGCTTGGATGGGAAAGCTCCAGGAAATACCAGGGCCAGGACACAAAGGCAGACATAAGAACATAAGAGAAGCCATGTTGGATCAGGCCAATGGCCCCTCCAGTCCAACACTCTGTGTCACACAGTGGCCAACCCCCCCCCCAAGTGCCATCAGGAGGTCCACCAGTGGGGCCAGGACACTAGAAGTTCTCCCACTGTGCCCTCCCAAGCACCAAGAGTACAGAGCGTCACTGTCCCGGACAGAGAGTTATAACGATAAGCTGTGGCTAATAGCCACTGATGGACCTCTGCTCCATATGCTTATCCAATCCCCTCTTGAAGCTGGCAATGCTTGTAGCCACCACCACCTCCTGGTTTCCACCACCACATCAAGCAAGTCACTTCTCTGAATGTCCAGGCCCCGCTCTGGGTTGCCAGATGGGCCATTTGCCTGATCCAATGTGGCTTCTCTTATGTTCTTAAAAGAAAGTCCAAAAGCACAAGAAAGGATTCTTTCACGTGTGCTACTAGCAGAAGATGAGTACCAAAATCGTGATGTTCTATGCTTGAATTTATCTTCGTGGGGAGGACTGGATAAAAATGGGGCCTAGGAATATAGACCGTGACCTGGAGGGTCCAAGCTAGCCTGATCTCAACAGATTTCTGAAGCTAAGAATGAGCAGCCTTGTTATTACTCGGATGGGAGACCACCAAGTAGATCCAAGGCCACAACACAAAGACAGGCAATGGCAAACCACCTCTGTTGGTCTCTTGTCTTGAAAACCCTACAGAAATCCTCTTTGACTTGATGGTATTTTTTCCACCCACACACACACACAAATCAGTGGAAAATATGGGATTTGTTTAATCTAAACATAAAAACATACCTTGGGTTTTGCTGAACAACAGCACCCCTTCACAACAGCCTAAATCAGGAGTGTCAAACATGCAGCCCGGGGGCCAACTGGATGTCATCTGCTTCCTTCTCCCGCTCTCTTGTTTCCTTCTGCGTCACAGCTTGCTTTGCCAGACTTGCTCAATCACACAGGAACTAAGGAGCAAAACCTTTATTTTCTCCATTAACGGAGGCTGCTCCTTTGGGGAGGAAGGGGGGGGGAGAGGGAGAACTTGCTTTGCCGGACTCTCTCAATCACACAGCAGAGCTACTGAACCAAACCCTTTTACTGGCTGAAGCTCCTCCCCCTCCTGGTCCCCTGGGGAAGGAAGGAAAGAGCCAGAGCTTCCTTTGCCCAATTCCTTGGATCTCATGAGAAATATTCAAAGAAAGCACCTTTAAGGCCCAAGAATGCTAATGTTTTAAACGTGTTTTATTTTCAGTTTTTTTAAAAAAATGTTGTGTTTTTCTGGGCCCTTTATAAAGTTTATATCTTTGCTACCTGGCATTACATTTTATGGCACTTGTGACCTGGCCTGACAAGGTCTCATTTATGTCAGATCTGGCCCTGGCCTAAATGATCAACCTCTTGTACATGTTTCAACACCAACTGTTATCAACACAGACTTAAGGCAACAATATCCAGTTTCAATGCTTAGACGGCTGATCTTAACATCGATATAATCTTAACTCTCTTCCCTGATGGGAAGTACAAAAACATAATTGGCTGTGTATAAAATGTCACAATTACTGTTTGCAATGTTTGTGTTGTGTCCCAGCCTGAGATGCAGCAGTCTATTTCTGTTTTGTAGTGTTCTCTTGGAAGGCTCTTTATTCTCAGCACCAGAAGTAAAACAGCTGAGTCACTGACTTTGCTAGGCTGACAATTAAATGCAATAGTGAGATTCATAATCAGAGATGCGAGAAATTCGACACAATGTATGAGCCATGAACTCAACCATAAGCACATAAGAAGAGCCCTGCTGGATCAGACCAATAGTCCATCGAGTCCTGCATTCCGTCTCACACAGTGGCCAACCAGTTCCTCTGGATGATTAACAACAGGGCATAGAGGCTGAAACCTTCATAAGAACCTAAGAAGAGCCCAGATGGATCAAACCTGTTGTCCATCTAGTCCAGCATCCTGCTTCACACGATGGCCAACCAGTTCCTCTGGAGATCCAAAAACTGGGCTTAGATGCTGAGACCTTCATAAGAATATAAGAAGACCCTACTGGATCAAATTAATGATCCACCAAGTTCAGCATCACATCTCACACAGTGGCCAACTAGTTCCTCTTGTAGGGCCAACAGTAGGACATAGACACCAAGGCCTCTCCTAGGTCTGAGGTTCAGTGGATTACTCACTCTTAATGTGGGTGTTTCCCCAGTCGCCATAGTTAGTAGCCACTGATAGACATCCTCCATGAATCTATCCAAGCCCTTGTAAAACTGTTTATCCCTCTGGCCATCACTACATCCTCTGGCAGCAAATTACACATTTCCATCACTCTCTGTGTAAAGTAGTCTTTCCTTTTGTCTGTCTTGAACCTACTGCCCAAACAGCTTCATTGGATGTCCTCAAGTTTTAGTCTTTTGGGAGAGGGAGACGATTTTATCTTTGTCAACTTGCTCCTCCCCATGCATAATTTTATAAACCTCTGTCATGTCCCTGTGTAGCCATCTCTTTTCTAAACGGAAAAGTCCCAGCCTTTTCTCATAGGATAAATGCTCCAATTGTCTTTAACAGGCATGCAGAAACTGAGGTGGGAATACCTTAAAAAGGTAAAGGTAGTCCCCTGTGCAAGCACCAGTTGTTTCCGACTCAGGGATGACATCGCATCTGACGTTTTCACGGCAGACTTTTTTTTTATGGGGTGGTTTGCCATTGCCTTCCCCAGTCATCTCCACTTTCCCCCCCACTTTCCGACCGACCTCGGAAGGATGGAAAGCTAAGTCAACCTCGAGCCGGCTACCTGAACCCGTTTCCGCCAGGATCGAACTCAGGTCGTGAGCAGAGCTTAAGACTGCAGTACTGCAGCTTTACCACTCTGCACCACGGGGCACTATTATCTGACCAGTGTACTGTGTTTGGGATTGGAGGTCGTCGATTGTATATGCCTGGCTTAAACAGGAGACTGGAACAAATTCTTTCTCCACCAGTGCTCTCCAGCTGGAAGAAAAGGAATGTCAGCGGGAGGTGAGCAATGTCAGAGTTAGATTTGCGTAATAACTATTGATTCCAGTTCTGAACGGGGATTGGAAGCATTAGATTGCAGATGATAAGAATTAGCTTCAGCTGAGAGCCCATTTGCTTCATTTGGGAAGTTGATAAACATGGCAGTGATCGCGCAAGCAGAATGAGGACATTGAGCAGGCGCATATATTTGATGTGCCCTGATTGACATTCCTCCAATCTTCCCTCTTACTCTCTCTCTGTCTCTCTTTCAATTACGGATTAATTGATACTAACGTAAATGTTCTCAGCAGAATAACAAAATATTGCTGAGCGCACAAAAGCGTTCACAATTGCTCTTCCAAAACACGACGCCTTCGTGTCAAAAGTGCCGTTTTAATGTAGCATAAAAATACAAGTTTAATCTTTAAGCAGGTGTGACTGTAATGGGAAGAAGGGGGAGTTGCTTTCCTCCCATCTAACTGTCAACACCTTCTATTGTTATTTTGCTTTGCCGGTAGACATTATTTTGCTTGTAACATTGGATCTAATTCACCTGAATGCAACTAATGCAGATTATTTTAATTGCATGCATATGTAATAGTGTCACATTCTGCATTAGCAAGGAAAAAAAAATAATGTCCGCTGTGAAGCTATTTTATGTCTGTACTGAAATGCTTGTTGCGCCGTGGACAGATGGTTCAGTGGATGGAATGTCTAGCTATTGGACCCTGATAACGAAATGTTCCTTCAGGAGCAGAAAACTTCCTCTTTGGTCATCTGCTTGAAGTTAGAGCTATATTCCTTTATATCAGTCTTCAAAGAAGTCTGACAACTAAGCTGCTTAAGAACCAGAGTGCTGTTATGAACAGAGTTCCCAAACTTGTTAATCCGACGGGTTTATTTCAAATTGTGAAGCAGCATAGTGGTTGCATCAGATATGCAGAGGACACCACTGTGATAGCAGAAAGTGAGGAGGACCTAGGGGTCAGTGGATCATATGCTGAACATGCGTCAATAGTGTGATGCGGTAACTACAAAGGCAAATGCAATTTTGGGCTGTATCAACAGAAGTATAGTGTCCAGATCACTTGAAGTAATGGTATCGCTTTACTCTGCTTTGGTAAGACCTCACCTGGAGTATTGTGTTCAGTTTTGAGCAACACATTTTTAAGGAGGATATAGACAAGCTGGAATGGGTCCAGAGGAGGGTGACAAAGATGGTGAGGGGTCCGGAGACCAAGTCCTATGAAGAAAGGTTGAAGGAGTTGGGCATGTTTAGCCTGGAGAGGAGGCAGCGGAGAGGTGATATGAAGGTAATATCTTCAAGTCCTTGAAGGGCTGTCATCTAGAGGATGGTGTGGAATTGTTTTCTGTGGCCACCAGAACCAATGGGTTGAAATTAAATCAAAAGACTTTCCGGCTCAACATTACGAAGAAATTCCTGACCGTTAGAGTGGTTTCTCAGTGGGACAGGCTTCCTTGGAGGTTTTTAAACAGAGGCTAGATGGCCGTCTGACAGCAATGAGGATCCTGTGAATTTAGGGGGAGGTATTTGTAAGTTTCCTGCATTGTGCAGATGGTCGGACTAGATGATCCTGGAGGTCCCTTCCAGCACTATGATTCTAGGACCTAAAGAACCTCTTGTTGAGGGTGAAAGAGGAGAGCACAAAAGTAGGCTTTGAAACTCAACATCAAAAAACTAAGATCATGGCATCCGGCCCCATCACACCTTGGCAAATAGAAGGGGAAGACATGGAAGTAGTGACAGACTTCACATTTCTGGAATCCAAGATCAATGCAGAAGGTGACTGTAGCTATGAAATTAAAAGACGTTTGCTCCTTGGGAGGACAGCTAAGGTGAACCTGGGAAGTATAATAAAAAGTAGAGACATCACCCTGACAACGAAAGTCCATATAGTCAAAGCAATGGTATTCCCAGTACTAATGTATGGCTGTGAGAGCTGGACCATAAGGAAGGCTGAGTGCAGAAGAACAGATGCTTTTGAGCTGTGGTGCTGGAGAAGAATCTTGAGAGTCCCTTGGACTGCAAGAAGATCAAATCAGTCTGTCTTAAGGGAAATCAGCCCTGACTGTTTCCTAGAAGGCCAGATGCTGAAGGTCAAATACTTTGGCCATCAAATGAGATGGAGCCAGTGGTAACCCCAGCTTATCTTCAGTCGCATATTGAAGATCATTGTGATGTGGTTACATCTGCTGCCAAAGGATTTCTTTTTTTAAAAAAAATTACACCGTCAATCAAATTGCTGAAGGCCAGACTTCAGAGGGGTGCTCCAGAAGCTATAAAGAAGCAAGAGGCTGTATTAGGAACGTTTCCCTCACATCATGATGAGTATTCAGAGTGATTACCAAATGGCCTTTCAGCTTCCATCCCTCCAACACACCAGCACTGAGCCTTCTGGTCTGGCTTAATTAAAAATGGCCATTTGCTGCTCAATCAAACCACCAACAATGTTAACACTGGAGAACAGCAAAAAACCCCAACAACAACACAAAACCCTCTTCCTTTCCAAATGACAGTGTAATCAAAGAACCAGATGTTCCTACTAGGATGTTTGGGGCAAATTGTTGATTCTCCAGTGCCAATAGCAGGTGGTTGGAAGGATCAAGGATGTGTGTTTGGATATATTTGAATTGAACATATATCTATGGAAAAAATACCTTATTTTATATTCAGGTCTCCAGATGGTATCAGGGATTATCCAAGATAGTAATAAAAGCTGCTCCATAGACAGGGGTTTTTTTTGGGGGGGGGGGTTGCGGGGGGCATCTAGGAGCATTCAGGGGCAGTCACTAATTAAATTAAAGATAACTAAATATTATTTAATCACCTTAATTCAGGGCTTTGTTTGTAGAGGAACCCTTTGCATATTAGGCCACAACCCCCTGATGTAGCCAATCCTGCAAGAGCTTCCAGGGCTCTTCTCACAGCGCCTACTGTAAGCTCTTGGAGGATTGGCTCCATCAGGGGGCTGTGACCTAATAGGCAAAGGAGTTCCAGCAAAAAAAAAAGAAGTCCTGCCTTAATTTAACTGTCTTACTGGAATGCCCCACACTTTCTCTTACAGTAGGCCCTGCTTTTTCTCCACTTTGGAGAGACTGGCAGGGAGGAGGGGTGAGGGCAAGCTCGGGCTGTTCCAAACCAACCTCCATGATGGAGGCATGACTTGAGGCATTACATCAATGAGGGAGATATCTGGTGTGGTGAGAATTCTGGGGAGAAATCCAAGTAGGACCAGAAAAAACAGCAAAGTGAGACCAGGGGGTGGACAGAAAAGGGGAAATACGTGCCATGACAGAAGGAAGAACAAAGGATGAAGTGGTGTGTAAAAAAAAAGAGAAAAGAACAGGCCAAGTAAAGGTGCCATAACACCTGTGCTTTAGTGGTCCTCCTATCATGCTGCCCAAGACTTGAGAGATTCTTTTTGTCCTCTGCTCACTGCTCCTCTGCCTGCCTCTCCCTCATCCTTTTTCAAATCACTCTTTGCAAAGGCAAGCAGCAGCAGCTGCAAAGGGGGAGGCGATCACTGACATGGAGACAAGGAAAAGGGAGGGGGCAGAGAGATTGATCCATCATGGGGTTCTGCCTTAATCAATAGGGGACTTTATCCCTAAAGCCCCACCGCTGGCTACAGTTCTGGTTAAATCCTTCCTTCCTTCCTTCCTTCCTTCCTTCCTTCCTTCCTTCCTTCCTTCCTTCCTTCCTTCCTTCCTTCCTTCCTTCCTTCCTTCCTTTTTCTTTTCCAGAGTGTGTCTTTGCATGGGCTTGCCATATTGGTTTTGATTCTGTCCTTTTATATTGGCTTTCTTGAGTGAACAAAGTTGCATTCTTTGCTTGAGTTGCCGTTTTCTTTTTGAAGTGGATTCTCAGGTTTGACATTGCTGTAGATTCTCGAGTTTTACATTGGCTGGCTTCTCTGATTTTACATTTGATAGGCTTGCAACAGCATTCCTATACAATTTGGCTTGCTTGATTCTTGGGATGTGCATTGGCATGTGTCATACACACACACACACACACACATACATACACCTATGGGAAAATAAAGGATGGCTGTGGCCACCTCAATCATGAGCCCATCGTATTGGACATCTTGGTCCAATTCACTTGAAATTTCGGGGTCATTTAAAGGGCAGGCACCACCAGCTCTACTATGAATTTGGTACTAGTAGCTTTAAACACAGCCCCTCAGGAAGTATTCCTCATAGGGAATAATGGAGCAAAAAATATTGGAATCCCACCCCACCCCCAACCTTAAAAATATGATCAGAATACCTAACCAGTATTTGGAAACCAGGGGTGAGAACAGACAGCCATTTAAAGCTGCCCCAGGGGCGGGAGGCAGGCAGACCAAAAAAGCGTGTCCACATGTGCACATGTGCACATCTCCCATCCCCATCCCGCCCCTGAGTCACCCCCAGCTTGCCGGGAGCCAGCTCAAAAAAGCACCAATTTGAAAGCGGTGCCTTTTCATTGGGGCACCTCCGAGGTGCCTCCCCGGCCATCTGGAAGGCCAGGAAACACCCATAGAGCATCCAGGGAGCCGTAAATGGGATGCGTGAGTGTTCTAGATGCTCCCTGGGTGCCCACAGCCCGCCCCTTTTCCAAGCACTTTCCGGAAGCTCCGAGGTGCTCTATTTTCATCTGGCTCTTTTCAGGACAGCTTCAAGTTGCCCCAAACCAGCCATCTGTTATCAGCCTTGGAATATCAATATGTTTCAACTCCCTGATATCTGAATCCTAAAAAGATGAATGGTGGGGAGGAGGGGCTGCATATCCACAGGGAAGACTGCTGCTGCAGATTCAAGGAGAGGGTGCTCTTTGCTTAAATAGCCCATGCACACCCACACCCACACAGTGACACAAACATTGGCTGGGACAAAATAAGGGCGTTGCAGTGGGTGAGGGGCAAATTCCACCCCTCCAACAATAGATGAGTGAGGAATGGCATTATGAACAAAGTGATAATTTACTGTTTGTGTTTTCTATTAGACTTCCCAGGCTTCTGCTGAGGGGAAGTCATGCTAAGTACATCTTGTACAAATCTGTATGCACTCGTAGCGTCAAGATGTTCTCATGTAATAGCGGTCCAGAAACTGGGAGCTTCCACATGGGATTCTTTTCCTCACTTGCCACTTTTGGCTCATGACTTCCACACAGAACACAGATTTCTCTCTACAGCACCTCACTCCATCTCTTCTTGCCACACACACTCAACTAGCTGTCTCCCAATACAAAGTCTCTCAGAGCCAACCAGTCCTCTGGCTCTTAAGATACAGCTACTAGCCAATCATAACACATCTCAATCACTCACCCAGTCCCCCTTTCTTATTCGACAGGCCTGCATTTTTTAATCACAGCAACACAGAGATAAAACTCTGCATTAAAGCAAAGAAATAAAACGCACAACAATTTATGCAGTGAAAGTTTCACGTGCCTGTTCAAGGAGTTTTATTACTTGTCATGCTAAAATTTTGTTACTGTTCCCAAATCAGGGGTTTTAAAAAAACCCCAACAAACTAATATAAATCACATTTCCCAGTTTTATATGTATATCTGTATTTATCTGATGAAGAAGACAGACAGGCAGGCAGGCAGGCGGACGGACAGACAGACAGACAGACAGACAGACAGACAGACAGACAGACAGACAGACAGACAGACAGACAGATAGATAGATAGATAGATAGATAGATAGATAGATAGATAGATAGATAGATAATGTGTGTGTGTGTAAAATAATATATCGTGCATTGATGCAAGTCATTCTGCATCTAGGTGAATGATGCGGGCTTCATCCTATAATTCCTTCCTTGCCAGAGTTCAGGGGATGAATTTCCTCCTGCTTAAATATAAGAAGAGTAGAGAGATGCAGTAACTGGAAGTGTTGCTGGGCTGTTCCATTCCATTCCACCACCCCCCACTCCCCAAGTCACCATAAAAACACAGAGCAGACCGGTATCCATTTCTATGCGCTCTCTCTCTCTTTTCCATCTCATCAATATGGGCATTCCGTTTGGAGTGCTGCACAGAGGGCAAACTCAAAAGGAAGAAAAACGTTTTTAACTTGCTAATCCAAAACACCATCCATCATAGCCAAGGCTCCCTGAGGGTGGAGAGCAGGGCAGACTTTCTCCCCAGAGTGCCCCCAAAGTCACCTAAACCCCATTGACTGAGTGTGTTGCTTGCAACACAGGAAGCAAAAATAGATAACTGCCTTCCTGGAATTTTTTTTGACAGGGCCACCGAACATCCTCAATGTTATTACCACGAGCCAGATGCGACTAATTTTAAACCATGACCTGGATCTGGAAACTCTTTAGATGGAATTTATCTTAGGCTGGACATGGTGGTTATGGGGTGAGGGTGGAAGAAAAGGCTCTGAAGCTACTGCTCAACTGAAGAATATCCGGTTGCCCTCTCTGGCGCTCCTATTGATTCTTTATACCCCAACCATCCATAATCCAATAAAAGGAAGAGGAACACAAACTTTAAAAATTAGTAGCAAGTAAGCTACTTGCAGCAGCCCCATGGCACACAGTGGTAAAGCTGCAGTACTGCAGTCTGAGCTCTCTGCTCACAACCTGAATTTGATCCCGGCAGAAGCTGGGTTCAGGTAGCCAGCTCAAGGTTGACTCAGCCTTCCATCCTTCCGAGTTTGGTAAAATGAGTACCCAGCTTGCTGGGGAGAAAGCAATGGCAAACCACCCCGTAAAAAAGTCTGCCGTGAAAATGTCGTGATGCGACATCACCCCAGAGACAAAAACAACTGGTGCTTGCACAGGGGATCTTTCTTTTTCCCTTTCCAAGCTACATGCTCCCGAAAGGCTTCTCATTTGGAAACCTGCTAGATTAAGGCTGTGCTTATATATGAAGCGAATAGTGACCCTTGTCTCTTAGGTTTTTTTTTACTTGACAGACAAGACACAGATGGAGGCTGTTCAAAAATGTGCATCCACCCCTCCCCCCAAAAAAGCCGCGATAACACACTTAAATGAATGCTAAATGGCAAGACTATTCTAAACCAACGAAATGGCCAGGCAGAACTTTTTTCCTTAGCTGAGGCTGGTTGCCAAGGGAAGTTTTTGAGTCTGTATTGAATTTTCCTCTCTTCATTTATACATCTGAATGCCAAATGCTGTGCAGTGAGGACATGTCTGCGGGAGAGAGGAGAAACTCAGACTCTGATCTTGCTGTGTGAGAATGTGCCTACATTCAAGCTATCTGTTAACAGCCAAACTGCTCACTGAATTCCTGTGTAAGACCAGCAAGCAGAACCTGAGTCCAACCAGGTGGATCCCAGCTCTCAGAACATGCAGAAGGAGGAGTTCTCCAAAATTGTTGAATAACCACACTTAAAAGTAGGCAACATAGTTCTAAATAAATGGGTGATTGTGGTAGTGGTGGAAAGTGCCTTCAAGTCACAGCTGACTTATAGAATCATAGAATCGTAGAGTTGGAAGGGACCTCCAGGGTCATCTAGTCCAACCCCCTGCACAATGCAGGAACTTCACAAATACCTCCCCCTAAATTCACAGGATCTTCATTGCTGTCAGATGGCCATCTGGACTTAGGGTGACCTCATAGGGTTTTCAAGACAAGAGATGTACAGAGATGGTTGGCCATTGCTTGCCTTTGTCAAGCATGCAGGTTCAATGATGAGTCGAAGTTGATACAAAGACTACGTTTATTGATAGACCGATACTTTGGCTCAAGCTGTTGCTTGAGAAGAATGAAACTGATACATTGATACACAACTTTTAAGATACACTTCAAAGTGATTCCGAAGGGAGGGGGAAGCAGGGGAGCTTTCACACATAGAATATCAAAACTACATACATTTCCAGGGCGTTATCAGGCATTTGGCCTTGCAGTGCCCAGATGGCTCATCCTCCCATAGGAGAATTCATGGGAAGGTGCTGATTGCTTTGTTCCCTGTAATTAAGCAGTCATAAAGTGGGATATAGGCCAGGAAAGAATAATAAATTAACAACATTTGGTTCTCTGGGATCTTCCCCAGGTCTGCTTTTAGTCAGGCCCTAGACCCATTAGTTATTGATCAGAATTAGCCATGCTTGACAGCCTTTGCATCAAGAGCCAGGTATCTCCCAACCAAATACTAGCCAGGAGCAACCCTTCTTACCTTCCAAAATCTGATGAGATCAGGCTATTCAGGTCAGAACCGGTGATTTGAGTGGTTACCACCAAATTTTATTGATTGATTGATCAATTAGATTTACATCCAGCACTGCCCCATGTCAAGTCTTGTACAGTCTTTACCATTAAGCACAGCCTTAGTGGTAACTCAAAGATTGTTTATTAATGATATAGGCATCAGGGACAAAGCAAGAGACCTCTCTTGCTGAAACTGAGGCTTAAGGCCTCAGGCTCTCTAGATATAGGCTTGGGTCCCACCGTTACACATTCAAAAAGCAAAGTGCCAAAATCCTCCAGTTACCATCTCTTGAGTCCCCTGCAGTTCCCGCCACTATAATGCAGCAAAGCAAAAGCAGTCTCTGGGCATAAGATAGCGCTAATTACCTTGGTACCGCAGTGCTCCTCTTCTCAGGGTAGAAGTGGTCACATTATATGTTGAAAGACATAACAGAGAAATATGCAGTGATAGATAATGCAGCAGGACCCACATAGAGTCAAATAAAATCATAGAATCATAGAGTTGGAAGGGAGATCCAGGGTCATCTAGTCCGACCCCCTGCACAATGCAGGAAACTCACAAATGCCTCCCCCTAAATTCACAGGATCTTCATTGATGTCAGATGGCCATCCAGCCTCTGTTGAAAAACCTCCAAGAAAGGAGAGCCCACCACCTCTGAGGAAGCCTGTTCCACTGAGGAATCGCTCTCATGGTCAGGAAGTTCTTCCTAATAGAATCCTAGAGTTGGAAGGGACCTCCAGGGTCATCTAGACCAACCCCCTGCACAATGCAGGAAACTCACAAATGCCTCCCCCTAAATTCACAGGATCTTCATTGCTGTCAGATGGCCATCCAGCCTCTGTTGAAAAACCTCCAAGAAAGGAGAGCCCACCACCTCTGAGGAAGCCTGTTCCACTGAGGAATCGCTCTCATGGTCAGGAAGTTCTTCCTAATAGAATCCTAGAGTTGGAAGGGACCTCCAGGGTCATCTAGTCCGACCCCCTGCACAATGCAGGAAACTCACAAATGCCTCCCCCTAAATTCACAGGATCTTCATTGCTGTCAGATGGCCATCCAGCCTCTGTTGAAAAACCTCCAAGGGAGGAGAGCCCGCCACCTCCCGAGAAAGCTTGTTCCACTGAGGAACTGCTCTAACGGTTCTTTTGATTTAATTTCAACCCATCGGTTCTGGCCCTACCTTCTGGGGCCACAGGAAGCAATTCCACACCATCCTCCAGATGGCAACTCTTCAAGTACTTGAAGATGGTGACCAGATCACCTGTATCATCACTAAGGATTACAGCAGATCAGTAATACATGGCAAGAGCCCTTCTTGACGCCCCACGCACAGGCATATTGGGGCTCACACCATATCATAATACAATAAAACAATATCACAGCCAGGGCCGGCCGTAGACAGTCTTGCACCCTTGCAAGACTCTTATGGCACCCCCCCACACACACACTGATAACATTACCGAGTCATATGGTGGGTACCCAATCTGGCGCCCACAGAAGGCCAGCGCCCTAGTTTGCCTCCTGGCAGAGCCAGCCCTGATCACAGCACAATGCAGAAAAACCAGGGCAATTTTTTGTTTGTTTGTTTTCATTGAAGGCTCTCTGACAAAGAGAGCTTTGATTCTCAAGAGTTTATACCCTGGAAATCTTGATCGAGACGAGTCGCCGGGGTAGTCTGACTGTAGCAGAAGAAAAGAGCAGGGCTCCAGACTAATGGAATTTGAGGCAGGGGGTGAGTTTGGGGGGTCACTGCTGAAGAAGCGAGCAGTGGCTCTTGAAAGCTCATCCCCTGACACATCCTGTTAGTCTTTACGGTGCTGCCGGACTCACCTTTAAGGCGCTGCTGGACTCGAATCTGGTACCTGAACTCCAGAGCAACGTGGCTGCCCACCTAAAACTATGTTGACACTGAAATACATTCACAAGCACAAACACATGGTATCACCGTTCTATATGTTTATTGCGTTGGTCTTTCTCAGATAAGAACATAAAAAAGGCATGTTGGATCAGGCCAATGGCCCATCCAGTCCAACACTCTGTGTCACACAATGGCCAAAAAAACCCCCAAGAAGTGCCATCAGGAGGTCCACCAGTGGGACTAGAAGCCCTCCCACTGTGCCCCCGCCAAGCACCAAGAATACAGAGCATCATTGCCCCAGAGAGTTCCGACAATACGCTGTGGCTAGTAGCCACTGACGGACCTCTGCTCCATATGCTTATCCAATCCCCTCTTGAAGCTGTCTATGCTTGTAGCTGGCACTACCTCCCGCGGCAGTGAATTCCACATGTTAATCACCCTTTGGGTGAAGAAGGGAAAAAAAAGGAAAGGTCCCCTGTGCAAGCACGTTTCCGACTCTGGGGTGACATTGCTTTCACAAGGTTTTCACGGCAGACTTTTTACGCGGTGGATTGCCATTGCCTTCCCCAGTCATCTACACTTTCTCCCCAGAAAGCTGGGTACTCATTTTACCGACCTTGGAAGGATGGAAGGCTGAGTCAACCTCAAGCCAGCTACCTGCAAACCCAGCTTCCACCAGGGATCGAACTCAGGTTGTGAGCAGAGCTTAGGACTGCAGTACTGCAGCTTTAACACTCAGTGCCAGGGGGCTTTTTTGGATGAAGAAGTACTTCCTTTTATCAGTTCTAACACCACATCCCCACAAACATCTCTTAAAGTAGATAGTGCCAAGAATGCATATTTCTGGGTGTCATGATAGACCATAAGACAAAGAACAGGACACTTCCCCTCCCCCCTTTCTTCTTTTAGAACCTAGGGCAAGTAATAAATCCATCTGCCCCAAGGATGTTTAGGTTAGCCTTTCTGTGAACGGTGCAATATGCCTCTCCCCCAGATTCACACAGCCAGATCTTACCTGCTCTCAGAGAAAGTGTGAGAAAGGGCGATGTTTGTAACAGCCTGCATTCCTAAGTAGTAGAAGAGATACTTTGTAGTAACCTTTGAACCCGTGACTCACATTGCATCTTTATGTTACTCTTTGAAGCTATCCTTTAAAGTATCTATGTGTATCTGTGTATGTCATTACTTCCAAGGATTCACAGTCATTGGTTCTTAAATCTGTACCATGTTGCATTCTGGGCCACGGCCTACCAGCTCTGCTCAGCTAGGTATGGCTTTGCTCACTGTGCTGGATTCCTCGTCTGATAAAGTGTGCTTAAGAGCACACGAAAGCTGATCTAAATAAAAATTGGTTGGTCTTAAAGGCGCACCTTGTCTCCTCTTAAAGTAGCACAGTCCGGTTATCCCTATATTGAACGGGAAGGAGGTTAAGCAGCAGAGGAGAGATACTAGCCTGCCTAAGCTTAATGGTGGAGTCTGTGGGTGACAGGATTCAGAAAGGGGGACTTTTTGGCTCACAGTCCAGGCTCTCAGCCAATGACGGTGCATCGCCCCTCTCGCAACACTTCCAACAACCTACTTGAAGTACTAGTTGCTCAAACAGAAAGGTAATAAATTATCATTTGTGGGTTCCTAAGCTCAGTGTTCCTCCTGATAAATCAGCCGATTAAAATTCTCAGTATGTACGTCGCAGAAGCGAGCGTGTGCATTTGCCTGGGATTTTATTTCTGTAAACAAATTGATAGAATGTGAAAAACCTTGTGTTTCACTTCTGTCTTGAATGAAAAAGAGTGTCAGTTTTTCATGCCTTCCAAGAGGACAATATAATAATCCTCTGCTTCGCTCCCTTTTTTCGCAACAAATTTATCATCAGCTGCTACTTTTCTTCCTTTTTTTTCCTCTGGGCGCTACTTCTTCAATAAGGGTATTTTCCGATTACCATTCTTGGTGCTTGGGTCCTCTTGAAATAAAACCTGAAAGGGGCAGTGCCCTTTGGGTCAAAGGGACAAGAAAACTTAGGGCTGGAGTCAGACAGCAACCCAACACAAAGTTTGGTGTAGTGGTTAAGTGTGCAGACTCTTATCTGGGAGAACTGGGTTTGAATTTTGATCGCCTGATTTATCAGGAGGAACACTGAGCTTAGGAACCCACAAATGATAATTTATAAATAAACCAAATAAACTCCTTCACATGCACCTGCTGATGTGACCTTGGGTCAGCCACAATTTCTCTCAAGGTTGTTCTGGGAGAGCTCTCTCAGCCCTACCTACCTCACAGGGTGTCTGTAGTGGGAAGGGAAAGGAGATTGTAAGCCACTCTGAGACTCCATTGGCTAGCAGGGTAGCAGTTTTAGCAGGGTATAAATCCAATCTTTTTTCCTCCTCCTAATTTTCTTTCTTTCTTTCTTTCTTTCTTTCTTTCTTTCTTTCTTTCTTTCTTTCTTTCTTTCTTTCTTTCTTTCTTTCTTTCTTTCTTTCTTTCTTTCTTTCTTTCTTTCTTTCTTTCTTTCTTCTTCTTCATCTTCTCCTCCTCCTTCTCCTCCTCCTCCTTCTTCAAAACAATATGGCAGGCCATCTTTTTTTTTGTTTTCAGCAATTAACCTTGCCCATCCACTGAAAAGCCCTCTGCCTTCTCTTGGTAAAAAAGCTTGGGAAGGTACTTCATAAGTCATCCTTCCCCATACCTCTCATTCTTGCACACATGCGCACACGCACACACACACACACACAGAGCCAACCGCAACATGAAGCCACTGCAATAAATTCTGCAAACCTATCTCTGGAGCGCTTAGCTTATTATAATTGCATAACAGTACTGTGATAGAGTCATTTTTATCCCAAACAACTTTATCATATTGCTATTTGCGGCAAGCATTCGGGCCCCCCAAATTACCATTCCCCTTCCACAATCATTCATCTCTTCTCCTCGCGTATACAAATGAAGAGACAGAACACCTCTGTAGTCTTTTCCATTATTCAGTAGCCAATATAGTTAGGAGGAGAGCAAGGAGGTGAAAAAAATGAACCTACGGTGCCCTCCCGCAGCTTCTGTGGATGACTGGAATGCTTATTTGAGCAGCGTCCTCCTCGCCTGGCCGGGCAAGTGATCATTCATCGGGTGTTTGTCAGTCGGTTTTGTATCACGAAACAGGGGGTGACTCATAGGCTGCTGAAACTTGCAAACCCAGGCAGGCTGAAGCTGAAGTGGGGCATGGCGACACATTTCATTTAGCCCCCGTTAAGAGATCCACATCCATCCCTGAGCTGGATAGCCCAGACACACCCCATCTCATCGGATCTCAGAAGCTAAAAAGTCAGACACAAGTACAAACGCATGATATCATGAGAGCCAGTTTGGTGTAGAGGTTAAGTGTTTGGACTCTTATCTGGGAGAACTGGGTTTGATTCTCCACTCCTCCACCTGCACCTGCTGGAATGGCCTTGGGTCAGACGTAGCTCTCCCAGAGGTTGTCCTTGAAAGGGCAGCTGCTTTGAGAGCCCTCTCAGCCCCACCCACCTCACAGCCCCACCCACCTCGCAGGGTGTCTGTTGTGGGGGAGGAAGATAAAGGAGATTATGAGTCGCTCTGAGATTCGGAGTGGAGGGCAGGATATAAATCCAATATCTTAGAATCATAGAGTTGGAAGAGACCTCCAGGGTTATCTAGTCCAACCCTCTGCACAATGCAGGAAACTCACAAAATTCACAGGATCTTCATTGCTGTCAGATGGCCATCTAGCCTCTGTTTAAAAACCTCCAAGGAAGGAGAGCCCATCACCTCCCAAGGAAGGCTGTTTCACTGAGGAATCGCTCTAATGGTCAGGAAGTTCTAACTACTGTTGAGCTGGAAACTCTTTTGATTTAATTTCAGCCTATTAGTTCTGGCCCTACCTTTTGGGGCCACAGAAAACAATTCCACACCCTCCTTTATATGACAGCCCTTCAAGTACTTGAAGATAGTGATCCTATCACCTCTCAGCCACCTCCTCTCCAGACTAAACATCCCCAGCTCCTTCAACCTTTCCTCATAGGACTTGGTCTCCAGACCCCTCACCATCTTCGTCGGCCTCCTCTGGACCCGTTCCAGCTTGTCTATATCCTTAAAATGTGGTGCCCAAAACTGAACACAATACTCCAGGAGAGGTCTTAGCAGAGCAGAGTAAAGCGATACCATCACATCATGTGATCTGGACACTATACTTCTGTTGATACAGCCCAGAATTGCATTTGCCTTTTTTGCCGCATTACACTGTTGACTTATGTTCAGCATATGATCCACTAAGACCCGTAGATCCTTCTCGCACATACTACTGCTAAGACAAATGTCTCCCATCCTATAACCATGCATGGGATTGTTCCTATCTAAATGCAGAACTTTACATTTATCCCTGTTAAAATTCATTTTATTGATTTTAGCCCAGTTTTCCAGTCAATTTTCCAGATCTTCTTCTTCCTCCTCTTCTAACCATTCGACACCACATTCCCACAAACATCTCTTATAGTAGCACAGTCCGGTTATCCCTATATCGAAGGGGAAGAGGACTAAGCAGCATAGGAGAGATACTGGTCTGCCTAAGTTTACTGGTGGAGTCTTTGGGTGACAGGATTCAGTATTGCAAGCAGTTGGGTGAGAGACCTTCTTGGAATACCAGCAGTCAGGAAGACAGGGCAGGCTTTATTCAGTCACCTCTCTGAATATCCTCCATGCCCCCAGTAGAGGTCAGTCAACAGACGTCGCCATGGCTTCCAGGTGCACACCCACAAATAAGATATCCATGTCCTTTCTTGACCATGCTTTTCCTGCTCTTGGAACAATCATGGCATGCTTAAGTGCCCCTGTCCTCCTGTCTGCTGATATTTCAGGAAGGAGCTGGGCATGTTTAGCCTGGAGAGAAGGCGGCTGAGAGGTGATAGGATCACCATCTTCAAGTACTTGAAGGGCTGTCCTAGAGAGGATGGTGTGGAATTGTTTTCTGTGGCCCCAGAAGGTAGGACCAGAACCAATGTGTTGAAATTAAATCAAAAGAGTTTCCGGCTCAGCATTAGGAAGAACTTCCTGAGCATTCGAGCAGTTCCTCAGTGGAAGAGGCTTCCTCGGGAGGCGGTGGGCTCTCCTTCCTTGGAGGTTTTCAAACAGAGGCTAGACGGCCATCTGACAGCAATGAAGATCCTGTGAATTTAGGGGGAGGCATTTGTGAGTTTCCTGCATTGTGCAGGGGGTTGGACTAGATGAACCTGGAGATCCCTTCCAACTCTATGATTCTATGACTCTAAGAGAAGGCCGCCCATCTAGCTGAAGAAGAGGGAGAAGGGGGATAGGGATATGCAAATTTTTCATATTGGAGTCACTTGGAGAAGATTCAGGGTGCTTTCACACATTAAAAAAATAATGCAGTTTCAATCCACTTCAACGACTGTTTGCAAGTGGGTTTTGCCATCTCACGTGGTAAAATTCAGTTGCAAATTGCATTGACAGGTGTTATTTAGTGTGCATGAAAGCACCCTCAGTTTCCACCTGAACTGCTAATAGAACAGAGAGAAACAGAAGAGAGTGAGGAACAGAGAAAGCGAGAACAAGAGAGAAATAGAAAGAGCACAGTCAAGGTTGACAAACTTATGGAATGGGGTGGGGGGTAAGGCAGAAAAATCCCCCCCCCCACTCTTTTTGCTTGGGAAATAAAGGCAACCGTACCTGCCCTCCATTTTCTTTCTGTCTTTCTCTCTCATTGTGTATTTTTCTCTTTCATGCCTCCGGGAAAAAATTCAATTTGCTGCTATGCTAATTGGTGAAGAGGAATAGACAATAAAAGCAGCACATTTACACTTTCCTCCTCCCCTAATTAGAAAAAAAGTGTGGTCTTATGCTAAGGTTTGCACTCTGTGTCATTCAGCCAGATGCTTTTTGTGTGTGTGTGTAGGTCCAGTTGAGTTTAATGATGTGGCTTTGAGGAGACTTACATCAATAAAAAAAGGACTGGGCTAAGCAACAGGAAAGAGAATTGTTGAGGAATGATCCTTTTTAGAACTCTCTTTTTTGTTGTTGTTTAAAGCTTTAAGAAATATTGATAGCTGCAACTCAGCCCATTCAAGTGATACCTGAAGTAAATCAACATCCTTCTCTCGTTTGATGCCAGACTGCTTTTCATATCTCACATGACTGCCACCTTGTTGGTATTGCCGAAAGTAAAACTTGACATGGATAAAGACATGGGTTTATATTAAAGGGCCATTCTGCTAACGTAATTGCACTTCCATTGGCAGAAAAGAAGAAGAAGATTGCAGATTTATACCCCACCCTTCTCTCTGAATCAGAGACACGGAGCAGCTCACCATCTCCTATATCTTCTCCCCGCACAGCAGACACCCTGTGAGATGGATGGGGCTGAGAGAGCTCTCCCAGAAGCTGCCCTTTCAAGGACAACTCTTGTGAAAGCCAGGGCTAACCCAAGGCCATTCCAGCAGCTGCAAGTGAAGGAGTGGGGAATCAAACCCTGTTCTCCCAGATAAGAGTCTGCACACTTAACCACTACACCAAACTGGCTCTCAAATGGATAAGTCTACCAAATAAACCACACTTATAAGCAGGCCTCAGATTCAGTGGGAGCTCACAGGAGCGCAGCTCCTGAACCTTTCTGAGAGTTCCTCCTCCTCCTTCTGAGAGTTCCACCTCCTTGTCCATTGAATAGTAAGTGCAGCTGCATAACAATCCCTTGATGAGCTCCACCACCTATTTCTCTATAAAACAATCCCTGGTTATAAGGATGGGCATGAAACAGCACACAAACAAAAGTTTGTGGTGACCTTTGGCTGGTTTGTGGTTTATGAGCCTATGTTGGTGAACATGAGAACCACTGTGAACTTCCATGAACTTCGATGAAGTTTGTGACAATTTGTGAAGAGCAAAAAATGGGTTTAAATGGCCTTGAATCATTTAAAAATATGCTTTCTGTGCTTCACAAGAAAACAGTGTAGCAGTGGGAGCTTGCCACCACTCAGCTGTTTCAATTTAAAGGTCTCCAAGCCATTTAACCTCTCTGGTTCTGCTCCTTTCCACTTCAAAATGCTTTGGAGCAAAACTGGAAGGTTAAATGGCTCTATTTAACCCTCTGGCTCTCATCTCAACCCCTCAAAGCAGCAGGGAGCACATCCAAAGGGTTTAAATGGCTCCAAGCCAGCAGGAATCTATGAGTTAAATGTTTCCTGGTGGCACTTCACCCCTCCTGTTTGCTGGATGTTGCTCTCCACAGCCTGCAGAAATCTGGGGGTGAAGGTTCTCCCAAGGGCCATTTCACCCTCTCCTTTCCACAACCAGCTGAATGGAGGCACTTCACCCTTATATTTAACTCTCTGGTTTTGCTCCCCCATTGGTTTAAAGTGGTGATGAGCAAAACCAGAGGGTTAATTGGTTTCATCCAAGAAATTACAGGCCAGTCAGTCTGACTTCAATACCAGGAAAGTTGGTAGAAAGCATTTTCAAGGACAGAACGAGTAGGCACATTGATGAACACAAGTTATTGAGGAATACTCAGCATGGGTTCTGTAAGGGAAGATCTTGCCTCACTAAACTGTTACAGTTCTTATGTTTTAAACAATTTATTGGTAGCATATGGTTACAAAGCTTTTCTATTTCTTAATTTTTTTTTCTTTTTTCACATTAACCCATATGACATTTCCATCCCCCCTCCCTCCAATGTTGACTTCCCCGAGGTTATAAGTTCAAATCCATACTAAAGGCACTTCTGACTACACAAAGTTCCATATATATATTCTTACAACTAAAAAATTGTCCAATATTTCTTTACTTTCCAAGTTTTCTCCATATATCCTTTAAATTTTCTCCACTCCCTTTTGAATATCTCTAGATCATAGTCTCTTAGTGTTCTGGTTAATTTGTCCATTTCACACCACGATAAAACTTTCATGGTCCATTCCCATTTCTCTGGTATTTTTTCTTGCTTCCAAAGCTGCGCGTACAAAGTCCTAGCAGCTGATAACAGGTACCAAATTAAAGTCCTGTCTTCTTTTGGGTATTTTTCTAATTGTAATCCAAGTAAAAACGTCTCTGCAATTTTCTTAAAATCATAGCCCAAAATTTTGGTGATTTCTTGTTGTATCATCTTCCAGAATTCTTTCGCTTTTTCACATGTCCACCACATATGGAAGAAAGAACCTTCATGTTTTTTACATTTCCAACATCTATCCGACATTTTCTTACTTATCTTAGCCAATTTTTTCGGAGTCATATACCACCTATACATCATTTTAAAACAGTTCTCCTTAATGCTTTGACAAGTTGATATCTTCATTGAGTTCTTCCAGAGGTGCTCCCATGTTTCCATTTGTATTTCTCTATTCACATTAATTGCCCATTTGACCATTTGAGACTTTACTACTTCTTCTTCTGTAGACCATTTCAATAATAACTTATATACTTTTGATATCAATTTTTCATTGTCACCTAACAGGACCCTTTCCAGTTCTGTTTGTTCTCGTCTAATTCCCTCTGATTTTATGTCATTTTCCATCAAACTTTTAATTTGTTGCATTTGAAACCAGTCATAATTGTTATTTAACTCTTCTGAGGTTTTTAATTCAATTTTGTCTCCTTGAATCTTAAGCAGTTGGTTGTATGACATTTCTCTTTTTTCTTCAGAATCAGCTGTTATTTTTATTACTTCTGCTGGCACTATCCATAGTGGTTTTCTCTCGTCCCCGTATTTCTTGTATTTTATCCAAGTATTTAGTAATGTATTTCTGACATAGTGGTGAGAGAAAAAACCATCCATTTTATTCTTCCCATAGTACATGTATGCATGCCAGCCGAATCTGTTTCCGTGAGCTTCTAACCACAAAGGTTTTTTGTCTAACAGCATTATCCAATCTTTTATCCATGTCAAACAAACTGCATCGTGATATAGTCTTAGATCGGGAAGTTGAAAACCTCCTCTCTCTTTGGCATCCGTTAGGATCTTCATCTTTATCCTTGGTTTCTTTCCGGCCCAAATGAAATCAGAAATTTTCCTTTGCCATTTGTTGAATTGTTTTGCTTCTTTTACAATCGGGATGGTTTGAAACAAATACATTATCCTTGGCAAAATATTCATTTTGATTGCAGCTATCCTGCCCAGTAAGGACAAGTTGAGTTTATTCCATTTCATCAAATCTTTGTCCATCTTACACCACAGTTTTTCATAATTGTTTTTGAATAAATCAATGTTCTTCGTTGTTATCTCTATTCCAAGGTACCTAACTTTGGTTGTGACTTCACAACCTGTCACCTTTTGTAGTTCTTTTGTTTTATTTGGTTGCATGTTTTTACAGAGGAATTTCGATTTCTCCTTATTTATGTATAATCCTGCTAGTTCTCCGTACTCTTTTATCTTAGCTAACAGCAGTGGTGATACTTGAACCGGATTCTCCATTATGAACACTATATCGTCTGCAAAAGCTTTGTATTTATAAGAGAATCTTCTAATTTTTAGAGCTTCTATTTTTTCATCTTTTTGAATTTGTTGTAAACTGTTACAGTTCTTAGAGGGGGTGAACAACCATGTGGACAAAGGGGACCCAATAGATGTTGCTTACCTTGACTTCCAGAAAGCTTTTGATAAAGTTCCTCATCAAAGTCTCCTTAGTAAACTTGAGAGACATGGAGTAAAAACACAAGTCCTCTTGTGGATCAAAAAATGGCTAATTAATAGGAAACAGAGAGTGAGTATAAATGGGCTATCTTCGCAGTGGAGGATGGTAAGCAGTGGGGTGCCACAGGGTTCAGTACTGGGTCCCATGCTCTTTAACTTGTTCATTAATGATCTGGAGTTGGGAGACAGCAGTGAAGTGGCCAAGTTTGCAGATGACACTAAATTGTTCAGGGTGGTAAGAACCAGAGAGGATTGTGAGGCACTCCAAAGTGGGCGTCAACATGGGTGTCATGGGTGAGTGGGCGTCAACATGGCAGATGAGGTTCAATGTGGCCAAGTGCAAAGTAATGCACATTGGGGCCAAAAATCTCAACTACAAATACAAGTTGATGGGGGTGTGAACTGGCAGAGACTGACCAAGAGAGAGATCTTGGTGTCATGGTAGATACCTCACTGAAAATGTCAAGACAGTGTGCAATATATATAATATTTTTGGCCACTGTGTGACACAGAGTTTTGGACTGGATGGGCCATTGGCCTGATCCAACATGGCTTCTCTTATGTTATGTTCATATATATATATGTGTGTGTGTGTGTGTGTGTGTGTATACACACACACACACACACACACACATATTGGCCACTGTGTGACACAGAGTGTTGAACTGAATGGGCCATTGGCCTGATCCAACATGGCTTCTCTTATGTTCTTAAACCTTCCCAGTTTTCTCCCTGCCACTTTGAGGGGGTAGCAGAACTGGAGAGTTAAATGGAGCCATTTAACTTTCCAGTTTTGCTCCCCCCCCCCTTTGAAGTGTTGGGGACTAGAACTGGAGGGTTGAAATGGCTCAAAGCTATTGGAACCCCTGCTCTCTGCTGCTTTCATGGGCAGAAAAACAGGAGTTTCGACTTTAAATGACTCACAAACTGCAGTTTTGCAGTGTGGTTCGGTTCGTGGCTGAACCATGAGCCTACACAAACTGTTATGCCAGTTCACAGATTTTAAATGGCTCACATTTTAAGTCTGTGGAGTGGCATATCAGTTTTTGAAGGCTCATGGTTCAGTTCATGGTTCAGCCACAAACCGAACCACACTGCAAAAATGCTGTTTGTGCCCATCCCTACACATTAACTGTCAAGCACTGTTATTTGTCCCCTAAAATGGCTGAAGCATTGTCAAGTAAAAGGCCTGGTTATTCTGCATTACCTACAACCTCTTTCTCACGTCTCTGAAGCCATCTGGCAAAGGATGTTTATCGAACGGAATTGACTTGCTATGCTCAGTGCCCAAACTCCCCCGTTTCATCTCAGGCCGTTTCCAAATCTTATGTCAGTCATGGGTTGGTGCTAGAAGGCTATTGCTGGGTAGAGGAAAATTACTGCGTTGCCCTTTGAACCCTAGATTCCACCGGTGTGTTTGTAACTTTATGATACCCTATATAGTATCCTGCAACCCTTGATAATTCAGTCTTCTCAAAGACAATGTCCTGTATGCAACTTGGCGTTAAATAAAGGAGCTCACTTTGATTCAAAACAAAGGACTCTATTATTGAACTACTCATGCTTGACATTTTGAGAAGACTCCCTTTATGTGGGGGTCTTAACCAAATTTGGAAACTTGGAAAGCTATGGCAGATGGAGAGGCTCCCGCAGACCCATGCACTCCGGCAGGCGGGGATCCAAATTCCGGAGCAGTACCCAGGCCTCTCCCATGGCACGTCCTGGATGCCAGGAGAAGTCAGGAGAGGCTCACCGCTGCACATACAGTGTCTGTTCATCATCCCAAAAGATTGGGGCCCCAGCCAATCAACCACCTTGAGGTTCGAGAGGCCAGAGCGCTGGGAGGTGATCCTGGAAGTTCTCCCTCGGAGAGTAAGGTTGGAGGAAGAGAATCTGGAACCTCTGAAGCGAGTAGAGGTGATGGCAGAGAGAGTGGGGCACAGACCCGATCCCCAATGAGGAAGAGGAAGATCATGACCCTGACCCTCAGGACTTCTTCCAACTCATCAGATTTCAGATGCTGGAAATCGCCCAGAATCTGAGGGATGAAATGCGGGCATGCAACGACTTCGTGGTCTGTGAAAGGAGGGCACAGATTAACCAGGCGCTAAACCCAATGGCACAGCCAGTGGAACAACTGGTACCTTAGCAGCCACCACAGCGTCCTCTCCAGCAACCACCTCCACTTCCGCCACCCCAGCCTCAACCACTACCACCGACCCCGCCAGTAGATTATGGGAGAGGACGGGAGTTGACGACTACCTTCAATGGTGATCCTGAGGAGGTGGAATATTTTACTATCCAAGCTAACAACTTCATGTACTACTGAGGCCACACTTTCCCAGAAGAATTCAGCAGAATGGATTACCTAGGATCCAAGCTGAAAGGGGCGGCCAAAAGATGGTATGTGAGCCTCTACAAGACCTGTGGCCTCTACTGAGACCAGTTCTCCAAATTAAAGAATGCAGCTCTTAAGCAGTACACCGCACTGGCTCTCTGCCTGCATTTGGCACCTGAGCACCATATTTTGGGGACAAAGAAGCCTGCTGCTGGGGCATTTGGTTGCCCTGTCAGGAGTTGTCCTGGGTCATCATTAGAGTGGGCTGGAACTTCCTCCTCAAAGAATGAGCCCTGCCCAGGTTGTGCCACAAGGTCCCCAGAGGGAAGCCTTGAGCTCACCATGCAACAGCAGATTCTATCAAAGGAGCCAATGGAGGCTGGAAAACCGGGAGTTCACCAATTGTACCCATCTGCTTTTGGAACATACATCTTGCCCCCAAGACTCGCAGTATGTCCAAAGGGAAGTCCAAAACTAACCATATAGCACCAGATTCTATTCAGGGAACAAATGTAGGTTGTAAAACAAGAATCTCAGAATTATACTCATCTACCTCCAGAAGACCCACTGTACTCCAGGACCCCACAAACAAAAGCCTGATATAGCCAAACAGCTGCCTAAATCAGAATTTCACACCTGGTAACTTGGGGAATCCAGTGACTTAGTACCACTCAGGAGAGATGTGCAGACCACTTGGTTATAGCAGAACCAGAGCCTCCACTAAAAGGATGGGGCCACCAAATTCTACAACTTCTTGGCTGCAGTGTAAAGGTAATGGTAAAGGTAGTTCACTGTGCAAGCACCAGTCATTTCTGACTCTGGAGTTACATCACATCACAACATTTTCACAGCAGAATTTTTTACAGGGTGGCTTGCCATTGCCTTACCCAGTCATGTACACTTCCCCCCCCCCCCCCAGCAAGCTGGGTACTCATTTTACCAACCTCGAATGGATGGAAGGCTGAGTCAACCTTGAGCTAGCTACCTGAACCCAGCTTCCACTGAGATCAAACTCAGGCTGTAAGCAGAGCTTGGACTGCAGTACTGCAGCTTTACCACCCTATCTAACCTTTGCTGATTCAGTATTCTGCTAGACCAGCTCATATACAGCCTAGACAGTTCAAGCGCTGGGTGAGCTTTCTCTCCCCAGCATGACATGACAGAGGTGTACAGAATTATGAATGGGATAGAGAGGGTAGAGAAAGAAAGGAAGTACTTCATCACCCAAAGGGTGATTAACATGTGGAATTCACTGTCACAGGAGGTGGTGGTTGCCACAAGCATAGCCACCTTCAAGAAGGGTTTAGATAAAAATATGGAGCAGAGGTCCATCAGTGGCTATTAGCCACAGTGTGTGTGTGTGTGTGTGTGTGTGTGTGTATATATATATATTTGGCCACTGTGTGACACAGAGTGTTGGACTGGATGGGCCATTGGCCTGATCCATCATGGCTTCTCTTATGTTCTTATGTGACACAGAGTGTTGGACTGGAGGGGCCATTGGCCTGACCCAGCGTGGCTTCTCTTATGTTCTTATGTCTGGGGCACTGATGCTCTGTATTCTTGGTACTTGGGGGGGGGGGGTACAGTAGGAGGGCTTCTGGTGTCCTGGCCCCACTGGTGGACCTCCTGATGGCACTTGGGTTTTTTGGCCACTGTGTGACACAGAGTGTTGGACTGGATGAGCCATTGGCCTGATCCAACATGGCTTCTCTTATGTTCTTATGTGACTCAGAGTGTTGGACTGGATGGGCCATTGGCCTGATCCAACATGGCTTCTCTTATGTTCTTATGTGACACAGAGTGTTGGACTGGATGGGCCATTGGCCTGATCCAACATGGCTTCTCTTATGTTCTTATGTGACACAGAGTGTTGGACTGGATGGGCCATTGGCCTGATCCAACATGGCTTCTCTTATGTTCACCTCGGTTGCTTTCTTTAGTTTCTAATTCCTGATGACAGCTCCGACCTTGATTATTTCCCAGATACCAACCCTTAACTTCTGTCTCCCTTACCCAGGTTAAAGTTCTGGCCAGTTTGGAAATGGAATAGTGATCATCATTGAAAGCAGAATATTGAATCAAGCAGCTCTTCTTCAGGTATGATCCATCATAGCTACTCTTAAATTCTTAGGTTTGCTTATAAAAGAGCTGCTTCAAATTGTTGCTAATCCATGTAACACCCTGAAGTTGCCATGAAGCAACTTCTACCAGCTCCCTGAATAGAATCTACCACATGCATCACTTTCCTTCTCATCGGGGCTATTTTATGATAGGCTGTTTTCAGAGCTGGCCCTAACAAGTTATCTTTAGTCTCTTTCCTTCTAGTTTGAAATACATGAAGCCATCATGACACGTTTTGCTTATCGTTGTCAAGCTTGACTGATTCTGATCAATAACTGATGCGTTCCTGGCCTGCCACAAGCAGGCCTGGGTAAGATCACACTGAACCAAATGCTGCTAGTTTATTATCCTTTCCTGGCCCCTCTTTGTTTTATGACTGTTAATTACTGAGAGCAAAGCAATCAGACCTTCCCATGAATCCTCGTGGGAGGAAGCACCATCTGGGTGAAACAAGGCCAATGCCTGATAACACCCTGGGAATGTATGTAGTTTTGATATGTGTGAATGCTCCCCTGCTTCCCCTCCCCATAGGAATCCCTTTGAAATGTACGTTAAAACTTATGTATCAATGTATTGGTTTCATTCTTCTCAAGCCAAGGCTTGAGCCAAAGTAACGGTCTATCAATAAACGTAGTCTTTGTAGCAACTTCGACTCGTCATTGAATCCGTCTGCTTGACAATCGTATAGATACGGTTGTTTTGAATCTTGTCATCTTCTTGCCCCTGGCTTTTATTTCTCAGTTCCACCCACATCATTCCAAGATATGAACCACTCAGCTAATGGAATCCAGATACATTTTGTTGCAGTTAAGGCAGCCAAAAGTGCTTTCATGTATGTGACCTCTTGATAGTCTCTTCTGCATTCTTCTTTTAAAACTGCAGGAAGATACGCTGGACATACAGTGATGCAATATTGAATCAACCACTAGAGGGAGCAAAATGTGTACAGAAAAGAAAACAGCAACAATAAAGCAATAGGGACATACAAGTGAAGAAAATGTGACTGCGGAAGACCCCTATGACACTAGAGCAACTCAGTCAATCACTGTCAGCGAATATTACGAAGAGCTGAAACTTTCCAAGCAAAAGGACAAATATGGGGAGTAAAACTGTTGAGGAAATTGCTAGACTGGCTGGCTGCCATTCACTAAATTGTACCTCACAAATATTAAAGGCCCATTGTGGAGCAGAGGCTTGAATCATCGTACATAAAAAGGGCTTCTTGATTAGTTCGCACTTTCATTCATTTTCTTGATGAAGTTCTCTCCCCTCTTTTCTTTCAGATTGCAACACTTCATCATGGCTCTTTGACAACGGATAATCTTCTGATTTCTCCTTGTGCTGTCGTTAGCTAACAAAGAGGTAGACAACAGTCTCCATGTTCATTTTCAAGAGTGCAAACACCGAATAATGAAAATATCACAGGAAGAATCAAAGCAATTGTGTCCAATCGTAATTTGGGGTGCCTGTAGTGGTGTGTTGTTACTTTGATCCAGGGCGTTTTTTTGGAGAAAAAGCCCAGCAGGAACTCATTAGTATGCGAGGCCATATCTCTAACATCACCATCATTTGCATACTAGGCCATACCTCTGACATCACCATCATTTGCATACCAGGCCACACCTCTGATATCACCAAAAGTGTATAATGTCTTTTTTGGGGGGGTGGTGGTAGCAATTCTGGTCATCACACCTCAAAAAAGATATTCCAGCATTGGAAAAAGTCCAGAAATATATAGTCACGTATATATACAAAGCCATAAATATATAGCAATCCCAGGGGAAAAAATCAAATTCCAACACACTACTACAGAGCCAGCATGGTGTAGTGCTTAAAGAAAGAAAGAGAAATAAAGCAAACAGACAGGAGAAAAGAGTGAATGAATGAATGGAAGAGAGGAGAGAGTTGGAAAGAGAGAAGGAGAGAGAGAGAGAAAGGGGGTAGTGGGAAATAAGGCAAACAAAAAAAAAAGAAATATTGACAGAAAGAAAGAGTGAGGGAGTGGAAATAAAGCAAATAGACAGAGAAGAAGAAAGACTGACAGAAAAAAAAATGAATGCATGAAAGGGGGGAGAAAGAAAGAAAGAACACTGCCAAAAAGAAAGAAATAATGAATAAATGAAAGGGGCTGACAGAAAGAAAAAAATGAATGAAAGGGAAGGAGGGAGGGGGAGACAGTTGGAAAGAAAGAAAGAAAGAAAGAAAGAAAGAAAGAAAGAAAGAAAGAAAGAAAGAAAGAAAGAAAGAAAGAAAGAAAGAAAGAAAGAAAGAAAAGGAGTGAAAGAAAGGAGTGAAAAAAGCAAGAAAGAAAGAGAAAAGAAAGGAAAAAATAAAGAGACTGAAAGAAAGGGGATGCAAGCAACTCACCTGTAAAAGTGCTGACTCCCACAAAGCCCCAGCTCTGCAGCTTGACCCCTTGAGCCCCGCCTGCCAGCTGGATGTCGGGAGGCCCCGCCCCAATGCGGCAGGACTTCACAAGTCCTGCCAGGCAGCGCGACATCGGGAGACCCCTGTGCAAGCGCTGCAGGCCTCCCCGAGCCCTGATGGACACCCAGATGTTGGGAGGTCCCAGCGCAAGTGCGGCAGGCCTCTCCAAGCCCCGCCAGACACCTGGACATCAGGAGGCCCCCGCATGGCTGGCCTCCCTGAGCCCTGCCAGGCAGCGGGGGAAGTCGATGAGGCCGAGCTGGAACACTGCCTGGACCAACCGGAACGCTGCCTGGACCCGCCGGAACACTGCCCGGGCCAGCCGGAACAGCGTTCTGGTGCATTTCAGCTCAAAAAAAGCCTTGCTTTGATCATATCAAGCTGAAAAGGCCAACTAAGCATTGTATAATGATTGACAAATAACCACCTTCAGCATAATTTCATGACCTGGATCTTAAACTTGCTTCCATTTCAACCCCTCTTTGACTGTTGTAGGAGCCCCGTAGTGCAGAGTGATAAGCTGCAGTACTGCAGTCCAAGCTCCGCTCAGAACCTGAGTTTGATCCCAGCGGAAGCTGGGTTCAGATAGCTGGCTCAAGGCTGACTCAGCCCTCCATCCTTTTGAGGCCAGTAAAATGAGTGTAGTTGGCTAGGAAAGGCAATGGCAAATCACCTTGTAAAAAATGTGCCAAGAAAACGTCACGATGTGACATCATCAGGGGTCATTTTATAGAAAAATAGGTGGTGGAGCTCATCCAGGGATTGTTATGCCGCTGCACATGCTATTCAATGCACAAGGAGGTGGAACTCTCAGAAGGAGGAGGTGGAACTCTCAGAAAGGTTCAGGAGCTGTGCTCTTATGAGCTCCCACTTAATCCAAGGCCTGGGCAACATCCATGAGTCAGTAACAACTTGGTGCTTGCACAGGAGACTACCTTTACCTTTACTTTTTTGACTCTTGTGGAGAGGGTCTTTGTAGTAGACAGCTCCGGTTCCACCTCTTTTTGTGATGGAATGTTGGATGTTGAACTGACAAACTGAGCTACTAGTTTGGTTAGAAGGAGAGGGGATAATCTCTAGAGCAGTGGTTCCCAACCTTTTTAGTATGGTGACCAACAAGTCTGAATTTACTTGGAATGATGACTCATCCAAGGTTGACCCAAGGTGTTTTCACTCTAGCCAAACTATGACTTTGGCACACATCTAGTTTTACATTCCATTTCCACAATGGATGATCAGATATTTTTGAGAAACCAATAAACATCGTACAAAAGGCACAGCTATCCCCACTTTGAACCCCAAGCAAGTGTCATTCCAAGATAAACAGGCTTTGCATATGGAGGCTACCGTCCAGCCATTTACTGACCTATCCTTCTTTGGTATTCCTTCTAGCTCCACCTAAGATTCTTACTCTAATAGCCATCAGAGCATATTTTACTTGAGCAACGTGTATATGCAGTGAAGAAGAAGAAGACATTGGATTTATATTCCACCCTCCACTCAAGAGTCTCAGAGCGGCTCACAATTTCCTTTATCTTCCTCCCCCACAACAGACACCCTGTGAGGTGGGTGGGGCTGAGAGAGCTCTCCTAGAAGCTGCCCTTTCAAGGACAACCTCTGCCAGAGCTATGGATGACCCAAGGCCATTCCAGCAGGTGCAAGTGGAGGAGTGGGGAATCAAACCCGGTTCTCCCAGATAAGAGAATTATGGCTGACCCAAGGCCATTCCAGCAGGTGCAAGTGGAGGAGTGGGGAATCAAACCTGGATCTCCCAGATAAGAGAGCTCTGGCTGACCCAAGGCCATTCCAGCAGGTGCAAGTGGAGGAGTGGGAAATCAAACCCGGTTCTCCCAGATAAGAGTCCATGCACGTAACGGCTACACCAAACTGGCTCTAATATCTGACATGGGAGGGAAGGCAGCATAGTATAGCTTGGTCTTGTCAGATCTTAGAAGCTTAGTAAGGTTAATATACGGAAGGGAGACCATCAAGGAAAAACCTGCAAAAGGCAATGGTCAACCACCTCTGCTTCTCACTTGCCTTTAAAGCCCTTTAACGGGGTCACCATAAGTCATCTGCCCCTTGAAAGCGCCTTATACACAAGCACAATACACGACCTGGAGGAAACTGTTTCCAGAGTTGGATCTTGGTTTCCAAAATACAAAACGGAGCAATAGGAAGGGCAGGGTCAGCCACTAGGGGAGGCTGGCCCGCAACCCACTTGCGGAGCTTTTGTAACCTATCTTTGGGTCCTGGCCCACAGGTTGGGAACCCCTGATCTACAGCGGCTTAGAAGGGAGAGAGAACTGCAGCCTAATCCGGGCTGAGGGGGGAAAGGTGGCAAATAAGCTTGGAAGCATGACTAGACCTTTCGTTTGGGGGCAGCACGCGCACTGATGCGGAAAAGCACTGGGCGGCTGCATGCCACCCGGCTGCCGTTGCTCCACTTCCGGAAGCAGAGCGAAGGTGAGCGGGGGCATACAGCCTCTCTGTGCCTTGTTGCGCATGCCCTCTGGCTTTGCCCATGGTGGGGGCAGTGACAGAGCTGGAAAAAGTACAGAGGAGGACAACCAAGACGATTAGGGGACTGGAGCACTTGCCCTATGAGGAACAGCTGAAGAGTCCGGGGGGATTTCTTTTGGAAAAGAGATGACTACGGGGGGAGGTCATTGTAGACTTTTATAAAATCATGCATGGGGTGGAGAGAGTCGACATAGATGAATTTGTCTCCCTCTCCCAAAAGACTAGAACTCAAGGGTGTCCAATGAAACTTGTAGGCGGTAGGTTCAGGATGGACAAAAAGAAATTCTGCTTTGTACAGAGAATGATGAAAATGTGGAATTCACCATCAGAGGGTGCAGTGATGGCCCCAAGAATAAAGAGCTTTCAACAGGGCTGTAGCCAGCAGGGGGCGCAGGAGCTCTGAAAGGGAAAGATTGGGGAAAATTGGGTAGTGGTGCTGCAACTTCTATAGGGCAGGGGTGGCCAACGGTAGCTCTCCAGATGTTTCTTGCCTACAACTCCCATCAGCCCCTGCCATTGGCCATGCTGGCTGGGGCTGATGGGAGTTGTAGGCAAAAAATATTGTAGGCAAAAAATATTGGCATGGTTTTAATATTGTTAAATTTAATGTTTTATATTGTTTTATATTGTTAAATTTAAAGGTTTTATTTATTACTGTATGTTTTTAAGAAATGTTGTTAGCCGCCCTGAGCCTGCCGAGGCGGGGAGGGCGGGATATAAATAAAATTTTTATTATTATTATTATTATTATTATTATTATTATTATTATTATTATTATTATTATTATTATTATTATTATTATTATTATTATTAAAACATCTGGAGAGCTACTGTTGGTCACCCCTGCTATAGAGGACACTGCCCCCATGCACTCCCTGCTGGCTACAGCCCTGTCTTTCAAAGGGGATTAGATAGATCCATGGATGATCAGTCTATCAATGGCTATTAGCCTGTCATGGGAAAGGGCAGAACATAAATCTACTAAAATAAATAAATAAAATAAAAATAAATGGTGACTGAGGGGAACCTCCACTTTCAGAGGCACTAAGCCTCTGAATCCCAGAGTCAGGAGGCAACTTCAACAGAAGGCCTTGGCCTCCATTCTGTGTTGTCAGCTGTCCAGAGGAACTGGTTGGCCACTGCGTGAGACAGGATGCTGGACTAGATGGACTATTGGACTGATCTAGGAGGGCTCTTCTTTTATCCTTGTGTCCTTATGACTCACTTAGGTCAGTTAAAAGAACGCCAGGTTTTCCCACTACCTGGATACCCTTGGAACCACTTTGCAGGCTTCTCCTCTCTCTCCTTGACTTTTGCTGCGTGAACTCCCCATGATTCTTAAGCCTCTCACACACTTTGGTCAAGTAACATTGCCCATCTGAATGTCCTTCCCTTCCCTTGTCTCATCCCTCATCCTTCTCCCATTCAGAGAGAGAGAGAGAGAATGTTTGGAAGGGAGATGGTGGTTTATTGTGGTTCATTTGTGGCCTATTAGTGGCTCTGAGCTTTAAGGTTTTCATTTGTTTATAGTTGTGTGACCAATTGCTAGAGAACAAAGACATTATTTCGTTTGAATAAGTTGATATCCATTGTGTTTTCTTGGAATATTACTCTGTAATAAAACTGCTGTATAGATTTTGGGGAAAAAATTCTTGTTTATCCCTTTGCAAAGAGGCCATGGCTTAGTGGCAGAGCATTGCTTGGCATGCAAAGAGGTGCCAGGCTTGATCCCAGGCATCTCCAGTTAAAGAATCTAGCAGTAGTGATGTGAAAGACCTCAGCCTGAGACCCTGGAGAGAAACAAACAAATGAATAATCCATTCCATTTTTAATTGGACTTTAATTAGGAATGCATTTGTAATGATAAGCAAGGCATAAGTATTTGAAGGTATTCTTCTAGCATACCCAGAACAGTCTTTGCAACATAACTGCAAAAATACAGTTGACATTTTGGCCTTGGTCTGAGCCAATCGATCTTCTGCTGGAACATAACTCAATAGGGTGAAGTCAGGCAATCGTATGGAAAAAAATACCTTTCCTCCCTTCATTCCAAGTTATTTCCTTATTCAGTCCTCCATAATAATAGGTAGCACATATCTCATGCTGTGATAGTAATTACATTGTGAAGGGGTCAAGCCCTATAGGATACATGTGGCCCTTGACCCCACAGCACTTTCAATATGACTTAAGGGTTTTTTTTGCCATATTGCTTCCCTTTATGCACAAAAGGACATTTGAAATGTGGCAGACTTACATGGCAATCTTTTGGACAGTTATTCCAGTCTAATCTTTCAATGGATTTACAAAAGAGGAAGGGTTGTGTTGAGAAAAGGCTTTCCTTTTTTCCTTCAGGCTTCCGGGTTACGTTGCCTTGAGCTCAGGGGTGTCCGCAGATCGTCCTCCTGTGCCACCTTTGAATCAGGCAGCTGGAGGGGTTTTCCTTCAGCATGGGACTTTTGTAGGAAGTTAGGGGCACAGCAGCAGCTGCTCCTGTCCTTCTTGCATGTCCTGAGGCTCCGTCGCCATGATAGCTGATGCAGCAGAAAAAGGTGATCGCCCAACTGCTTTCTTTTGCTCCTTTCAATAAGCTTTTGATGTATCGCTTCTCTACCCCAAGCATGGCAATTCTACTTGGCAAGTAAGTGTGCTTTCAATACCACTGGCTAATGGGTCGTTTTACATAACAACAAGCGGGCAGCTCAAAGGAAGGGAAAGAGGTTGACTATTCGCCTCCTTTTCCTGTGAATGAGGCCTCAAAAAGCTAAAGAGCAATCTTCAGTATCGGTAAAATTTGAATTGGACCGAATACAAATATTTAAATCAACCCGGATTATAATTGGATATATGTTAAAAAGACTATTATTTGGCTGCAATATGGTCTGGACATAAACGAGATATATTTTAGAGAGATTTGTCCCTGTCGTCCAACTGCAACTGAAATGATAACATTTAAAATCACAGCTGTAGGAGATTTGGAATGACGGACTAACTGGATCTTTAAGCTACTTTTCAACTTGGATTAAGAGACTGAGTTTGCTGACATAGAAAAATGACACTGCCAAGCGAAATGTTTTATAAAAAAGATATACTATGGAGTATTACTTTTCAGAAACAGGATCTTGATTCATTAACGCAGTTGATTAGAAAGCAAATGGGAGCTTTTATGCTGAAAGCTAGCGAAATCTCAAATCTACATGAGCAGAGTGCTAAAGAGATTCTGGTGACATCTGTGGAATTAGAATGGGAAAGTGATCCACTGCGAAAAGAAAACCAAAATGGATCCTTATGGCACAGTTACAAAACAAGGCTGGAAACTGAGATTGAGTAAAGTTCTGCTGAGAGGAACAAATGGTGTAGAATTCTTCTCCCCATTACTGAGAGGAGTGGCTGCATTGAGAAGAGAGAAGGTGCATCTCAGCCAACAAATCAAGATGTGGAAATTTTTCAGGAAGAAGGATCTTTGAACTCTCTCTCTCTTTGTGGATAGTTGGATATGGAACTTTCAATAAGAACTGACATACAATTTTAAAAGGCAAAGTGTGATGCCTGGGTTATATTAAGTTTTTTTTTTTTCTGGAGTAATATGGATATAAAAGCTAAAGGAATGAAACGTTTTTAAATTTTAAGAAGACAGATAACGTAATTAATTTGCAACTTTGTGGGTAGTTGGATATGGAACCCATACTAAGAAATTATATATGATTTAAAAAGGCTAGGTGGGATTTCTGGGCTAAATACTTAAGTAGTTAGAGAACATAATTACCTTTCAATTTGGTTTGCATTTAATAGATAAATATATTTGTTTCTTATGTTTACTGTAATGATGATACTGTTGAACTAATAAGTGAATTTGTATTTTTAATATGGTTGTCTCTCTCTCTCTCTCTCTCTCTCGGCTTGGCTTCGCGAACGAAGATTTAAGAAGGGTGCAATAGTCCACGTTTGCTGCAGGCTCGCTGGTGACTGACAAGACCAATGTGGGACAGGCAGGTCCGGCCACAGCGGCTGCAGGGAAAAGTCTGATTTACGATCTTCTTTAGCATGATGCTTCAAAGAGCCGCAGTAGATCTAGATGAGGACGATGGTGTCTACATCCGCTATCGCACCGATGGCAGCCTGTTCAACCTGAGGCAACTAAAGGCACACTCCAAGACAATGGAAAAACTCATCCGAGAGCTACTGTTTGCTGATGATGCTGCACTCGTCTCCCACTCGGTATCAGCTCTGCAGCATATGACATCCTGCTTTGCAGAGGCTGCCAAGCTATTCGGCCTAGAAGTTAGTCTGAAGAAGACAGAAGTTCTCCACCAGCCTGCACCCCAGGAAGATTATCACCCTCCCTGCATCACTGTGGGTGAATCAGTTCTGAAGACAGTCCAGCAGTTCAGCTACCTGGGGTGCATCATCTCCTCAGATGCCAAGATCGACAAGGAGATTGACAACAGGCTGGCAAAGGCAAACCGTGCATTTGGCCGACTGCACAAAAGAGTGTGGAGCAACAAGCATCTGAAAAAAGGCACAAAGATCAATGTTTACAAAGCAGTTGTGATGACAACCCTCATCTATGGCTCCGAATCGTGGGTTTTATACCGTCATCACCTGCGACTCCTTGAGCGCTTTCATCATCCACTGGAGTGACTTTGTGACCAACACTGAAGTCCTCAAGCGGGCAGAGGTTACCAGCATCGAGGCACTGCTTTTGAAGACGCAGCTGCGCTGGGCAGGGCATATTTCTAGGATGGAAAACCACCGCCTTCCCAAGATTGCCCTGTATGGCGAACTCTCCACCGGCCATCGAAATAGAGGGGCACCAAAGAAGAGGTACAAGGACTCCTTGAAGAAATCCCTTAGCACCTGTCACATCAACCATCACCAGTGGTCTGACCTAGCCTCAGATCGCAAAGCATGGAGGCACACCATCCACCAGGCTGTCTCTTCCTTTGAGAACACACGCATAGCTGGTCTTGAGGACAAAAGGAGATTGAGGAAGAATCGCACTGCTACAGGACCAACCCTAATATGGTTGAGTTAAGTAGTTAAAATCAAGATGTAAAAATTTCCCTGGGAAGAAGGTTTCCTGAGTGGTGGTTTCCTCTGTGGGTAATTAAATATGGAATTATTAATAAGAATTGATATGTGATCTTAAAAGGTCAAGGGAGATCCTAAGGATGGAAAGGTTTTGTTAAAATGTTAGATAAATATACAGTTAATTTGGATCAATGGTTAAGAGGACAGAGAACACTTTTTTTTTTTAATCTACTCTTAGTATGTTTGTTTGGAGAAAATGTTCATACTGAAACAGATAAATTATCATATTTTATTCTCAGCCTGTTAAAGATAAGGGTATGCGCTCCATATGTTTATTTTAGGATGATATTATTAAATTAACAAGTCTGTTTGTGCCTTCACGATATCTCATATGTTTACTCTAACGTTGATATTGCTAAATTAACAAGTTAGTCTGTGCTTCCAGTATGGTTTAGTTTAGCCAGCCAACTTTCTGTTAAGACTGCTCTGATTTTTTTATACTTTTATGTGTTGAAGAAGAATTGTTTAGACTTATATTTTAAGTAATAGTTTAGTAAAAAAAAGGTATAATGAAATATAAAGATGGTAAAATATATGGGGAGAATTTTATACTTGCGGGTAAAAAGTATGGGGTGTTTTATCTGGAGGTAGAACTGTAATGGATATATTTGTATTTTTCTTTCTTTCCCATTTTGTATCTACCCTTCCCCCTCTATACTGTATCTATGTTCATGCTTCTTTTCTTTGTAGGTAAAATCAATAAAAAATTATAAATGAAAAAAGGCTTTCCCACTGTCTTTCTGCTGAAAGATGCACCTCCAGAGCAAAACACTTAATGGAGAAATGGCCTCCTGAGCAATGTTACTGGTGATCTCACTAGATGTGAAAATTTGATTTGCGTGTGATGAAAAGCAGAAGAACAGGAATTACAAGGGGTTGGATTCAGGGCTTTTTTTGTAGCAAGATCTCTTTTACATATTAGGCTACACCCCCCCTCCCGATGTAGCCAATCCTCCGAGAGTTTGCAGAGCTCTTCTTACAGGGCCTACTGTAAGCTCTTGGAGGATTGGCTACATCAGGGCTGTGCAGCCTAATATGCAAAGGAGTTCCTGCTACAAAAAAGGCCTTGGTTGGATCCATCCAGTTTATCCATTGTAAACAAAAAGCAAGGAGGCCCTTTGACCTCTCAAAAAAAGGTTAGGCTAGATCCTTTATGGCCCGTGTCCAACGGGGTGTGTAGAAAGGATTGGAATCAGGTGAGATTGAGTGGCATTCAGATATATTTCATGCTTGTTTGTTTGTTTGTTGTCAAGTCACAGCTGACTTCTGGCAGCCCTGTTGGGCTTTCAGGGCAAGAGACATTCAGAGGTGGTTTTTCATTATCTGCTTCCATTTTGTGACCCTGGTATTCCTTGGTGTCTTCCCATCTAATTGCTAGCCAGGGCCGACCCTGGGGTTTTTTTTATTAAAGGAGAGTAAGGACACAGCCTGTCTCTGGGTGATATCAAGTATGTGTGTGAGAGAGCTAAATTAATAATTGTTGTAATAGCACCATCATTTTTATTAGCAATCGTATTGTTCGGTGTGCTGGTTCCTCTAGCCATCTTAGAACATGGGAGGTTATTTGGGAAAGGTCATCCACCACCACTGAAAAAATGTTAGATACATTCATCACTTTTAGATTCAATAAAATTTTTCTAGATGTATACTTATTAGTTAATAGAGAACCAATATTTCTGTCCCTTTCTTTTTCGCTGGGATTTATCTAATCGTTTCTGAGAGCCATCGATACAATTTATTTATTTATTGTCACTGTAAACCCAGAAGATACTTTGTCTTATTTAAAGCTCAGCAGGAATTTCAAAATTCCACATCCTTCTTCCCGCGATGGGGAGTGGGCAGGCATTGAAAAGAGATCATCCATGACATTTATCTTGCTTGGAGGTCGACCCTGAAGATTCTTAAATCTTAGCTAGACAATTTTCATTAGATGAAAAAGTGAGCAAGCAAAATGCCTTTCTGCTTTGACGTCAGTGGCTACAGATGTTACATCTGGAAATAAAATACTATTGAGTGTGGATTCGTGTCAATTAATTTATGTTCCATGTATACATTTTTTTTGGGGGGGGGGTCCTTGATTACAGGTCAATCACATCCCAATTTGAATGTTAAAAGTCAGGGCTTAAAAACATTGTCTGCTGACCAGTGTGGGATCCTGGCTTCTAGTGGGATAGAAGAAGAGTTTATTTCATTTATTTATTTTATTCCATTTATATCCCGCTCTCCCTGCCGAAGCGGGCTCAGGGCGGCTTACACGGTCATGCATACGCATGGGTATAAAACATACAATGAACACAAAACCATAAAAACCGTTTAAACACATAGAAAAAAGTTAACAACGGTGCTGTGATCTTAATTTCAGAGTTGGTATTCTCTGTAGACAGATCTTAAAGGTCCTTTCTGTTGCTGCTATAGGGCAGCTTGCAAGAGGTGATCCAGCTGTTTCCTGAGAACTGCAGTGGCCCGCAATCTAGTTTGCGAATGCCTGGTGGAAGAGTGCCATCTTACGGTCCCTGCGGAACTGTATGAGCTCTTGCAGGGCTCTGACTTCTTCCTGCTTCCATATCCCTCTTTTCTGTACCCTGAGAAGTGACTTGCAAATGTCTTCCCTTCCTCAACTCACAAAAGGCCCCTTGTGAGGTAGCTGGAACGAAGAGTTTGGAGAGAACTGTGAATAGCCCAAGGTCACCCAGCAGATTTCATGGGGAGGAGGGGTGAACGGGACTTTTTTGTAGCAGGAACTCCTTTGTCTATTAGGCCGCACCCCCTAATGCGGCTGATCCTCCTGGAGCTTACAGTAGGCCCTGTACTCCATGTAAGCTCTTGGAAGATTGGCTACATCAGGGATGCGTGGCCTAATATGCAAAGGAGTTCCTGCCAGAAGAAAAAAGCCCTGAGAGTGAGTAATCAAACCCCGCTCTCCAGATTAGAGTCCACTACTCTTAACCACTACACCACACTGCCTAAGTGGCTACATATCTAATGTTTTAGTTTTAGGCCTGAATTTCTGTGGTGTTCTATTTGTTGAAGAAAGACATAGCATGTTAGAAGTGACTTGCAAACCTCATCGTTGCTCCTCACAAAGAAAGAAAACAAAGGGTTGGACTCATTGGAGCAAAGAGAAGAAGAAAACAATGGTGCAGTGGGAAGTAAAAATAGTGTGGGGGGGGGTTTCGTCCCATAAAATGTGTATATCCTTAGACAAGCTCTCGAATTGTGCATTTCAGTTTATACCAGAGAAAATGTTGAGGAGCTGGCATGTTGTGTTACCACCTGTTGGTTAGTACACGGAATGTCACCAACCCACATCTTCTCAGGCCCAGAGCAGCTATGGTTTACATGCTTGTGACTATTTGGGTAAGACACTGATAACATTGTGTTTGTATAAACATATATGTCTCTCTTTAGAATAAAAACTAAAGGCACGTGGGCACACCAACCCAAAAGGGTAACGTTTAGCGTGAACGCACCATTTGATTTGCATGCCAAGTTGACTTGATGAACTATCCCTGTTCTTAGGAATAGCAGACTTATTTTTATTACTGTTCTGCCCCATTCTTTCTACAAGACAACCTTGTGCAACAAACATAATCCCCTCAACAGCCTTCCTGAAATAGTCTTGGCAATAGCCAAGACCACACACTGTGTTTCATTGCAGCACCTGGATTTCATATCAGCCCTAGAGTTGGATCTAGTCAGCTTCCCATTGGTGAAAAAGGAAAGTCCCTTTCGACCGCACACAAAAAAGGCCATGCTTGGGAGCATGGGACCTCTATAAACAAAAGCAATATAGAATGAGGGCTAAGGTCAGTAGAGGAATTGGATGAGACTGACAGAAAAAGCAGGCTTGGTTCAACCCTAGTCTTAAACTCTAACCCTTACACCACAGTGGTTCACTATGTCACTCTTCCTGTTTTACTAGTAATTTGTCTTCTCTGAACAAAAACATAAACATATTTGTTTTAACAGGCACCTTTCCCTAGAAGACGTGAGGAATTTATTTACAATTGTGTCACATAGGGTGATATTATATGGCCGGTTTGGGGCAGCTTGAAGCCACCCCAAATAAAGCCGGCTGGAAATAGAGCACTCCAGAGCTTCCTGATAACGCTCGGGGAAAGGGGTGGGCACCCAGGGAGCATCAGGAAAGCTTGCATGTCCCATCTGCAGCTCCCCCCAGTGCTCTCTAGGTGCTTCCAAGCCTTCCATACGGCCGCGAGGTGCCTCAGAGCGGCCGAGTGAAAAGACACCACTTTTGAAATGGTGCCTTTTTGAGCTGGGTGGATCGGCTTAGAGGGTTTTTTTGGGGGTCAATCTCTGAGTCAACCCAAAGTGCTGGTCTGTTAGCAGCCATATTCCCCCAGAATATTTTACCAACTGTCCTTCCTTTATCCCTTCCTTCCTTCCTGAGAAGGAAGGTTTGGTGTAGTGGTTAAATGTGAGGACTCTTATCTGGAAGAACTGGGTTTAAGAACATAAGAGAAGCCATGTTAGATCAGGCCAATGGCCCATCCAGTCCAAAACTCTGTGTCACACAGTGGTAAAATATATATATATATATATATATATATATATATATATATATATATATATATATATATATATATATATATATATATATATATATATATATATATATATATATATACACATACATACACACACACACACACACACTCACACACACACTCACACACACACTGTGGCTAATGGCCACTGATGAACCTCTGCTCCATATTTTTATCTAACCCCCTCTTGAAGGTGGCTATGCTTATGGCCGCCACCACATCCTGTGGCAGTGAGTTCCACATGTTAATCACCCTTTGGGTGAAGAAGTACTTCCTTTTATCCGTTTTAACCTGACTGCTCAGCAATATCATCGAATGCCCACGAGTTCTTGTATTGTGAGAAAGGGAGAAAAGTACTTCTTTCTCTACTTTCTCCATCCCATGCATTATCTTGTAAACCTCTATCATGTCACCCCGCAGTCGATGTTTCTCCAAGCTAAAGAGCCCCAAGCGTTTCAACCTTTCTTCATAGGGAAAGTGTTCCAGCCCTTTAATCATTCTAGTTGCCCTTTTCTGGACTTTCTCCAATGCTATGATATCCTTTTTGAGGTGCGGCGACCAGAACTGCACACAGTACTCCAAATGAGACAGCACCATCGATTTATACAGGGGCATTATGATACTGGCTGATTTGTTTTCAATTCCCTTCCTAATAATTCCCAGCATGGCGTTGGCCTTTTTTATTGCAAACGCACACTGTCTTTACATTTTCAGTGAGTTATCTACCACGACCCCAAGATCTCACTCTTGGTCAGTCTCTGCCAGTTCACACCACATCAACTTGTATTTGTAGCTGGGATTCTTGGCCCCAATGTGCATTACTTTGCACTTGGCCACATTGAACCGCATCTGCCACGTTGACGCCCACTCACCCAGCCTCAACAGATCCCTTTGGAGTTCCTCACAATCCTCTCTGGTTCTCACCACCCTGAACAATTTAGTGTCATCCGCAAACTTGGCCACTTCACTGCTCACTCCCAACTCTAAATCATTGGTTTGATTCCCCACTCCTCCACTTGCAGCTGCTGGAATGCCCTTGGGTCAGCCATAGCTCTTGTAGGAGTTGTCCTTGAAAGGGCAGCAACTGTGAAAGCTCTCTCAGCTCCACCTACCTCACTGGGTGTCTTTTGTGGGGGAAGAAGATATAGGAGACTGTAAGCTGTTCTGAGTCTCTGATTCAGAGAGAAGGGCGGGGTATAAATCTGCAGTCTTCTTCTCCTTCCTTCCTTCCTTCCTTCCTTCCTTCCTTCCTTCCTTCCTTCCTTCCTTCCTTCCTTCCTTCCTTCCTTCCTTCCTTCCTATTTTATTTTATTTTATTTTATTTTATTTTATTTTATTTTATTTTGAGCTGTAAGCAGGCAGTCTCACCCTTACTTTAGCTTAATGTTCTCCATTATTCCAGAGACATTAAATGACTTCTGTAAATCACTCCCTCATTTGCACATATTAAAAAATTCTTCAGTGATTGGACTGGATTTGAGTTGGCAAACGGGGAACACCTGAAACTGGAATCTCCAACAGACAAGTTCACTAAAAGAGCCACTTTTCAAAATACTATAATTTATGAACTGTTTTCATTCAGGACTTGACCCTTCCTTCTAACATATTTTTTTGATTGCTATGGAACTGAAAAAGAAGTGGCTTTGAATATTGGTTGGGTTGCCTACTGAAATATCTAATGAGAGTTTCTTCCTCCTTGTTTAAAAAAATTCAACTCTTCACTTAATGTAGGAATATGTAAGGGCAAGAAGCCTCCAATATTACTCTCCTTTTCAACTTAGGCAGTTGCTTGAATAGGAGATTAAGAATGAATGCGTCGAAGACTAAAATGAGACTTGGAAAGGACACTAACAAACCACTTAAAAGGCTGCTATCAATGACATACAAATGCTGGCAGGAAATATTTAATCACAGATATCGGAAGGCTTTGAATGGCAGATACCTGAGGAAATATGGAAATGTTGGATGAGGGCAATTGGAGTGTCACCATCTGTTAATTTGTCATAAACACTATTTTAAACATATGCAAGATGTTATTCGACCCCCCAAGGAGCATTAAAAAGCTGAGGACGCTGGCAAAATATGGAAATCTATTGCCTGTTTGACGGTCTGCTTCCCATGGAAAGGCATTTTGAAAGCAGGTAGTAGAGGTTACATTTTGGGTGATGACAAGGAAGGTATCCATGGATGTGTCAGTGAGAGCAACTGCATTCTTCTGTGACAGGAAACAAAAATTATGCTGAAGGTGGTTATTTGTCTCTTGTGTCCCAAAATACTGAATGCCTACACACATGTTGGTAGTTTTGAAGCATCCCTTGCCTTTTGTTGTTAATTGCGTCTACGTTGCAAGCCCTGGATGGAAGATCCCTGATTTTCAGGTACACAGAAATGCCTGCCCATGAGTCCTTATAGTTTTCTGAAGAACCCCGGAGCCTTCAACTTTCTAATACCAACTAACCAGTTTGGTGTAGTGGTTAAGTGCACGGACTCTTATCTGGGAGAACCGGGTTTGATTCCCCACTCCTTCACTTGCACCTGCTGGAATGGCCTTGGTTCAGCCATAGCTCTGTTAGAGGTTGTCCTTGATAGGGCAGCTGCTGTAAAAGCTCTCTCAGCCCCACCCACCTCACAGGGTGTTTGTTGGGGGGAGGGGGGAGGTAGAGGAGATTGTGACCGCTCTGAGACTCAGAGTATAGGGCGGGATATAAATCCAAAATCTTCTTCTTCTAATCAAGCAACTAAACCACATTTAGGTAAGCATATTGGTGGATTGGAAGCTTACAGCTTAGATTTGTGGCATGGTGACTTCTCAGGCAATAAGAGAGAGAATGATGTCTGCCAGTCACAAGGAATAAAGCAAACATAAGTAGAACCGCCTGTGGGTGATGGATGGAAACAGACTATTACACTTTCATGCCTGCGCGTTGTGGGGTAGGAAAGGAAAACACGGTCCATAAAATTTAATAACAGGCTCAGTGCTTAGGTAACCAGTCAACGCATGGGAGCAAATCCAAACCCTCTGATTATAGAATCATAGAGTTGGAAGGGATCTCCAGGGTCATCTAGTCCAACCCCCAGAACAATGCAGAGAACTCAGAAACATCTCCCCCTAAATTCACAGGATCTTCATTGTTGTCATATGGCCATCTAGCCTCTGTTTAAAAACTTCAAAGGAAGGAGAGTCCACCACCTCCTGAGGAAGCCTGTTCCACTGAGGAACCGCTCTAACGGTCAGGAAGTTCTTCCTAGTGTTGAGCCGAAACATGTTGGCAAGCAACATGGCACCCTGAAGCATGACACTGGGAGCTATTAGCCATGTTTACACATTACAGTGAGCACAGATACATCCCACCTGTGTGTGCATACAACTATATGTAAGAAAGAAGAAGAAGATATTGGATTTATATACTGCCCTCCACTCTGAATCTCAGAGTGGCTCACAATCTCCTTTACCTGCCTCCCCCACAATAGTCACCCTGTGAGGTGGATGGGGCTGAGAGAGCTCTCCCAGAAGCTGCCCTTTCAAGGACAACCTCTACCAGAGCTATGGCTGACCCAAGGCCATTCCAGCAACTGCGAGTGGAGGAGTGGGGAATCAAACCCGGTTCTCCCAGATAAGAGTCTGCACAGATAAAAGTCTGTTTTAGGGGGTTCCCTTATTTCCCTCCTGGTTTTCAGATTTTTCTTAAAGCTTACAGTTCCTCCACATTTGAAGACTCCTTTGTCTCAATGTGGTTGCCCCCAGGGCTTTTTGTGCGTGCAGGAATGCACAGGAACACAGTGTCAAGCATTGGTATTTCGAATACCCAAGTGATTGTTTAATTCAAAGACTCATTTTATTGATAATCCGGTACTTGCTCCAAGGTGTGATACCTTGGAAGTGATACAGAGTTTCACACGGTATAGACTCTTAAAGGCTACTTCAAAGGCATTGGAAAAGATAGCTTCAAAACATAACATGCAGATGTAAATCCCAGTAAAAGTTCAAAGGGTACTATCAACTACCATTATGTTATTACAACTTCTCCCAGTTCACAGACATACCTGCCTTTCTGATAAGATGTATGGATGGGAACTGGTCGGGGAGGCGCCTCACTTCTAGCATCAAGGTTACTTGCATATTCTAAATTTTTTTTATCCAGAGGTGAGAAAGAAAGGAAAGGAGAAAGGGTGGGGGGAAAGAGGCAAGCTTTGAAATGCATCTGTGAGAGAGAAGACTCTAGAGACAGAGAGGAAATGGCTTCCATTACATACATTGATTCAACACTCAGAAATATCATGCTAGACACACAGTTCCATCTGACTTGGCAACAAGGGGTGTGGCCTGATATGCAGATGAGTTCCTGGTGGGCTTTTTCTGCAAAAAAAAAAAAAAGCCCTGGTTGCCTCAATCTGCAGATTTAAGTATCCACGGATGGGACCATATAGACCATTAGCAGTATTGATGACAGAAAATACTTTCTGGGGTTCATGACAATTCAAATGCGTCCAGAAAGCTGAGACTTCAAAAAGCTCAGACTTTAACAGAGCAACCCTAAGCAACATGGAACCCTCCTCAATCGATTTGGCTTGCTCTAAACCCACATGTTTAGGTTAAGGTCAGTGGGTTACAGAGTCCTTTTCGCTTTGCAGTTGGTAAAATAGCTCTTGTATTTGAACTTAGCATTCATAACAGTCTAATGTTCTTTCCAACGCGGCCTGTCATTCTAGCTAATTGCGACATATGTTGCACTTATATCAGAATTTTCTAGGGGCACTTCGAATAATTAGGAACAGCAGGGGTATGAAAAGTGGAATTAGATGCACTTTCAGTTTACTTCCTTTTATGTATGTAAACACCATTGCATAGACAGTAAAAGTCATTTTAGTGTCTGCGTTTGAGTGTGTCTGTGTCCATTTCTTCTGCATTCCTACTGTCTAGCTAATTGATTCCTATGCTATATGGTAAAGAGGTTGGAGTATTCTCTTATGTTCTCTCTCTCTGTGTCTCTTTCTCTCTCTGTATCTCAAGATTCAGGAACCCTTTGGGGAAAAGAACTGAAAATGAAATAAGCATGGATTATACAATGCACGCAAATAAATCTTGCCATGAAATGCTGCCCAACTAATAGACAAATGCAACTCGTGGCCATGTGTGAGCTTGACGACTATCCAGGTTTTTGCAACACCATAAGCAGAAGGTTTCTCAAGCCAATAGGAGGTCAGTTATTCCCCAGTCAGTTCCATGGTTTTCAAGATGGACAGTCCTGGTTTGTAGTGTCTCTACTGATTGGCCACTGTGTGAGACAGGATGCTGGGGTAGATGAATCCAGCAGGGCTCCTCTTATGATCTGATCTGATAACCTGAAGCACAGACCTGGACTTATTTTCCAACTAGAGCATCTTGAAGTGTGGTCCCATTTCCATCTGGTGCACTTGGACTTAAAATTTTGAAGTAAGATCGGTTGAATCCACCATTATTAACGTACGAACAGCACTGCATTGTTTTATTGTTATTAGGTGGCGTGTTTAATGTATGGTTTCTGCCAACCGGCCTTGAAAGCTGCCCTGAGCCTGCTTTGGTGGGGAGGGTGGGGCACAAACTAACTAAATAAATGGTCTTATGTTCTTACAGTACCAAGCACAGTAAGATGTGTTTGAGAGTTCATCATTTGAAGGATTCGAGCTATCACCATGGAAGGGGATTCCGTGTTTTTATTGGAGGGCATCAAGAAGTTGCACCAGGGCTAATGTTGCAGCAGGAAGCAGATGACCCACATCTGTATGGACAGCAGAACCTGGAGCCAGGAAGCACCAACATCACCTCCACACCTTCACTCAAGGCTTTTCTTCTAGCAGGAACTCCTTTGCATATTAGGCCACACACTCCTGATGTAGCCAATCCTCCAGGAGCTTCTAGTAAGCCCTGTAAGAAGAGCCCTGTAAGCTCTTGGAGGATTGGCTGCATCAGGGGGTGTGGCCTAATACGCAAAGGAGTTCCTGCTACCCAAAAAAAGGCCCCGCCTCTACTGCTGTGTACTCAGTGGCTGTACAACTGCAGGGTGCTAAAGCAGAATGCCGGGTTTCTTCACGCACGTCTCTTAGCAACACCTCATCTGGTGAATGCACCAAATCTCCTGCCCCACCCCTTCAGCAGTCCTCAATGACTTTGATCCAGCCAGCATTTTCACTCGGTTTTGCCCAATCACCCCTTCCCCATTGCAACCGATATCCTTACAGGCTGCCAGGAAGTTGCCAGAGCTGAGGCCAGAGGTAGCCCAGAATCACCCAGGTGAGGAAGGCCAGGAGAGGGAGGTGGCTAGGATGCTGACAGATCACTCTGACAGGAGAATAAGGCAGGCAGCCAGGAAGAACTGGGGTGTGTTATGGTCACAACAGGGCTGCCTCCATCTCTCCCATTTGGGCCTCCCCAAGTCTGAACTTGGACTTGACTTCTGTCCTGGGCTTTTTTTTTATAGCAGGAACTCCTTTTCATATTAGGTCACACACCCCTGATGTAGCCAATTCTCCAAGAGCTCACAGTGCTCTTCCTTCAGGACCTACTGTAAGCTCCAGGAGGACTGCTTATATCAGAGGAATGTGGCCAAATATGCAAAGTCATTCCTGCTACAAAAAAAGGTCCAGGTCAGAAGGCAAGGCCAAGCTCAGACTTGGGGAGGGCCTGTTACCTCAACCAGCTTTTTATTGGGGAATATGAATTTTTTCTTAGCTCAAAATGATAGGTTATGAGAGGTGAAGTAACACAGGATCTCTGTCAGTGTTTATGGAGACAGATCACTGGAATCCTTGATTAAGTTCCTGGATTTTATTATTGAAAAACAATTCTAAATAGTTGCATTCCAATCAAAGAATTTTCAATCATACAAGAGGAATTACAGAGGTTAGCTGATAGGTAGGAACGGGGGGGGGGGGTTGATACAATTGCCTAGTTCTTGCAGTGTAGGCTTGGTCAAAGAAGGCAAGAGACCTCTGGAGAGAGATTTCTCCTGAGACGAGGGGGGGGAGGCAGAAAGAGAACTCTCTGGAAGGGAACATCTTAAGAAGGGAGGGGGAGGAAGAAGGAAGGATGGAAGGATGCTCTTGACAGGTAGGGGGGCCTGTTTTCTAGGGTAAGTTACATCACATCAAGAGATTTCAAGTATCCAATGAGAATGCAGGGTGTCATATACCAAGTATCCAATGAGAAAGCAGAGTGTCATATACACACAAACTCCAAAAGAAGAATTTTAATTAGTTGGGCAAATGGTTTTATGGCTCTTTTATTACAGAGGTTGGTTCCCTTGAAGCTTCATGAGCAGTGATGAATCTCTCTCTATGTGTCCAAATGGACATCCATCCATCGCGTGTTCAGGCGATGGCTTCACTCTGATAGCCTTTAGCAGTAATGGAAAAAAAAAATAGAGAGAGAGATTCTATAGAATCTAATTTCCCTGACAGAAATGTTGAGACCAGATTAAAGATATACCACATATATAATATAATATATATAATATAATATATATAATATTATATAAATATTATATATAATATATACATTATATATTATATAATATATATAATGCCCCTGTATAAATCGATGGTGCGGTCTCATTTGGAGTACTGTGTGCAGTTCTGGTCGCCGCACCTCAAAAAGGATATTATAGCATTGGAGAAAGTTCAGAGAAGGGCAACTAGAATGATTAAAGGGCTGGAGCACTTTCCCTATGAAGAAAGGTTGAAACGCTTGGGACTCTTTAGCTTGGAGAAACGTCGACTGCGGGGTGACATGATAGAGGTTTACAAGATAATGCATGAGATGGAGAAAGTAGAGAAAGAAGTACTTTTCTCCCAATACAAGAACTCGTGGGCATTCGATGAAATTGCTGAGCAGACAGGTTAAAACAGATAAAAGGAAGTACTTCTTCACCCAAAGGGTGATTAACATGTGGAATTCACTGCCACAGGAGGTGATGGCGGCCACAAGTATAGCCACCTTCAAGAGGGGTTTAGATAAAAATATGGAGCAGAGGTCCATCAGTGGCTATTAGCCACAGTGTATGTGTGTATATAAATTTTTTTGCCACTGTGTGACACAGAGTGTTGGACTTGATGGGCCGTTGGCCTGATCCAACATGGCTTCTCTTATGTTCACACATTCACACAACAAGATGGCACTCAGCCTTTAACATTTGCGTTTCTGCTGTCTTTCCTGAGGGATAGCAGACCAGCAGACCATACATACAGACCATTTGCTTAGGAGTTGCAAGGGGGTGCTTGTGTCCCTTATATTGTTTTTTGTTTTGTTTTGAGAACAGCACTTGAACGAGGTTGCCAAAAGGGTGAAGGGATTTTTACATTTTTGCCCACTATATGTCCTTCTCTGGGCCTGAGTTTCTTCATACCCAGGATCAGAAAATGGATGCCTCTAGCCTTTCAGCATAGCCAACTATTTGCCAGTTCTGTGAATCAGACTCAGTGCCATGTCAGTCTGTATAGGGCCTAGAGATTGGACTGGGTTTGCCTCTCTTCTGTGGAAAAGGGCCCATCCCAGTTCAGGTGGACATTGCTGTGTCTTATTCATATTCCTGGGTCACCTTGCAATATCAATTCCAGGGGTGCATTGTTTGGGTATCAGGCCAAATGGGAGAGATGAAGAGGCAGCCCTCAGCAGCAAGGGGAAAGGGTTGGGCAGGGAGACAGGCAACAGGGGGTAGAGACGGGAAAGGCATTCTTTCATTCTATAGTCTCCCAAGTGAAGTAGGTAGAAAGGGATCGGAGACAGGCTGGGCGGGTGGGAAATGGGGCCAGAAAATCCTCTAAGAGAGAAAGAACCACACCTGGCCAGGGAGGAAGCAATAGATGGAGTGTGAGTGTGGAGAGCCAGTTGGAGTAAGGTAGAGAACCTCGATGCTGGAATTTTCCCAGTTCCAATGCTGGCACTCTTGAGGGACTGCTGGCAGGAAGACAGTCTCTGAGGATGGTCTCATGATCCACATCATAGCCCTTATACGTGTTGAAAGGGGCTGTCCTGCTCACCTTCTTTCCAATGGAAAGCCTCCACAGTAGTGCCTAGAGTCTACCCAGTGAGCCATTGCATAAGCCATGCTCATATGCAGTTCCAGTTGCCCTGTCTCAAAAATTATATCATAGAGCTGGAGAACTTACCAAAAAGCCCAACTGAAGTGACTAGATGAGGTAAGCGTCTTTTCTGTGAGGAAAAGCTTGATTAGGACATTTTATTTTATTTAAAAGGAAGATAGTAGGTCCTCACCAACAATAATGCAACATCTCATTGGAGCATAGAATCATAGAGTTGGAAGGGATCTCCAGGGTCACCTAGTCCAACCCCCTGTACAATGCAGGAAACTGACAAATAACTCCCCCTAAATTCACAGAATCCTGTCAGATGGCCATCTAGCCTCTGTTTAAAAATCTCCAAGGAAGGAGAACCCACCACCTCCTGAGGAAGCCTATTCCACTGAGGAACCGCTCTAACGGTCAGGAAGTTCTTCCTAATGTTGAGCCGGAAATTCTTTTGATTTGATTTCATCCCATTGGTTCTGGTCCTACTTTCTGGGGCCACAGAAAACAATTCCACACCATCCTCTATAGGACAGCCCTTCAAGTACTTGAAGATGGTGATTATATCATCTCTCAGCATGGATGCTGGTATCAGAGCTTGCAATAAACCCAAATGCCGACTTCTGAAATGCAGTTGGAAAGCTTTCCTTCCTTGGCTTTTACAGCTTTTTATTCATTACTCATAGTCCTTTAACAGGATCCTGAAGCTTCCCTTCAGCACGTTTTTTTCCCCAGACTTATCTGTTCTGTGTACCCACAAATACACAGGAGGAGCTGGAGGTGTGATTCAGATAACGTACAGTGTGTTACTCAAGTGGATTACTGGGAAGAAAACAAAGCATTCATAGCGTGAAGCAGGGGTGGAATTCTAGCAGGAGCTTATTTGCATATTAGGCCACACCCCCTGATGTAGCCATCCTCCAAGAACTTACAAGGCTCTTTTTTGTAAGCTCTTGGAGGATTGGCTACATCAGGGGTGTGTGGCCTAATATGCCAAGGAGCTCCTGCTAGAATTTCACCCCTGGTGTGAAGAAAATACAGTTGTGGGTTCAGGTAGAAAGTCTTCAGAACTATGGCAGATGGATATCTATACTCCTGGGATTTTCTGTGAGGAAAGTTCAAGATAGTAGCAAATGGCCATGTTAAAGCTGCCAGCTCCAGCTTGGAAAATTACTGGAGATTTGGGGATGAAACCTCAGCAGAATGTGACACCAGCTTGTGGGCACCTTTGGGATTCTGACCAGTGCGGTGGACACAGCCACAGAAGGACTGCCACAAAATGGCTTCTGCAGAAGAGACAGCCAGCTACAAAATGGTTACCTTTAGTCAGACTGTGAAGATCTTTGCGCTGTGGGGGGAGCTGCTGCCAAAGCAACGTTTATGGAAATCTTCACAGCCACTCATACTTCCGGTAGCCAGTCAGAAGTCTTGTTGGGCAAAAGACCCACCTGGCCCTGCCCACATTCTAAAATAAATTGTTGAAGGGCATCATGGCACCCATGGGCACCAAACTGGAGACTTGCCATAGAGTTCACTCTCCAAAACATCCATCTTCTCCAGATCACCTGATCTCTGGACTCTGGAAGTCAGTTGCCATTCCGGGAGATCTCCAGGCCCCGCCTGGAGGTTGGCAGCCCTAGCTCATATGCATAAAAATACTGGCTTAATGATAGAAGAGTCTTCCCCACCTCTGACATTTTCAGCCAATTAAACCATCGTCTCGCAATCATGAGTTTCTCAAAGCCCCGGCGAGCTCCCCCATCGCTGTGTGCAAAGCCTCTAATTGTATTATCGGCTGAAGGACTTCAGAATGCTGCTTCCTTCATTGCCTTTTGCTTGGTTTTACCACCTTGCTTACATGTCCCCCTAATCGCTGATTGGTGTAATAAGGAGGCACCATGCACCGCAGAAGCTCGGAACAAGCAGGCCTTCAACCAGTAATTGCTGCTTCTTAGTGAGAACCATGACAAATGCAGAGGGATGCTTCCTGTAACCTCCCCACAGCTGTGTTCCGTGGGATAGGTTCATCTCTGGTTGAGTGGCCTTCAGCTTTTGTTAAATTAGCATTGTGATGTCATTGGCAGCCTTAATTGAGAGATAATCATTGTTCTTTGTGCTCATTCCTCACATTTTGGTACTGCTTTTTCTGCAAAGAGCTTAGAGGGATGGAAATCAGTGTTCCTCTAAGCTGAGTTAGCATGAACTAGCTGACAGATTTTTGTCTTAACTCAGAAGGGGTGACCCCAGAGCAACTAATTTATGCAGTAGCTCACAACTTTGATGCCAGTAGCTCACAAAGCAGTTTTTTTTGCTCACAAGACTCTGCATCTCAGAGGGAACATTGATGGTAATACATCCAATGCATCCTCAAAATATTGGTTGTGAACCAACATGGTTTAGTAGTTAAGAGTGGTGGACTCCAATCTGGAGAGCCAGGTTTGATTCTCTGTTCTTCCACATGAATCATAGAATGATAGAGTTGGAAGGGACCTCCAGGGTCATCTAGTCCAAACCCCCTGCACAATGCAGGAAACCCACAAATACCTACCCCAAATTCACAGGATCTTCATCACTGTCAGATGGCTATCTAGCCTCTGTTTAAAAACCTCCAAGGAAGAAGAGCCCACCACCTCCCGAGGAAGCCTGTTCCACTGAGGAATTGCTCTGTCAGGAAGTCCTTCCTAATGTTGAGCCGGAAACCCTTCTGATTTAATTTCAACCCTTTTAATGTCAACCCATTCCTACCTTCTGGGGCCACAGAAAACAATTCCATTCCATCCTATACATGACAGTCTTTCAAGTACTTGAAGATGGTGATGATATCGCCTCTCAGCCGCCTCCTCTCCAGGCTAAACATGCCCAGCTCCTTCAACCTTTCTTCATAGGACTTGGTCTCCAGACCCCTCACCATCTTCATTGCCCTCCTCTGGACCCGTTCCAGCTTGTCTATATCCTTCTTAAAATGTGGTGCCCAAAACTGAACACAAGACTCCAGGTGAGGTCTTACCAGAGCAGAGTAAAGTGATGAAGCCTGATGAATGACCTTGGCCCAGTCCCAGTTCCCACAGGGGTCTCAGTTCCACCAGCCTCACAAGGTGCCTTTTGTGGGAGGGGAAGGGAAAGTGATTGCAATCTGCTTTGAGACTCCTTAAGATAGAAAAAAGCACAGTATAAAAATCTGCTCTTCCTCTTCTTTTACTACTATTTGTCTACGGCTACTGATCCATGGAATTGGAAGGAGGGCCTTATAACCAAGGATGAATATAAACAAATCCCCAGTGCTTGCAGAGAAAAAGTTAGAAAAGGTAAAGCTCAGTATGAGCTTAGGCTGGCCAAAGATGCTAAAAACAACAAAAAAGGGTTCTTTTCTTATGTTTAGAGTAAAAAAAGAGCAAGGACATGGTAGGCCCATTGCGAGGACAAGAAAGTGAAATTGTAACAGGTAATGAAGAGAGGGCAGAACTGCTCAATTCCTACTTTTCCTCAGTCTGCTCTTCTGAGGGAAACGGTGCTCAACATGGCAAAAACAGAACATATAAGGAGGGTATGAAGTTCCAACCTAGGATCAGCATAGGGGTAGTACATAAACACCTAGTTTCTTTAAATGAAACTAAGTCTCAGGGCCAGATGAATTGCATCCAAGGGTTCTAAAAGAGCTTGTGGATGTAATTTCTGAGCCTCTGGCTATTATTTTTGAGAATTCTTGGAGAACAGAAGAGATGCTGGAAGATTGGAGGCAGGTGAATGTTGTCCCCATCTTCAAGAAGTGGAAAAAAAATGATCTGGGTAACTACCGACCCGTCAGCTTGACATCTATACCTGGAAAAGTTTTAGAACAAATCATCAAACAGTGGGTCTTGTAACATTTAGAAAGAATGGATCTGATTACTAAGAGCCAGCATGGTTTTCTCAAGAACAAGTCATGTCAGACTAACCTGATCTCTTTTTTTGAGAAAGTGACTACCTTGCTGGATCTGGGGAATGTTGTAGACATCGTTTATCTTGATTTCAGTAAGGCTTTTGATAAGGTTCCACATCCTATTCTTGTTGAAAGTTGGTAAAATGTGGTTTGGATCCTGTTACCATTAGGTGGATCTGTAACTGGTTGAGAGATGCACCCAAAGAGTGCTTGTGAATGGTTCCTCATCCTGATCCAACAGGCTTCTCTTGTGCTCTTATGTCTAGGGGAGCAGAGATGCTCTGTCTTCTTGGTGCTTGGGGGGTGATGCAGATTCTATAGGGTGTATCAGCCCTTGCTGGCTACAGCCCTGAGCCGATCTCCAGAGAGATCAAAACGAGCAGCCTTGTCAGTCTGTCTGCAGCAGTAGAGAAGAGGAAGTCATTTGAGAGTTTATCATGCCCATGTAAAGGGATAAGAAACACTATTCAAGAAATGTCAAAACTCATCAAAAATGTCAGTAGATTCGGCTTGGCTCTGGTCCTGCGCCAAGAAAGCTGGGTTCCTTTGGGAAAGCCGTGAAAGACTAACCGTCTATGTTTCCAGTGCAAAAGACATGGTTCTTTAGATGCTGATTTTCTGGGCTGCATAGAAGTTCTTACAAGTGACTGCGGGGAAGAGGGAGGAAATCAAGATAAACCAGAACTTCATTGATACTATATTTTACAGCAATGCAGATGTTTCTAAAGCAACAAGAACAAGATAGCATTTTGTCAGTCTGCATTACTATAGTCCACCTCCTTCTCATAGGTTTCAAAAATGTAGATATAGTAGAGGAGATATAGTAGATACTAGATATAGTAATTTAGAGAGTAGTTTCAATTGTCTTTCACACTTTCCAGCTGGGTCTGCCAAGTTCCTTCAGGAAGAGGGGGATCCCCCAGGTTTTTTTTTGGGGGGGGGCAACCCACCAGCACAGAGCAGGCTGCCGGGGGGGGATCCCTGCCCCCAAACAGCCCAGTTGCCATGCAAAGTGCCCTGCACAATGATTTCACTCAGAAATGATGTCACTGCATGGGGGAAATTATGCTGTAAATGCTCTAGGATTCATGGTAAAACTCTATGGTACCATAGAGAAAAGAGCCCCCTGCTAGAACAGCAGAGGGACTTGGGGAACCCTATTTCTTGCATAAACAGGCTTTTACTGATTAGCCACTAGGTTGGATCCTGACATATATACAGGATCCCAACCAACCCCCAACCTGCCTTTCCCAAGAGTCAGACTAAAAGGCACAAGGTCTGCTAATCACCAGAGACGGGCCTAGCAATTGGGTACTCTGTTCTCCATCAGAAGCCATACTTTAAAAAGAGACTTAAAATTCATCCGAATCTCTTGCTGTGGGGAGTGAAGGAATAGTGTACTGCCAGCACCTTGCTTTTTTCCATCCCTTGATGCTCCTCGCATTGCATACCCAGGTACAGCTGCTTCTTGATACACCTGCGAAGCCCAATACGGTTAACTCACAAGATGGTATTTCACAAACTGGGTCATCCTTGTTCAATTACCTTATCCAGTGGCCCTGCGCTTGCCACCTGTTTCCTAGTGAATGTCTGCCGCTTCCTCTCCATATTTGTGCATAGATAAGAGTGCTTTCACATCAACCCAGATCCCACAGTCAGGTTGTTTGCTTTAAGGCAAAGGAGATCAAGTGCCTATTCAGCAAGAAACAGGGCCATTTTAGCATTAAGAACAAGCTGCGGAGCAGGCGAGATATTCGATACGGCTGTTCATTTTATGCCCATCTGTTCAAACAAGATATGGTTTTAAAGCCTGCCAAATGATCTTTTAAGTGACCAGGGTGGTGTCGTGTGTGTTTTTTTAAAAGGGCTGTTATTGTATCGCATTTTTAAGTTATTTTTCCCCAATGATTTTGTTGGGATTTTAATTTTGTTGCAAACCACCCTGAGCATGCAGGGAAGTTGGGCAAAAACGATTCCATTCAATACATGGAGATGGAAAACAACTGAGCACCTGCCAGAACCACCTTTCTGCCCGAACAGAGGCAGGGATGCCTCATACGGCGCTGCCAATGACAGCTGGGCATAGAAAACTGTTGCTTCCTCACTTAGCAGGCTTTTGGCATTGAATTTTGCCCCCTTCCTCTCCATGGCAACAATGTGAGATTAGCTGGTCCCTTCAGGTTGGAGCAGAAATTTTTTGGTTCCTTATCCAATTAGCCAGGATAAAGCGTCAACAGGCAGTGCCGGCCCTTTGGCCCTTTACTGCACATGATGCCTGGCCAGCGTCCCCCCACCGTGGCACCCCCCACTGCCAGCCCCCTCTGTATATGATGTGTCTCTGGCAACCAAGATCAAGACAATTCATGACATAGTATATCCGATTACTATGCATGGGCGTTAGAGTTGGACAGTGAAGAAAGCTGATAGGGGGAAAAAAAGATGATTCATTTGAAATGAGGTGTTCATGGAATCCTAGAGTTGGAAGGGACCTCCAGGGTCATCTAGTCCAACCCCCTGCACAATGCAGGAAACTCACAAATGCCTCCCCCTAAATTCACAGGATCTTCATTGCTGTCAGAGGGCCGTCTAGCCTCTGTTTTGAGTTGAGATTTGTGTGTGACCACTAGTGGTGTTCTGTTATTGTCTTTTTGGAGGCCTGTCTTGTAATAGGTTTTGTGGCTTTTTAAATCTATTTCCTGACTTCATCAGTTGGATACTTTAATTCCAAAATAGTTTGTTGGAGATCCCTCAGATGAGAATCTCTGTCAGTTGGACTGGAACAAATTGTCCTATAGCCTAGAGCCTGGCTGTATACAATGGATCATTTGATATGTTTAGGGGGGGCAGGTGGTATGTTTGTCATGGCATGCAGGTCTGTTTGTTGGTCAGTTGGTTTCTGGTGGCATCTATCAAGTGGTGTCTATTCGTCCACTGTATATTTTTACAGTATTGCCCAGAAAATGTATTTCTTGCATAGATTGGTTCATTGTCAGGTTGATGGTAGGGTGAAAGTCTATCTATCTATCCATCCATCTATCCATCCATCCATCTATCCATCCATCCATCCATCTATCTATCTATCTATCTATCTATCTATCTATCTATCTATCTATCTATCTATCTATCTATCTATCTATCTATCTATCTATCTATCTATCTATCTATCTATCTATCCATCCATCCATCCATCCATCCATCCATCCATCCATCCATCCATCCATCCATCCATCTATCTATCTATCTATCTATCTATCTATCCCTCCCTCCCTCCCTCCCTCCCTCCCTCCCTCCCTCCCTCCCTCCATCCATCCATCCATCCATCCATCCATCCATCCATCCATCCATCCATCCATCCTCTATCATCTATCATCTATCTATCTACCAATATATCTATCTATCTACCAATATTTTGTGGATTTGTCACTTAGATGATTTTATGAGACTTTATTTGGGCCCTTACAAGGTTTTTATATATTTTTGTAATAAATACATGCATTTTTGGGTTTTTGCTGTTTTTAACTTTTGGCCCTTTACTACAAGTACTTTAAACTTCCTTTGCAGGCCTTTATAGTATCCCCCAAGTTTCAGATTTCAGATTTTATAGCACTTAGGCTATAAAATAGGGATGCCTATTAAAACAATTAAGTACAAAATAATAAGAGAACCCCACCAATGTTCCCCCTTAGCCGCAGAGTCTTTTGAGCAAAAATTCTACTTTATGAGCTGCTGGCATAAAAGTTGTGAGCTGCTGCATCAATTAGTGTGCTCTGGGGACAACCATTCTGAGCTAAGACAAAAATGTGTGAGCAGGAGGCTAGAAATCTGTGAGCTAGCTTCGAGGGAACACTAGACCCCACTAACCAAAGGGGTCTAGACCAGGGTTGTCAAACATGTGGCCCAGGGGCCAAATCAGGCCCCTGGAGAGCTCCTACCAGGCCCCCAAGCAACTGGCTCTTGCCTGCTTCCTTCTCCCTCTCTCTTGCTTCCTTCTGCATCTCAGCTGGCTTTACAAGGCTTGCTCAATCACACAGGAGCTACAGAGCAAAACCTCGATTTTCTCCATTGGTTGAGGCTCTTCTCCCTCCTGGTCCACTGAGGAAGGAAGGAAAGAGTCAAAGCCTCCTTTGCCCAGTTCCCTGGATCCTGTGGGAAAAATAAGAAAACACATTTAAGACCAAAAAGTGCTAATGTTTTATTTTAAGTTTTTTTTAAAAAAAATCCTTGTGTTTGTCTGTGTCCTTTATGAAGTTTATATCTCTGCCACCTAGTCTTAAATAGGTAGACACATGATCCAGCCTAACATAGCATGACTCAGCCCAACAACATTTCATTTATCTCAGATCCAGCCCTCATAACAAATGAGTTTGACACCCCTGGTCTAGACTGAAGGCAAAGGCAGGGTCCTTACAATATCTCTTTGCAAAGTTGGCACAGGTGAGGAAAAGCAAAGGTGCGGCCTGTGGCTTTGTTGGGCTTGGAGACAACCCCTTGCAAGCCCAACAGGTGACCCTTTCTGTGACCGATTTTATACTCACCTGATGCCACTCTCACGTTCATCTTCTCAGCGTGGCATCCTTCCGATTTCCCGCTATCTGCCCTGGGGCTGCAGCAAAGATTGTCGTTTTTGCGCAGCAAACAGAGACTGCTAAAAACCAGTTTCTGTTTGTTGTGTGGAAACGCCGGTCCTTGCTGCAGCCCCAGGGCAGAGAGCAGGAAATTGGAAGAAAGCCGCACTGAGAAAACAAACATGAGAGCGGCATAAGGTGATTGCAGAATCGGTCAGTGTATTCCAGTGGCGGGCATAACATTAACTACTGCAACAGTTCAGTTGTCAAGCAATGTCAATCTTTCCTTTGATAGTATGATGCTAACTGAATGTATCTGTAAGACTCCATGAATGTTACTAACCCTGAATTAAGCTAGGCACATCAAAGTAGAAAAAAGCTGGTGTGTCGTTTGCGCCTCTCTCGCTTTTACTAACAAATGCAGGAATGCACTCTTAGAAGATAAGCGCCTCCAGGAACAGGTTCTCAGGCCTGGTCGCAGGAAAGGAAACCACAGGGGAGATAAGAAAAGTACCGTGTGAAGATTCACACGTGAATACAGCATTGTTTAGCAATTGTAGCTTTGTTTAGAGAACCTTTGATGTGCCGTTTTTAAGTATGCTCTCCAATGTTACTGTGTATCAGTTCCAATACCTAGCTCAATAGAAGCATCTTGGATTATCAATAAACCATACTTTGTTTCAACTCAAGGACTGGTTACTTTGAGATCTGATTGCTTGACATCAGTCTGTAATGAATAACCCCTAGTTTAAGAGAGCTGTCTTGTCTAGTGTCTTCATTTCAAAGTATGGAGGGAAAAGGCAGTTTATTTCAGTGGAAAGTGGACGTAACAAAGAAGTGATACTCGAAGCGGCTCTCTGTTTCCATGTGACTGGTTGATATAATATGGCCATATTGTGGAGCAGAGGTCAATCCAGTTTGGCTTAAAATATCTCAGGATATTTCTAGAATGTGTTCCTTTATCTTGTTGGCTCAGTTTTCGGAAAAAGCTTCCTCCCCCTCCAGACAAATAATGATATGTCTCTTGCATACACAACAGGGCGTCAGGACTGGCTACCGAGCAAAGATTTTAAAGTGCTGAGTTTCAAGGAATAAAAAATAGTTATTCCAAAGTCCAGTTCATCATTTATGTAGGGAGGGATAAGAAACATCTCATCCGAGATGCACAGAATGCTGTGCTGGGCAAAACCGGAGTGATCCTTCTGTAAGGACATTTCCACGCTGCCTCGGAAATCACTGACCAAGGAGACCTTAATTTCCTTCCACTGATGTGTATCTTCAGCTCATAACTCTCTGGGAAGCCTCTCACTACCTTTTTATCCAATATGGGGGTGGGGGGGAGGGAGGGAAACCTCTCAGTTTGATTTGAAAGAAAATATCTGCCAGAACAAACTGTTGCTAATTTTGCAAAGGGAAAATGTGCTTAATTTAGGGTGGGATCACATGAGAGATTTGGCATGGCAGTATCCTGGTTCCGAAAGAGCTGGTTCTCTTTGATCCATATCATGGCTGCCGGGAGAGGCATGGGCTGCACACGAGCAAGAGGAGCATTCAGACTGTATGGGGCGGGTACATGCATGTGTGGGGCCTGGCCATTCAGACAGCTGGGCAGTGTGCCCTACATACATTTCAGAAGAAGAAGAAGAAGAAGAAGAAGAAGAAGAAGAAGAAGAAGAAGACATTGGATTTATATTCTGCCCTCCACCCTGAATCTCAGAGCGACTCACAATCTCTTTTATCTTCCTCCACAACAGACACCCTGTGAGGTAGGTGGGGCTGAGAAAGCTCTGACAGCAGCTGCCCTTTCAAGGACAACTCCTGTGAGAGCTATGGGCTGACCCAAGGCCATTCCAGCAGGTGCAAGTGGATGAGTGGGGAATCAAACCTGGTTCTCCCAGATAGGAGTCCAGACACTTAACCACTACACCAAACTGGCTCTTCATGATGTTAAAGTGGGGTGATTGTCAATTGCTTCCCTACTGGCACCTGCTGCTTTCTTTTTGGCCTGGCCTGGCATCTCTCTGTTTCTTTTAGACTGAGAGGAAATGGAGAGGAGACAGGTGCTCCATCAGTAGTGACTCAGCTTCACTTCTGTTCCACTTGTGTTCACATCTGGATGACTCTGTCATTGAATCATAGAATCATGGAGTTGGAAGGGACCTCCAGGGTCATCTAATCCAACCCCCTGCACAATGCAGGAAACTCACAAACACCTCCCCCTAAATTCACAGGATCTTCATTGCTGTCAGATGGCCATCTAGCCTGTTTAAAAACCTCCAAGGAAGGAGAGCCCACCACCTCCCGAGGAAGTCTGTTCCACTAAGGAACCCCTCTAATGGTCAGGAAGTTTTTCCTAATATTGAGCCGTAAACTCTTTTGATTTAATTTCAAGCCACTGGTTCTGGTCCTACCTTCTGGGGCCACAGAAAACAATTCCACACCATCCTCTCTATGACAGCCCTTCAAGTACTTGAAGACAGTGATCCTATCACCTCTCAGCCACCTCTTCTCCAGGCTAAACATGCCCAGCTCCTTCAACCTTTCTCCTTGGTCACCACCAATCCTGAGCATCGCTTTTCAACACCACTTCCAATTAGCGTATATATCACTGTTAGCTGCAATGAGCTGAGATAAGGCAGAATGACACAATGCATAAATTTGTAATTCCTACTACCGGATTTTATGTAATAACAAATAATGAAGTAGAGGACCAAAACAACTTTAGTAGAAATGATTTAGAGTCATGCAATAGCCAACTAAAAGTTTATTGCATGCTGTTAGGAAGGTAATCTCCAGCACACCTTTCATCATCGCACATCCCTCCTTGTCCTATCTGGTGTGGCAACAGATGTGATAATATGTGTGATCCAAGGCTATATATTGGCATCTCTTAAAACACTTCCAGTTGTCATGCAATACTTTTTAATTAGGAATTCTCATCACCGCAGCTCAAAAAAAGGTAGAAAAAGTGCAGAAAGGGGCAACTAAAATGATTAAAGGGATGGAACAGAGATCCATCAGTGGCTATTAGCCATTGGGGCAGTGATGCTTTCTATTCTTGGTGCTTGGAGGGCAACAGTGGGAGGGCTTCTGGAGTTCTGGCCCTGTTGGTGGACCTCCTGATGGCACCTGGGTTTTGGCCACTGTGTGACAGAGAGTGTTGAAATGGATAGGCCATGGCCTGATCCAACATGGCTACTCTTCTGTTCTTATTAGTAATTCAGATCTAATTTTCAATATTCACATATCAACACACATGAAGCTGCCCTATGCTGAATCAGCTCCATTGAAGTCAGCATTGTCTACTCAGACTGACAGCTGATCTTCAGGGCCTCAGGCAGTGGTCATTCATATTGCCTGTTGTCAGATGCTTTAAGTGGAGATGCCAGGAATTGAACCTAGGACCTTCTGCATACTGAGCAGATGCTCAGTTGCTGAGTCACAATGTCTCTCTGAACATTCAATGCTACCACTGAGCTCAGAGGGGCTGTCTCTCACTAGAGCTTTTTTCCTGGGCGAACATGGTAGGACAGAGTTCCAGAACCCTTCCCAGGGAACTGTTTATAATTCACCTTGTGGAAACAATGTCTTCAAATAGGGTTGCCAAGTCCCCCACAGCCATAAAGCTTTCCCTCCCAAATTACTAGTGCATCCAGGAAAACCATAGAGTTTTCCCAGAAGCTCCTAGAGCTACATGAAACATAGCTTGGATTTAGCCATTGGAGAAACGTCAACGGCAGGGTGACATGATAGAGATTTACAAGATTATGAATGGGATGGAGAAAGTAGAGAAAGTACTTTTCTCCTTTTCTCACAATACAAGAACTCGTGGGCATTCAATGAAATTGCTGAGCAGTCAGGTTAGAACGGATAAAAGGAAGTCCTTCATCACCCAAAGGGTGATTAACATGTGGAATTCACTGCCACCGGAGGTGGTGGTGGATACAAGCATAAACAGCTTCAAGAGGGGTTTGGATAAACATATGGAGCAGAGGTCCATCAGTGGCTATTAGCCACAGCGTATTGTTGGAACTCTCTGTCTGGGGCAGTAATGCTCTGAATTCTTGGTGCTTGGGGGTGGGTGGGCAAAGTGGAAGGGCTTCTAGCCCCACTTGTGAACCTCCTGATGGCACTTGGGTTGTTGTTGTTTTTGGCCACTGTGTGACACAGAGAGTTGGAATGGATGGGCCATTGGCCTGATCCAACATGGCTTCTGTTATGTTCTTCTGTGACACAGAGTGTTGGACTGGATGGGCCATTGGCCTGATCCGACATGGCTTCTCTTATGTTCTTATGTATATTCTTATTTTAAAGTCTTAAAGTCTTTCCACAACACAAGCCTTTTGCATCGGAGGAAATTCTTTGTGTTGGAAGGAAGGGTCATCACTAGAAGAGCAGATCCATGGAAGCCATCTCGAGATATACAGCGAAACCATTAGATTTCTTCAGCTTTTTGTTCCAGCCATACATATAAGCTGGGGTGTGACGTGGTGGACCGTTAGGGTATGTCGTTATGGAAGTCATTCTAGGAACTGGGCTTTGATAACATAACTCAAAAGTTTTCAGGTTTTGAAATATAAAATTAAATTAGTGACAGCAGCTATTGATTTGGCACTTTGATAGCTAATTCCACACTGACTGTAAGCATCTTTATGGCTGTTATTAGTTTCCCTTCACAGTTCGGTCGTTTTATTTACTCTAAAGAAAAACAAGGACTATATCAGTGCAATTTCTCAATCTTCTGTTTCTGAACTCCTCATTATGTTTTGTTTTGTTCTTCTTCTCACCCTACTTTTTATTCCTTCCTGAAGGCACTAAGTTATAGGGTGGATTCCAAATTCTGATGTTCTTTTTTTATTATTTGGGGCCATAAGCATTATGACCCTTTCCAGGGAACTGTTTATCATTCACCTTGTGGAAACAGTCTCAATACGTCTGCTAATGAATGTTACAAAAATAATTTATGGATTGATATAGTTTTGCCGGTCGTTGTTTCATTCAAAACCAAATACAAGTTACAGCTGGGCTTCTGGAAGTGCCAGCATTTTGACTGACTCAATAAGCAACTGTGACTGTTGTGAATGAGGGTCCCTACCTGATGGATTAGCGCCTGACGAAGCCGGCATCTGGGAAACAGTTTCGTTACCGGTCCACCGTTGCGCTTCTCATTTCTACACCTTGGGACATGCTACGACTCACCAGGACTTGTAGTCCAAGAAGTTTGATCCACACAGCTGCTGGGGGAATTGGAGCTTGAGCTCTTCAAGAGCTAACAATCAGGACGCAGCCTGGGCGAAATAGCGCTACGTATTTTCTCGAGTCAGTTTTCATTGGTTCAGTTTTGCTTACGCATTGCAACTGTGTTGCAAATTAAGTGTGTTTGACTTTTCGTGTTGCACCCTGTCCTTAAATTTTGCAGTGTGTTAGAGCCATGAGCGTTGTGCTTTGCGTTTTGATTTCTGTGCACGGCTTCTTCTTTGGTTGCGGTCGGCAAATTACAGCTGACTTGCTGACACTGCGGGGTTTTCAAGACAAGAGAAGTTCAAAAGTGGTTTTCCATTGCCTGCATAGCACCCCTGGCCTTTCTTGGTGGTCTCCCATCCAAATACTAACCAGCGCCATCCTTGCTTGGTTTCCAAGATCTGATGAAATTGGGCTTGGTGCAGGAAGATATATACACACCAGCCAAAGAAGAAAGCAATTCTGTGGCAGAGTGAGATATAAAGTTCGGAGGTCTGCATATGTTAAGTATTCTGCAACTTAGTAATCCATGATACATAGGAACATAAGAGAAGCCACGTTGGACCAGGCCAATGGCCCATTCAGTCCAACACTCTGAGTCACACAGTGGCCAAAAACCCAAGTGCCATCAGGAGGTCCATCAGTGGGGCCAAAACACCAGAAGCCCTCCCACTGCCCCCCCCACCAAGCACCAAGAATACAGAGCATCACTGCCCCAGACAGAGAGTTCCATCAATGTTGTTGTTCAGTCGCACATTCGATTCCGACTCTTTGCGACCCCATGGACAAAGTCACGCCAGGCCCTCCTGTCTTCCACCATCCTCTGAAATCTGCTCAAATAATAGCCACTGATGGACTTCCCTCTTGAAGCTGTCTATGCTTGTAGAGGAAGAAGTTGCTGGCACATTTTCTACTGCGCTTCAGTTGCCCCGGTGTCAATGGGCAGAGAACAGTACTTCAGCTGTGAAATCAGCAAGTGGAAGGTGACACACAGGACTAATAGGGTCCTACAATACCAGAGTCCTATAAACTTGGTCCTACCTTCCCATTGATCCAGGTTTGGCTCCCTTCCCTGAGCTGCTCTGTCCTTCTCTGAATAAGCATATGGAGCAGAGGTCCTTCAGTGACTATGAGCCACAGTGTATTGTTAGAACTCTCTGTCTGGGGCAGTGATGCTCTGTATTCTTGGTGCTTGAGGGGGGGCACAGTGGGAGGGCTTCTAGCCCCACTGGTGGATCTCCTGATGGCACTTGGTTTTTTTGGCCACTGTGTGACACAGAGTGTTGGATTGGATGGGTCATTGGCCTGATCCAACATGGCTTCTCTTATGTTCTTCCCTCTATGGTCCTCGATTTCCTACTACTTCAGCATTCCACCACTTCATCATCATCTCACCAACAAAAACTAGATGGATGAGAAGTCATGGAAAATACATGGGGGGGGGGGCAGGGATGTGTGTTGCACTGACAATGATATGTCTAGAGTGCCATGATCCACAAGCTTTTGAAAGGCTTTTATCTGTATGGTTTAGAGATGGCGATGGAATACCAGGTATGAGACATTCTTGCTACTAATAAGTGCTGCTAAATATACACTGTGTGACCCTCCTGATGTGTGAAATGGTATGAGAATGTAATGACTCTCATCCCTCTTGTCTAATTATGAAAAAGCAAAGGGTTTTTTTTTTCACACCCCTGTGTCTGGTCTCCCCCACCACCACCCAAGGAAGTACTCGAACGATGATATAATTGTAGTTGTAATTCCAAACAGCAGGCAAAAAGAATAATCAAAATAGGAGGGATGCATGGACAAAGCCAACTGTTCTAATAAGGATTATTAAAAGAAATAAAGAATTCTCTGTTGGGTTTTATTTTAGGAAATCTGCTAGTGCAAATAACTTTGCAAATCCACCAATAAAGTCATTAAGGCTGGGTTCAGATGAGCAGTTTAAGCCGCCCCAGGGATGGCAGACACAAAAAAAGTGTGTCCAAATGCACTGCCTGCCATCCTACTCCCGCCCTCAACCATTCCCGGACTTCAAAAAGGTACCACTTACAAAATGGTAACTAATCACTGGGGCGCCTCCAAGGCACCTTCCTGGCCATCTGGATGGCCAGGAAGCACCTGGAAAGCACCTGGGGAGTCGTGGATGGGGCACATGAGTGCTCTGGATGCTCCCCTGGGGCATCCACAGCCTGTCTCAGTTCCACAGGCCATCTGAACACTCTGGGGTGCTCCAGTTTTCGCTGGCTCACTTCTGGGTTGGCACACTGCCGCCCTGAGCTGGCAGTCTGAACTCAGCCTAACTGTCCATAAGTTTATATGTCTGCCTGTCCACACAAACATATCTCATCCATTTAAGGCATGATGAGATCATGAAAGGAATGTCAGAGGAGAATCACTTTCTCTTCCAAGCTTCCCTGACTGGTTGCCTGTGGGCAAGTCTTAACAGCAGTGCCTTGCCTTCTAAGTAGAATTCAATGAGAAGAGCAGTTATGAAGAAGCTAGAAAAGAAGAAGATGACATTGGATTTATATCCCGCCCTATACTCTGAGTCTCAGAGCGGTCACAATCTCCCTTACCTACAGCAGACCCCCTGTAAGGTAGGTGGGGCTAAGAGAGCTCTTACAGCAGCTGCCCTTTCAAGGACAACTCCTACAAAAGCTCTAGCTGACCCAAGGCCATTCCAGCAGCTGCAAATGGAGGAGTGGGGAATCGAACCCGGTTCTCCCAGATAAGAGTTCACGCACTTAACTCTTAAGGGTAAAAATTGTCATTTATTTTTGTTCGTGTTTATTATATTAAATTTATATTCTTAGGGATACTTCCCAAATTTGCCACATCCAACTTTCTCCTATAATTCTGGTATCCCAGAATTATTCTTTTTTTGTGAACCAGAGCCAATTGATTAGGAACTTTCCGTTGTTTCATTTTTCTTTTTAAATCAAATGTCATTTACAGTGAGTGCAAATGAGGTCAACTGAGAATGGACACCATTAAAAAGAGGACAAACATTTTCAATAATACAGAAAAAAAAACAACAACCAACAATTCTGGCCAGAAATGAGATTGTGCAATCGATGAAAATGTTGATCCATTGTGTGGTGGTGATGGGTGGTGATGACGGTGGAGGCAGACTGCGCTGTCAGGTTGCAGTGCGAAAAAGCAAATTCTATGTGGGAGACTCATTAGGAAACAGAATGAAAATAAAAAAAAAAATGTCAGCATCAAAATATCCTTGTATATATTTATAGTGTGGCCACATTTGGAATAATGTGTATGCTTCTGGTTGCCCTGTCTAAGCTGGGAAAGGTTCAGAAAGAAGAAAACAAAATGGTCAAAAGAAGTGTCATCCATCGGAGGAAAGACTGGAGAATTTGAGGTCATGACACAGGTTTACAACATTGTGTAGCCTAGAGAAAGGAGATGGAGAAAACTTTTCTTCCTCTCTCATAATTAGGCCTTGAATTCAGCAGGAGCTCACAGGAGCATAGCTCCTGAACCTTTCTGACAGCCCCCCTTCCTCCTCTCCATCTACCTACCTTGTCCATTGAATAGTAGGTGCAGCTGCATAAAAATTCCTGGATGAGCTCCACCACCATTTTTTTTTTCTACAAAACAACCCCCGTTCATAGTGCTAGAATTTAGAAGTACCCAGTGAAGGCGAGAGGCAACAGAGTCATGACAGACATATTTACTCAAAAGGAAGATAACCCTGAATGTAATACCTCTCCATAAAAACATCTCTCTCTCTCCCTCTCCCTCTCTCTCTCTCTCTCTCTCAGATGTAACTGTAATTTGTATGCAAATATAAGACTATTAGCCACAGTGTGTGTGTGTGTATATATATATATGTGTGTGTATGTGTGTGTGTGTGTGTGTGTGTACACACACATATATTAGCCACTTTGTGACACGGAGTGTTGGACTGGATGGACCATTGGCCTGATCCAACAGGGCTTCTCATGTTCTTCTGTGACACAGAGTGTTGGACCGGAGGGGCCATTGGCCTGATCCAACAGGGCTTCTCTTATGTTCTTATGTGACACAGAGTGTTGGACCGGATGGGCCATTGGCCTGATCCAACAGGGCTTCTCTTATGTTCTTATGTGACACAGAGTGTTGGACTGGAGGGGCCGTTGGCCTGATCCAACAGGGCTTCTCTTATGTTCTTATCCCCTCTTTTTTGGGGGGAGGCAGCCTAACTGTGGAAAAAACTCTAGTCTTGCATTTGAGGAAATCCTGTATGCTATGTGGTGGGATGAGGACAACCAGAGTAGGTAGCTCTTAACTGAGAACTGGGATGCCAACTTAGGGAGACCTCTCATGGGTTTTCAAGGCAAGAGACCTTCAGAGGTGGTTGGTCATTGCTTGCCTCAGAATAGCAACCCTGGACTTCCTTGTTGGTCTCCCGTCCAAGTGCTAACTGAGGCTGGCCCTGCTCAGCTTCTGAGATCTGACAAGGTCAAGCTAGCCCGGGCCATTCAGGTCAGGGCTTCATTGACACATTCATAGCCATAAACACTTAATGAGGCCTTCATGGTCATAATCTATATATTTTTGAATGCCAGTTTCTGGGCTACAGTGACAAGGTAGGCTTGGGTCTCTTTGTCAATACTGTGGATATTCTGGGTCATCTAATTATACGTTTCACAACAGAAGATTCTGTACGAGAAAGGTGATTGATCTGATGAAGGAAGGCTCTTCCGTGATATATATATATATATATATATTTTACATTATCTTCAGCACTCTTTGGGCACTGCTGAAAACGTTCATGAAAAACGGTGGATATTTCCCACTTAGCTCTGTTGTAATTCTCTGACACAGCAGGGAAAGAAACAAGCAGCCCCTCGACATAGTTGAAAGTAGAAAGCTGCCTTGCGAGTCAGCAGGGCTTGTTTTTTTTGTAGCAGGAACTCATTTGCATATCACCCCCCCCCCCATGTAGCCAATCCTCCAAGAGCTTACAGTAGGCCCTGTATGAAGAGCCCTGTAAGCTCCAGGAGGATTGGCTACATCAGAGGGGTTCACCTAATATGCAAAGGAGTTCCTGCTACAACAAAAGCCCTGCAAGTCAGCATACTCACTAGTTTGGTGTGGTCTATCTGATAGTGCGTATCTAGGGTCTTGAGCAGAAAGGGGTCATTTCGGACATAATTAGGGTTGCCAAGTTCAATTCAAGCAATATCTGGGGACTTTGGGGATGGAGCCAGGAGACTTTGGGGGTGGAGCCAGGAGACATTAGGGGTGGAGCCAAGATCAAGGGTGTGACAAGCATCATTGAACTCCAAAGGGAGTTCTGGCCATCACATTTAAAGAGATTGCACACCTTTTCAATGCCTTCCTTCCATAGGAAATAATGAAGGATAGGGGAACCTTCTTTTGGGGCTCATAGAATTGGACCCCCTGGTTCAATCGTTTTGAAATTTGGGGGGTATTTTGAGGAGATGCACTAGATGCTATACTGAAAATTTGGTGCCTCTACCCCAAAAAACAGCCCCCCCCAGAGCCCCAGATACCCACGGATTAATTCTCCATTATTTTTATGGGAATAAATCTCCAAAGGGAATAATAGAGTTCCCAGCAGACATTTCCCTCCCCTCCCCCCGCTTTCTGACGACCCTGAAGCGGGGAGAGGGCCTGCAAACCGGGAGATCCCCTGCCCCCACTTGGGGATTGGCAACCCTAGACATAATTACCGGAGATCCTTTACCAGAAGACGGGAGGAACCAAAACCAGGCTTCAGATTCAGCGGGAGCTCACAGGAGCGCATCTCCTGAACCTTTCTGAGAGCTCCACCTCCTCCTTCCCACCTTGTCCACGGAATAGTAGCTGCAGCTGCATAACAATCCCTGGATGAGCTCCACCACCTATTTTTTCTACAAAACGACCCCTGACCAAAACCATGACCTTCTACGCAGTAAGCATGTGCTCTGTCCCTTACCTATGGCCCTTCCCTGTAAGAGCACAGTTTTATTTTCAGGAAAAAAGTCAACACCATTTTAGTCACCAGTTCAGAACAGTTATTTCCAAACAGTTTTTTTTTTTTAAGCCAAGCCATGTTAATTTAATTCTACTAATTTCCTTATCATCTCCTGTTGCCAATGATGCTTGTCAAAATGACACAATTAAATTAGCATTTGTACTGGTGAAACTTTGGGAGGACACTTGTTTGGAAAACTATTAAGCAGCTGTGAATAAGCAGAAAGGCTTTTAAGCAAGGGAACGAATGCGGCTGGGGAGCACATGCATTACGCCATTTATAACAGCATTGTAGTATTGTTTTCATTAACCTTATCAACTCCAATTTGCATACTGTAAATCAAATGATTTCTTTGCCACAGAAACTTTTTAAAGCTTCCCTCTATTCCTTAAGCTCTTGAAGACCATTATGATTTTTTAAACTTGTTTCTGCATTTCTTATCAATCTCAGCAAGCTACCAAAGCAGAAGAGGTAACCAATTTATCTCAATCAATAGATTTCTTTTTTTACATCATAGGCTACAATACATAATAAGTTGAGCAAGATGTTTTTTTTTTCTTTCTAAACCACTGTCAGGGAAAAAAAACACCACCATGTTCTCAGAGTTTAATCATGGATTTTAATTGCCAGCCTTAATTTGAAAATAATTGTTCACAGCAATTAACTAAATGCCCCAATTTCATTAACAGACTTCCTAATTAGAACCTACAGCATAAAACCACCAATGTTTGCTTCATTAGCTTTGATTTACTGTATCTAATACCTTTAAAAAAAGAACTGTATGCTATTAGTTTTATCATGCACTAGTGCATTTTAGTTAATGGTTGGTCCTGGATTTGTGACATGTCCCGCAGAAGTTTTAATAATCAGAAGATTCTGCTTGGATTTTGCAAGCTGTTCCTTATAGAACGTCATTCCAAAGGTTAGAAAACGATGCATTGACTGTGACTGTAATGTTCAAAATTTCATTTTTGGCAGAGCTACATGCTAAAAAGATCCAAGTGGGCAGCCGTGTTGGTCTGAAGCAGTTGAACAAAGCAGGAGTCAAGAACGAAACATTGGATTTATATTCTTTCCTCCACTCAGAGTCTCAGAGTGGCTCACAATCTCCTGTATCTTCTCCCCCACAACGGACACCCTGTGAGGTGGGTGGGGCTGAGAGAGCTCTCACAGCAGCTGCCCTTTTAAGGACAACCTCTGCCAGAGCTATGGCTGACCCAAGGCCATGCCAGCAGGTGCAAGTGGAGGAGTGGGGAATCAAACCTGGTTCTCCCAGATTAGAATCCACACACTTAACCACTACACCAAACTGACTCTAAGAACATAAGCTTTTGTGTGCTAAAAGCACACTTCTTCAGACGAGGGGATCAAGTACATTAGACCCACGGTACCTGATCCCCTCATCTGAAGAAGTGTGCTTTTAGTACACAAAAGCTTACATTCTGAATAAAACTTTGTTGGTCTTAAAGTTGAAACTTGACTCCTGCTTTTTACATGCTACACAGGAGACAGACCTGCTTCCCAAAATGGCATTCCCGTATCTCATTTTGACTTCCTTATCTATAAAGGCTATTATCTATTATAGGACTTATGTTCTTATAGGAAGTACTTCTTCACCCAAAGGGTGATTAACATGTGGAATTCACTGCCACAGGAGGTGGTGGCGGCCACAAGTATAGCCACCTTCAAGAGGGGTTTAGATAAAAATATGGAGCACAGGTCCATCAGTGGCTATTAGCCACAGTGTGTGTGTATATATAAATTTTTTTGCCACTGTGTGACACAGAGTGTTGGACTGGATGGGCCGTTGGCCTGATCCAACATGGCTTCTCTTATGTTCTTAAAGGCTAGTTCAATTTGTTTCATGTCCTGCCATCACTGTGACATGGATTTCTCCGCTTCTGCTCAAGTCAGCCAGGGATGTGAAGCAAAGCTCAGGCAATGATGACAGAACACAAGCTACGTTGGTCGGAATGCTACGAAGGCAGGGCTACCATTTGGGTTATGTTGAACCATATGTTGGCAGAGGTGCAGGGGTAACTCAGAATGTTCTTCCATTTTCAGTAGTAACATTCAAAGCAAAATATTACATGGAGGACAAAAGACAGGGCTGCCATTTTGGTTGAGTGGAACGATGTATCAACAGGGAGGGAGCAGTAACATATGCCTCCATTTCATTCTGTCTTAAAGCAACCAAGATTATCTTTTAGTAATAATTCTCCTGTCGTGGTGGCAAATCTGACCATTGTGATTGGTTGGGGCTCGGTGGGACTGTGGGATATCAGCCTTTGGCCCATCAAACTATCAATCAAGAGTACTTGCATGTCATTGGTTGAGTCCATTCCTCTCTCTTGCCCGAGTGGCTGTTGCTAGCCAGCAAAGCTGATTCTGTCAGTAAAATGCTACCAATCTTAGTTCTGGAAGTTACAATGGGAACACACTATTGGCCCATCACACATCAGTCACTATCTCTGGCCTCCCATTGGCTGACTTCCCTGCTGCCACCTACTGCAGGCCCAGGAATGTTGAACACACTGCCAAAAGCAGTCTTACCTCAGATACAGCCACATTTCCAACTCTTCTCTGTGTCCTCTCCATCAACCAGCCTAAGAAAGGGCTGCAGAGCTACTGTGGCCTCGTGAAAGGCCTTCCAGCACACATAGCCTCCAAGGGCCACAGAAATAGCCAGGGAGTCCAGGCCCCACTGGGAGTACTTCCTTAGAGCCCATGGATGTCCCTAGGAGTACAGAGGCTGTTGCTAGGCAACCCAGATTGCTTTTATCAGGAAAGAGAGAGACCTCAGTGGAATATAATGCCATACAGTTCGCACTCTAAATCATTTTCTCCAGGATGGGGAAAGAGGTCTGTTGTCTGGAGTCCAGATGGCAGATATCAGTTGCCCCTGAGGTGGGGGGGAATGAATGCCTTTATTTGGGTGGATGGGAAGACAGCAAGACTGGTGGGCACTCACCCAAAGGCCTTTAATGATATCTCTCCAGATTGGTGTGAGACCCCAGGAGTGTCTGTGGTGGAGTTTGAGGAGGACAAAGGAGTTACTGCTTCAGAGCAGGGTCTGCCAAACCCAGGTTCTTGCTGTGAAAGCTGACTGGGTAATTTTGGACCAGTCACAGACTTCCAGCCTAACCTGCCTCACAGGGCTGTTGTTCAGCTCAAAGGAGGGAGAGGAGAATGATGTCAGCTGCTTTGGTCTGGAGCAAATCTGTCCTTTTCCTATGTAGAGGCTGCAGGGAGGGGGAAAGCAATGGAAAGCTGAAGTCAGAGGGTCAGATAAATGGAAGGAGATAGGGTGGCCAACTCCTAATTAGGAAATTCCTGGAGATTTAAGGGGTGGGGACTGGAGATGGTGGGGTTTGAGGAGAGATGGGACCTCAGAGAGTTACAATGCAATTTCCTACTGGGGAACCACTGTTGCCAATCTTTAGGTGAGGTCTAGAGATCACTCAGAATTACAACCGCTTTCCAGATGACACAGATCAGCTCCCCTTGAGGTGTGGGGGGAGAGTGAATGCCTTCACTTGGGTAGGTGGGAAGATAGCAAAGGGGGACACTTACCCAGAGCGTCATTCTAGAGCCTGTTGTATTTTTTCCCCACAACGGGCCTTACTCCTAGTTTCTCTTAAAATTGGAATAAGTCCCTTGATATAGAGCGTGCACGTATAATTCAAGAGACTGAAGGAAACCGAGGCAAAGAGAGAACAGCCTCTCTAGCATTGCATGTGTAGTTAATCAGATAGAGTAGTGTTAGTTGGCGCTGGCCTGGATGGCTCAGGCTAGCCTGATCTCAACAGATCCCAGAAGCTAGTCTGAGTTGGCCCTGATTAGCATTTGGAAGGGAGACCACCAAGGAAGTCAAGGGTCACAACACAGAGGCAAAACCACCTCTGAACATCTCTTGCCTTGAAAACCCTAAGGGGTCCCCATCAGTCAGTTGTGACTTGGCAGCACTTTAGCTGGAGTGCCTTCCCTTAATAGCCAGTGACATGTGTTGTTCTTAACCATAAAACACCCTGGCACAGAAGAAATGGTTTTATGACTTTGCAGAGGGAATGATTTTATTTGTTTTCCAAAGAGTGTGATAGTTCTGCTGGAAGAAAAATATAGAGTCTAATTTTGAGCAAAGGGCTTTACTCTCAGCAATGAGGGCACAGTTGCTGAAAAGCCTCAAAGTGTTATGAACAGTCAGATAAATACTGAGATAGATGACAGTCAGACCACAAAAGTATAACTTTTAGGAGAGAGTGATTGGGCTTGGTTTTTTGTAGGGCTGGGAAACTGTACATATTATTGAGCTTGTTGGTGCAACTAACAGCAAATGTACTTTGCTATTAGTTGGCTTTAAATTCAAACTTTCAGCACTTTGAAGACCGGTTAGAAAGCAGGACCAGAATTTAAAGGGCTCTTGCGGGAAGGGGGAAATTTTATGTCTCCGCTGCTTCTGAAACCATATGCTGCAACAGCATGGAGAACACTCAAAAGGAATTGCTCCAAAGATTCCGCCCCCATCGAGTCATAGGGGATCAGTCTATCAATGACTACTAGCTCCGTAGAATGTGGAGAACCTACACATTCAACGACACTAGAAAAAAGTTGGAGTCCAGTAGCACCTTTAAGACCAACAAAGTTTTATTCAGAATGGAAGCATTTGTGCGTATGCGCACTTCATCAGACATAAGAACATAAGAGAAGCCATGTTGGATCAGGCCAATGGCCCATCCAGTCCAACACTCTGTGTCACACAGTGGCAAAAAAAATATATATGTATATACACACGGTGGCTAATAGCCCCTGATGGACCTCTGCTCCATATTTTTATCTAAACCCCTCTTGAAGGTGGCTATGCCTGTAGCCGCCACCACCTCCTGTGGCAGTGAATTCCACATGTTAATCACCCTTTGGGTGAAGAAGTACCTCCTTTTATCCATTCTAACCCGACTGCTTGGCAATTTAATTGAATGTCCATGAGTTCTTGTATTGTGAGAAAGGGAGAAAAGTACATCTTTCTCTACCTTCTCCATCCCATGCATAATCTTGTAAACCTCTATCATGTCACCCTGCAGTTGATGTTTCTCCAAGCTAAAGAGCCCCAAGCGTTTTAACCTTTCTTCATAGGGAAAGTGTTCCAAGCCTGTAATCATTCTAGTTGCCCTTTTCTGCACTTTTTCCAATGCTATAATATCCTTTTTGAGGTGCGGTGACCAGAATTGCACACAGCCTTCCAAATGAGACCGCACCATCGATTTATACAGGGGCATTATGATACTGGCTGATTTGTTTTCAATTCCCTTCCTAATAATTCCCAGCATGGTGTTGGCCTTTTTTATTGCAATCACACACTGTCTTGACATTTTCAGTGAGTTATCTTCCACGACCCCAAGATCTCTCTCTTGGTCAGTCTCTGCCAGACAATGAAATGGGGTACAGCGAGTGGTGCTACATACACCTGGTGGGTGGTGGTTAAGCATGCAAAATTCTACAAAGTTAGAATCCAATGGCAAAATAGTGGAATTAACAAATTGAAAGAATAATATTTGGTCCGGATAGAATTTGCATGGGAAAACAACAAAGGCAGTAATTGGAAAAACAATTTTGTGTTGCAAGGCAATAAATGAAGTGTCTGTGAATTGCTCTATTGCTCCTCAAGCCTGGGTTAAACTGAGAACATGTTTTCCTCAGAGGTCTTCCTGTCCACCTGATTTACTTTTAAACATGTAGGATACATTAACACATCATTCCAGTTTGCCAATACAAAAAAGAATGCATAGTGGAAAATGGGTTTAGTATATGTAATGAGATAAACAACCAATATCCCTTATTTAAGTTTGTCAGTGCAAAAAAACAACACCACATTATTCTGATACATTATTCTAAAAGAGAAATACATCGGAATACAGTGAATGTATCGCTCTACTTGCTGAGAATGGGTTTAGCAGATGTAATGAGATAAAAAGCCAATATCCTTGTTCAGTCCCGGGGAGGTGCTTGTTCCAAGTTGGCATTTCCCCTCTCCATTCTGTTCTCGAAGTTCCTTTGCAGTAAAACATCTGCTCTGAGGTCACCCATTGTATGTCCTGGAAGGCTGAAGTGCTCTCCTACAGGTTTCTCAGTTTTGTGATTCCTGATGTCGGATTGGTGTCCATTTATCCTTTGCCATAGGGTTTGTCCTGTTTGCCCTATGTAGAGAACTGAAGGGCATTGTTGGCATTTAATGGCATATATAATGTTGGAAGATGAACCCGTGAATGAGCCTGAGATGGTGTAGTTAATGCTGTTAGGTCCAGTGATTATGTTGTATGTGGCAGTAAAGTTGGCATTTGGCTTTATTCCAGGCTCAAATGAAAGGTTGCATTAATGCGGGTGAAGAGTTGTTTGAGATTTGAGGGAAGGGGCTATCTGTGTGCATGAAAACGTTTGCCCCCCAGTACTTATGAAAGAAATCTGTCACTATCCAATAGAAGTTGTAAGTCATTGATGATGTGTTGAACTGTTTTGAGTTGAGAGTTGAGTGTCACCGATAGTCGTGTTCTGTTATTGTCTTTTTGGGGTCTGTCTTGTAACAGGTAGCCTAAATGATACCCAGGAAAAAAACTTAAAACAGCACATCACATCAGTTGGGGGGGGGGAGCTGGGGGGGGAGGAGCCTTTAAGTGCTGAGTAGCATCATCAACCAAACCACATTGTCAGAAGATGATGAAATGTGGCTCTTCTCTGCACAATTAATGTGTGGGTAAGTGCACTGGCTGGGTCTGGAGCAAGGGTGGAGTTGCCTGAAATCTGGGTAGTCACAGGATGCCTCAGCTGTAGCCCACCCTAAAAATGAGGTATGCATAGAATATTGATCAGCTATTTAAATGAATCCAGTTTAACCCAGGCATGGTAGAAGAAGAAGAATTGCAGATATATACCCCGCCCTTCTCCCTGAGTCAGAGACTCAAAGCGGCTTACAATCTCCTACGTCTTCTCTCCCCACAACAGACACCCTGTGAGGTGGGTGGGGCTGAGAGGGCTCTCATAGCAGCTGCCCTTTCAAGGACAAGTCCTGCAATAGCTATGGCTAACCCAAGGCCATTCCAGCAGGTGCAAATGGAGGAGTGGGGAATCAAACCCGGCTCTCCAAGATAAGAGTCCGTACACTACACCAAACTGGTAGTCTCCTGTCCTTTCGTGAAGGGTGCTGAAACAGGTCTTGGGCATTCCAGTGTTAAGAGTATATGCTGTCTTGAACTCCTCAAAAGAGGTCATCATGATACAAATGTGTTCCCAGCCATCAATCAGGATAAAGAGAGGAAACAAATGCCTGCCCCAATAGATATATTCCTCAATGGAACCTTTCTTCGTTACTCCTCGTATTTCATCTGCCTTATTATCTCCTAATCATTAATGCATTTGACATTGCCACCAGCTTAATAGCATAATAACCATTGCACTGCTCTGTGATTCGCTCGTCATTAATAAGTTTATGGCACTATTTAAAAGCTGCAGTTGAGATGAAGCCCAGCAGCTCCCCAGCCACGTGTGATCGCAAAGATTAGATGAGCAGCTGCATAGGCAAAGAGCTGGCGGTGGCTCTGGGATCTGAAATGTCGAATGGCTCAGTGTCCTGTCAAAAACAGACTTACCGAATGAGTAAATTCAATGGTAATCTCTTAAAGGAGCCCATGGCTGATTGCAGAAACTTAACCTTATCTTAGGACAATAGCAATTACTGCCACAGGAGTAATGAAACGAGGGAAATTAGAATGATTTTGATAATGGAAGATTTGATGGAGTGTTCTCATATTAGAGTATTCGATTGTTTGTTTGTTTGGTAGCAGATCCAAGTCTGGGACAACTACAGTTCTGTGACAGAAGTGGGTGGGATTTTGTAGTAAAAAAGTCCTGGGCAAACACCAAAGAGCTGTCCGTCCCCGTGACAAACCCAGGGTGGTGAACCTAGTTCTCCTTTTCCAATTTTAACCTTCATAATAATTCTGTCCAGAAGGTTCAGTTAGGCTGAGACAGTGTGATTGTCCCAAGGTCACCTACTGTGCAATCCTAAAAGCACTTTCCTGGGAGTAAGCCCCACTGAATAGAGTTTAGTAGAATTCAGAGTAGACCTCCTTAGGATTGCTCTCTTAGTCAGCTTCATGACAATGTCTTCAAGAGTCTAGTCGAAGATTGTAACCATGACATCATAGTGACTATCAGTGCATCACACTCGCCTATTGCACCACTGCTCTCATTTGTCACAGCTCATGTTCCTATTCTGATGTGATGAAGAAGATGAAGAAGAAGACTGCAGATTTATACCCCACCCTTCTCTCTGAATCAGAGATTCAGAGTGGCTCACAATCTCCTTTACCTTCCTCCCCCACAACAGACACCCTGTGAGGTGGGTGGGGCTGAAGAACTCTCCCAGAAGCTGCCCTTTCAAGGACAACCTCTGCCAGAGCTATGGCTAACCCAAGGCCATTCCAGCAGCTGCAAGTGGAGGAGTGGGGAATCAAACCCGGTTCTCCGAGATAAGAGTCTGCGCACCCAACCACTACACCAAACTGGTGATGCAGTAGTTTCACAGATAACTGGACTTCCAAACTTTGATATCTTCATCAAATGCAATTCTGGCTGAAGTTGATGGCAGTTTCCATACTTTAGACGTGGGGCAAGTTAACAAATCAAATCAGCGGGTTCAGTAAGTACTGGGGAAAATTCAGTGTTGGGTTATCTCCAGACTACAGAGATCAGTTCTCCTGTGGAAAAAAAGACACTTTGGAGGGCAGGCTCTGTGGGATTGCACCCTACTAAGGTCTCTGTCCTCCCCAGACTCCATCCGCAGTTGTCCAGGAGTTTTGTCAGCATGGATCAGGAAACATCACCTTCACCTTCCCGTGGCCAGAGGAACCTGGCAAACCTAGGGGTAGGCCTGAATTTTCTCACTGTGCTCTTTGGCTGCACCATATTTCAGAAACAAGATGTTGAGAGCTGTCCCTTGTGGTTCCTTTACCGTTACAGAACTTCCAAAATCATTGCAGTAAGAGGCTTATATTTGTCTAAAAAAGTACCTGCAGAGGAAAAATCAGCTGAAAAGCACATTGGTTTATTATATTTCTGGTCATCAATGTCAATACCTGTTTTTTTTCTTCAGACTCTGAAATAGTTATTGTCAAAGGTTCAAGACAGATGATAAAAAAGCAGTGCTGATAATAGATATCTTTGCATTACCCCCTTATCCATTGAAATTGAAGAAAACAATTCATTATGAATGCTAAACTTGATTTTAGATGGTGAGATTATTTTTGCCCAATGGACAAATTGGTTACCAAGCCCCAAAAAGTTTTTGTCAAAAACGTATGTTCCACCTTTTTGAATTTTTTTCTTGGTATTCTACTAACTAGATTTGTAAGATTTGCTATTGGGAATAAATCTGGATTAATCATAAAATAATATACTCTTTATCTGCAAAAATGTCAGAAAATGAGCAGAGATATAGAATGGTATGATCCAGAGTTTGTTGTATCCTTGCCCATTTTTATAACAATCATCTTAGAATCAGCCCATCACAAGGGAAGGGGCTCCCCTTAAATATCCTGTTGCTTTTTCTTTAATAAAGGTACAGCAAAAGTGGAGTAAAAGTCTGGTGAAATTCTGGAGTCAAACCATCCAGTCCACTTTGATAATTTATTGATATTTCACTGGTAAATCCATTGCAAATTTCTGATAACATAGGGATTTTTATTTAGTCTAGAAAGTTATTTGTCGCATATTTTGGTGATAGTGTTGTATAAAGGATTCTATATGTCATGCCTGCCGCTGACCCAGCACCTGCTAGCTCAGAGCAGGCGCCTTTAACAGCCCTGGACGTAAGTCCTGAGGAGGCAAGCCGGCAGCAGGAGCCACCTGGAACTGATCAGGCCACGCCGGGCCCCAGCTCATCCCCTCCTGAATCTCCACCACCTGTTAGCCAGCTCCGTGAAAGGAGACGGCAGGAGATTAGAAACAGAAGGAGTGAAGCACGCATGCGGGGGAGAAGAGATCTAAGCCCGGCATACTAATGGGTTAACAAGCCAGCACAGTATATCTGCAATCCTGGCCCTTTGGCAAACTGTGCTGGCAACGAACGATCCTCCTGGGACGTGACCACGCTCTGCACCCTCTTGACTCCTGTGAGAACCTGCATATTTCTGACCCGGCTTGAACCTTGGACCTCGGAACTCTGGACTGTGACTCTGCTCTGTGGACTTGCTTTGGTAATTTGACTTCATTCGGCTTTGCTCTCTCTGGTTACCCGACCCTCGGCATTCCTGTGTTTACACTCTCTGTCTCATCCCTTGGCTCGGACTGATTTATGGTTTTGACTAATTGGACTGTTTAAGATAACGCCTGTGCTGCTCCCTGAAAACCTCAGCCGGCTGCAGGAGTTCTGGCTGACTGCTGGGACGCCAGCAGCCATCTCCTACCCGAGGCTCGAGTCGTGACACTATAGTAGTTTGAGAATTGTTTGATATTTGTTCAGTACAAGTAACAAACCATTTTCAGTTTTCAATTGCATCTATTGTGTTTCTAGCCTTCTTCCTACTAAATTTATGTGCTAATAATTTCCCTGTTTGGTTTCCACATTCACGTTATCTTTGCTTAAAATACATTTTTTTACTAATTTTAATTACCTTAAGTTTATATAAACAATTTCTAGCACTTTGTAATTCTCTGTGAATATTTAAATCTATATGTCTATGTTATAAAATCTTAATTTTATCTATCAAATCTGGTCTTTGCTTATCTCTTTTCTTGTTAATATAAATAAAATGCTTTTCTTACCACCCAAATCATTATAGGACAGAAAGCAGATTCTGTATATAACTGATAAAATTCTTTCAGGTTATTTTGTAATCTCATCCTAACTTCAGAGTCATTCAATAAATCTGAATCAAAATGCCAATAGTTAGCTGACCTTTTATCAAATGTCAAGTCCAAGGTCACTGAAGCATGATCAGCATATGGAATTTATAAACAGATCTCAAGTAAAGATCTTGGTCAGTTCTTGAATAAGTATTATGTGGTATTGAAAAAAAGTTGTATAGTCTCTTCCTTTTGGATTATTAATGCACCAAACATCTTTATGGATTTAATACCTTCTTTAAATGTTTGAACTAACATTCTTCCCATATTTTTTCCCCTTTCCCCAGACCTATTCAGAAAACTATTCAAAACCAAACTGAAATCCCCTCCAAGTATTATCTTTCCTTCTGCAAAGTTTGAGATTATTTTATGAAGATTTTAAAAAAAAATCTGATTTGTATTTGGAGCATACGTATTTCCCATTGTCAAAAAAGTGTTTTTATTTTTTTTTCTTTCAACAATAATAAAGCATTAGGAGATGCATATACGGTATGTTGTTTTCTTTAAAATAAGGATAATTATCATAGATGCCTGCACCTGCCTTTTTACATGTTGAAGAAGCTACATATAAATGATCTAATTTAGGACACTCCAACAAATGATTGTGTGTTAATGTTACATGTGTTCCTGATAACATGACTATACTAGCCTTTTCTTTACTCAGTTTGCTTTAAAAATACTTTCCCCCCCCCCACAGGTTTATTAATTCCTTTTACATTTTGAGAAAAAAAAAACCCTATACTAACTTCATTACTGAATTATATTTCCAGAAAAAATTAAAACATTTAAATTTAAAATATATTGATTGGCAGTCAATCCAGACACCGCCTATGATGAAAAGATTGGATTAATAATTTCTTGTGCTTCTTCTACCATCTGGTTATTGTAGTTTACAGTACTTTCTATTAGATGAGAGGGAGGGGAAATGAGAAATAATTGAATGAAGTATATATATTTATTACAAAGTGCACTCAAACTTTGCTTTAGAAACAGTTTTTTTATTTTATTTATTTATTACTTTACATTTATATCCCGCCCTCTCCGCAAGCGGACTCAGGGCGGCTGGCATGATCCACTCTTGAAGTGGAAAACAGTTGAACTCAAAAGTCCTGAATCTATACAACATGATACATTTCAATATTTCTAGGTTAGAAGCCTTGAACCAATGAAACACAACCAATACTCCAATATATCTAGGTTGATAAACTTGAACCATATTAAAACTATGCCAAACATGTTTTGGCCTCCAAGGCATTCCTCAGTGGTCAATTTATATCTATCCTAGAGAGCCAGTTTGGTGTAGTGGTTAAGTGCACAGACTCTTATCTGGGAGAACCAGGTTTGATTCTCCACTCCTCCATATGCAACTGCTGGTGTGACCTTGGGTCAGTCACAAGTTCTTTCAAGGCTGTTCTGCTCAAAAGCAGCTCTGGGAGAGCTCTCTCAGCCCCACCTATCCCACAAGGTGTCTGTTGTGGGGAGGAGAAGGGAAAGGAGAGTTGTAAGCAGCTCTGAGACTCCTTTGGCTAGCGAAGGGTGGGGTATAAATCCAATCTCTTCTCTTCTTCTCTATCTATCTATCTATCTATCTATCTATCTATCTATCTATCTGTCTGTCTGTCTGTCTGTCTGTCTGTCTGTCTGTCTGTCATCTATCTATCTGTCTATTTATCATCTATCTATCACCTGTCTGTCTGTCTATCATCTCTCTCTCTCTCTTTCTATACTTGCACACATATGATAGTGCCAAGGCAATTTGATTTTTTTTAAAAAAGTTGGGCATGATGTAATTGGCTGCTGCAAAACATACTGGTTGTTTCTAAATGGTTCTGTCCAAGCACTCATTTGCAGTGAGAGTTTTAGCTGTTGCATGCAACATTCAGATCCGTCTAATGATATGAGATGTCTTAGATAATTTGTGTACCAAATTTCAACAAAATGTTCTAGAAATGTGCTAAAAGTGACACAGAGTGTTGGACTGGATGGGCCATTGGCCTGATCCAACATGGCTTCTCTTATGTTCTTAATGTTAATAGATAGTTTAGGAGTATGTGTATTTGTAAAATCCTACATGAACAAAACTGTCATAATCCATGGGTATCTGAATGTTCATGTTTTGTCATTCTAGTTCCTGTTCAGCATTTCCATCATCACCCCTCAAACCTGCTTTCCAAATTAAACTACGGAATAAATGGATGGCGTGTAATGACAGGATCTCAATTAATTACTCTCAGCATTCCACAATTAAGGATACATCTGCTCATCAATCTCCAATTTTGACATGTTTATCTCCTTCGCTATGTTTTCCCCTGATATTAAACCCAAACAAATGGTAACCTTATAAACTAAGCTTGTTATTCCTGTTTGGTTCTTGAATTTGTTAAGCATCTTCATTATGCCATATGCTAATCTACTGCTCACCTTCTACCTGTATGTATGGACTGGTAACTTCCATTTCAGAGAGCCAGTTTGGTGTAGTGGTTAAGTGTGCGGACTCTTATCTGGGAGAAGCGGGTTTGATTCCCCACTCCTCCACTTGCACCTGCTGGAATGGCCTTGGGTCAGCCATAGCTCTAGCAGAGGTTGTCCTTGAAAGGGCAGCTGCTGTGAGAGCCCTCTCCAGCCCCACCCACCTCACAGGGTGTCTGTTGTGGGGGAGGAAGGTAAAGGAGATTGTGAGCCTCTCTGAGACTCTTCGGAGTGGAGGGCAGGATATAAATCCAATATCTTCTTCTTATCTTCTTCTTCCATTTCAATGTATCTGAAGAAATGTGTGTGCACATGAAAGCTTATACCTTGAATAAAACTTGGTTGGTCTTAAAGCTGTCACTGGATTTAAAATTTGTTCTATTGCCTAAAAAAGCAGAAACAAAATTAGCCAGGGTGAAACAAATTCTACCATGAATCTGAATGGCATTGCAGTTAACTGTTAGTTCTGTCCCTTAGGATGTTGAAATAATAATAAGAAAAGAAATTAGAGTGGGAAATACAATACCTTTCTTGTTATAACATGTTCTTAATTTAATGAGATTTTCAGGCCAGTATTTAATATATAATTCTGAAGTTGGACAGTTTAAAAACAAAACTGGTTTCCCCTGGAGTTACAAATCAGAGCAGGGAATTTTTGTATGTCGTGAGCCCCACAATGGATGGAGACATTTTAATGAATTTGACAATTGAATAGAGTGCACAAAAAGAATAATATTAGTATAGAATATTTGTGTCATCTAGCACAAAATTATAATCATAAAGTTCTTTTTACAAATGTTAAAATTCAATTAAATTAAATACAAAGCATTCTTAATAGAAACTTATCTTGCTTCCTGGTAACTTTTTTTTCATTGGAATCCAGAAATAATCTGAAGCTTTTTAGCCTTAGCAATGACTGTCTGAACTATGTCTCATCATGTAATGAGGAATCGTTTACATGCAATGCCACCTGTTCTTTAAAATCATCTGTAGTTCTTGGAGGAGAGGGAAGATTAACCCTAAAATCATATGAACATATGAAGCTGCGTTATAGGGCCTTTTCACACTTACCAGTGGAAACCGGAAGGGAGTCGGTATTGTGCAGCCTTGCAGTAATCCGAGACAGGGATGGGAGTTTTCAGACACATTTTTTTTCCCCCGATAGGGTTCCGTGATTGAACCGAGCCATTTCACACTGTTCTGCTTTTATCTCGCTTCCACCAGCGCCAGCCATTTTCGCCTGCCGGAGCACGATCTCTGGCTTTTTTTTTTTTGGAACGTCGGGCTAAGATTGCTATAGCGCTATAGCACAATAGCGACGTCTCACAACAGCACCACCATAGGGATGCCTGGGCTCCATTGAGATGCCAGAGATTGCCGCCGCTGAAACTTGGTAACAGGTGCCCCATTGGATACACAGTTCAAGCGGGAGATCAGGGCACCAGGCGTTGGTCTGTCACCTGTTGCTATCACTTGCATGCCAACACGGGAGTCAGGGGAATGTGATTAGTTTGTAGGTTTCTCTGAGGAACATTTTTTTTGGGGGGGGGGCTGTTGCCACCTGGAGACGGGTTGCCCATAGGGCAGCAGGTTTCAGCAGGAGAACAGACCAACAGTGATTGGTGAGACAGATGGTTCGTGTGGAAGGCTATTGTTCTATTAGTTCTATTGTTGCAATAGTCATGGTTTCCATCACAACAGTATTGAGACTTTTTGGATTTCATCATCTCCCCATACTGCTAGGAGATCCAGAATCTCCTGCTCACTCCAAACTACACCTCTTAACCCATTCATCCTCCTCACAATTCCTGACAAAAGACTCACCAACCTATCAAACCAGACAATCTGCTCACCATCTACAACCCACAGAAATCTGTGGCTTCCCCCCTGACATTTATACCTGCTGCAGCTTGGCACAAGTCACTTTCCAGTCAATAGCCTGTGGGCATGGATGGGTGCACATCAGGCTAGGTTAGCAACATCTGTCTCACCAATCACTGTTGGTCTGTTCTCCTGCTGAAACCTGCCACCCTATGGACAACCCATCTCCAGGTGGCAACAGCCCCCCCCCCCCCAAAAAAAAATGTGCCTCAGAGAAACCTACAAACCAATCGCATCCCCCTGACTCCCGTGTTGGCATGCAAGTGATAGCAACAGGTGAGAGACCAACGCCTGGTGTCCCGATCTCCCGCTTGAACTGTGTATCCAATGGGGCACCTGTTACCAAGTTTCAGCAGTGGTTATCTCTGGCATCTCAATGGAACCCAGGCATCCCTATGGTGGTGCTGTTGTGAGACGTCGCTATTGTGCTATAGTGATTTTCACCCGACGTTCCAAAAAAAAAGGAGATTGTGTGCCGGCGGGCAAAAAAGGGCGCGAAAACTGCTCCCGGATTAGATACTGGACATTTCACACAGCGCTCCATACCGATTTCAACCCGGAAGGAGGGTTTGAAACCTGGAAGAAGCTGCTCTTTATTAGTAATGACTTAGGTATGCCTCACTACGGGGACAGCCGCGGGACTGTGTGAAAAGGTGTCAGTATTCTGGTAGCAGCCAGTTACTGAGTTGGGTCTGTCTGAAATGCCAGCAGAAACCCATTACTGTTCAGTAACTGACCAACTTCCATACCGGAATACTTAGGCTGTGTGAAAAAGCTTATACTGACTCAGACCCTCGGTCCATCAAAATCAGTATTGTCTACTCAGACTGGCAGCAGCTCTCCAGGGTCTCAAGCTGAGGTTTTTCACACCTCCTTTTTAGTTGGAGATGCCAGGGATTGAACTGGCAACCTTCTGCTTACCATGCAGATGTTCTACAACTGAGCCACCATCCCTCCCCTAACAAAAATATATGTCCTGTTTCTTTACACTGGTAACAATTAGCTGGTTTCACTTTTAATGGGAGACAGAGAATCAAATATTTGCTGTATTTAATATTAGAGAAGGCATTTGTTAAGTTTCCATAATTATAGAGCACCCTTTGGACGTACAATTAACAAGAAAAGTTACGAAGAGATGTATCTGCATTGCTAGAAAAGAATCTGAAACATTTTCCTTTTTGGGTTTCAGACAACAGAGTTTTTCATAAGAAGGCATTAATGTGCAAAATGTTAAAAGGTAACTACTACAGGGTTGGGAATATCTATGAAAACATGGGCATCAAGATAGTCAGACTAACTACTGGCATTATATTGCTTTCCCAGATGTTCTGGCCGCTCTTTTTCTTACCTAATCCAATGCAGTGTAGTGGCTAAAGTGTCAGTTTAGCATAAAGTTGCAATCCAATTTGGGGAAGAAGAAGAAGAAGAAGAAGAAGAAGAAGAAGAAGAAGAAGAAGAAGAAGAAGAAGAAGAAGAAGAAGAAGAAGAAGAAGAAGAAGAAGAAATTATTGGATTTATACCCCACCCTACACTCTGAATCTCAGAGTGGTTTGCAATCTACTGTATCTTTCCCCCCACAACAGACATTCTGTGTGGTGGGTGGGGCTGAGAGGGCTCTCCCAAAAGCTGTCCTTTCAACAGCTCTACTAGAGCTGTGGCTGGCCCAAGGCCATTCCAGCAGCTGCAAGTGGAGAGTGGGGAATCAAACCCAGTTCTCTCAGATAAGAGTCTGCGTACTTAACTACTACATGGAACTGGTGACACATAGAGAGGGCAGAGACTGGGGACAGCAAAGATCTCATTGTGGATGGGATACTGGAGAGCTTAACCTCTGAAGCTCCTATTTTCTCCTGGTAAACCTTTTCTCTCTAGTGTGGAAATGAGTTGTACTCCTGAGTGATACTCCCTTTAAGTTGTGGAATCTTGTGAGCGAAAATTCTGCTTTGTGAGCAACTGGCATTAAAGCTGTGAGCGAGTGATTTGGCTACTGCATAAATTAGTTTGCTCTGGGGCCATCCTTTTTGAGCTAAGACAAAAATGTGTGAGCTGGAGGCTAAAAAACTGTGAGCTAGCTCACACTCACTCAGCTTAGAGGAAATACTGCTCCTGGGAGAACTCCAGGATCCCCCTGAAGGACCCTGATTTGAGAGACCTGGATCCGAAGGACCCCGATTTGAATCTCCACTCTGCAATGGAAGGTTGTTGAATGACTTTGGAGTAAAAATAGTTGTACAGCCGTGCTGACCCACACAAAATCCAACAACAACAAATTCCACATAATGCATTTTATGAGGAGCAGACAACACAAAATGTCATGCAAGCTTTTGGACCTATCAGAACTCTTCATTATGGGGGATGTTACAACATTTTAAAAGACAAAAGGCTAGAAGGCATGCTTTTGAGACCATGATGCTAAGACTGCACCTTACATGCGTCCTCAGTGAGATGCAAGCAGGCAATTAGTTTAACTTTATGACCAAAGTGCTGATTAACAGCATGCTCTCTGGAAAGCCATATTTGGTATATTCATTCATTCATTCATTCATTCATTGATTCATTCATTCATTCATTGATTCATTCATTCTTTAGTAGGCTTATATTCTGCCGTTTACCATAATGGGCTCAGGGAAGATCACAACATAAACGGAACAACAATAAAAACCTACCAATTAAATTTAAAACATTACAATAAAATTAGCGAATTAAACAATAGAACAATAAAACAAATAGGCGCATCATCAGACGGGAAGGGCACATCTCACAGGATACAGCCGTTTTCAGCCCAAAACAGATGATGGTGATAATAAATAGGAGAGCATCATAGTCTGTAAAGCATGATGTCCCAACAAGGGAGGCCAACTGATGGAATAGTTACTGGAATAGGATGCCCGCTGCCTCAACCAAAGGCCCGGCGGAACAGCTCCGTTTTACAGGCCCTATGAAATGATAAATGCCCATTGTTCTTTGTCCTCTCACTGGAATACAAAAACCCATCACAACCGTTATGTTCCCTAACCTCTCCCACACATTTGTTGTTGTGAGGACAAAATGGAGGAAGGGCAGATGATGTCATATGCCACTTTGGGTCCCCTCTGGGAAATTTTTTTTAAAAAAGAGTATAAATACCTATGTAAATGCTTCCTTGGACCTTATGCCTTTCATCACCTTTTCCCCAGTGTCCTTACTTTTCCATGGCCTCTCTGTTACCCGGATGTACCTCTAGAAGGTGCCTATACAAAGTTATTGCTCATATATGAACATATGAAGCTGTCTTATACTGAATCAGACCCTCGATCCATCAAATCAGTATTGTCTACTCAGACTGGCAGCGGCTCTCCAGGGTCTCAAGCTGAGGTTTTTCATGCCTACTTGCCTGGATCCTTTTTAGTTGGAGATGCCAGGGATTGAAACTGGGACCTCCTACTTACCAAGCAGATGCTCTACCACTCAGCCACCATCCCTCCCCATTGCTCATGCCCATGTTCACTTTTAATCCTTTGATTCCAAGTCTTTGAAGCATTACCGTCTTTTACCCTCTAGTGTAAAGTTACTAGCCATGTACAACACTTTGATAGTATTGGAGATATGATTGCCACTATCAGTGGCAAAGGCACAGAAGATTCCATAAAGAGAGAGATTCTTCCCTTGTGAGTTGTTAGAAAAGAGTAGGGATGGGCATGAACCAGGAAAATGTGGTTCGGTTCCGTTTCTGGTTCATGGCATGCCTGGTTCATGAACCACAAACCATCATGAATATTGGTTCTAAAAGAACTGGTTTGGTTTGTAAGATTTGTGATGTGGTAGAATGCCCCTCCATGGTATCCTAGAGACATAAAACTCACAGGGGATCTCTGGCTTACTCTCCTCTAATTGTCCTCCAGGTTTGGTGATTATTGGATTCATGGGATTTGTTACAGTCTCCAAAGAAAGTACCTCCAGAAAAGTACTTTCTGAGCAAATGACAGGTGCAGGTTTAGGAGGTTCAGGGGTGTATAGAAAAGATCCTGTGCAAGCTAGAGACCTCAGACTCCCTTGGGACCTCCCCCTGATGTTCCTCTACGTACCCTCTAAATTATTTGCAGGTTGGGGGTCTGAGTTAAGGTCCCCCAAAGAAGATGCCCCAAGAAAAGTGTTTTTTTGAGAAATGTCAGACACCAGTTCAAGCTACATACACAGGGAGCCTGTTGCTTTGAAGTTGCTTTTAGAACCCATTGCTTTGAAATTTGGTAAAAAAATTGAATAATTGACACTGTCTGTCTGAAGATTTATCATAAAAACATAAGAATATAAGAGAAGCCATGTTGGGTCAGGCCAATGGCCCATCCACTCCAACACTCTGTGTCACACAGTGGCCAAAACCCAGGTGCCATCAGGAGCTCCATCAGTGGGGTCAGGACACACTGTTCTCCCTCCTAAGCACCAAGAATACAGAGCATCACTTGCCCCAGACAGAGAGTTCCAACAATATGCTGTGGCTAATAGCCACTGATGGGCCTCTGCTCCATATGTTTGTCCAATCCCCTCTTGAAGCTGGCTATGCCTGTAGCCGCCACCACCTCCTGTGGCAGTAAATTCTACATGTTAACCATCCTTTGGGGGAAGAAGTACTTCAGTTCTAACCCAACTGCTTAGCAATTTCATTGAGTGCCCACGAGTTCTTGTATTGTGAGAAAGGGAGAAAAGAACTTCTTTCTCTACTTTCTCCATCCCAGGCATAATCTTGTAAACCTCTATCATGTCACCCCACAGTTGACGTTTCTCAAGCTAAAGAGCCCCAACCTTTCTTCATGGGGAAAGTGTTTGCACTTTTTCCAATGCTTTAATATCTTTTTTGAGGTGTGGTGATCCATTCAAGAACTGCTGTGAATCACCAGGAACAGCTTGAAAGTTCAGGGAAAGTTAGTCAGTTGACCTACCACGACCTTCAGTTTGCCAACCACAAACTGGCCAAAATTAATCACAGACTTTAGTTTGTGAGCCAGTTCCTGCTGATCCCTAGGAAGGAGGCCTCTTCCAGCACCCATTGCAGTGATATCCATCCCATCCCACCAACAAGCATTTCAAGAGAAGATAATAGACACTCAGACAGTCCTGGAAATATATGGGATATGAGAATAGAAAATCCAAAACAGTCATTTCCAATTTTTCATTCTGAAAAATGTGTGTTAAATGTAAGTGATTAGATAGGAGGCAATGGTTTTTGGTTTCCCAGGTTCCTTTTATGAGCTACCTTGCAAAGAATCAAATCCACATTCCCCCCTCTCCGTGTGTTCTTGTCCTGGTACTTAGGTCTACCAGCAGCCTTCAGAGTTTGACCTTTTCTGAGCTCACAGTGTGTAGCCATTCCTTTGCCCCTGTGAGTGCTATTCCCTTTTTTAAAAACAGGCCAGGAGGGTCTTTGTACAAGACCATCTGCCCCGTGCGGAGTCTGCTTCCATCAGGAGGCCTGTCAAAATCTTTGTGCCTTTCCACAGATCTCCCCAGCTAATTATTTCAGCTTAAATGTTTATCTTTCTGCCTCTCAGCCTTTTGTGCCTTCCTCTTTTCTTGGCTGCCTTTCCCCTCTAAACATGCTGAAAAGTTGGTTCACACTGTGCCGCCGTAGTAGGTCTGTGATTGCAGCACAATATTCAGTATGGATACATAATGCCATCTTAGCCTGCTCAGTGACCCCTACAGAACCCAAAATTATAGCTTTTATCTTTCCCTCAGGCTGTTCGAGGAACTGTTCCCCCCTCCCTTACCCCAGTTTCCAGCTCTCAGTGCTCGGATTTGAGATCTACAAAGAAACTTGAGTTATAGGTAGGTGCTTCGAAGAACATAAGAAGAGCCCAGCTGGATCAGACCGATAATCCATCTAGTCATAAGAACATAAGAGAAGCCATGTTGGATCAGGCCAACGGCCCATCCAGTCCAACACTCTGTGTCACACAGTGGCAATTTTTTATATATATATACGCACACACTGTGGCTAATAGCCACTGATGGACCTGTGTTCCATATTTTTATCTAAACCCCTCTTGAAGGTGGCTATACTTGTGGCCGCCACCACCTCCTATGGCAGTGAATTCCACATGTTAATCACCCTTTGGGTGAAGAAGGACTTCCTTTTAAGAGTCCAGCACCTGTCTCACACAGTGGCCAACCAGTTTCTCTGAACAGCCAACAGCAGGGCATAGAGGCCAAAACCTTCTCCTGATATTGCCTTCTGGCTCTGGGATTCAGAGGATTATTGCCTCTGAATCTGGAGGTTCCCCTCAGTCACCATGGCTAGTAGCCATCGATAGACTGATCCTCCATGAATTGATCTAATCCCCTTTTAAAGCTAGTTAGCTGGAGAGCCAGTGTGGTGTAGTGGTTAAGTGTGCGGACTCTTATCTGGGAGAACCGGGTTTGATTCCCCACTCCTCCACTTGCACCTGCTAGCATGGCCTTGGATCAGCCAGAGCTCTGGCAGGGGTTGTCCTTGAAAGGGCAGCTGCTGTGAGAGCCCTCTCCAGCCCCACCCACCTCACAGGGTGTCTGTTGTGGGGGAAGAAGGTAAAGGAGATTGTGAGCCGCTCTGAGACTCTGAGACTTCGGAGTGGAGGGCGGGGTATAAATCCAATATCTTCTAGTTATTCCTGTGGCCCGTACAACATCCACTGGCAGTGAATTTCACATTTTAATCACTCTGTGCAAAGTAGTATCAGTCCCCCACAAACTTACAAGGCAAAAGTGGGGGGGGGGGGGGAGAGCCAGAGAGAGCCAAAAAGGACTATGTTCTAAGCATTTCTGACAATGGTATCATGGTGAGCAACAACGCAAAGACGGAAGTCTGGGAGAAGTTCTGACAATGTTTAATGAAAAAAAGCATAGATTTTTAACATTTACATCACTCCATAAACATGGAGGGAAGTGAGGAAACAGCTGAAAGCCTCCTTGGGATATGTGAGTAGAAAATTACATGGTATTTAAACATACATTCATACAAAATGGATAGGAATGTAATCAGCTTTTTCCTAAGTTCTCCACTGATTTGCATGAAATTTCAATTCAGTGGTTGGCAAAATATTTTATGATTAATTTTTTCACGGGCCTATCGTTTGTCATCTGTGTGATGCTGAGGCATTTTCTTGAATTATTACTAATCTCTTATTTTCTTCCAAATCAAAAGCTGTTCAAGATTTTGAAAAAATCATACATTAATCTTTTGGAAAGGAACAAAATACTCTATAATACTGGTTTTAGAAAATTTACCTTGGTAGCTCACCTTAGGAATAAGATATGCGCACTGCTTATCTAAGGCCTCCTTTTTACTTTACTTATTTCTTTTAACTTTAATTTATTATTTATTTTATTTTATTTATTTCGTTTTAACCCAATGTTTTCCCCCACAGAGACCCAAAGTGACTTATAAGATTCTCCCCTTCCCTGCTATTTTTACAACAATGCTATGATAGTGGTTAGGCTGAAAATGGCACCTGTTTTTTGTTGGGGGGGGGGGGGGGGGTTGGCCACTGTGTGACACAGAGTGTTGGACTGGATGGGCCATTGGCCTGATCCAACATGGCTTCTCTTATGTGACACAGAGTGTTGGACTGGATGCGCCATTGGCCTGATCCAACATGGCTTCTCTTATGTTCTTATGTGACTCAGAGTGTTGGACTGGATGGGCCATTGGCCTGATCCAACATGGCTTCTCTTAGGTTCTTATGTGACTCAGAGTGTTGGACTGGATGGGCCATTGGCCTGATCCAACATGGCTTCTCTTATGTTCTTATGTGACACAGATTGTTGGACTGGATGGGCCATTGGCCTGATCCAACATGGCTTCTCTTATGTTCTTATGTGACTCAAAGTGTTGGACTGGATGGGCCATTGGCCTGATCCAACATGGCTTCTCTTATGTTCTGATGTGACTCAGAGTGTTGGACTGGATGGGCCATTGGCCTGATCCAACATGGCTTTTCTTATGTTCTTATGTGACTCAGAGTGTTGGACTGGATGGGCCATTGGCCTGATCCAACATGGCTTCTCTTATGTTCTTATGTGACACAGAGTGTTGGACTGGATGGGCCATTGGCCTGATCCAACATGGCTTCTCTTATGTTCTTATGTGACACAGAGTGTTGGAATGGATGGGCCATTGGCCTGATCCAGCATGGCTTCTCATGTTCTTTTGTGATACAGAGTGTTGGACTGGATGGGCCATTGGCCTGATCCAACATGGCTTCTCTTATGTTCTTATGTGACACAGAGTGTTGGAATGGATGGGCCATTGGCCTGATCCAACATGGCTTCTCTTATGTTCTTAAAATGGGTGACTGGCACAAGGTCAGCCAGCAAGCTTCCATGGCAGAATACAGATTCAAACCTTGTGGTGGCTACAAGCTTAGGCAGCTTCAAGAGTGAATTGGATAAACAGATGGAGCAGAGGTCCATCAGTGGCTAGATGGAACACTGTGGCTGTTATCACATGCTAAATAATGCACTTTCAATCCACTTTCAGTCCACTTTCCAACTGGATTGTACTGTGTGAACTGGCAAAATCCAGTCAGAAAGTGAGTATATGAATATATGCAGCTACCTTATACTGACTCAGACCCTCAGTCCATCAAAGTCAGTATTGTCTACTCAGACTGGCAGCGGCTCTCCAGGGTCTCAAGCTGAGGTTTTTCACACCTATTTGCCTGGATTCCTATTTAGTTGGTGATGCCGGGGATTGAACCTGGGACCTTCTGCTTACCAAGCAGATCCTCTACCACTGAGCCATCATCCCTCCCTCAAGTGCTTTGAAAGTGGATTGAAAGTGCATAATTTATGTGTGTGATCACAGCCTCAGTCTGGGGCAGTGATGCTCTGTGTTCTTGGTGCTTGGCGGGGCCACAGTGGGAGGGTTTCTGGAGATCTGGCCCCACTGGTGGATCTCCTGATGGCCCCTGGGTTTTAGCCATTGTGTGACAAAGTGTGACAAGCTGACCGTTTTATTAGTCACCTCTATAAAATGATCACCCTGATGTTGCTTCAATGCAAAATCCCCCTTCAGAAACGGCACATTCGGAACTCTTAAAGATGTAAACCGGATTTTGGTTTATTTGAACAAACTGGCAGGGAAAAGAATTTATATTTACACAGTGTTTGGGATTTGGAATTGGTAGACAGAGAGTTACATATAATCAGAAAACTGCATGTTGCTGACTAAACAGGAGACTTAGGGCTGTTTGACTTTCTCTGAAGGTATAACAGATGTTACAATGCTTTTTCTTAATGATTGCTTGTTTTACTTTTACTTTTGAACTTCACACCATTTAATCACACAGTCTTGAGAATGTGCTCAGCTTTAGCCCTTTGTTTAAGACTAGAGTTTTTCAACTAGATCCTTTTCTCTGGCAAGATTGTTATTCTCTTTAAGAACAATAACCTAGGTCAGTGTTTCCCATTTGCAGGGTCGTGACCTGGTACCGGGCCACGGAAGCCTCACTACCGGGTCACAAGAAAAGCCAAAGCTAGCCCCGCCCCCAGCAAAGCATGACCTCTGCTCTGCTTCCTTCCTTCCGCCATCTCTCTGTTGTGTAGAGAAAAGCTAGCCTTGAAGACTGACACAGGCTGCAAAGCCTGCGTTCCATTTGGCTTCCTTCCTTCCCCCGTCTTTCTGTTGTGCAGATAAAAGCTAGCCTTGAAGACTGGCAAAGGCTGCAAAGCCTGTGCTCCGTTGCCTTCCTTCCTTCCCCTGACTCTCTGTTGTGCAGAGAAAAGCTAGCCTTGAAGACTGATACAGGCTGCAAATCCTGAGCTTCGTTTGGCTTCCTTCCTTTCCCCATCTCTCTGTTGTGCAGAGAAAAGCTAGCCTTGAAGACTGACGCAGGCTGCAAAGCCTGAGCTCCATTTGGCTTCCTTCCCCCATCTCTCTGTCGTGCAGAGAAAAGCTAGCCTTGAAGACTGACACAGGCTGCAAAGTCTGAGCTCTGTTTGACTTCCTTCCTTCCCCCATCTCTGTGTTGTGCAGAGAAGAGCTGGGCTGCCTCTCCTTCCTTCTCCCCCCTTCCCAGTGTTTGAGAGAAAAACTGGCATCCACTGGCACTTTAGACCAATGAAGTGTTCTTCAAGGTATGAGATTTCCTGTGCCATGCAGTACGTTCTTTTGAGGAGATTTCCCTGGGAGGCCTGGGCAGCAAAGAAGGTTGTGTGTGTGTTTTTCAGCCGGGAGGGGCGGGGAGTGGACATTCTTATAGCTATTTTTTTTTTTTACCAAATGACCTCTGGGCAGAATTGTTGCTGGCTGAGGTCATCTGATGGTGAGGTAGGCTTTTTTTTTTTGCCCCCCCCTTTCTTTCTTTCCCTGCAAGTGATGCTCTGTATGTATTCTTGGTGCTGGGAGGGGGGGAAGCAACAATGGGAGGGCTTCTAGTGCCCTGGCCCAACTGATGGACATTCTGGAAGTGACATCACAGGAAAAGGTGGAGTTTTGGTTCAGTGTGCCCCAGAAGTGACATCACTTGGCCTTTGACACCACAGGAAATGACATAATTCCTGTCTTCTGGCTCCACCCCCAAAGTCTCCTGGCTCCACCCCCAAATTTTAGTGGGTCACGAAGAAGAAGTGTCTAAATAACCGGGCCACGGGAAAGAAAAGTTTGGAAAACCCTGACCTAGGCTTTTGGCATGTTTACGGCTTTTCAATGCCACTTCGAACCAGCTGCCAAATCCTTATCTTCCAGATTGACAGTCTTTTCACACTGGATATTAAGCTTAAAACTGGAAAACTAATTTTCCTCTCAGGCTGTGTTTCTTTGTTTCACACACAGAGACTTTGTAGTGTTAGACCAGTCTCCTCCAGAATCTATTCTTTTCCCAAAGCCCCACCACACTGGCTCTGAAACAGACTCTGCTTTTTTTAGACTCTTCTCACACTAGAGAGTCCTTCAAAAGTCACACTCTCTTCTTCATTCACTATCCAACTCTCTAACTCTCCAACTCTAACTCCTTGTCACACACAGTGCCAGCTTCAGGGCATCTGGTGCCTGAGGCAAGGCCCCATCCCCTCTCCCATCGCCTAATATGCAAAGGAGTTCCTGCTACAAAAAAAGCTATCTATCTATCTGTCTGTCTATCTATCTATCTATCTATCTATCTATCTATCTATCTATCTATCTATCTATCTATCTATCTATCTATCTATCACCTTTCTGTCTGTCCATCCATCCGTCCGTTCATGTCCCCTGAAAATATCAAATTAAATTTGTCATAGTATAATGTAAGTTCACATGGCTATTGCTACATTTTGCATTTTGGCATTGATTATTCTGTCCTTTTACTTGCTCCTTTTGGTTGGCTACACTGACCAGAAACATGAATCCACAAGGTAAGGTGGTATTTAACTGTATAACTATTTAACTGATCTCTGAATATGTATTTAAATTTGGTTACCGCCAGTGTTCTCTCTAAGCTGAGTTAGCGTGAGCTAACTCACAGATTTTTAGCCTTCAGCTTACACATTTTTGTCATAGCTCAGGAAGGATGACCCCTGAGCACAATAATTTATGCAGTAGCTCACAACTTTAATGACAAAATAGGAGTCGATTGCACCTTTAAGACCAACTTAGTTTTATTCAGAATGTCAGCTTTTGTGTGCATGCACACTTCTTCAGACGAGGAATGAGGTACAGTAAGCAGAGCCACATATAGCTGGTGGGGTTTGGAATGCCAAGTGGTACAAAGTTAAAATCCAATAGCAATTTAATGACAGTAGCTCACAAAGTAGAATTTTTGCTCACAAGATTTTGCAGCTTAGAGGAAATATTGGCTACTGCTTAGGTCATTGTAGTTCCTGATATTTATTCCTGTTGATGGAATTGTTAGTAGATTTTAACAAAGCCTCAAATAAAAAAGAAAACCAAGACATTAATGACTTGAAAGATAAACCTTCCAAGAGAGGAACTTTTTAGTTGCTGTTAGCGAGGAAAAAAAAGAAGTACGTGCTGTGATCCAAGAAACAGATTCTTCTCCACAGTTTTATCATTCCCTTTATGTTATTTGGTGGAAATGCAACATTTCTGAGCCTTATCAGTGTGAACAGAGAGCTGAAGTGTAATCTATAAACTCCAGATCCAGGAAATTACAGGCCAGTCAGTCTGACTTCAATACTGAGAAAGTTGGTAGAAACCATTATCAAGGACAGAATGAGTAGGCACATTGATGAACACAAGTTATTGAGGAAGACTCAGCATGGGTTCTGTAAGGGAAGATCTCACCTCACTAACCTGTTACAGTTCTTTGAGGGGGTGAACAAACATGTGGATAAAGAGACCCAATAGATGTTGTTTACCTTGACTTCCAGAAAGCTTTTGATAAAGTTCCTCATCAAAGGCTCCTTAGTAAGCTCGAGAGTCATGCAGTAAAAGGACAAGTCCTCTTGTGGATCAAAAACTGGCCAATTAATAGGAAACAGAAAGTATAAATGGGTAGTCTTCGCAGTGGAAAAAGGTAAACAGTGGGGTGCCGCAGGGCTCAGTACTGGGTCCTATGCTCTTTAACTTGTTCATAAATGATTTGGAGTTGAGAGTAAGCAGTGAAGTGGCCAAGTTTGCAGATGACACTAAATTGTTCAGGGTGGTGAGAACCAGAGAGGATTGTGAGGAACTCCAAAGGGATCTGTTGAGGCTGGGTGAATGGGCGTCAATGTGGCAGATGATGTTCAATGTGGCCAAGTGCAAAGTGATGCACATTGGGGCCAAGAATCCCAGCTACAAACACAAGTTGATGGGGTGTGAACTGGCAGAGAATGACCAAGAGAGAGAACTTGGGGTCGTGGTAGATAACTCACTGAAAATGTCAAGACTGTGTGCAATTGCAATAAAAAATGTCAACACCATGCTGTGAATTATTAGGAAGGGAATTGAAAACAAATCAGCCAGTATCATAATGCCCCTGTATAAATCGATGGTGCGGTCTCATTTGGAATACTGTGTGCAATTCTGGTCACTGCACCTCAAAAAGAATATTATAGCATTGGAAAAAGTGCAGAAAAGGGCAACTAGAAAGATTAAAGGTTTAGAACACTTTCTCTATGAAGAAAGGTTAAAAGGCTTGGGGCTCTTTAGCTTGGAGAAACGTCAACTGTGGGGTGACATGATAGAAGTTTACAAGATTATGCATAGGATGGAGAAAGTAGAGAAAGAAGTACTTTTCTCCCTTTCTCACAATACAAGAAATCGTGGGCATTCAATGAAATTGCTGAGCAGTCAGGTTAAAACAGATAAAAGGAAGTACTTCTTCACCCAAAGGGTGATTAACATGTGGAATTCACTGCCACAAGAGGTGGTGGCAGCTACAAGCATAACCAGCTTCAAGAGGGGTTTGGATAAAAATATGGAGCAGAGGTCCATCAGTGGCTATTAGCCACAGCATATTATTGGAACTGTCTGGGAAAGTGAAGCTCTGTATTTTTGGTGCTTGGGGAGGGGGCAAAGTGGAAGGGCTTCTAGCCCCACTTGTGAACCTCCTTTCTTTTTTGGCCACTGTGTGACACAGAGTGTTGGATTGGATGGGCCATTGGCCTGATCCAACATGGCTTCTCTTATGTTCTTATGTTGCAGTTATGGCTGTAAGCGGACAATTCCAAGGGAGGATTTGGAGATCCAGCTATAAGAAACAATTCTCCATCTGTACAAAACCAGTGAATTGCTACCTGAGTTGCAAGGCAGGTATCAGCTGAGCAATTCTCTCTCTTCTCTTTTCATATGAAATAGAAGTATTGCTGCAATGCAAACTAACAGAAGGCAAGCTACCTCTGGTAGTAAAGCTTCCTTTCTGCATTGTATTGTCACTTAGAATCTCCTTTAGGGAGCCAGGCCCACACTGTCAGGACCTCGAGTCAAGGAATAACACAGTCCAACCATTCAGCACTTTATTCCATAAGCATCATAAGGCAGTACACCATCTTTGCTGGGACTGACGTCTTAGCCCAGGGACTCTCCTTTTAATCCCTCACCACAGCCATTACATTTCAAGTGCAAGTGCAGCAAAGCAAAGCGGGAACTAGGTTTTTGGCGGGACACCCCCCCCCCCCAGTTTTAGAGTCCAGGTGTCTAATCTATACTTCTCTAGCGCCTGACCTTGAAGACGGTGGTAACAGCTTGTCTAATAAGTTCCCAAGATAAGCATGCAGGGAGATGAGCAAAGCAAGAATGCACCCAGGCAAAATGGTTATATCACAAAACGTGGCAAGAGGAGTACAGAGGAGATGACTCTTGACACACACACTCCTTTGCTGTTGCTGTTGTTGCAAAGTACATTTATAGCTCAACTATTTCACTGAGAATCAATAGGAGTACCATCTCCCAATCAAGGCAGGGTATCTCCCCCAAGCTTCTGTTTCCTGCCGTTACTCCAAGCAGAAGTGATATGAAATATGGAAGGGTTAAGGGCATGATGATGTCACTCCTGGGGGAAAAAAAAGAAGCAATGAAGGGTGGCTCTAGGAATCATCAGAAACTCTATGGTTTTACCAGAAATTCCTAGAGCTGTCCACGTTCACTTCGGGGTTTTCCCTGGAAGCGATATCATCACAACTGCAGCCACACCTTCACTTGTCATCACACCCACACTATACACCACACCTTTCCTTACAACCCTAGACTCAAGGCAGAGTACAAAACATGAAAAACAATTTAATCAGACAACAAAGTCCTCCAATAAACAGCAGGATCACGGAACTGGATAAACAAAATGCAAATAGGTGTAAGGGAGTACTTTTTTGTCATAGCTTCCAATTCCTTGTTGGCCACTGTCTCTTGTTTTTGTTTTATATATATATATATATATAAAACAATATATATATATATATATATATATATATATATATATATATATATATATATATATATATATATATATATATATTGTTTTGATTTGATTTCTAACCCGATCACCCTGAAACTGGCTCAGAGCAGGTGACAACAATTCATAACTATACAATAAAACCTTTAAAAGTAGGGCAGAAAGTAAGAAAAAACAATAAAATCATAACACAGTTAGTATATGGTTTACAATTTAAGATGGTGAGGGGTCTGGAGACCAAGTCCTATGAGGAAAGGCTGAAGGAGCTGGGCATGTTTAGCCTGGGGAGGAGGCGGCTGAGAGGTGATATGATCACCATCTTCAAGTACTCGAAGGGCTGTCATATAGAGGATGGGGTGGGATTGTTTTTTGTGGCCCCAGAAGGTAGGACCAGGACCATTTGATTGAAATTAAATCAAAAGAGTTTCCAGCTCAACATTAGGAAGAACTTCCTGACCGTTAGAGCGGTTCCTCAGTGGAACAGGCTTCCTCGGGAGGTGGTGGACTCTCCTTCCTTGGAGGTTTTTAAACAGAGATGAGACGGCCATCTGACAGCAATGAAGATCCTGTGAATTTAAGGGGAGGTATTTGTGAGTTTCCTGTATTGTGCAGGGGGTTGGACTAGATGACCCTGGAGGTCCCTCCCAACTCTATGATTCTATGGAGGGGCAATATGAAACATCTGAAAAAGGAAGAAAGGGGGAAGCAGGGGGAGGCCAAAACCTTCTGTGCCAATACTGTCCTTAACCATAGGCCCAGCTGAACAATTCTGTTTTGTGAGCCTGTGGAATTGTACCAGATGTCAGGTCTAGGAACTACCTTCAATAACAATGACTCTCCATGAATTCAGGATAAGTGTTTATTGTAAGATAACATCAGGGACACCGTCAGAGTCAGTGTCAGAACTGGGATACAACTGAAGGTGTGTTAGATATATGCTTTCATTGTGGCCGTTACAAACGCACCTTTTGTTCTAGGCGCAAGATTATTTCAAAAGCAAAAAAGCCTGCACAAAATGATCCATTTTGTTTCTCACACTACAAAGCAACATATATGAATACCATGAGATAACATACTGGAGTAACCTTGAAGGCCAGACTGGGAAGGAGTAAACTGGCCTCCCTTGTGGGGCGTTTTCAGTTTCTTCTAGACAAAGCAAGCGCGCATAATAACGACAAGGGATTTTGACCCCAGATCCCACAGGGCTCTGATCTCTCCTGGAGGAGTGTTCCACCAGGCTGACTGTTCTTTATGCCCCATCATCCATTCAAAGAAAGGATAAAATGATTTAGGAACCCCAGCAATAAAAAGGGCAAACAGAATGACTCACAATGATAACACGGAAAAACAAATATATGTATATTTCAGACACAATAGAGTCTACTCTATCCATAAACTTTGCAGGCAGAATGGGAGCTTTGTATTTTTGAAATGTACAAAGAAACGTAGTAGGAAGCATAGAAAAAATGTGCATATTTCTCGCATAGAGTTTCTTTAATGATCAACAGAAGGAAAAGGAACAGAATGTTTGGCACATCACATCCGTGGAAGACTGACAAGACAGGACGGGACAGAACAGAACAAAGGGAATCCATCCAAACCTGTGCGTTTGTCTCAGTCTCTCAGCTAGTTTTTTTTTTTTTTAAATACAGGCTCACAGACTAAATGAAAACAAGAAAACAAATCTTTTTACATGAGCATCTGTCTTCATTTAACATAGGAATCATACCATAGCCAAGTTCTCTTTAGTGCCCTGCTCTCAGCTGTTACTCAGCTATTTTGAGCTGTTTTCACAATACTGTCCCTTCTTCCTTGGAAATCATTAGTCAGGGAGGCAGTTTGGTGTAGTGGTTAAGAGGGCAGACTCTAAGGTGGGGAGGGAAAGCTTGCTTCGCCAGGCTCTCTCAATTGCACAGCAGAGCTATTGAGCCAAGCCTCTCTTCCTTCTATTGGCTGAGGATCCTCCCTCTCCTGGTCCCTCGGGGAAGGAAGGAAAGAGGCAGAGCCTCCTTTGCCCAGTTCTCTGGGTCCCATGAGAGAAATATAAAGAAAGTACCTTTAAGAGCAATGAGTACTAATGTTTTAAGAATGTTTTACGTTTTTTTTAAATCTTTATAAAGTTTATCTCCACCACCTAATCTTAAATAGGTACACACATGGCCCTACCTGACGTGGCCTGGCCCGACAAGGTCTCATTTATATCATATCTGGCCCTCATAACAAATGAGTTCGACACTGCTGGAGACTCCAAGACATTCACTTCAGGGTGTGATGCTTCACCTGGCAATCCCCTAGACTAACCACTACAATGATGTTTTTCTTTATGTACATCCTGAGAGCCAGTTTGATGTAGTGGTTGAGTGTGCAGACTCTTATCTGGGAGAACCGGGTTTGATTCCCCACTCCTCCACTTGCACCTGCTGGAATGGCCTTGGGACAGCCATAGCTCTGGCAGAGGTTGTCTTTGAAAGGGCAGCTGCTGTGAGAGCCCTCTCAGCCCCACCTACCTCTCAGAGTGTCTGTTGTGGGGGAAGAAGATAAGGAGATTGTAAGCGGCTCTGAGACTCTGAAATTCGGAGTGCAAGTCAGGATATAAATCCAACATCATCATCAATCATCATCATCATCATCTTTTTCTTCTTGTATACCTTCCTCATTTGGAGTCAAGATGGATTACCTAGAGAGAATCAGCATAATCAAACAAATGGGACTTTCAATAAACAATACAATGGGATTAGGCTTGTAGAACCAATCCAGAATCTAAAAACAGAATTGAAGCAAAGCATAAATATTAACATGACACATTAAATGATGCAGAATTTAGTTTCATTAAGCTGAGCCCAGTAGCACAGAGCACAGTCCCTGATAATTTATCTAAGCAGCTGAACAATTTAAAACAGCACAACTCTATTGCCTGCTTAGAAAGCTCTCTTGAAGAATGCAGTTTTGCCTGGTTGATGGAAAGCCAAGAGAGTGGAAGCCTTCCTGACCTCCTCAGGCCAGCCGTTCCACAAGTTGGGGGGCCACAGTCTAGAGACGATGGTCCATCTCAGAAGCCAGACAACAGCAGTATTGGTTCTTCTTTTCAACACCTGATTTTTAGATGGATTCAGGAAGGCTAGCTGTGTTGGTCCGAAGCAGGAGAACAGAGTTTGAGTTCAGAGGCACCTTAAGACTGCGATCACACACACTAAATAATGCACTGTCGATCCACTTTCAATCCACTTTCCAGCTGGATTTTGCCAGCTCACACAGAAAAATCCAGTTCGAAAGTGCATTGAAAGTGCATTATTTAGTGCGCGTGTTTGCAGCCTAAGACAAACAAAGTCCGATACCTAGGCTCCCCAATCCCCAGGTCCCAGCGGGGGATCCCCTGGTTTTACAGGCTTCCCCCCTCCCCCAGCCAGCTGGCCGGCGGGGGAAGCTCCACCCCCACAGCCATCATGAACCTCCAGGAACAATTCCCATAGGGAATGATGGGGAATTGATCTGCGGAGATCCGGAGCTCTGAGCTGGCTGTTTTTCTGAGGTAGAGGCGCCAAATTTTCAGAACAGCATCTAGTGCCTCTCCCCAAAATACCTCCCAAGTTCAAAAGGATTGGACCAGGGGGTCCAATTCTATGAGTCCCAAAAGAAGGTGCCCCTATCCTTCATTATTTCCTATGGAAGGAAGGCATTCTAAAAGGTGTGCTGTCCCTTTAAATGTGATGGCCAGAACTCCCTTGGAGTTCAATGATGCTTGTCACACCCTTGCTCCTGGCTCCGCCCCCAATGTCTCCTGGCTCCACCCCCAAAGTCCCCAGGTATTTCTTGAATTGGACTTGGCAACCCTACCGATACCTGAAGAGGCATGGATGCCCACAAAAGCTTATACCTTGAAGAACACTTTGTTGGTCTTAAAGGTGCCACTGAACTCAAACTTTGTTCTGGTTTTATGATGGTTGTTTTATGCAGGGCTTTTTTTGTAGCAGGAACTCCTTTGCATATTAGGTCACACACACCTGGAATAGCCAATCCTCCAAAAGAAGAAGAAGAAGATATTGGATTTATATCCCGCCCTCCACTCCGAAGAGTCTCAGAGCGGCTCACAATCTCCTTTACCTTCCTCCCCCACAACAAACACCCTGTGAGGTAGATGAAGATATTGGATTTATATCCCGCCCTCCACTCCAGAGAGTCTCAGAGCGGCTCACAATCTCCTTTCCCTTCCTCCCCCACAACAGACACCCTGTGAGGTAGATGAAGATATTGGATTTATATCCCACCCTCCACTCCGAAGAGTCTCAGAGGGGCTCACAATCTCCTTTACCTTCCTCCCCCACAACAGACACCCTGTGAGGTAGATGAAGATATTGGATTTATATCCCGCCCTCCACTCCGAAGAGTCTCAGAGGGGCTCACAATCTCCTTTACCTTCCTCCCCCACAACAAACACGCTGTGAGGTAGATGAAGATACTGGATTTATATCTCGCCCTCCTCTCCGAAGAGTCTCAGAGCGGCTCACAATCTCCTTTCCCTTCCTCCCCCACAACAGACACCCTGTGAGGTAGATGAAGATATTGGATTTATATCCCGCCCTCCACTCCGAAGAGTCTCAGAACGGCTCACAATCTCCTTTACCTACCTCCCCCACAACAAACACCCTGTGAGGTGGGTGTGGCTGAGAGGGCTCTCACAGCAGCCGCCCTTTCAAGGACAACCTCTGCCAGAGCTCTGGCTGACCCAAGGCCATTCCAGCAGGTGCAAGTGGAGGATTGGGGAATCAAACCCGGTTCTCCCAGATAAGAGTCCGCACACTTAACCACTACACCAAACTGGCTCTCCACCAGCTTAGAGGGCTCTTCTTACAGGGCCTACTGTAAGCTCCAGGAGGATTGGCTACATCAGGGGTATGTGGCCTAATATGCAAAGGAGTTCCTGCTACAAAATATCCCTGGTTTTATTACTTCTAGTTTTCTGGTTTTATTACTTTGTATTTGTTTCTTCCATGCAGGCCTCCGATTCAGCAGGAGCTCACAGGAGCACAGCTCTGGAACCTTTCTGAGGGTTCCTCCTTCCTCCCCACCTATCTTGTCCATTGAATAGTAGGTGCAGCTGCATAACAGTCCCTGGATTAGGAGAGCGAGCAGCCAGCCAGTCACCAGGGGCTTTGCCATGCCTCCAGCAGCCCTCATTATCCCCTGGAGAAGCCCACACCACCCTTTGCCCACTTCTTATATGATTTCGGGTGGCTTGCTCGCCTTTTGACTGGGGCAGGGGCAGGAGAGCCCCAGGAGATCGAGGCCTGCTTGGGTTGGCTGGATCTCTAGCTAGCCCAAGCAGGTCTCGCTCACCCAGGGCTCTCCTTTCTTGCATCGTGTTGCTTTTGGCTATTGGGGGGTGGCAGCATACACTAATGAGTTATCCTAATGAGTTCCACCAACTATTTTTCTACGAAATGACCCCTGCTTCCATGTATGCATTTAGACACAGACATATTTCCCCCCTTGAAGTTTCCTGTTGCTGTTGGAGCTCTTGGGTTCTTTCATAGCCCAAATGGGAAGTACATAGTTCCTACTATGTTTGTGCAGATCAAACCCTGTTTTCACATCACATCGAAATGCACTTCTACAGCCCAGTGTGTCAAACTCCTTGCAGTCTGTCATGGCACAGATTGAGGTTAAACAAGTGAGGTCGTGTCCTGCCAATGTGGAAGAAACACACTGATTTTAAAAAAAAAAATTGGGGCCCTAGCACAGCCAGGAGGGAGAGAGCCCAAGTTCCATTCCAGCAGCAGGAGTACCAATTTTCACAATTTTGATCCTGCAGGCCCACAGTGAATGTTGTGTCAGACAAAGCATTAAGGCGCCCAAGTAACAGAATTGCTTTCTTCCTAAGTAGGGCCACTCAGGCTGGAATGAAAAGTTGAAGCCAGGGTTGAGCGGAAAACGAAAGGAGAAAGACATGCGAGGCAAAGACCCATTCTACTCTCTCCTTTTAATTCATGCTCACTGCTATGTCCTCCAAACAATTCTGCGCTAAAACCGAATTAAAACTTCTTTTTATTCTGGGTTGTCGTCCCCCGCCCCCCATTCTGCATTATTGGGGCCAGTTTGGTGTTATGGTTAAGTGTGCAGACTCTTATCTGGGAGAACCAGGTTTGATTCTCCACTCCTCCATTTGCAGCTGCTGGAATGACCTTTGGTCAGCCATAGCTTTTGTAGGAGTTGTCCTTGAAAGGGCAGCTTCTGCAAGAGCTCTCTCAGCCCCACCTACCTCACAGGGCTCTGTTGTGGGGAAGGAAGGTGAAAGAGATTGTAAACCACTCTGAGATTTGGAATGGAGGATGAGATATAAATCTAGATGATGATGATGAAGATGATGATGACAATGACGATACCTCCCTTCATTTTGGTTGGGCTGGTTTCAGCCCACTGTTGCCCCAGGTTTTTTGGATGCTGTTTTACCATAGACTTAAATTACCCTAACTTGAACACTGAGAAAATCCAGAATGGCAGGCGACAGTGGAAAGGACCCAAGATAGATTCTGGGTGTGTGTGTGTGTGTGTGTGTGTAGCTGTGTTGGTCTGAAGCAGCAGAACAAAGTTTGAACCAACCAAGTTTTATTCGACATACACACTTCCATGTAAGGCAAAGATTGGGGGAGATGGGCTCAGAAATATGAGCAACGGAAACTCCACACACCTTCAGACATGAGCGTGACAGCCCTGAATTCTTTGCCTACTCAGATTTTAGATGAGCTAGAGAAGAAGTCCCCTCCCTCCCTCCACAGCATTGCATACCATGATGTGGCTACAACAGCCGGGCCAGCTAGCCAACCAATCAGCAGGCTCCACACTTCTATTTGTCCTTAGCTTTTCTTGAAAGGCCCATGTATATTGTCAAATGGACTGTAAAATAATTCCAAATTAATATGTGAAAAATACTGTGGTTTAAAATTTTGTTTTCAATATGTGTGTTAAAGCTCTCACAGAGTGTTCTAAGTTGTATACCAATCCCCAGTTAGGGGCAGGGGATCCCCTGGTTTGGAGACCTTCCCTTTGCTTCAGGGTCATCTGCTGGATGCTGCATTATTCCCTACGGAGATCAATTCTCATAGGGTATAATGGAAAACTGCGGTACCTGGATCTCTGGGGGTGCCTCCGGTACCTCTCCTCAAACCACCCTCCAAGTTTCAAAAGGTTTGGACCAGGGAGTCCAATTCTATGAGCCCCAAGAGAAGGTGCCCCTATCTTCCATTATTTCCAATGGAGGAAAGGTGGGAAGAAAAGGTGTCCTGTCCCTTTAGATGTGATGGCCAGAACTCCCTTTAGAGTTCAATTATGCTTGTCACAACCTTGCTCCTGGCTCCACCCCCAATGTTTCCTGGCTCCACCCCTAAAGTCCCTAGATATGTCTTGAATTGGACTTGGCAATCCTACTCGGTCTCACCCAGCAACAGCCTGTGCAAGCCCACTACATGAGGTTGTGGGAGCGGAGGGAAGAGCTGAGGGGAAATTATAGAAGTTTTCCAAGCTCTGAATCAGGCCTAGAAATGATTTGTGTCTTTCCCCCCAAAGCATGACTTCAAGTGAGATTGGGTGTGTGTCTGTGCTTATCTTTAACTGGGAAACCCATTTATTTCAAAGTAACCTAATCATGTTTCCAATGTAAACCTTCCCTGAAGAGGAACTCTAATTAATTAATCCTTTCAGAAAGCCGGGCCTCTTGAATGAGTGGCAGTGTTGCCCAAGTTTGTAATTATGACCTGGTTTGAAATACAAATTCCCAGTGAAGTTCCGCTATGGCTTGGCAAATCAAATGAGGTTTTCTGCATGCATATAGAATGTGTTTTCGGTTTGTCTGTTTTTCTTGTCAAAGTCATTGACAGTAAGCATGGCTCCGAGTTAAGCAAATACCTTCAAAATGGGATTTTTTTCGAGGCTGTAAGAAACTATGGGTAAACATAGCAAAGCTCTGAAACCTTGGGGAAATCCACAAGTTTGTTTGACCATACTCTAGAAGACTCCCCAGCCTAAGCAGCTGATCGTTTCTGGAAACATTTTTTACATATTCTCTGTTCACTCCCTCCCTTTAGCCTCCTTCCTGGATTTTCCTCCCTGGCATTCGATGCAATAAATGGTTGGACATTCTCTAATAATGCCTGTTTGGCTCCCCTCCACCACCTAACTCTGAACAGAGTTGAGGAAAAGTGATTCATCATTATCCTAGATGTGGCCAGAGCAATTCATGCTCCACCGTGTTGAGTGTAGACCACAAGTCACACATGGCAACTCCCTAAGGGCATGATAAACCTCTATTTTGGGATGGTCAGCTAAGTCAGCAGGAACACAGTGGTTGTCTATATACTGGAAACAAGATGTGGTTTGGATGGGCAGGTTCAAGAGAAGCACCACTTTGTGAAATAGCTGATAGAGGAGTATTTCAGACAAGAAGTTTGCAGTCATTGGTGTGACCAGGGCTTTTTTTGGTAGAAAAAGCCCAGCAGGAACTCATTTGCATATTGGGCCAACCCTTGACCTCACCATTGTTTTGCACAGGGCCTTTTTTGGGGGTAGAAAAAGCCCAGCAGGAACTTATTTGATTATTAGGCCACACCCCTGATCCCAAGCCAGCTGGAACTGCATTTCTGCTAAAAACAAAAACAAAAACAAAGGGGGAAATAAAACCCCCCTGGGTGTGACTAATTGTTTTAAATCTGTTGGTTGGATCCAGCCAGCTTTCAAACTCAGTCTTACTCAATTCCCTTCCGTTTTACAGTCCCTGTCTTTGTGGTTTCCATACATAAAGCATGATCCCCAGCATAACTTTCTTTAATGGTCAAAGGGACACCTTCTCCCTTTTTCAGTAGCAGAAAAGCTGGTCGAATCCACCCTAATATAAACTGTAAAAGTTCTCCCCTTGCATCTGTTTGTCAGCGACTGCTCTCTTTTCCTTTCATCCTCTGTCTTTTTGTCTTCCCTTCTGAAGGTCTTCCATCTGACCTTCCCTCCCGCCCCTTGGATCACTCCCTCATCTCACACGGCATTCTCAAGTTCCTCTGCTTCTCTTGCCTTCCGGTACCAGGTTTCACATTCTACAAGTACCAATTTTGGCTCTCCTTCAAGTAATGGTTGAAAGTGCTGTTAAATGGCAGTTGACCCATGGCGACTACTCAAGGTTTTCAAGTAAGAAACAAAGAGAGGTGGTTTGCCAATGCCTCCCTTCGTTTACCAACATTCAACTTCCTTGGTGGTCTCCCATCCAAGTATTAACCAGGGTCAGCCCTGATTATCTTCTGATGAGATTGGGCTAGCTTGGGTTGTCCAAGTCATAGAACCATAGAATCATAGAACCATAGAGTTGGAAGGGACCTCCAGGGTCATCTAGTCCAACCCCCTGCACAAAGCAGGAAACTCAAAAAATACCTCCCCCTAATGTCAAGTCGGCTGATTCAATAACGAGACCTTCTTGATAAAAGTTTCTAGTTTATTGATATCATTGTTCTCGACTACTCAGAGAGATTGGAAGACTAAGGAACATACAGCAAAGTGTAATCATATAAGGTATACTTCAAAGGGATTCTTTAGGGAGGGGGTACTATGCAGGGCACATTCACACATTGATGTTACAATTTTGTTCTCAGGCCTGTTGGCCTTGGGCGAGAAACCTCCCCCGGTGCCTAGCCTGAGAAGGCACCACAATCTCTTTCACATATTCCCATTTCAAAGCAAAAGTACATAACAAAGGAAGGGAGGGGGGAGAGAAAAGTTTGAGCTAGCAGCATTGGTATACAGTGTGGCTTTTACCCAGAATGCTTCCCCCTGAACCAAAGATGGAATGCAGACTTGACCAGAGTTGAAGCAGACTTGACACCTAAATTCACAGGATCTTCACTGCTGTCAGATGGCCATCTAGCATCTGTTTAAAAACCTCCAAAGAAGGCCTCCCGAGGAAGCCTGTTCCACTGAGGAACTGCTCTGTCAGGAAGTTCTTCCTAATGTTGAGCTGGAAACTCTTTTGATTTAATTTCAACCCATTGGTTTTGGTCCTACCTTCTGGTGCCACAGAAAACAATTCCACACCATCCTCTACATGACAGCCCTTCAAGTACTTGAAGATGGTGATCATATCACCTCTCAGTCACCTCCTCGACAGGCTAAACATCCCCAGCTCCTTCAATCTTTCCTCATAGGAATCAGTCTCCAGACCCCTCACCATATTCGTTGCCCTCTTCTGGACCCGTTCCAGCTTGTTTAAATCCTTCTTAAAATGTGGTGCCCAAAACTGAACACAAGACTCCAGGTGAGGTCTTATCAGAACAGAGTAAAGAGATACCATCACTTCACGTGATCTGAACACTATACTTCTGTTGATACAGCCCAAAATTGCATTTGCCTTCATGGCCTCCTTCAACTACCCACATGTTTTCTTCATATTTCATCATGTCCTGACGTACTTCCCCAGGTCCTTCTGCTTACCCTGACCCATAGGGTTAGAGTGCAGCTCCCTGATGAGGTTGTGGAGGGAAAAGTTGAGGAAAAAACTGTAGAAGGGAACCCCTTCCCCCCTTCAGGAACTTGGGAAGTCTAGTGGAGGAGTGGGGAATCGAACCCGGTCTTCCAGATCAGGGTCCACCACTCTTAACTGCTACACCACACTTGCTCTCCTATGATGTATGGATGGATGATGCTTCTCTGCCACAGATGCAACACAATGCAGGTGATGATTCACAGTGCAATCCTAAGTACAGTATCCCGGGGATAAATCGTATTGGATACAGCTGCATGAAATTGTGAGTAGCCTTGCTTAGGACTGATCCCCTAAATATACAAAGAAGAAGAAGAAGAAGAAGAAGAAGAAGAAGAAGAAGAAGAAGAAGAAGAAGAAGAAGAAGAAGAAGAAGAAGAAGAAGAAGAAGAAGAAGAAGATGATGATGATGATGATGATGATGATGATGATGATGATGATGATGATTCTGTCCTCCTGGAAGGATACCCCAGAATCGAGTTGTCTGCCCTACACAAAGGCACGTCAAAGTTGGTTTACTTACTACTGAATGTCTATCCTAATTGCAATCGTGCTTTAAAACTTGAGTAGGAAATGGGCCTGCCATCTTTCTTTTCATGTGCACGGCCACATTTGCTGGCGCACAAGGAGATAATTAAAATACTAATTATAGTCACACATGTATGCGCTCCCAAAATATCCACGACCTTGTTTTGAACTTAAGCACTGATTAGTATGGCGGCTGAAAGAAAGAAGCTGTAAAGTATAAACCTATTAAAAGACTGTAGGAATTAGCCCAAACTCCCTGTAATATATGTGTTCAATTATCAAAGCAGGGGAAACAAGTAAGGATTTGATTTTGAACATATTAGTGGAAAGCAGTAATACCATAACAAAATGAAAGGAATTCGGCACTTCCCAGACGGGCGGCCCATCGGCCGCCTTAGGCTGGGGGCCGCCCATTGCCTCCCCTGCAGGATGGGAGACAATGGTTTTATCCAACTGTTTGGGGGCGGGCAGCCTTTTATAGGCTGGCCCGTCCCCTTGTTGCGCAGTTCAGAAGACAGGTTTGGTCGGGTGCAGCCACGATCGTGCGTGGCTGTGCGTGTCTGCAGGAGGGGCCCTGCTGGCTGACCGAGAGCGGGAGCTTCCCAGGCAGAGGCAGAGTCCCGAGACGTCGTTGGCTCAGTGAGCCCGCCGCGGACGTCTGGGCGTGGGCCAGGCTCTGAGCAGCACATCGTGCTCGCCTCCCGAGCCTGCGTCGGTCGTTTCGGGGCGCGCCCTGATCGACGCGGCGGGCCGGTAGCTGAGTCAGCTGATCGACGGCGGGCCGGGAGCTGAGCCAGCTGATCGGCGGCCGGCCGGGAGCTAAGCCAGCTGATCGGCGGGCCGGGAGCTAAGCCAGCTGATCGGCGGCGTGGCGTTAGGAGGCTTCTGGAGCGTCGCGTGGAGCTTTACAGGGAGTATTTCGCGGGGCGGTGGTCATCCGGCGTGTTGCGGCCCTTGCGCCCCCCCCCCTTCGTAGTGGGAGGCCCTTGTTTTCCACCCCTTCCTCACACCCCCCCCCCACCATAGCAGTCTTTTGGAGCGGGGTCTAAGAGGGGGCAGTGGCCTGCTTAGTGTTGGGTCATACTGGAAGGGAGGGACGGTGTGCTCAAGGTAGAGCATTGCTTGTTGGCAGAGGGTCATAGTTTGGTCCCCAGTGTCTCTGGCTCTTAAGAGTCTAGGCATATATATTAAAAAAAAAAAAAAAAAAAGAGAGCCTCAGCTCAAGACCCAGGAGAGCTGCTGCAGTCTAAATAGATAAGACTGCCTTTTTGGGCTTTTGGCTTTTGTCTGCTCTGAGGAGTGGGGGGGTTAGACTGTTTGATCCAAGGGATTTTCACAGCTCCACGTTAAACGGCAGTTGGGTGGGGGCAGTGAATCGTTTGGTTGGAAATGGCGCCAAAGAAGGGCCAGGGCCCCTCGAAGGGGAAACAGCCGGCTAAAAAGCCGGCAAAACGGCCAGTTCCGGCTGAGCCCCCCAGTGAGGATTGGGATGATGCCAGCACACGCCTGGCTATTCTTGAGAGTTTGGCGGCACTGGAGGGTGAGAGGGGCGTTGCAGGCCCATCACGGCGCGTGTCAGGCTTAACGGGCGGCGGCAGGGCGGCGACCATTGCTTTTCAAAAGGAGGTCCTGGCGCGTTTATCTGCCTTACAGGGTGCCGCGAGCAGTGAGACGTCAGACCAGGCGACACCGGAAGAGGAACAGGGGCAGGAGCCCGAGGAGGTTGCGGTTGTTCCTCATCAGCAAGAAGGTAAGAGTCCGTTGCAGCCTTATGGTGGGGTGTGGCCCTGGGGCCCTTGGGGCCCGGTGGTAGGACCCGGTACAGGTGCCACTGTGCCAGCCCAGGGGCCGGCCTTCCAATGCTCTGTGGGGGGTCCCCCTTTGGGGCAACAGTCGCAGGTAGTTTGGCCACCCCTCCTGCCCGGAATGACGGGACAAGCAGGTTCTGGGTCTGCCTTCGCATCGTCATCTATAGCTGGGGGTCCACCCAGCGTTGCTGGGGGTGTTTCGACCCCCTTAGGCGGTGGCGCCCTTCCTTGGGGCTCCCAGACGGTTCTGTCACCCGCATTCCCGTGGCACGCGCAACAGTGGGGAGGTTTGGGCTTTCCTGCCCACCCATCTTCGGCTTATGCTTCGATTCCTTTCCATGCCATTCCCTTTGGCGACTCGGCCTTACCGCTAGGCGACCACCTCACGGCGGCGACTAGGGAAAAGATATTGAAAGGCGAGTACGTGGACGTTTTTAGTCTACTCTTTAGGGAGTTAGAGAAAAAACCAAAGGAGGAAATGGATGAAAAGGACAAAGAGAAGCTTAGAAAAAGGAAAATTGAGCGGACCTGGTCTAATTGGTTGCCAGGGTTTTTGATTTATGCGGGGGTGATTGCCAGGGCTCAGCCATGGCGTGCGGCCCCGCTGTTTCAATACTGCGATATTATTTATCGCGCCTACAGTGATTTTGTGGGTGGAGCATGGCTCCAGTATGACGAGGCCTTCCGGATGAGGGCCGCTGTGAATCCCAATCTCCCGTGGGACCAGATCAGCCAACAGCTCTGGTTACAGCTTATGGCTCCTGCTAAGCCTAACGCAGGTGAGAGATCTGACAGCGGCCACATCGTCCAGAAATCCAGTCACCCTGCCGGTTCCCGCGCGCCCGCGGGGCAGTCGGTTCAACCTCGGCTGCTTTGTTGGGAGTTTACCTCCCAGGGGGCGTGCTCTCGGAAGTTCTGTAGGTACCGGCACGAATGCCCGGTGTGCGGAGGCCCGCATGCCTTCACGGCATGTAACAAGTCAAAGCAGAGAGGGGGCTTCAAGAGACCCGGGGGCCCTAATCAGACGCCTGGAAAAGGGCCCCAGCCCCATCAGGATAGCGGTTCTCACTGAGCTTTTGCGTTATTATCCAAGTTTGGAGGATAAGTGTTATTTGTTGGAAGGTTTTGAGTTCGGGTTTCGGATCCCATACCAAGGTCCTCGCACCCCTTTTATGTGTTCCAATTTGAGGTCGGTTAGGGGTTTGGAACACGTGGTGCGAAACAAGATTCAGAAAGAATGTGCAGAGGGCAGGGTTTTGGGCCCTTTTGCCGAGCCACCAGTGCCTAATTTGAGGGTTTCCCCATTAGGGGTGGTTCCCAAGAAGGCTAAGGGGGAGTACCGGCTGATCCACCATTTGTCGTATCCGAGAGGCCAGTCGGTTAACGATGCCATCCCCGACGAGCTTTGCTCAGTTAGGTATACATCCTTTGATCGGGCAGTTCGGATAGTGCGGCATTGTGGGCTTGGCGCGGAAGTTGCCAAATGCGACATTAAGTCTGCCTTCCGCTTACTGCCTGTGCACCCTGAGGACTTCGAATTGTTGGGGTTTTGTTTCGAGGGTAGTTTTTATATGGACAGGGCCCTCCCCATGGGATGTTCCGTATCTTGTTCCGCCTTCGAGCGTTTTAGTTCATTTTTGGAGTGGGCACTGCAATTCAGGACGGGCTTGCGCGACACGGCGCATTATCTCGATGATTTCTTGTTTGTGGGCCCCGCGGGTTCTGGCCAATGCGCTTACTTGTTGCGGTCGTTTCAGAGGCTAGCGGCGGACTTGGGTGTGCCCTTGGCTCCAGAGAAAACAGAGGGCCCTGCGACGGTGTTAACTTTTTTGGGTATAGAATTGGACACCATTCAGCAGGCGTCGCGACTTCCCCCGGACAAGCTGAGCAACATGCGTAAAATGGTGACTTCCATGAAAGGGAGGAGGAAAGTTTCATTGGTCGAGCTGCAACAGCTGGTCGGCCACTTGAACTTTGCTTGTAAGGTGGTTGCCCCAGGGAGAGCCTTTTTGAGGCAATTTTGCGAGGGCATGACCGCGTTGCGCTCGCCCCACCATGTTACGCGTGTAACTCGGCGTATGCGCGAGGACCTGGAGGTGTGGGAGGCCTTTCTCCTCCGTTATAACGGTACATCTTTCTGGCGGGAGGTCTTGTTGTTGGAGGCTGAACTGCAGATTGTTTCGGACGCTGCAGGCTCCACGGGGTTTGGAGTTTATTTTCGGGGCCAGTGGTGTGCAGAACCGTGGCCGGCTGAATGGCACTCCTCCGACCTGATCCGCAACCTAGCATTTTTGGAGTTTTTTCCGATTGTTGTAGCCGTTTTCATTTGGGGTAGGGACTTGGCCAACCACACGGTGCACTTTTGGTGCGACAACATGGCGGTGGTGCATGTTGTCAATAACCTCACGTCTAGGTCCCCCCCCGTTATGGGTTTGGTCAGGCGTTTCACTTTGCGCTGCCTGGAACTGAATGTGCTTTTTGCCGCCCGGCACGTTCCGGGGTCTAATAACGGAGTGGCGGACGCCCTGTCTCGTCAACAGATGGAGCGGTTCCACCAACTCGCCCCGGAGGCCGACAGTTGTCCTGTGCCAATGCCCGCGGAGCTGTGGCGAATTGGAGGGAAGAAGTGACACGGGCCATTCAACTCGCGGTTGCACCCAGTACAAGGAGGGCATATGATCGGGCGGCAAAGCAGTTTTCCATGTTCAGAGCAGGTGCCGGGCTAGAGGCGTGTTGGCCGGCCCCGGTTGAGCAGTTGTTACAATTTTGTGTGTTTCAGAAGGAAAGCGGCCTGTCCGTTAAGTCTATCAAGGGCCAATTGGCGGGTCTGGCATTCGCTAGTAGGTCCATGGGCCACCCGGAGTTTACTAAGGACTTTCGTATTGCCAAAATGTTGGAGGGGTGGGCCCGCGAGGCGGGCCGTCAGGCCGACAATCGGGTCCCAATATCCCCATCGATCTTGCGGGGTCTTCATGCCACATGGGCAGCAATTTGTGGGTCTAATTTCGAGCAGGCACTTTTTCATGCTGCGGCGTTAACCGCATTTTTTGGAGCATTGAGGGTCTCAGAGTTGGTGGCCTGCTCGCGCAACGACGCTTCCTGCAGGGCCCTAATGGTGGGCGACGTTAGTTTAGTCGGGGGGCAGGCTGTCATCCGACTTCGTATGTCCAAAACTGACCAGAAACAGAGGGGGAATGTCATCACCCTGGGCCCTTGCGTGGACAAGGAGTTATGCCCCGTCCGGGCTCTGGAGTTATACTTGGACATGCGGGGCAGGTCTAACGGCTTGTTATTCTGCCATCAAGACTTCACCCCTCTTTCCCGGTTTCAGTTTTGGGCCGTCACGTCCCGGGCGTTAAAGCAGCTAGGACTTGGGGGGGTGCGGTTTGGTACCCACTCCTTCCGCATAGGTGCGGCTTCTACTGCCGCGGCCATGGGATATGAGGGCGATGCCATTCGCCGGGTGGGCCGTTGGAGGTCCCGGGCCTTCAGGTCTTACATTCGCCCCCTGATGCCGTAAGTATTCATGACGTTTAGTTATGTTGGCTATTAACCTTGTTGAATTTACTGTTTCTTCTCAGGTGCTGTGGCTGGCCGGGAGAGGAGGAGGATCCTCATTTGCGGCCACAGTATTGTCTTCTGGGCGGCACATCAGGCACGTCGGATGCCAGGAGGACCTCAGTTGGGCCTGAGTGAGCAGGCCACGATTGAGTGGCAGGGCCGGCGTGGAATGCGGTGGGCAGGACTCCTCTCACTTTTGTTCAAGGAGAGGAGGGGCCTGCCACCGCATATCTTGGTGATTCACCTGGGGGAGAATGATTTGGGCCTTGTTAAGGGTAAGGCCCTATCAATTCAGGCCCGGGATGACATCACCCTGATAAAGCGCAGGTGGCCTGGCGTCCTCGCCTGTGGTCGGCCATGTTGCCGCGCCGGGTGTGGCGGGCAGCTTGGGACCCGGAGGGCCTGGAGCGGGCTAGGTGGAAGGCTAACAGAGCCTTGCGTATCGCCATGGAGGCGGGTTTGGGAAAGTATGTCCCGCATCCTTCCATTAAGGCCAAGCGTGCCGAATTGTACAGGCCGGATGGGGTCCACTTGTCAGAGAAGGGCAATGAGGTCTTTTTGGCCGACCTCAGGCAAGGGTTAGAGCATGTCCTGGCTTGTGGGGGAGCAGTCGCCTAAGCAGAGGCTTGGCGCTGTCCTTGGCAGGTTTACCCTTGGGGACATGTTCTATTGGGGGCATTTCGGTGAGCGCACATGGCAACGCACCTTTGGGGGTGCAGGGCCTACCTGGGGGAACCTATGCTGTACGGCGCAAGGTTGGCTCCAGGGAAGCCTGGTGATCCAGTCATTAGGGAGTGGTCCACAGCCCAGGCTGTACGGCACGGGGAGGGTGGAGCTCAGGTGGACTGGATCTGTGCCTGGCCGGCCGGTTTTGAGCCGTTGGGTCGGCTCAATCCCGGGGCCGTGGCTCGCCCTGTTTCAGGTTGGGGAGGTGGTCTTGGTTTTGACCCCTGGCCCATCCTGGCCCCACGTTGTTTTACCCATTGCCATCATTTAATAAAGTGGCCCTTCTTACCAACTTGTTGTACGTCTCTTCATTCCGAATGGGGGGGCAATTGCTTTAATTATAAATGGTGTGCTAAAGTCAAAAACCACCGTGTTTCTAATCATAATAAAAGAAACCCTACAGTAATTCTGATTGTAACAGCTTGGGGGTAGTTCCCAGAGCAATTAAAGGTGAAAATGCCAGAGCCGTTATTACAACCTTTCCTCCCTTCAAGTATCTAGAGGTTTCTAGTTTAGAAAAAGAAAAACTGGGAGGTATGTGTGAGAGAGGATTAGACACTTACAAACACAGCAGAGGAGAGAAAGAAGAAAGGTATTACTTACTCAGTAATATCTCTAATAGAAGAATTGAATTTGGGAGTCACCAAACAAGGATGTTTTGGCACAGAGCCAGGACTAACCTGGGGTTGCCATCTCTGGCTTGGGAAATACCTGGAGATTTTGGGGGGCGGACCCTGATGAGTGAGGGGTCTGGGAGAGGCAGGACCTCAGTGGGGTACAATGCCATAACAGCTCACCCTCCAAAGCAGCCGTTTTCTCCAAGGCAATTTGTCTGGAGATCAATTCTAATTTGGGGAGACCACTAGGCCCCACCTGGAAGTTAGAAACTCTGAGGTAACCACAGGAAATATTTACTCACCTGACCTGTACCTATCTTATGGAATTCACTTTAATTGGAATGGATTACTAGATCCTTCAGCAGCTATTACCCTTAAACCTCCATGTAGCCTAACCTTATAACCTAAAGAGCATTATAACCTAAATACCAGATGGTTATGTGTTTCCAATGTCTCTGCTTCCCAGGACCACGACCTATTTTTTTGTTACCTGTCCCCCCTTCCTTCCCTTTTCTTTTCCATTTTGGGATGCTTTCAGTGGCAATTGCTAGAGTATTCAGACTTCAGTGACTTTCCTTGGGTCCTGGAGCAAAAATTCATCTTCAAAATTCCATTTTGTGGAAAGCCAGGAGAATGGGAGCCTTCCTGACCTCTTCAGCCAGGCCATTCCATATGGTGTGAGGGGGGCACAACAGAGAAGGTAGGCATATGGGCACATGTTGACTTCATCCCTTTCCAGGTTGGTACCTGCAGAAGTCGTTGTTTGCATGAGTAGAGTTTTCATGACAAAGAATGGGGGGTGGGGGGAATGGTCTCACAGATATACGGACCCAAGGCCATGAACTGCTTTGTATGTGATAGCCAGTAATTTAAATTGAGTCCAGTAACTGATGGGCAGTCAGTTGAGTTACTGTAGAATGGGAGTAATATACATGCTCTGTCTAGCTCCCAATAATAGCAGAACTCCAACATTCTGTGCCAGCTGGACTTTCTAAATTGATTTTGAGGGGAGACCAGTGTATTCCAATAGTTTAGTCTCAGTGTTACCATATCATAGATCCAGGTGACCTGATCATTTTTTTTAGCTAGGCTTAACATGAAATACAATTAAATGAGTGCTTGATTAGATTGCCCTTGATCTAACTCACCAATGAGTATTATTATTTTTTTTTTTTACCCAAAGAGGTGGTCTCCTATTTAATTGAGGGAAAATTAGTTTTAAAGGAGACAAAGTCAGAGGGAAACTATGTGCTCTCCTGATAAGGCTGAGCACAATTCCCTAAGGGAAAAATCCCCATCAACATTTATGGATATTTTCCCCTTAGAGAATTCTTGAAATTAGCAGGGCAATATTTGACCAGAAAGGTTTTTAAAAAAAAAAAACAGTGTTTTTTTAAAGAAGAAAATTAAAATGGTAGCACACACACAACACACTTAAAACACACACAAGGCTAGCTAAGAGGAAATCAGGGAGGAGTAGAGAGAAAGCAATTTTGGGGAGGGTTATAATTACCAATCTAGAAGATAGAGGTCCACAGAAGCAGCAGAAAAATGGTCAACATTTCACAGAGAGAAGGGAGGACATATGCAAATGGGGGTGTGCAGAATATCCAGGGAGACACACAATGACTGGAAGCTGGGCACTCCAGATAAAGGAATAATTCTCCCAGGGGCTAGCTAGTATATTTGGCCCCAAAACAATAACTCCATGGGCGTTTTCGCACTGACCTTAATCGGCAGCGACGCCCCTCTTCACCGCGCTCCCTGGAGAAGATCCTGATGCTGGGAAAGACAGAAGGCAAAAGAGGAAGGGGGCGGCAAAAGTTCATATGGCTGGACAGCGTTACTGATGTAACAAATACCAATTTGAGCAAACTTCGGAGGATGGTGGAAGACAGGAGGGCCTGGCGTGACTTTGTCCATGGGGTCACAAAGAGTCGGACTCGACTATGCGACTGAACAACAACAAAGTATTGCTAAATTGAGATAACTGGCTAATGGGAGATGAATCAGGACACTGAAAAGATTAATTCCATGTGAGCAAGTAATTTCTTGGGGCACCCATTGTTCTGAATTATGCATCTTCTCAAGGTGGGGAGAGGACTGTTAGCTGACCAGCCGTTCCCTCCCGCACTTCTCAACTACTGTGTCCAGGCCTGTCTCTGGCTGATGTCCATTTTCTGTCATTTTTGGTGTTTAAACAATTTTATTAATAACATATGGTTACAATGTCTAATTATATCCTTACTATCTCTAACCCATATGATATTTTCAATCCCCCCTCCCTCCGTTACTAGACTCCCGCCGAGGTTCAATTATAAAGGTACCCTTAAGCAATCAAAATTCAATGTCTTTCTTTTCTCACATTCAAATTAAAAGATTGTCCAATGTCTTTTTAGGTTCCACTCTTGCTCTATATATCCTCTAAATTTCTTCCACTCCTTTTTAAACATGTCCAAGTCATAGTCTCTTAAAGTTCTTGTTAATTTGTCCATCTCACTCCACGATAAAACTTTCACAATCCAGTCCCATTTCTCTGGTATTTTTTCTTGTTTCAACAACTGCGCATACAATGTCCTAGCAGCTGAGAGCAAATACCAAATTAAAGTCCTATCTTCTTTTGGAAATTTTCCCATTTGTAATCCCAGCAGAAAAGTCTCTGCAACTTTCTTAAAGTCGTATCCCAAAATTTTAGAAATTTCTTGTTGTATCATCTGCCAAAACTTTTTCGCTCTTTTACAAGTCCACCACATATGAAAAAAAGAACCCTCGTGTTTTTTACATTTCCAACATCTATCCAACATCTTTTTACTCATCTTTGCCCATTTTTTCAGAGTCATATACTACCTATACATCATCTTAAAACAGTTCTCTTTAATATTCTGGCATGTTGATATCTTCATCGAGTTCTTCCAAAGATACTCCCAAGTATCCATTTGTATTTCTCTATTTACATTAATTGCCCACTTAATCATTTGAGCTTTTACTACTTCTTCTTCTGTAGACCTCTTCTTCTGTAGGCCTATTTTCTGTCATTTTTAAGCCAGGCAGTGCCTTGCATTTGTGTTTGAAATAATATTTTAGGAAGGGTGTTTCTGGAATTTCTTACTATAAATTGCCCCTCTGCAGGAGGCGGTGTCTTGACTGCCACTAACATATGTTATTTGAGGGCTCCTCTCTGCTGCTTGAGAGCATTTCGGTTTGTCTCCATACATTTCCCAAAGCTGTTCCTATTCATTACTTAAGCTATGAGACCTTCGGTGGCAGTGATCATCTGTTACAAAATTGCCGTGAAACCCCATTCCCTCCATAAAGAAAGGCCTGAACTCAAATAAGCACTTTTGGGTCAATACTCTTCAATAAATGCATTATCAGCTTGTAACTCAGTCTGTTGGAATGGTTTTAAGCATTTCAAGAAATATCCTTTCCCCCACCACCACTGAGTATAGTAATATGATTTTAAGGAATACTGGCATACAGCATCAGTCATATTTAGAATACTTTAATAATTCTCTTTTTAGGAGAGCTAGAAGATTTGCTATCTTATTAAAGTACGGCCTTTGAAATTGGGTATTTTGCACCAAGTAACTCTTCCAAAATGCCTGTTCTTCTGTTTCAATGTCAAAGTGGGTTACAGATAAATCTATAAAGCCATTTGCTGTTAATGGAGGTGGCTTCTTAAGAAAGAATTATTTTTTTCTAAAGAATCAAAATTCACAGTATTCAGTGGTAGTATGACAATAAACATTCCTCATTGGATTGCTTTGCCATCATCTACACACTGTTAAACAGAAAGAAATATGCATTGAGTACAAAAGTAGTAACAAAATAATCCTATCCAAGTTGAGTGAAGGATGACATTTAAAATTACAGTATGAACTCTCCTTTTTGCCATGGATGTGATTCAACAGAAATCTGATATTTAATGCCCTGCAGTTGAACTCCTACCCTTGGCCACTACCACCTATCAGTGGGCTCGGCTACGGGAAGGGAAAGAAGTCCAATCACCCTGCTCCTCTAACTTTCCTCGGACTGTCTCTCTGACGTTCTCTTGCTCTCCCTCACATCTACACCCACTCCAAGCCTCCTCCCCAGCCACATATGGGTTTAGTTCTTTTATACATTCTCCTGATGATATTAAATTGGGAGGGGTTGCAAATACAGTAGAAGACAGAAACAGGATACAGAAAACTGGGCTGAAATTAATAAAATGAATTTTAACAGGGATAAATGTAAAGTTCTGCATTTCAGTAGGAAAAAATCCCGTGCATAGTTATAGGATGGGGGAGACTTGTCTTAGCAGTAGTATGTGCGAAAAGGATCTAGGGGTCTTAGTGGATCATACGCTGAACATGAGACAACAGTGTGATGCGGTGGCTAAAAAGGCAAATGCAATTTTGGCCTGTATCAACAGAAGTATAGTGTCCAGATCACGTGATGTGATAGTATCCCTTTACTTTGCTCTGGTAAGACCTCACCTTGAGTATTGTGTTCAGTTTTGAGCACCACATTTTAAGAAGGATGTAGACAAGCTGGAACAGGTCCAGGGGAGGGTGACAAAGATGGTGAGGAGTCTGGAGACCACGTCCTATGAGGAAAGGTTGAAGGAGCTGGGCATGTTTAGCCTGGAGAAGAGACAGCTGAGAGGTGGTATGATCACCATCTTCAAGTACTTGAAGGGCTGTCATCTAGAGGATGGTGTGGAATTTTTTTCTGTGGCCCCGGAAGGTAGGATGAGAATCAATGGGTTGAAATTAAATCAAACGAGTTTCCGACTCAACATTAGGAAGAATTTCCTGACTGCTAAACCAATTCCTCAGTGGAACAGGCTTTCTCGGGAGGTGGTGAGCTCTCCTTCCTTGGAGGTTTTTCAACAGAGGCTAGATGGCCATCTGACAGCGATGAAGATCCTGTGAATGTGGGGTAGGTATTTGTGGGTTTCCTCCACTGTCAGATGGCCATCTAGCCTCTGTTTAAAAAATACCAAGGAAGGAGATCCCACCACCTCCTGAGGAAGCCTGTTCCACTGAGGAATCGCTCTAATGGTCAGGAAGCTCTTCCTAATGTTGAGCTGGAAACCCTTGATTTAATTTCAACCCATTGGTTCTGGTCCTACCTTCTGAGGCCACAGAAAACAATTCCACCCCAGCCTCTATATGACAGCCCTTCAAGTACTTGAAGATGGTGATCATATCACCTCTCAACCGCGTCCTCTCCAGGCTAAACAAGCCCAACTCCTTCAACCTTTCTTTACAGGACTTGGTCTCCAGACCCCTCACCATCTTCTTCGCCCTCCTCTGGACACATTCCAGTTTGTTTATATCATTCCAGCTTGTCTAGAAGTCCCATGGTTGACTCCCAGTATCAAGCATGCAGGTTCAATGACGAGTCGAAGTTGATACAAAGACTACGTTTATTGATAGACCGTTACTTTCTGTAGAGCAGGTTCTTGAGAGTTATGCTGACAATGCATTGATACAATACTTTTAAGGCTTACTTCAAAAGGATTCCAAGGGATGGGGGTGCGGGGTAGCACTCACACATAAACTATCATAAATGTCTACGTTCCCATAGTGTTATCAGGACTTCGTCCTTGCTTTCCCCAGATGTCTCGTACTCCCTTACAGGAATGTATGGGAAGGTGCTGATTACTTAGTTTCAGTTCTCACTACTTCTAATTTTAAGCCATAAAGCAAGATGGGGGGAAGGGAAAGAATAACAAAGTTAACAAAGTTGGATCCTCCATGACACTTCACAGACCAGGTTTAGGCAGGACCCTACAACAATCAATTATCAATGGAATGTCACCATGCTTGACACCCAGGGCTTCCAATCAAGTTATGGACAACTGCTTTGGGTGAGAGCCAATTTATTGTAGTGGTTAAATGCACAAACTTTTATCTGGGAGAACCAGGTTTGATTCCCCACTCCTCCATATACACCTGCTGATGTAACCTTGGGTCAGCCACAAGTTCCCAGAGCTGTTCTCTCAAGAGCAGTTCTCTCAGAGCTCTCTCAGGCCCACCTACCTCACAGGACGTCTGTTGTGGAGGAGGAGAATGGAAAGGAAATTGTAAGCTGCTCTGAGACTCCTTTGGGTAGCGAAGGGCAGGGTGTACATCCAATCTCCTCCTCCTCCTCCTCCTCTTCTTCTTCTTCTTCTTCTTCTTCTTCTTCTTCTTCTTCTTCTTCTTCTTCTTCTTCTTCTTCTTCTTCTTCTTCTTCTTCTTCTTCTTTCTCCCCAAAAGTCCACCCCCAGCATTGCCTAGAATTGATTAAATTGGCAGCAGGCTCTCTGGAGAACAAACCACAAAAACGAACCAAGTGAATCCCCATGGGGAAAAAAAAAAGGTGGTTCATGTTCTCATTTGGGAATGATGAAACCAAATGAATCGGTTCAAAATAAACCGTGAACCAACCCGATTCATGCTCAAACCATGGTTTGTTTCTTGGTTCATGCCCATTCCTAGTCTTAACCTGTTAGGAATAAAACATAGTTAAGAATCAGTTAGGTTAATTGCTAAGCCTACTTTGCTTTGACTTGCTTTCTAGAGACAATTGCTTCCTTGCCATGATGAGAAAAGAGCAGATTTATTCTATTGGTCTACCAAAATCTATTCCTCACTTTTTTATATAAACTGCAAACATCCTATCAAGATGGGGAAAAGAGATCGCTGGAGACCGGCTCATGTAGACTAATGGTTGCTTAGATTGTATTATCGGACTCTTGTGCTTCAAGAGTATCTGATCCCAATTTAAGCCCCTTGATCTGATCAGGGGTTGTTACATTACAGCGCTATTACTTTTGCATGAAGGATTTATTCTATTTGTAATAGGACAAGATAAGTTGCCAGGCACATATCAGCAAAGATTGACCCTATAGTGGGATATAAGTGCATTTCCCCCCATTCATATTCACTTTGGGAAAGCAGCTCTGCTTTTTCATCAGTTTTATTTATAAGGGATGTCAGCATTAAACGTTTCTAATAGCAGGAACCAGAAGATCAGAAGCAATATAGTCACGAGGTATGTTTTTATTGGGTAAAACTCAGATGGCATAAAGCAAGAACAAGCTTTCAAGGTCCCCAGAACTCTTCAGCAGGAAGCAATAATGACCATTAATTAACATTTTAGTTAAAATAATTAAATCAATTAGGTTTCATTACATTAATTAACGCACAATACCTCACCCTTTTTTGTGGTTCAGGGCACCATCACCATGGTTAGGAACTGGAGGTTGTTGTTGTTGTTTTTTAAATTCCTCACTATTTCATGACATTTGGTTCAGGAAAATAAGCAAGTATTTTGCTGTTATTGCTTCTCGAATCTTTTTTTCTGTAGATCAATTACTACTACTATATGAACTACTCATCCCACCTCAAGCTGTGCTCTGGATGACATACAACAAATGTTAGCATATTACAGAATAAATAAGGTAAAGGTAGTCCCCTGTGCAAGCACCAGTCATTTCCGACTCTGGGTGGTTTGCCATTGCCTTCCCCAGTCATCTCCACTTTCCCCCCAGCAAGTTGAGTACTCATTTTACCAACCTCAGAAGGAGGGAAGGCTGAGTCAACCTTGAGCCGGCTACCTGAACCCAGCGTCTGCCAGGATCGAACTCAGGTCATGAGCAGAGAGTTTGGACTGCAGTACTGCAGCTTCACCACTCTGTGCCATGGGGCTGTCATATTACAGAATAACATAGAATTAAAACATTATGTCTACATCAGTTAAAATTATAAAAATTGTAAAATTCGGATGGCACCCTGTAGGTTATCTTACAACACCCTGGACTACCAGGGCATCCTATGAGGGGGGGGGGGAGACCCACAGGCACCTGGGGGAATGGAAAGAAGAAAGGTGCCAGCCAGAGAGTAAGCTGTTGCTGCCCTCAATCAAAAGCCTGGCAGAACATCTCTGCCTTACAGGCCCTGAGGAATCGCTTAAGAAGAAGATATTGGATTTATATCCTGCCCTATACTCTGAGAGCCCTGATGTCATCTGGCAGGGAGTCCCACCAGGTCAGGGCCAGAAGGCCCTGGCCCTAGTTGAGGACAGCCAAACCATCTTAGGGCCAGGGATCACCAAAGTGTTGTTCCCAGCAGACTGCAAAGCTCTTCCAGGGAGGTACCAGAGAAGACAGTCTTGCAAATGCAATGGTCCCAGATCGTTCAGGGCCTTAAAGGTAAGAACCAGAACCTTGAATCTGACTCAATACTCTACTGGGAGCCAATGCAGCTGGCACAGTACTGGTTGCCACAGCATTCTGGACTCGTTGGAGCTTCTGGGTTAGTCCCAATGGTAGGCCCACACAGAGTGAGTTACAGTAGTCTGTTCTGGAGGTGACTATTGCAAGGATTACTGTTGGTCAAATCTGAGTGTGACAAGAGGGGAGCCAGTTGATGGGCTTGGCGAAGTTGGCAAAACACCACCTTTGCAATATGCAAGACCTGGGCCTCCATAGCAAGGGAGGCATCCAGTGACAAACCCAGGCACTTGACAGATGGTGCCGGTATTAATGGTGTTTCGTCTAAAGATGACAATCTGTACTCTGATCCCAATCATAAGAACATAAGAGAAGCCATGTTGGATCAGGCCAATGGCCCATCCAGTCCAGCACTCTGGGTCACACAATGGCCACAAAAAAAAGTGCCATCAGAAGGTCCACAAGTGGGGCCAGAAGTCCTTCCACTGTGCCCCCGCAAGCCCCAAGAATACAGAGCATCACTGTCCCAGAGTTCCAAAAATAAACTGCGGTTATGGACTTCTGCTCCATATTCCCCTCTTGAAGCTGGCTATGCTTGTGGCCGCCACCACCTCCTGTGGCAGTGAATTCCACATGTTAATCACCCTTTGGGTGAAGAAGTACTTCCTTTTATCCACTCTAACCTGACTGCTCAGCAATTTCATTGAATGCCCATGAGTTCTTATATTGTGAGAAAGGAAGAAAAGTACTTCTTTTTCTACCTTCTCTATCCCATGCATAATCTTGTAAACCTCTATCATGTCACCCCGCAGTCGATGTTTCTCCAAGCTAAAGAGCCCCAAGCGTTTTAACCTTTCTTCATAGGGAAATTGTTCCAACTCTTTAATCATTCTAGTTGCCCTTTTCTGGACTTTGTCCAATGCTATAATAGCTCCATCTTTGACGGATTCAGCTTCAACCTGCTCTTCCGTAGCCAGCCCACCACAGCCTCCAATCCCTCAGCCAAATTTTGTTGGACAATGGCTGACAACAACAGATACAGTTGGGTGTCATCAGCATACACCCAAGTCTGAAGCTCCTTGCCAGCTGGGCAAGGGGGTGCATATAGATGTTAAACAACGTTGCGGAAAGTAATGTCCCCTGAGGAATCTCAGATAACAGGGGTGTCTAGGACGCATCCTTACCCTGTGCCACCCTATGTCCTCGACCTTGAAGAAAGGAGGAAACCCACTGAAGGGCTACCCAAGCATTCCCATGTTGGCAAGGCATTGAGTCATGAGATCATAATCAACTGTGTTGAACACCACTGTGAGGTCAAGCAGCAGCAGTACCAACCTGCCTCAACCCAGTTGTCTATGGAGATCATCTTTCAGGGTAACCAGTACAGTCTCCATCCCTTGGCCAGGGCAGAAGCCAGACTGGAACAGGTCTAGCGCCAATGTGTACTCCATAAAACTCTGGAACTGCTCTCAACTACATTGCCCAGAAATGGTCAATTCAAAACTGGATGGTAATAGGCTGGATCTAAAGGATACAGAGATGGTTTCTTCAAGAGTGGTACAACCACTGCCTTTTTTTGCCTTATATCTGGAGGGCACAGCGAGTAGACTGTGTATGTGTGTCTTGGATCCTCTGTACACCCTCACTTGTGTGTGGGCTTTGTCCTCATCTCCATGAAGAAGATTGAAGATTTATAGCCTGTCCTTCTCTCTGAATCAGAGACTCATAGTGGCTTACAATCTCCTATATCTTCTCCCCCCACAACAAACACCCTGTGAGGTAGGTGGGGCTGAGAGAGCTCTCACAGATAAAGGAGATCATGAGCCACTCTGAGTGGAGAGTGGAATATAGAAGAAGAAGAAGAAGATGATGATATTGAATTTATATCCCTCCCTCCACTCCGAAGAGTCTCAGAGCGGCTCACAATCTCCTTTACCTTCCTCCCTCACAACAGACACCCTGTGAGGTGGGTGGGGCTGAAGGGCTCTCACAGCAGCTGTCCTTTCAAGGACAACCTCTGCCAGAGCTATGACTGACCCAAGGCCATGCTAGCAGGTGCAAGTGGAGGAGTGGGGAATCAAATCCGGTTCTCCCAGATAAGAGTCCGCACACTTAACCACTACACCAAACTGGCTCTTCAATGTCTTCTTCTTCTTCCTTACCATAACTATGAGTGAAATGAAACCCATTCCAATGAATCCTCCTCTTCGATGACTCCTTCTTCTGCACCAATTTCTTAAGCTCCAATGACACAACATCTCTCACTGCTGCTGTCATCCATTGTAACTTCTATTGTACAGGGACCACATTAGACCTCTCCTTTACCTTATAGATAAATCCCATTATACAACCAACTTCCTCCATGGCTTGATCCCCACTCAAAGCTGAAACTACCCTCTGTGATGATTCAGCATCTAGCCGGTGAGTCGCAATGCAATCATCCACCATCAGTGTTAACGCAGCAAACCAATTTCTGCCGAGGAAAGAAGTACTGTTAGGCCCAATATAAAATTCCATTGGTTCACAATATGCCCCGGAACTCACTTCAGCAGGTAAACAACTGCATCAAGATATTTGGTTCTTTAAGTAGCATATCGGCAACAATTTTGGTTCTGTCAAGAACTGCGTCTTGCCATATTTGTGTAGGTCGTGAAAGCCTGCTTTCTTCTTTCCCATCATAGTGCCTGTGCTTGCTTTTTCTGGAGTTTCGTAATGGTGTACAAATAACCCTTCTCCCCAGGGTTGCCAAGTCCAATTCAAGAAATATCTGGGGACTTTGGGGGGTGGAGCTGGGAGACTTTGGGGGTGGAGCCAGGAGACATTAGGGGTGGGGCCAGGAGACTTTGGCGGTGGAGCCAGGAGATATGGGGCGGGAGCAAGGGTGTGACAAGCATAATTGAACTCCAAGGGAGTTCTGGCCATCACATTTAAAGGGACAGCACACCTTTTAAAATGCCTTCCTTCCATAGGGAATAATGGATAGGGGCACCTTCTATTGGGGCTCGTAGAATTGGACCTCCTGATCCAATCGTTTTGAAACTTGGGGGGTATTTTGGGGAGAGGTATTAGATGCTATACTGAATATTTGGTGCCTCTACCTCAAAAAACAGCCCCCCCAGAGCCCCCGATACCCACAGATCAATTCCCCATTATTCTCTATGGGAATCATTCTCCATAGGGAATAATTGCCCAGTAGACATTTCCCTCTCCCCCCCTCCTGCCATTTTCTGATGACCCTAAAGGGGGGGGGGCTCCAAACATGAAGATTGGCAACCCTCTCTCACACACGCACACACACTTACTGGGTTTGGTTCCTCCACAACGGCATCTGAAAAGAACTGGGGCTACCCTTCTCTCTCTCTCTCTCTCTCTCTCACACACACACACACACACACTTAGTTGAAAGCAAAACAAACCAAGGGACTGTGTTGCTGACCCTTCCCATGAAGTACTTCCTGCTCAACTTTAAAGGCACACAGACATACACATTTTGAAACGAACCTGTTTGCAGGTTTCTAAATCTGCTGGAGATCTAGAAGTAAGTGGGGGCTGTGGGGGGCGAGGCTTCACCCACCAGCCAGCTGGCTGGGAGTGGGGGGAAACTGTAAAACCGGGGAACCCCCTGCTGGGACCTGGGGATTGGGAAGCCTACTTCTACCCCAGCTGACAACACACATTCTTGTGAGAGATGTGAAGGCCACCTCTAATCTCACCAGCTGGAGCTTCCAACTTTTGCTTTGGAAAAAAAAAACCCTGTGAACTGAGGGGGGGGGGGTGGGGTGGCAAAGGTTTCTGCCTTTGAATATTAAGCTAGCCAGAATTTGCATGCCTGAAACACTGCATAATTAACAGTTTGTCGTAATCTGTAAAGGTGTGAACTGACCAATGGCACTCAGTTCAGCAAAGCCCATCTTTGCTGTGAACATGCATATCATTCAAAGATCAAGCCTAGTTTGATTTTTATCAAAGAGGTGCATTTGATGAATGCTGCGCAGAACTTGACAGGTCCCACCAATGGCACATTCTTAAAACTTTGTACATAAAGCGCTTCAGATAGAGACAGATGACCCTTCCGTGAAGGAGCAGCAAAGATCTTAATAGTACACACAATTCTTTTTGCTATAGACTCAGATCTCCTCTCATGCACATCTACATGAGCATCTACATCTGCTCCCATGTACAGATCTACTCCCATTTCCTTTAGGTATTTGAATTTCAATCATGCGGTGATTATACTGTTGGCTATGTCTGATCTTCTTGCAATTGTGCATCTTTTGCAGGGCAGAGGATTTTTTCTTTCTTTCTAGGGGGCAGGCAGGGAACAGTTTAGTGTGGTGGAGCTTACTTCCAAGGAAACTGTTGTGTATGCAGACTAATGTTACTATTACTTGTGTTCCTTGCCTTGCTCATTGAAGCTTTAAGAACTGAGCTTGGGGACTCAGGGACAATGGGCAGGAGGATTCAAAACCCTGCTGCCCTGGTCCAATCAGAAGCCCCCTGCTGGTTTGAATGATCCTAGCATGGGAACCTTGAACTGTATATAGTTGGCCCCATTGGCCCAGTTCAGCTGTCTTTTAGTTCAGCCGTTACCCTGCTGTAACTAATAAAGAGAGCTATGATCACTGCCGCCATGTCTCCTCCTTGCATTGAACCCTCTATATTATAGAAACCTACTCAAAGGAATGTTTTGCTATGTTTTGACTGAGCAACTGATGTGTATCTCTTCCAGGACAGGGCTCTCAAACAAACATTTATAGGCAAGGGTCATTTCATAGAAAAAGAGGTGCCAGAGCTCATTAGCACAGCTCATCTGCACAACTTATTTGCATATGCCACACACCCTTGACATCACCGGAAGGGGTATTCAATTATTACAGGCTTGGAACACTTTCCCTATGAAGAAAGGTTAAAACGCTTGGGGCTCTTTAGCTTGGAGAAACGTTGACTGCGGGGTGACATGGTAGAGGTTTTACAAGATTATGCATGGGATGGAGAAGGCAGAGAAAGAAGTACTTTTCTCCCTTTCTCACAATACAAGAACTCGTGGGCATCCAATGAAATTGCTGAGCGGTCAGGTTAGAACAGATAAAAGGAGGTACTTCTTCTCCCAAAGGATGATTAACATGTGGAATTCACTGCCACAGGAGGTGGTGGTGGCTACAGGCATAGCCAGCTTCAAGAGGGGGTTAGATAAGAATATGGAGCAGAGGTCCATCAGTGGCTATTAGCCACACTGTGTATATATATAAATTATTGGCCACTGTGTGATACAGAGTGTTGGACTGGATGGGCCGTTGGCCTGATCCAACATGGCTTCTCTTATGTTCTTATGTTCTTATATCAGCTCAGCGTCTACCTGAAAATGCTTCTTGAATTAGAATAGCCATTAGGACTTGCTTTGTAGAAAAAGCCCAGCAGGAACTCCTTTGCATATTAGGTCACATCCCCTGATGTCAGCATTGTTTCACACAGGGCTTTTTTAAAAGGGAAAGCCCAGCGGGAACTCATTTGCATGTTAGGTAATGCCCCCTGGTGCCAAGCCAGCCGGAACTGCATTCCTGTTGCAAAAAGGTATTGGTAGATTCAAAGGCAAAAACCCCAAGAATATCCCACCTTCCTCACTCAAGACAGCCCCCACCTTGCCCTCCACCAGACCTGGTGCTCAGGGCAGGTGGGCAGCTGGAGGAAGGGTCTGCAGGAGGTTCATGGCCAAGGGAGAACCTGAGCCAGCCTCACTTGACCCCCTTTGCCCAGAGGATTGCCTTGGTCACAGCCAGACCTTCCTATCTGTGTTGCTCTGCCAATTGATTTGTGTCACTCCATCTCTCTGTCTACCTGTGTTCGTCTGTCTGTCTTTCCCTTCTTACCCAAACTCCCCCATGAAGGCCGGGACACACACTCACAGCCTCTTTCTAGACCCCATTATATCTTCCCACAATCAGCTTTATTCCTAGAGATAATAATAATATGACCCCACAGTGTCTTCATTCAGCTGCATGTGGCTTCTGGTGATACCCGGCCCTCGATTTGCCCATTTGAGTACAAGAAGGGCAAAGGCCTTTTCCATTGTAGCACCATCCTGGTGGAATGCTCTCTTTGAGGAGACTCATACCCTGCTGGACATATCTGCCTTCTGTTCAGAAGACAGAGTTATTCCACCAGGCATTCCACGAATATAATTTCGGTGGACGCTACCAACAACACTGCTGATCTTTTGTGCCAAAAGCGGAGTGCTGAGTTTTCATTGGATTTGATTGAAATTATAGTTTTCTTATTGTTGTTGCACTTTTGTGCTGTTAGGTGCCCTAAGCCCCGTCCTGGGGTGCGGGGGTGGGGGGGGATTAAATAAACAAACCAGCCAAGCGGTGTGAGAATGGCACTTTGCAAAAAGCCAGCTGCAATGTATTGTGTAGTTAGGAAGGAACACAATGAGACACACAGCTAGGAATAAGCTAATAGCTGAACCTATCACTGAAAAATCAGCTCCCTGTTTCTTAACAAACGAGCAGATTCCAGCCTAACTGCACATGTCTGCCCCCACCTCCCCTGAGCAAGGCCGGATTAACAATTAGGCCATGTAGGCACTGGCCTGTGGGCCCCTACGTTTTTAAGGGCCCCGGGACAGCTTCTCCCCCTGGTTTCTCCCCTGCTTGCTGCCCTCCCAGCCTGCACAAGCAGCCAGCAACTGAGCCGCTCTTTGCCCGACTTGCCTGATGCGGCTGCCGGTGGTGTCGTCGCCAGGTTCGCCTCTCTCTGCCTCTCCTCTGCAGCTTTGTCAAAGGGGCTTTTGAGAAGGTGCCGGCAGGCTGCAGCGGGGTCTGTGGACAGTGGGGCGGGGGCTCCAACTCTGACATAATTTGTGAGGGACACCCCCCCCCCAAAGATTTTGACTCCACAGGGTTTAATCCGGCACTGTCCCTGCGGTTTGTAAGGTTGACCAAATCAACACACCTGTGTCCTCCTTGTCCTGTCACTTCTTTTGTGTGAAAGCTAGCCAGAGAAATAAATGTCCCCTCTTGTTCGAGTCAGGAATTCTACTCAGGGATGGTCCTAGACTGTCACCCTACGCAAGGCTAACTTCTGGTGCTCCCCTCCACACTGATAAGTCACCGAGTCACACGGGAACCCAATTCAGTGCCCCCCCAGAAGGTTGGCGCCCCAGGCAATCTCCTAGTTTGCCTTAGTGGCGGAGCAGGCCCTGATTCTACTGCTTTTAAAGAAGGCAAGATTCCATTTGATTGAAACCTTCCAGGCTGCATCTACAGTCTCGTGCAGACATTCAGACTCCATGGCTAATGAATGTGGAGGGTGAAGGTGCATGGGGATTGCAGTTGTTGGTACCAGTCCTAGTCCCCATGCATTTATCCAAGCCTACACGTTTTTAAGCTGTACATAGATAGGTTCTCCGTTCAGACCTTTCAATCAGCAATTTTATCAGTTCATTCTGTAAGCTGCTTAGGGCAGCTTATCTGATTCTCTCCTCCTGCGCTCAAGCTGAGCGTGTGACTACATTCCTTTCATTATGGGTATGGTGGCTGGCTTTTGGACTACAACATGTTTCCGGTATTCCTGGATTCGGGTGATAAGAACCATCTCTACATAATCAAGTAGGTGCTCAAAGCTAAAAGGGCCCCGTAAGTTAATAAAAAATTCATTAGTTGGTAATAATTGTTGGCTGAGATCAATAGTAATCGATGGCCACACGTACAGAATACATTGGCAAAACAGTCCGAATGGAGCCCACCATTAATTAGCGAGAAACTAGAATTATCAAGCCCCTGGCAGCCAGTTTGGTGTAGTGGTGAAGTACGCGGACTCCTATCTGGGAGAACCCGGTTTGATTCCCCACTCCTCAACTTGCAGCTGCTGCAATGGCCTTGGGTCAGCCATAGCTCTCACAGGAGTTGTCCTTGAAAGGGAAGCTTCTGAGAGAGCTCTCTCAGCCCTACATACCTGAGAGGCAATATTAAAATATATACAATATTGTGAATATTTTGCACAATGTACAGTTATATTTTACTCCCCGCCTTTCGCCCAAACTTTTTTTGTTATCTTTCTACCCCCAGGGGTGGCCAAAGTTGCTTAATGTAATGGCCATATAGAATAAACATTGGATGTGAGAGCTGCAAGACATGAACTTCAGATGTTTGAAAGTCACAAGACTTATTATGAAACTAGCAGTAAAGCCCATTGAAGGAAGAAATACAAGAGGCCCAAGAAAAATATTGGGAGGGGGGTTGATGAAAGTGTAGGTGGTGGGAAGGAAGGAAGATAGACAAACAGAATGAAAGAAAAAGAAAGAGAGAGACTGAGAAAGAATGAGAGAAAGAACAGTAAGGAAAAGATGGGGAGAAAGGAGTGCAAGACAGAAAAATGAAAAGAAGGAAGGTAGACAGAATGAAATTAAAAAAGAGAAAAAGACAGGCAGACAGACAAAGAGATGTGAAAGACAAAGAGATGTGGAAAGAGATGTGGACAAAGAGATGTGGACAAAGAGATGCAGGCAGACAGACAAAGAGATGTGGAAAGAAAGCAACTTTAATTACATTCTTGGCCTGGAGAAGCTATTTAAAGTGACAAATGCCTTCTCCAAGCCAGCTGACCGGGGGAGGGGGTGGCTTTGAGAACCACACAATCTGTGAAAGAGTCACAGTTTGGCCACCCCTGTTCTACCCCATCAGGCCCCACACCCTGATCTAATAGTAATTGCATACCTTCCAGATTCTGTCTCCTGCATCTCACAACTTCAGAAGATCTGATAGCCTTACTGGCTGTGTACTGGCATACGGGATTACAAATAGCATTGCCAGCTCTGGATTGGGAAATACCTGGAGATTTCTGGGCTGGAGCCTGGAAAGATCAGAGTTTGGGAAGTGGAGAGTCTAGTGACATAGAGCCCACCCCCCAAAGGAGCCATTTGTCTCCAGGGGAATGGATCTTGTCTACCTGGAGATCAATTGTAATAGCAGGAGGTCTCCAGGTGCCACTTGGAGGCTGTCTGTCAAGCATGGCTAATTCTGATCAATAACTGATGGGTTTAGGGCCTGACTAGAAGCAGACCTGGGAAAGATCCCAGATAACCAAATGTTGTTAGTTTATTATTCTTTCCTGGCTTTCCTCCCGCTTTATGACTGCTTAATTAGAGGGAACAAAGCGATCAGCACCTTCCCATGAATTCTCCTCCGGGAGGATGAGCCATCTGGGCATTGCAAGGCCGAATGCCTGATAACGCCCTGGGAATGTATGTAGTTTTGATATTCTATGTGTGAACGCTCCCCTGCTTCCCCTCCCGTAGGAATCCCTTTGAAGTGTGCCTTAAAAGTTGTGTATCAATGTATCTGTTCCATTCTTCTCAAGCAAACGCTCTAGCCAAAGTATCGGTCTATCAATAAACGTAGTCTTTGTATCAACTTTGACTCGTCATTGAACCCGCATGCTTGACATTGTCAACCCTAGCTACAAGTTATGCTGCCTTAAAAGTGGAGAATCATTATCTAAATAGGCCAGGTTAGCCCAGTCTCCTCAAATGTCAGAAGCTACGCAGGACCAGCCCTGGCTAGTATTTGGATATGAAACCACCAAGGAATACCAGGGCTGTGATGCAGAGGCGGGCAATGGCAAACCTCCTCTGAAGCTCTCTAGGCTTGAAAACAGTATGAGGTCCCTATAAGTCAGGTATGACTTGACAGCAAAAAAAAAAAAAAGCAACCTCAAACTATTGAGAATGATAGTGCAGAAATCTAAGAGAGCAAAGGCAGGAAGAAATGACTGTCCAGTAACTTGCTGAATGAAGGTCACTTGGTATATTAGACTGACACATTGAATTATTGGAATCTGAAGCACTGAGAAAAATTAAAAGCAATAGAATCAATAATTATTGATTGTCAGGTAAATAGCTTTAATAAATAGGGACTTAATGAATCAAAATTCATACAAATATGCATGTTAGATGAAATCAGATTAAAAGATCAATTAAAGAAAAAATAAACGGCCCTAAATTCAATTTGTGGTCTTAGAAAATATAATCTCCTTTCATCCCTTATCATGAAACTATCAGTAAAGCCCATTGAAGGAAGAAATACAAGAGGCCCAAGAAAAAAATATATATATTTTTTTTTGGGGGGGGGTTGATGAATTTGTAGGAGGCAGGAAGGAAGGAAGATAAACAAACAGCATGAAAGAAAAAGAAAGAGAGAGACTGAGGAAGAATGAGAGAAAGAACAGTAAGGAAAAGATGGGGAGAAAGGAGTGCAAGACAGAAAAATGAAAAGAAGGAAGGTAGACAGAATGAAATTAAAAAAGAGAGAAAGACAGAGATACAGAGAACAAATGAGAAAGAACAGAAGGGAGAGGTACAAAAGAGGAGGAGAAAGGAGTGAGAAAAAAATGAGAAGGAAAACAGAGTGAAAGAAAAAGACAAAGACAGAGAAAGAATGAGAGGAAGGAAGGTAGGAAGAGTTATGGAAAAGTTGGAGAGAAAGGAGTGAAAGAAAGGAGAAGGAAGGAAGGAAAAAATGACAGGAAGACAGACTGGCAGGCAGGAAGGTAGGCAGCCATTAGAAGCCTCCACTTCACCCCCTCCCACTTGCAGGTGGGGGGAAAGCAAAAGGGAGCCTTCCAATGGTTCCCCGCTTCTTAAAGCAAGCAGCCAACAGGTGGATCCACTCTGCTGGAGGTTGTAAGAGGCAGGGGGCCATTGCAAGGCAGTGGGAAAGCAAAAAGCAGTCCATTCCCTCTCATGGACTCCATTCTATGCTATCAGCCCATAGGATAAAATGGAGTCCATTCTGTCCAATAGGCTCATAGTATAGAATGGATTCCAATCTGTCCAATGGGCACATAGGACAGAACGGAGTCCATTCTATCATATGAGCCCACTGTAGCCTAATTTGACTAGAAAGATTGAAGAGTATTTGCAGGTGGAAAGGGGGCTTGATATATTGTATAATGTCAGTCTGTTTATCTGCTTCTGTGGAACTGGCCCCTCCCTGCTGTGAATGAACATTCCTTTTGTGTCAGTTGAAGAGAAGGAAATGCTACTGTTTGTGTCATGAACATGTCTCTCACAGTGTACTCTCTGCTTCACTGTTTGCTTCACAGCAGCATTACTCGGGGAGGGGGAGAGATGGACTGTCCTGGACTTCCTACAACGGGCCCTGAGGAGAGGCAGTAGCGATCAGTAAGCCCCCAGGAGAACCTGTCAGCAGAGAACTGCCTCCCTCAGAGGCCAGTGGCTGTCTGGTGTGGTTCTTGTGTGACAGGGCTGGTGGTGAGGGAGGGAGAGCAGAATCAGTCAATCGCATGCCAGAGACAGAGGGCGAGTCAATCCTGCGTAGTCCACATCCAACCAATGAAAATCCTCAGATTTGCCACCGCGGAAGGGTTTTTATTCCCTAAAGGATTGTTGGCATTAGAGAACATTTCTGCCTCCAAAGCACAGGAAGGAAGGCAGCTTGGCACACAGGAGCAATTTGAAAATAAATAAATAAATAAGCACAGGAGAAAGTTGGAAAATAAATTAAAGGCAAACGGTAGGAAGCACACTCATTCAAACGTCCTCTTTTGAGATTGATTATCTTTCCAAGGTTCATATAACAGTATGATTCTCTCCATCAGCCATTTAATCTGAAAAGGAATTAAATTCCAGAGTGACATCCGATACACAAACTGGCGATAGCAACAGAACAAGATGAAATATTCTTTTTTTTTAAAAAAAAAAAAAGTACACTAGGTTCTGTTTAAATAATGCATTTAAATAAAGAAGAAAACTTGCTTGCTTGCACTAAAATCCTTGATGTGTATTTTATACTGATTTCAGAAAACACTTAGAAAGTAGGGCAGCCAGTGGCTTAAAGGGAAGCAGAGCAGTCCTAAAGCAGGGTTATACCCTTCTAACCTTATTGACCTTGAAGGACTTAGAATGGAGTAACTCCCCTTTGCAATTGCACCGAAATTTTGACATATTCTTAATAAGGTAACCTATCACATGGACAATCACATCCATTGGACTATGAGTTTGACGGACTCCATTTGAAGATTACGACTACGAGATTATGACTAAAACTATGAGTTTGATGGATTCCATTTGAAGATTAACTTGGGACCAATTCTGGACAAGAGGGGGGCTACAGCTGCGATGGCAATAACACCCAGCGAGAGTCATGTATTGTACAGGTACAATGTCATTTTCTGAAGGTGAAATTGGAAGGCCAATTTCATGCTGTGGGTCTGGACTAAAAAACCTGGAAGGAACCCAACGTAATAGGAAGCAGGTGTAGGCAATTGCCTTCATATTTCTGAGGAATAATAATCAACACCTGTCCACCTCCCAGTGTCCATAATGCTTATGCCATTTCTGAATAATCAGCTTGAAATCTGGGATTTGGAATGACAGTCAAGATATTTTTTCCCCACCTTGTAGCCAGAGAAAACTAGAATGCGTGATTGGCACCAGGGCTGCTACTCATTAATAATTTTAATGCATTGTTCATATCTCAGTAGCTTTGTTTGTAATAAGCAGCATGCTTATTATGGATAGCTTTTCAATGTATTTTCTCATGAGATCGTGAATCTGCAGTTGCCTACAGTAAACGTTGCACGGATGACAAATCAGAGGTTGGTAGATTTACACCTTTGGTAGATCAAATTAAACACTTAAGTTATATAAACATTGTGGTTCGGTAAGCATGCTGAAAATTCCGCTCTGAGAGATCCCTCGCTCCCCCATTGAGCTATAAGTCTCAGCAGGGCCAGTATCAGAATACCCTGAGGTGAGGCAGCTGCCAGGGCCCAGGACTTTGGGTGAGCCCACTTCTGCTGACCCCCATCCACCCACTTCTCCTGCCACCTGTGTAGGGTTGCCAATCCTCAGGTAGGGGCGGGGTATCCCCTGGTTTGGAGGCTCTCTCCCCACTTCAGGACCATCAGAATGTGTGTGGGGGGAGGGAAATAATGGAGAACTGATCCCATGGTATCTGGGGTTCTGGGGAGGCTGTTTTTTGAGGTAGAGGCACCAAGTTTACGTATAGCATCTGGTGCCTCTCCCCAAAATACACTCTGTTTCAAAAGGTTTAGATCAGGGGATCCAATTCTATGAGCCCCCCCCAAAAAGGTGCCCCTATCCTTCATTATTTCCAATGGAGGGAAGGCATTTAAATGTGATGGCCAGCACTCCCTTTGGAATTCAATTATACTTGTCACAGCCTTGCTTCTGGCTCCACCTCCCAATGACTCCTGGCTCCACCCCCAAAGTCCCCAGATATTTCTTGAATTGGACTTGGCAACCCTATACGGGTCTATACTCATGCTCCCAACTGCCCAGAATCCTTGAGGAAGGCATGCAGTGGGGTGCACTGTGGTGGCACTGCTAGCATCGAAGGCAGCTGCAAACACTGGCCAGTGCCATCAGGGAGAGGGTGTGCAGTGGTATAGGCAACTTACCATGGGCAATGGGAGGGCTTGCAAGTGGGCAAAAGATACACAGGCAGGTGGGGCCGAATGTGAGGACAGAAAGGAAGGCCTTGGCCTTTATGGGGAAGGCCTCAACCTCTATGCCTTATGAGGAAGGCCTTGGCTTCTATGCTCTGTTATTGACCATCTAGAAGAATTGGTTGGCCACTGTGCGAGACAGGATGCTGGAGTAGATGGACTATTTGTCTGAGCCTGTTAGCAGCCGACCCCTCTTGTGGTAGGACTGTTTGAAACCAGACATCCTGCTATAAATTTCACCCCCCAGATCACATGTGTACTGAACAGCTAGAAGTGGAGCCAACATGGAGCTGGAACAAACAAAATGGATGCTGGTCAGAGACGAGCCTGGGAAACTATTTGGGATAGGTGACCTGGAGTTACTGCCTTGCTAATGGATCTCTCCCCACTCTATAAAGAGATATTTAGTTTATCTCAATAACGGATTTCCTGAGAACCCCTCCCCACATCTGGTTCTTTCTTTACCTTACTTAGTCACCTTAATTAATGGCCTATTCCATTCAGATTATTCAATAGCCTCTCCCATCCCACATTCTGGGGTCATCAGAAAGACATTTTCAGTTTACACGAGACAAGGTCATCACACACCATTAGCAACAATCATGTAAACTGTCACAAGTTTTGATAGGTCTTTGTCCGTCAATGGGAAAGCCATCAAGCGTCTCCCAACAGATTGTTCTACCCCCCTAAAAAAAAAAAAAAAAAAAAAGCCAATCATGGTATTGTTTTAGAAGCAGATACATCAGACCACCCCAGAGTCAATATTTCCTATAACTGGACACATTCTGGCCAGTGTGGCTTGTGTGGGCTCCCTCAGTGCCAAACATCACATGCCTGCCAGTTCACTCATGGGCTTCTCTTCAGGAAATGCAGGCCATTTCCCTTGCTGTCTTCTGTGGGCCTAGACTAGGGTTGCCAATCCCCAGGTGGGGGCAGGGGATCTCCTGGTTTGGAGGCCCTCCCCCCGCTTCAGGGTCGTCAGAAAGTGGGGGGAGGGGAGGGAAATGTCTGCTAGGAACTCTGTTATTCCCTATGGAGATTTATTCCTATAGAAAATCCTGGATAATTCATCCGCAGGAATCTGGGGCTCTGGGGGGGCCTGTTTTTTGGGGTAGAGGCACCAAATTTTCAGCATAGCATCTAGTGCCTCTCCCCAAAATACCCCCTAAGTTTCAAAACGATTGGATCAGGGGGTCCAATTCTATGAGCCCCAAAATAAGGTGCCCCTATCCTTCATTATTTCTTATGGAAGGAAGGCATTGAAAAGGTGTGCCGTCTCTTTAAATGTGATGGCCAGAACTCCCTTTGGAGTTCAATTATGCTTGTCACAGCCTTGATCTTGGCTCCACCCCAATGTCTCCTGGCTCCACCCCCAAAGTCTCTTGGCTCCACCCCCAAAGTCCCCAGATATTTCTTGAATTGGACTTGGCAACCCTAGCCTAGACTTCCAGGACTTGGTAAATATCACCCTCCCCCAAATCACTTTCCCTGCTACTCTCATTTTATTTTCCCCATGTGCTTTGCGTGCGTGCGTGTGTGTGTATGTATTGTTCTTTCTCGAGAACCAGTTTGGTGTAGTGGTTAAGTACACAGACTTTTATCTGGGAGAACCAGGTTTGATTCCCCACTCCTCCACTTGCACCTGCTGGAATGGCCTTGGGTCAGCCATAGCTATTGCAGAGTTGTCCTTGAAAGGGCAGCTGCCGTAAGAGCTCTCTCAGCCCCACCTACCTCACCGAGTATCTATTGTGGTGGGGGAAGGTAGAGGAGATTGTGACCATTCTGAGACTCTGAGATTCAGAGTATAGGGCAGGATATACATCCAATATCTTCTTCTTTATTCTTTTTTATATTTTTTGTTAAAAAAAAACTTTTCTGTTGTTCTACAGCCAGCATTCTCAAGGAACAATCCCCATAAACATTGGTAGAGATCCTCTAATTGCCCCCTCTCTTTTGTCTCCAATTATGCTAATTTCTCCAATTAATTGAGAGACTACCAGTTTGGGTAACATTGCAGCAGGGCTCTTTGTCCAGAGGTGGTGTCCGCATACCTGGACTTACGAGCACAGAGGGAGACCAGATGGCTGCCAGAGGAGGAAACAGGAGGTGAAACAGGAGAGGGAGGGGAGGTCACCGACACTGCTCGGGGAGCTCTCGTTTCGTGCAGGAACTAGGTGAGTGTGTCCAGCATTCCCCAAGCTGTAGCAGAATGTGTAGGAAGCTGACAGTGGTGGCAGGGAGGAAGCCGCAGGCAGGAACACCATCAACTGCCAGTGCACCAACAGGGAAGGGAATCTGGTGGCTGGGCTGGAAGTCCCACCCCACACTAAGGATAAGGAAGGGGGTAGGGCCAGAGAAGAGGTGTACCACTGGGTACAAGGGGCATCTATTGCATGAGCCCCGCCCAGGAAGCAGGGATTGGAGAGGCCAGTGGCATCCTGCCTCAGAGTCAGACCAGCTTACTAAAAGTCGTGCCCTACCTCACCGAGCTTGGATCCAGAATCCCCAGGATCTGACAATCTTCTTAAGGCCCTTGTGGTGGTCAGGTAGGAGACCTTGGACACTGCCCAGTGCCCCTCAAAACCTGGAAGTGACTCAGGTTCTCATGGTAGCCTAGGAAGAAGAAAGGACTACTAAATCATATTGTAGTGATGATGTGGCCTATTTCAGAGGTCTCCAACATGGCTCCTATGGGCACCATGGCTCCCATTGACACTTTCCTAGTGAGCCGAACCACATGGGCCTTTTGCCCAGCATGGCCATGATATGTGCAAAGTTCGTTAAAGTTGCTTCAACAGCACAGGGATCTTCTCTATATTATTGTGTATGCAAGAAAATGTTTTTTAAATGTTCATTTTAAACAGGCATCCCATTAAGCTGAACTTCTGCCTGAAGCACTGATGGGTTTTACATGACTTCATTCCCTGACATTTTGTGGCTGGCTCTGCCTTCTGGAGCAGCCAATGTACAGATGTGCCACCATCCTTTGGCAGAATTCCAAAAGTGCCCAAAGGCCTGGGAAGGCTGGGGGTGCTGACATATAACATTAATCATTAGGGAACAGATGTACTACACTCTCTTCACCACTAGGGTTGCCGGCTCCCTACTGGCAGACAGTGCGGGACGGGGGTTGGGCTTACTGGAGGCAGGGAGTTTCATTCCATGTTTCAGCAACATGCCGATGGTACTCCAATGTGACCCAGAAATGACGGAGGCACATCAGGGATGTTGGGCCGATGCTCTGGGTTTGGAGCAAAAACTCTATGGTATAATTAGCTTCTACCATAGGGTTTTTGCCCCAAAACCAGAGTGTCACCCTGACATCCTCCATGTGCCTACATCACTTCCGGGCCACATTGATGTCTCATAGGCACATTGTGGAAATGTCAGGTGTTCCTCTCTTTTTGGAGGGGTAAGTCTTCCCTGACAGCCAGCTGATCAGCAGTGGAGAGGTGGGGACTGACAGAAGGTGCCTCTCATCCACACTGGGGGCTCTGGCCTCCTTATTTGCCATGGCTATTACACAACTGCAGTCTCAGGTGCTGACCCTGTGAGAAATCCAAATACATACTTGCACATAGATTACTGTCTAAATCAGTAACAAATAAATATTGCAGATAAAGCCTTGCCCTCCCCCCCCCCTCCAACACACACCTGTGCTCCTTTAGATGCTGCCTGGTGCTTTATAAATATACCCATTGACAATATTTTGACAAGCCAAAACTTGTATCCTGAAAATTCAAACTGAAAGTAAAGTATGGGCTCCTGGGATAGCATGGGCTTCAAGGAAAAAAGGAGAGAAGGGCGAAGACAAAACTGTATCACAGAGAGGATTCTGTAGTTTGACATTTCAGCTGGAGGCCTTTGTGGGCTAATGGCATAATGATCATGCCCAAGGCTTTTTTTCATAGAAAAAGCCCAGCAGGAACTCATTTACATATTAAGCCACACCCCCTGACACTAAGGCAACCAGAACTATGTTCCTGTGTGATCCTGCTTAAAAAAAACCAAAAAAACCCTGATCACGCCTCTACAGGGTGGCAGAGACCATGAGCTGAAGTAACAATTCCATTGCATTAGCACACCATGGACCAGGCTTTCCTCTCCCTTCTGCTTGTGGGGCAGCATTAGTGAGTGACCCGGAAGTTCACAAGTTCTGTTTTCCTCAGCCACAGCCTGGAGGTCCAGTGCACATGTCCATTTGGTGAGACCAGTATAAGACGTCTTATACTGTATTCCCTTCTTTTGTAGTCAGTCAAAACGAACTTCCAGCTGCCCCAATTTATTTCCATCGCCTCCTGTGCCCCGTTTTGGTTTGTTTGTTTTTTTACTTCCCAGATTGCTGGTTTGACTGTAGACAAGAACATAACTAAATAAGGTAGGAGCAAAAATGACCCGATGGACTTCAAAGCAAGTCTACTGAACAGAAGCATCCTCCACCTAATAGGTGGGGGGGAGGTCCTGCCCGTGAATGTGGAATGTTTGCTGTAAGTTGTGCCATAACATTAATCGTTTAAAACAACAACAACAACAGAGCATTAAAATAATGAACAAGGCCCTTATTTTTGTGATATTGCATATTCTAATCAGACCTTTGTCGAAGATTGATGTAACAAAAAAGGAATATAATGAAAGGCATCTGTGTATTTTAATATGCTAATTAAAAGCTTATTTTCCTCTTATCTCAGATTTGTTGTTTTTAAAGAAAAAAAAAACAACTATATTGAGGACCACTTATACATTCATGGAACAAAGTTCCAGTGGCACCTTTAAGACCAGCAAAGTTTAATTCTGGGAATACAAGCTTTCATGCGCATGCATACTTCAAAACATAACATTCATAACATAAGCTGTCGATTAACAAAGTCTATGAACTTCTAAATGCAACGCATCTCTCTCTGTCTGAAGAACAAAATTGCAACTTCATAAAAAAACAGAGCAGGACAACAGAAACATTGAGCTGGGACACCTTTATTATGATAAAAAAACTAACGAATCAGCTTAGGAAACAGGCAAACAACTAAGCGTAGGCATGATGAAAGTTTTAAAAAGAAGGTTTCCTCTCAAAAATCTAGAATCTGGAGGAACTCAACCAAGTTGATGGGCAATAAATTAAGGATAGACAGAAGGAAATAATGAGTAATCAATTCACTACCAGTGGCTAGCGATGGCCATGAGCATAGATAGCTTTAAGAGAGAACCCGAGTCATGGTCTATCAATGGCTACTTGCTCTGGTGAGTAAAGGGAACCTCCATATGCAAAGGCAGCTAATCTTTGAATATAACTGGCAGGTGGCAGCACCAGTGGACAGACTTGGTCTCTATGACCAGCCTGTTGATCTTCCTGAGCAACTGGTTGGCCACTGTGTAAAACGGGATGTACAACTAGATAGACCACTGGGCTGAACCAGCCATTTCTTCTTATGGTCTTAATATTTATTTATTTATTTTGATAATGCAGTTTTATACTTCTTGGATAAAGTCTGCCAGGTACAAAGCATGAAATTTTAGTGCAGTGCCACAGAAAAATTCCACGTGTTATCAAAGAAGTTTGGAACACATTCTCTTCCTTGAACATAAAAGGCTCAGAATCAGGGCTTTTTTGTAGCAGGAACTCCTTTGCATATTAGGCCACACACCCCTGATGTAGCCAATCCTCCAAGAGCTTACAGTAGGCCCTGTACTAAGAGCCCTGATGTAGCCAATCCTCCAAGAGCTTACAGGGCTCTTCATACAGGGCCTACTGTAAGCTCTTGGAGGATTGGCTACATAAGGGGTGCTTGGCTTAATATGTAAAGGAGTTCCTACTACAAAGAATAAAAGTCCTGCCTCAGAATATAGTACAGGTCATATTCTGTTCAGCATTCTATCTCTGACCCTAGCATGTCACCAATTTTCAGCCATTTATCATACATCTAGTGGGAAATTGTCATTTCAAAGAAATATTTCTGTGAAGTAGTTAATTTACTGCATATACTCTGAAGGGTAGGTACTGAAATGTTTCCTCGTAGAAACTGATTTGATACAGTTTGGCGTTTTACATGTGTCCATTGGATTAAGGATGCTCCAACATTTGCCTGTTCAGCTCCACTCCTGTTTGCCGCTTGCAAAACAGGGACTCGATTTCTTTCAGCCATTGGTTCAGTAGTTGGTCATCCAGTACTTTGTCGATCCCTATTAGAGAGGTCGCTTCACTTTATTCTTTCACCAGATCTGTTCTTTAAGTAAAAGCCCAATTGGTTTTTCACGTCTACACATTCTGACACAGCCTGATGGAGTTCTGGCTCCCTCCTCGTGCTTGCCGAGCGACTGTTCCACTCAAGAGGCAATTGTTTAAACAGCCGGATCGCTTGCAAATCGTACAAATCAGTCATAAAATGAAGGTTGTGCGTCAATAAAATGCTACCCTTCAGTGTTCATCTAAAGTGTTTGTTAATGACGCCAACAGCTCCCAACTGGATGGAACTGGCAGCATCTTTGTGCATGGGATAAAACGCTGGGACAAAAAATAAATAAATCCCGGCTTCAAGCCTAGGCTAATGGGGTCCGAATTTGCAGAGACTGTAACCAATTCCCCACTAGCCTTATGCCGGTCTCACGCTTTAGGAGGGATGGTGGCTCAGTGGCAGAGCATCTGCTTGGCAAGCAGAAGGTCCCAGGTTCAATCCCCGGCATCTCCAACTAAAAAGGGTCCAACTAAAAAGGCAAAAAGGTGTGGAAAACCTCAGCTTGAGACCCTGGAGAGCCGCTGCCAGTCTGAGTAGACAAGACTGACTTTGACGGACCGAGGGTCTGATTCAGTAGAAGGCAGCTTCATATGTTCACGCTCTTCTTCTCCCCAGGGCTTCCGTTGGATTTCACACTATCTTCCCCAGGGCTGCGACAACACCTTTGTCTTTTCCTTAGAATGCCATTCAGTGTTCCACCAGCACCAGCACAATACTATTTTGCCATAGATTCTAACTTGGTTCTCTTTTGCATGCTTAACCACTGCCCACCAGCTATATGTAACTCTGCTCATTTCATTGTCTGATGAAGCTTCCATTCTGAATAAAACTTTGCTGGTCTTCAAGGTGCTACTGGACTCCAACTTTGTTCTGTTGCTTCAGACCCACACGGCTGCCCACCTGGATCTATCCACCGGCACCTTGTTTTATTCCCAAGTACTCCCATCAGTGCATTGTTCCAAGGGGCAATCATGTCACCCTGCCTCAGGACATATTTTCCCTATAAAAATAGCACCCAGAGCTTAGTCTGTGGATTCCTGGATCCAGACTGCACACCCAAGATGCTGCTCACTTTGCTCTTCTCCTTGGACCTGTGGCCTGGATAGGTAGCTATAATCTCCCCAACCCCCTACTGTATTCCCTCTCACTCCTGTATTTCTGTTAAGCTTATGCGTTTGTTTCCAGTGTGCCTTTATTCTCTGGAAACTTGCATTCTTTTATTATTCTCCCTTTCACTAAAGAACCCCTTTTCTCTGGTTAAGTGACTGCCTGGTTATTTTTGAGAGTTCTTTAAGGGAAAAAATCCCAGCAAAAGCTGGTAGCCAGATCCTCACTAATTGTCCCACCTTTTGCTAAACTCTGCCTTTTGCTAATTTCCCCCGATAAATCAGAGGCAACTACTTTGGTTTAAACTGTTTGGGGTAACAGCAGAAGATACCCAGTTGCCACCTGGAGGTTAGCAACCCATGTTGTCTTTTAAAGGCCCTCTAAGATATTCCTTTTTTCATTAATATTGGGAGTAAGTAGGGCTGGCTTGTTATTTAGTGATGCTGGTTATGCTACTTTTTGTTGAGAAGGGAAATGCTGTTTCATGAATACTTTGGATTTTTATTTCTTCTTTGTTTATCTAATAGTGAGTTTGAATAGTTTGGATAGGTAATTAATAGAGTTCCGCTTTCAACATACTGATGTTGTAAAACATATACATTAATACATTTAGGAAGACTTTGCCATCCATTTTTCTCTTGGACAATATGGCCTTTGCGATTCTCTTGTAACTCTGGGCACGTTTTGTAAGCTTCATCGTCTCTCCAGCACCAGAAGATAAAGTTTATGAGGTCCCTTAATCAGGCTAGCTTGAAGGTACACCAAACATCTGTGTCTGGGAGCTGGAGGCCTACCTTGAATGTGCAGTTGAGAAGAATGGTGTGGGAAAATTATCTTTTTTTCCCTCTTCTTCAAACACGGAAGTGAATTATGATTCTCTTTCAGTTTTCAAGAAGCTACAGCAAAAACTAGAATTTTAAGCCTGAGTTCTCAACGGTGGACAAAAATGGAATTTAAAACTCTGTGTGTTAAATAATCACAGTTGAACGGTATATGTGTATGAACCTTTAGGGATATATGTATTCTATGAGAGGATTTTGTTTCGTTTTCTAACAGAACTGACAAAAAAGCACACCTGCATTACTTTGGCATGTATAAAAAATTATGATTGCCCACCATTAATGTTCTACTGTAATTTTGTACCTGTTAAATTCTAGTGGGTATCTTTACCTCCTTTTCCCACATACACTAATATAGGGTGTCAAACATGCGGCCCGGGGGCCAAATCAGGCCCCTGGAGGGTTCATATCAGACCCCCGAGCAACTGGCTGCCATCTGCTCCCTTCTCCCTCTCTCTTGCTTCCTTCTGCATCACAGCTTGCTTTGCCAGGCATGCTCAATCCCACAGGAGCTACAGAGCAAAACCTCTATTTTCTCCATTGGCTGAGGCTCCTCCCTTGGGAGGGAGATCTTGCTTTGTGGCAGGCACTCTCAATTGCACAGCAGAGCTACTGAGCCAAGTCTCTCTCCCTTCTATTGGCTGAGACTCCTCCCTCTCTTGTCCCATAGGGAAGGAAGGAAAAAGCCACAGTTGCCTTTGCCCAGCTCCCTGGATCCCAGGGGAGAGCTACAAAGAAAGCACCTTTAAGACAAACAACTGCTAAGCATGTTAAGTTTTTTTTTTAAAAAAATATTTAATTGTGTTTGTCTGTGCCCAGCATAAAGTCTATATCTCTGCTACCTAATCTTAAATAGGTACACACATGGCCTGGCCCAACATGATCCGGCCCGACAAGGTCTCATTTATGTCAGATCTGGCTCTCATAACAAATTTAGATATGATTTGAGTTCAAAAGATGCACAGCCAACCACAACCCAGAGTTGCTGAGAGCCGCCATGGACCTCGATACCAAAATTTCTGCTGCCCACCCCCTAGTTCAGAAGAACACATACCAGGTGCTTAATTAGAATGTGTGCTGCATCCAGGCCTCATTTTGAGTAGGAGCTCAAAGGAGCAGAGCTCCAGAATCTCTAACTCTTATTGTGGTCTTTCTTTCTTACCCCCCCCTCCCCAAAAAAGAATACTTGCTTCTGGCCTCCATTGTTCAAACCCCCTGTGAGGATTTTGCTGAACTCTAAGATTTGTCAAGTTCACAGATGCTAAATAGTAATCTGGCTCCGCTCGGATGTGAAACTCTTACTGTGGCTGTGGCCACGAGCCACCCTTGCCACCTCCCAGAAGAAGGAAGAAATGTGGAGATGGGCTTTTAAAAGGACTCTGTCAGGTTATGTTTCATTGAAGTTACTTGTGCTTTCTGAATTTGCTATTTACTGCTCACTAATATTAATGCTAATAAATAAATCCCCTTGCTACTAACCCAGGTACTCTGCATACTAAAGTGTGGGGGGGGAATAGACGGGGATGAAAGTTGCCAAGGATCTAAAGGCCAGCCCGGCCTTTGAAGTGCAAAGTGTTCAGCTAACCATTCTGGTGCCTCCCGAGCAGAGCAAGGATACTACCAGGAGGGAAAGATAAGAGGGCGTGTGAAAGTGTTACTTGCAGAGACCAACTGTAGTTTTATTTTGGGAAATAGTTTAAAGCCCAAATCCTTTGAAGTGTATTCATAAATGCCTATGTTTCAAGCTATCTGTTATCAGTTCCAATGAATCTGTAGACGGGGTAACATTGTAGTTATCAATAAGTGAAACTTAGTTTTTAACAAAGACAAGTCTGATCATTTTGAAACTTCAATGAACCCTTTGCTGACAGACTCCTCACGGTTTCAATAGTTAGTTCTTCCTCAGCCAGCAGCAGCAAATTGAAGCATGCTTGGATCCATGTTGTAAAGAATAGAGCTGTGGCTCCGTGTAATATCAGGAGAAAGAGGCTGAGGAAGAACTAACTATTGAAACCGGAAGCAGTCCCTTATTCTCTCCACACCAACGTAAGTTGAACACTAAGAAATTAAAGACTTCACCCACATCTTCACTAAGTCCTATTTGAAGAGACTATCATTCTTTGTAACTGTTGAGAGACTTTGTGGGGGAAATTTCAAGGATGTTCAGGGCTCCTTAGTTCTGTTTTTTGTTTAATCTCACTAAATACGCATATTTACACGCTTTGCATGAAAGTTTCATTGCTTCCAGTGGTTATCTCATATTGTTTATTTTCTCCAAGGGAACTGATCCTTGTTGCCTGGAGATCCGTTATAATAGCAGATCTCCAACCACCACCGGGAGGTTGGTAACCCTAGAGCAGGCCAATTCTCTGCCACTTCCCCTCATCATTTTATACCGTATTCTTCACAGGATCACAGTTTCCCAAGCAGAATCCACAGGGGACCAAACGAATGCAGGACTAAGTCTGATATTCATCTGTTTACTAACTGGCTGGCCGCGATGGCGTACGCTCCTTATTCAGTGCTCACATTTCTTTTTAATAATCTGTTCCTTAGAGCTGGCATATTTTAAAAGCTAAAGGGAGTCGCCCCAGCAGGTTGATTTGACACATCAGAAACTGACTCTCTGGTTTGCCTACGGCTTATTGTGTGGCAGAGGCACTCAGCAACGGACACAAAACATTAATATGAAATGGCGACCGGGTAATAGGCAGCTTCGGGCAGGCTTTCCAGGGAAAAAAATCTGACTGCTTCATTCATTCCTCACTATTTTGATTAGATTTTGCCTGCTTTTGTTAGCAAGCACAAGCTGCATGAAATTAGTCATACCTTGGCACAAAATTATGCCGTCCCAAGGCCAATTTGGGCTGCGGTATAGTACAAAAATGGTTCCTTTTTTTTTTTTTAAAGAGCCCTCCCAAACTAATATAGACCCATAGAGTTTCTCTTGTCTTTATAAGACATTTGCACAGCCAACCCAGGGATTGCAGGCAGGCAGATCTAAAAAGTGCATCTACATGCACGCATCTGCCTGACATCCCCATCCCACCCCCAAGTCATCCCCAACTTACCGGGAGCCAGCTTGAAAAGGGGCACCTCTGAGGCGCCTCCCCAGCCATCTGGACAGCTGGGAAATGCCTGGGGAGCCACAAACAGGGCATGTGAGTGCTCTAGACACTCCCAGGGCACTCACGACCTGGCTCTCTTCCATGGGCCACTGGGACACTTTTAGGTGTTCCTTTGTCGACCTGGCTTACTTCTGGGTCAGCTTGATGCCACCCTGAGCCAGCTGTCTATTAGCAGCCTTGGTGTTGACTCAGACTTATCTATCTCCTGTCTCATTCCACAAATGACTAGTCATGGTATAATATAGTGGGTTCAAAGCATCGAGGAGACGAGGCAACAGTGATAACAGCTCTTTATTAGAGGCAGCATGGTAGGTGGCTACACTAACCACGGTCTGGATGGGCTGGATGGGCCCATGGGCCAAACCTATATACAACTCTACATTCCCGCACGAGCATGCCATTGGTTCATTCAAACAGGCAGGGGGCCTGTGATTGGTGTAGGGCAGCGGGTATCTGGATCCTGCTGCCCATTGTTCCCAAGTCCCCAAGCTCTGCTCTCCTGGTTCCATTGAGCCTGGCAGGAATAATATATTACAACCCATATACATAACACATGGATGGGGTTGCCAGTTAAGAAATCTATGGAGATTTTAAGGCTGAAGTCTGGGGAGGGTGGAGTTTGGAGAGGACACTGATCTCAGCAGGGTACAATGCCACAGAGTCCACCTTCCAAAGCAGCCATTTTTCTTCCGGGGAACTGATCTCTGTCTCCATCAGTTGTGATTCATGGAGATTGTCATCCATTACCTGGAGGTTGGCAACCCACCTCGTGGAAGTCCCCAGAACAAGTTTAACGAATGCAGTTTTCCATAGCTCTTACAAACTCTACTGCAAAGTTTGAGTCCAATGGCACCTTTAAGACCATCAAAGTTTAATGCTGGGTATTGTCAAGAATGCCTCCTGCCATGATTTAATTTCCATTCCTACAAATGACTCTGTGTAACCTCTCAGGGGCCTGATGAGCTCTTATCAGCCTGCTCTGCCTGTTACATCTATACCTTTCTATGTAACCATTTCTACTCTGGGAATAGGAGTGAACGTAATGGCACCAAGGCCAATGTCTAGGCTTCCCAACCCTCCCGCCCTGGTTGGGGACTCCCGAATTTTCAGCCTCCTCCCCCGCTGGGGGCGGGGGACAGAGAACATACCTGCAAGCATCATGTTTTACAGCTTGGGATCCGTTTTTAAGGCTGCACAGGAAACAGGAACGGCCCTTTAAGGCTGCACAGGAAACAGGAATGGCCCCTCCCTTTCTTTTCCTGTGCAGCCTTACTTTCGTTTTCACAGCCATCAAATTCTGCTGGAAGAAGACCAAGTATGGTAAGTGTTTGTGTGTGTGTGTGTGAGAGAGAGAGAGGGAGGGGGCAGGGAGGGGGGAATTCCCTGGTATGGGGGCCCACCCCCCCTTTAGAAAGCGTGGGGGGGAGGAAATGTCTACTAGGTACTCTATTATTCCCTATGGAGAACGATTCCCATAGAGAATAATAGGGAATTGATCCATAAGAACATAAGAGAAGCCATGTTAGATCAGGCCAATGGCCCATCCAGTCCAACATTCTGTGTCACACAGCGGCCAAATATATATATATATATATATATATATATATATATATATATATATACACACACACATACACACTGTGGCTAATAGCCACTGATGGACCTCTGCTCCATATTTTTATCTAACCCCCTCTTGAAGGTGGCCATGCTTGTGGCCGCCACCACCTCCTGTGGCAGTGAATTCCACATGTTAATCACCCTTTGGGTGAAGAAGTACTTCCTTTTATCCGTTTTAACCTGTCTGCTCAGCAATTTCATCGAATGCCCACGAGTTCTCGTATTGTGAGAAAGGGAGAAAAGTACTTCTTTCTCTACTTTCTCCATCCCATGCATTATCTTGTAAACCTCTATCATGTCACCCCTCAGTCGATGTTTCTCCAAGCTAAAGAGCCCTAAGTGTTTCAACCTTTCTTCATAAGGAAGGTGTTCCAGCCCTTTAATCATTCTAGTTGCCCTTTTCTGAACTTTCTCCAATGCTATAATATCCTTTTTGAGGTGCGGCGACCAGAACTGCACACAGTACTCCAAATGAGACCGCACCATCGATTTATACAGGGGCATTATGATACTGGCTGATTTGTTTTCAATTCCCTTCCTGGGTATTGGGGGCTCTGGGGGGGCTATTTTTTGAGGTAGAGGCACCAGATTTTTAGTATAGCAGCTAGTGCCTCTCCCCAAAATACCCCCCAAGTTTCAAAAAGATTGGACCAGGGGGTCCAATTCTATGAGCCCCAAAAGATGGTGCCCCTATCCTTAATTATTTCCTATGGAAGAAAGGCATTTAAAAAGGCGTGCTGTCCCTTTAAATGTGATGGCCAGAACTCCCTTGTTCAATTATGCTTGTCACATCCTTGTTCCTGGCTCCACCCCAATGTCTCCTGTCTCCACCCCCAAAGTCTCCTGGCTCCACCCCCAAATTCCCCAGATTTTTCTTTAATTGGACTTGGCAACCCTACCAATGTCTGTTACCTTATTCCTGGAGAAGGTATGCTTCTGTTTCTCTCTTACAGAGGGGGCTTGGAATGTTGGTAGGGGATGGCAGGGAAAGCTGCTGGCAGATTTTGAATATATAACCGATGGACCTGAATCTATAACTGTGGGAGCTGAGGCCTCCTGCCTCAGTTTCAGCAAAAAGTATCATGTGTGCTGTAGCTGCCTAATGACTTAATGAACATTGTTGCTAAATGATGGAGTGTTCATTGGTGATGACTGGACAGAACCTGACAGGTATAAGAAGAAGAAGAGTGTAGATTTATAGCCCGCCTTTCTCTCTGAATCAGAATCTCAGAGCGACTTTATCTTCTCCCCCCCGCAACGGACCCCCCTGTGAGGTGGGTGGGGTTGAGAGAGCTCTCACAGAAGCTTCCCTTTCAAGGACAACTGCTGCAAGAGCTATGGCTGACCCAAGGCCATGCTAGCAGGTGCAAGTGGAGAAGTGGAGAATCAAACCTGGTTCTGCCAGACTGGCTCTCTTCAGATGCATGTACATGAAAACTTCTACCCAGAAATAAATTATATTGGTCTTAAAGTTGTCACTGGACTCAAACTTCGTTCTGCTGCTTGAGACCAATACAGCTACCCACCTCAAACACTCTGCTACCACAGAGAGTTCCTTGAGCACATTTTTAATTTGTAATTTTACACCAGCTCCCGGAGGAGGTGCGGGCCCTGCGGAACCTCGACCAGTTCCGCAGGGCCTGCAAGACTGCCCTTTTTAGACACGCCTATAATGATACGGACTGCTGAGTTGCAATGAACGAAGAACCGCCATCTCTAACACCATTTAAACTGGCAGAATCAGCGCCAGAACAGTTATTACTGCCAGATATATATATAATGTAATGTAAAATTAAGTATTTTAACTGAATTAACGGGTTTTTATATGTGTAATTTTAATTGCTAATCTAATGTTTTACTATTTATGTTAATATATTACTTACTGTTAGCCGCCCTGAGCCGCTTTGCGGGGAGGGCGGGGTAGAAATAAAATTTATTATTATTATTATTATATTATAAACTAAACAGTAGCCCTATGTGTCTGAACTGTTTTCCTTCCTTATGCCTTGCTCAGCTAGTCTTTCCATGCCCAGTAAATCCTGCCTTTTATGGATCCAATGTCCAATCATTCAGCCTTTTGGAAATTTCCTGTTCCTTGCCACATATAATTTAGCTGCTGTTAACAAGCAGTTCCTTATGGGTCAAGGGCAGAATGCTTTCTCACCACCGTTTGATAAAATGAATTGGAAAGTCTATAATCTGTAAGTAACATTCCATTGATCATTTGAATGTATCTCTTGTACAAGAAGCTACGCATGTTAAGGAGCTGGTGGATAAAGCAGAACTCTCTCTCTCTCTCTCTGTTTCTTAGATGATCCGAGGAAACTCAAAGTTCAGCATGAGTTAATATCGATGAGGTGCAGATAGATCCCAGAAGGCAGCCGTGTTGGCCTGGAGCAATAAAGCAAAGCAGTAGATAAGTGCACCTTTAAGACCAACTAAGCTTTATTCCATATGCTCTTAAGCAGACTTCATCAGATAAGATGGAATCGCAAGTAGCAATTCTTAATATAAGTGGGCAGTGAGTTGGTATGTAGAGTCATGGGCATGTTTTTAGCAGATTAAAAGAATCACAAATTGGGGTCTGTTGTTTGCTTAGTATAGTTAACTGGGCTGTAACAGCAGTGGAGGGTGATAAAAAGCAGACATGCCATAGGTCTGAAGTGCCATAAATCTGGGTGTCATTCTGGCTTCTTAGTTGTGGGTTTGAATGGAGAGCATTAGTATCTCAAGAAGTTATAACAACACTATAGCTTGCCCTTGGAAGAAAAGAATACATTAGAAAATAGTGGAAGATGGGTTAGTATATGTAATAAGATAAATAGCCAATAAACCTATTTGAGTATGTCAGTACAAAACCCCAAAATATTCTGATACATTGCTCTAAAAGAGAAATACATTCTAGTTTGCCATTAGGAGAGCCAGTTTGGTGTAGTGGTTAAGTGTGTGGACTCTTATCTGGGAGAACCGGGTTTGATTCCCCACTCCTCCACTTGCACCTGCTGGAATGGCCTTGGGTCAGCCATAGCTCTGGCAGAGGTTGTCCTTGAACGGGCAGCTGCTGTGAGAGCCCTCTCTAGCCCCATCCACCTCACAGGGTGTCTGTTGTGGGGGAGGAAGATAAAGGAGATTGTGAGCCTCTCTGAGACTCTTCGGAGTGGAGGGCAGGATATAAATCCAATATCTTCATCTACCTCACAGGGTGTCTGTTGTGGGGGAGGGAGATAAAGGAGACTGTGAGCCGCTCTGAGACTCTTGGGAGTGGAGGGCGGGATATAAATCCAATATCTTCATCTACCTCACAGGGTGTCTGTTGTGGGGGAGGGAGATAAAGGAGGTTGTGAGCCGCTCTGAGACTCTTTGGAGTGGAGGGCGGGATATAAATCCAATATCTTCATCTACCTCACAGGGTGTCTGTTGTGGGGGAGGAAGGGAAAGGAGATTGTGAGCCGCTCTGAGACTCTTCAGAGTGGAGGGCGGGATATAAATCCAATATCTTCATCTACCTCACAGGGTGTCTGTTGTGGGGAAGAAGGTAAAGGAGATTGTGAGCTGCTCTGAGACTCTTCGGAGTGGAGGGCGGGATATAAATCCAATATCTTCTTCTTCTTCATTAGAAAAAAAAAGGGTATATTAAAATATAGTGGGAGATGGGCCAGGACATGTAACGAGATAAGCAGCCCATATCCCATGAGGTGGGTCTCTCCTGCACTGCCACTGTGTTTCCTTGTTCAGAAGGTGAATGATCTGTTTTGATCTTGTGCTCTTTTGCCATATCAGTCCCATCGACCTGCGTGAAGCTTACTTACTGCCTCTTCCCACAGGAAATGCCCCGTACCCTCCCATGAATTCATTATTCTCCTTAACCTTGCAACATCCCCGCATTCTGGGATCATGTAAATCTCCAAGCAGCAAGGGGTTAACCAAAAATCAATTTGGCAAAATCAAAGTGTCACTCGATGGGGGGGGGGGGAGGGAAGGGCAACTTTATCACATTAACCTGCTCAAGAAGCAATTGCATTTCCTCAGACCTAATTACTCGGCATTTCCCAAAGCACTCGAAAACTGAAGCCTTCGTTCAGAAGGAAGGGGAAAAAAATAGAAAGTCAATTGAATTTGTATATACAGGCTTTTAAAAAAGAGTGTCATCTTTCCGTGTGACATTCTTCATTTCTTTTCTTTTGCATTTATTGGAAGTGAAGCCTCTCGTGAGTTCATTAGACGCTTACAGAGCTTGGTGATTCTCCTGTGGATATATGGCAGAGTTCGCGTGTGGTGGCAGCCCAGCGAGAGGGGAGCCTGCTGAAAATAATACTGATATTTGTTTTACAAGCTGCTGTTTTCAGTGTGGAAGTTGCTTGGGAGAGGAGAAGGTGAAGGAGTCCGTGAAGAAAGCCCTGTTTTTCACATCTAAGCAGCAGCTTTTTGTGCCTGGTCTCCTGTTGCTTTATCACCATTTGTTTGCACTTAGAATCACGGAGTTGGAAGGGACCCCCCAGGGTCATCTAGTCCAACCCCCCACCTCTCAACCTAACTCTCTTTCACAGCCTAGCTGATCTCCTGGGGTTGCAATAAATGACCGTGTACATGAATGGATGGATGGAGATGGACACCTCAGCTGCTCTTAAACTAGAAATTACGTTTTTTGTGCTTACATTCAAGCACATTCATGTGTTCTGGGCAGCCATATAGCAGTAGTTGGAATTGGGGGTTCCAAAAGGAGGTGGGTGGGTTGAATAGGCTTGGAATGGCATGGTGGGCCTCCTCTCTCCAGCAAAACCATGCAGAGAGAGTTATTTACGGGACCGCCTTTCTCTGCATGTTCCCCAGAGAGCACTGAGTTCAGGGACACAACATCTATTGTCTATCCACGGACCAAGGAAGACCAGGCTGTGTTCCACACAGACCAGGGCCTTCTCAGTGGCAGCGCCAGAAATGTGGAATGCCCTCCTGGAGGCCATAAGGGCCCTGCAGGCTCTCTCTCAATTCCACAGGGTTTGTAAAACTGAACTATTTTGACAGGTCTTTGATACCTAAACCGGGAGAGGACTGCCACCCTACACTGCTGAGGAATTATGATCCTTATGGGATCACTGTTAGAAAAGGAAGATCCCACCTATACTGTACTTGAGGAAAAAGGAAAGGTCCCCTGTGCAAGCAGCAGTCGATTCTGACTCTGGGGTAACATTGCTTTCACGTTTTCACGGCAGACTTTTTACGGGGTGGTTTGCCATTGCCTTCCCCAGTCATCTACGCTTTCCTCCCCAGCAAGCTGGGGACTCATTTGACCGACCTCGGAAGGATGGAAGGCTGAGTCAACCTCGAGCCGGCTACCTGAAAACCCAGCTTCTGCCCGGGATCGAACTCAGGTTGTGAGCAGAGCTTTGGACCGCAGCTTGGACACTCTGCACCACGGGGCTCTTCACTGTACTTGAACAGCACCATAAAATGTTTTAATTGTATTTCATTGCTTTTAAACTGTAATTGTAGATGTTTGAATGGAACTGATTGTTCACCACCCTGAGTCTGCTTGCAGAGAGGACAGGACAAAAGTCTAAATAAATAAATAAATACATAAATAAGTAAGTAAGTAAATAAATTTCACTGATATTGCTGCTCCACAGGGAGTATCTGTATGCACGGCACAGCAAAAAACAACCAAACTCCCCCGTCAGTTCAGTTTTTGCCATTTGGGAAGAGGAGGCAGGATCCCTTCCTTCCCCCATGGGGCTGTCCCAAGCCCATTTGAGTTCTTTAAAAGAAGCAGTTCCCTGGAGATGCCACGCAGCTGCCAGGAATCCCTAATGCACCTGTATGCAAGCACAGAAAAAGAGAGTAACATCTGGCTTTGCTTTTAGTATGCCTCGTTGAGCTTGATTAATTGGGCTGGCACAATATGGGTGAGGAGGTGGCCATCTTCAGATGGACATCCGAGTGAAAACATTGCTGATTGGCAATCGTATTTGAAAGTGAACTGCGGGGGGAATTCATGGCCATCCCTCTAGAGAGCCAGACCACTTTGGGAGCAGCAGAGTGGAAAACACTGAGGAATGATGAGGGGGGAGAGTCTCAAGAGAACAGATGAGGGCATAACAGTACACATATCTAGCTAGGTTAGGTAGGCAGTGCTGCCAGAAGAAAACACTGAGAAATATGGCTGTCCTGGTCTCCTGGGGCCTTCCAGTGTCCTCCGAGGCACTTTATAAAGCGAAGGTAGAGTGATAGCCTGCAGTGTTGCAGTCCAAGCTCTGCTCATGACATGAGTTCAATCCTGGTGGAAGCTGGGTTCAAGTAGTCAACTCGAGGTTGACTCAGCCTTCCATCCTTCCAAGGTTGGTAAAATGAGTATCCAGTTTGCTGGGGGTAAAGTGTAGATGACTGGGGAAGGCAAAGGCAAACCACCCCGTAAAAAGTCTGCTGTGAAAACATCATAATGCGACATCACCCCAGAGTTGGAAACGACTGGTGCTTGCGCAGGGGACTATCTTTACCTTTAATTTATGGAAGTGCTATGAGATGAGGATCCAGACCTGGATAAACTAAACTAGATCTTGGAAGCTAAGCAGAGTAAGCCCTGGTTAGTACTTGGATGGGAGCAGGGTCTTGTTTGTGTGTAGAAAAAGCCCAGCAGGGACATATTTGCATAATAGACAATGCCCCCTGACACCAAACCAGCCAGAACTGCATTCCTGTGTGTTCCTGCTCAAAAAAGGTGGGAGACCTAAGTGGGAGACCAGGATGTGACACAGAGGCAAGCAATAGGAAAATGGCTCAGGACATCTCTTGCCTTAAAAGCCCTGTGGGGTCACCACAAGTCAGCCGTGATTTGACAGTAAAATAAATTAAAACAAATGATATGAGGAGGAGGTTCCAGTTTGAGGTTTTCCCCGAATTCATCTTTCCGAGCAAAGAATGTCAACTCTGACACTCCTGGATGAAGTTTCCACGGCGACAGATTGGCAACACTGTCCAACTTGTTCTGTGCAAGCAGATGTGGCCAATGCAAGGAATCGTTTCACTCCATGCGAGAGTGACACATTTATATTCAAGACAATATGTGAGAGCCATCGCTATTTGGAAACGTTTCTAATTAACTTATTCTCTGGCTCCAAGATCATATTAAGTAAACAGAAACTAATTATGAGTCTGTTATGACAGAATTAATCTTGCCCGTTTTCTGTAAAGCTTTTCTGTCTCACAGACTAGTTCGCTGTTAGCAAGCGACAAAGAGATCCCCATAAAAATGACTCCCCCCTGCATAAAACATGAAGGACAGGATCACTTTTTCTTCCTCTGTGTTTCACAAAGAATAGCTTTGAAACCCATTTGCTTCGTATTTCTTGGGGAAAAGGCAATTTGTGCCTTTTATAGTGTGGGCTTGCTGTTCTAACATTAAACTTCCTTTTTTTTGTTCTCTGAAGAACTTTATCTCGCCACACAGAATCGAGCGATACATTATGAATAATACCAACACTAAAATGTGAATTATTTTTTCTCATAATAGAAATGTGTAGCAGAATCACAAATGGATCTGAATTTCATATAAGATTTTGTTCCCGATTGTTCATAATTGAAATCCCATTGAAATTCTTGTACCTGCTTTGACAAATTCTTCAACTTATGGTGTCATCCTATACATACATACTCATTTATATTGAATTTCGGTGTGCAGGATATTTGTTCACTTGGATGGAAAAGGCAGGATGGCGTAGTACTTCGAAATTTCAGAGACCCAGGTTCAAATCCTGCTCTGTCATCGGAGGTTACTGGGTAACTTTGACTACTGGGTAAACTAACCACCATGGTCATCCTCAGAGGTTTCAAGCGTCCCTGCTGTCTGAAGCTAGACAAGTGATGACCTGAGGAATGGCCTTCTTGGTCATGGCAACCAAACTCTGGAACTCCATCCCCGGGAAGGCTTAGCTGTTTCCCTCATTCACTGTCTTCCACCAGTGGGTGAAGAGATTCTTGTTTTGTTTAGCTTTCTCCCAGAGGCTTTTGTTCCTTTTTCTGTGTCTTTTGTTTTAATGTGTTTATATGTTTCATTTAATAGTTTAAAATATTCTGTCTATTCAACCATCATCAACCCACATATCCATCCACCCACCCACCCATCTGTATATCATTTATTCATCATCATCATCATCATCTACCTTGTTAGCTAAGTTGCTGGGGTCTCCTCTTTTTGATGGGGGAATTAGCAAGAGGTAGACCTAGGTAGAGCTATTTTTGGAGCAGGGATCTTTTACCAGTAATATGAAGGTCCAGTATCAGAAGGAAGAATCCAGAGTTGAAATAGGTCTTTAAAAAAAAAAAACTTAGAAAATATGTAAAAATACAATCACACATAAAACAATCAGAATACACACACAATCAAGAGACTAGGGAAATAGACGTGAGAAATAGGGGCTTTTAGGGTTTATTATAAAGGCAATATTACTTGTCCAGATGTGAAGACGTCCATTCAGAAATTAAAGATGGGGACATGTACAGCCATCATGCCACATCTAAGAGGCCCATTACTTAGAGTAATGGGGGAACAACCTGTCTATGTGTCCAAATGGAACAGTGAGGTATGGTTTGTTCTCAAGTTTTATGGTGTTTGGAGGGGTGGAGACCCTTCCAGGACTATGATGACTCTTAATGGTCATTGATGGGTCTTTCCTGGGAGCTTGAATGAATTCCCAGATCAAGACAAATGATGGGAATGACCCTTAATGTTTGTCAGGAAGGGCCATGATGGGCTTATTGTTTGGTATCAACTTGGTTTTGATACTCTGAGCAGAAGACAAACAAAGGATTTGATCCATGTAGCGACAAAAGGTGATGAGTTGGAGCAGGAAGGTAGGAAAGATTTGCCATTACTTGCTAGCCAGAGATTAAGACATGTACCATACTTTACCTGAGAACTCTTTGTTTCCACATATTCCATTGCTGGGTGGAGGGAGGAAACTTAGTCTGGGGCTGCTGTTGTTCTACTGAACCACAAACACTTGTCTACATGCTGTATTTCCATTCCAGCATGGCTTCTCTCTCTTTGCCTGCTTTTTGCAATGAATCATGGTTCATAGTGAAAAACTGGGGGATCCCATTTCTTAGTGGGGTGCTTCCCCAGGTGTAGGCAGCACCTATCTTTCTATCTCAGTGTGTGAGTCTCTGTGTATGTGTAGTTGAAATGCTGCTGGAGTATTTTAATTGCTCACCATCTGAGGGACCTTAAGTTGAGTTGAAAGGCAGAATGCCAAATTTTTAAATCAAATCAAATAAATAAATAACATTGGGCAAAATGTTCTCTTTTAGCCTAATCTAACCAACTTCACAAGAGAGTCATTGAGAGCATCCAGCGGAGGAGAGGAAAATGAGGTACATAGTCCTGAGTTTCTTAGAAGAGATGTGGGATAATAAACTAAGCAAAGGAAGGAAGAAGGAAGAAGAAGAAGAAGATGATGATGGTATTGGATTTATATCCCACTCTATACTCTGAATCTCAGAGCGGTCACAATCTCCTTTGCCTTCCTCCCCCCGCTTCCCTGCAACAGACACCCTGGGAGGGCTAAGAGAGCTCTTACAGCAGCTGCTCTTTCAAGACCAACTCCTACAAGAGCTATGGCTGACCCAAGGCCATTCCAGCAGCTGCAAGTGGAGGAGTGGGGAATCAAACCCAGTTCTCCCAGATGAGTCCGCACACTTTACCATTATGCCAAACTGGTTCTACACTACACCAAAGGAGCAGGGTTTGCATTTTTGTGAACTCTTATTTATTTATTTATTACTTATTTTTGTTAATTTGTATCCCGCCCTTTCTTGCAATCTTGTTTCTATGATTTTCATTGTTATGTTTCTAGAATCATTTGTGTTATGTGCTCAATGTATGCTGTTTCATGCAATGTTACTTGTTATTTATATGTCTAATGTATGTGTATTGTTGGTTTATTTGCACACAGAGTGTTGAAAAATGTGTATATTTTGCAGGCAATTTTGTGGGAAGAAATGGGGGGAATGCCATGTGATTAAAGAATCAATGGTTCACAAGAGGGGGAAAATGAAACTGAAATGGGCATTTTCTGTGTGACAAGAAAAGGAGTGCCACATCAAGCATGGAGCAGAAAACAAAAGACAATTGTTTTTTTTCTCAGACACTTCATCAGGGCGATCTGTAAAATATCAGAGTCTGAATCAATTATGATATTTCCCAGAGCCCCACGATGAAGGTTTTGTTAAATCTTTAGAGGTTTCAATGTGAATTTAAATGAATTATCCCACTGCAGTAATTGTCTCTGGTTTTTTCCACTGTGTTTTCTATGTGAAGGAGGAGGAAGAGATTGGAGTTATGCATCGCCCTCCACTGGGAGTCTCAGAGTGGCTTACATCCTCCTTCCCTTCTTCTCCACAAAACAGACACCCTGTGAGGTAGGTGGGGCTGAGAGAGCTCTGACAGAAACTCCTCTTGGAACAGCTCTGCAAGAACTGTGGCTGACCCAAGGTCAACCAGCTGCTGCAAGTGGAGAGTGGGGAATCAAACCTGGTTCTCCAGATGGGAGTCCACCACCCTTAACCACTACTCCAAACTGGCTCTGGAGGGTGGATTGTATGGCAGTGTACCCCACTGAGGTCCCTGTTCTTCCCAGGCTCCACCTCCAAATCTTCAGGAGTTTCCCAGCCTGGAGCTGGCAACCCCACCCTCAGCCCCCTACCAATGACCACAAGGGATCTGGCAACACTGGATGATACTAATGTTGACATGCCAGTGGCTGGACACTTGATGTAAAGAAGAAGAAGAGGAAGAAGAAGAAGAAGAAGATGATGATGACATTGGATTTATATCCCGCCCTATACTCTGAATCTCAGAGTGGTCACAATCTCCTCTACCTCCCCACCCCCACCACAACCCCTCCAGAGCAGGAGGTAGGTGAGGCTAAGAGAGCTATTACAGCAGCTGCCCTTTCAAGGACAACCTCTATGAGAGCTCTGGCTGACCCAAGGCCATTCCAGCAGGTGCAAGTGGAGGCGTGGGGAATCAAACCCAGTTCTCCCAGATGAGAGTCTGCACACTTAACCACAACACCAAGCTGGCTCCTCAACCCACTACACCAAACAGCAGCTTCATGTGTTCAAAAAAGGCAAGATATAAGGATTTTTTTTAAAAAAAAAAATCCAGACAATTCTGTGATTGTTCTTCACTGGCATATTTTCACCTGGCTTGTGAATGGATGGAGTGAGACTCCGGCCTAATTACTCAAGATAGAATGTTCTGTGAAGCAAATTCTCCATCTGTTCAGGCACTAAGAATTATTGGAACTATACCTGACGTCCTCACCTCATTTAGCACTCTGAGTGGCCCTCCTAGACAATTAAGCACCCTCTGCGTGTGTGGCTGTTCGCAGGTGTGTCTGTTCTCATTTCTCACAAAGAATGAAAATGTCACAGATGGCCAAACACTTCCAGCAACCGTAGTCCTCATTTCTTACAAGGGGGGGAGGGGGGGAAGGTGAATGGGGGCAATAGATGCAAATAAAGAAATGCGACTGAATGTGCTGTTTGATCTCCAATGAAGAAAAATAATGGATCATTCCTATTCCGTGACACAGACATTCATATTAAATGCTATGCTTTAAAGTTCTCTTGCTCTTCACGCCATTCAGCTAAATTGATTGGATTCACATAAAGACTACTTTAGGGCAATAACTGGTTGCTTGTTTTTCTTCTGTTTGTTTCCCTCATGGAAAAAGCATAGATGATAGAGAATGGAATGGGCCTGGGGAGGAAGGGAGTAAGTGAAGACTGAATAACAGCTAAGTACTTTGAAGTCCCACTGATTTCCAGGGGAGACGTTTAGAAGACGTTAAACTTGCGCAATAAAAGCAACAGGGGCTGAAAATAGTTCAGTTGGCTGGATCGTGCCCTAAACGAATAACTTTACATTTCAGATTCATCCATTTCAGGTCAAATTTGGAAACCAAAAATCCAGTGAATCAAAACACGGATTTGACCACTATCATCTTTGCAATGTTGAGAATCCAGAACTGCCGTCATCTATATATCTAATTCCCAACTGTGCACCCCTATGTGCAGATACTTAGTTCCACAGACAGGGGGCACATGGAGGGTAAATAGATGTTTGTGCACACTTGAGGCACTCCCCAGGTGTACAGAAAAATCTTACGTGGTTAAAAAAGTATATGGAGGATGCTTGAATTCCCCCACAGTAAAACTGAGTTATCTGAATGTGTGCAGAGAACAAACTTACTGAGCCATGGGAAAAGCTGCTGGAGACTTTGAGGGAAGCTGCCACACAAAGAACCAATAGTGAGAATCCAGAACTGCCATCATCTATATATCTAATTCCCAACTGTGACCCCTATGTTCAGATACTTATTTCCACAGACAGGGGGCACGTGGAGAGTAAAGAGATGCTGTCCACTGCTGTGCATACCACAGCTATGACATTGGAACAATTTACTTGAAGTTTAGGGTTTGTAGAATCTTTCGGGCTCAAGTGCCGTGTTCTACTGGAGAAAGTTTTCCTTCCAGACGTTTCGTTCTCAGCTGCGGAGAACATCCTCAGTGGTGTTGCAGCCGGAGCAGGCGCTCAGACCTTCTTGGCTGCTGTGCATTGAGTGGGGCCAGGGCTGCTGGAGAGCTGATATTTGTAGGCTGGAGGGGGTGTGATGAAAGGGCAATTGGTTTGTGGATGTGCCCATTGTTTGGTGGGGCTTCCTGGAAGGGTAGTGATAAGGAAACTGGCTGTTGAATGTGACCATTTTTCCGTGTTAATTGCTGGGAGGGTTGGAAGGGGTTTGAAGATAAGGAAGATGGTTGTTGACTGTGCTGATTGTTCTGTGGAATTTGCTGGCCCCACTCAATGCACAGCAGCCAAGAAGGTCTGAACGCCTGCTCCGGCTGCAACGCCACTGAGGATGTTCTCCGCAGCTGAGAACGAAACGTCTGGAAGGAAAACTTTCTCCAGTAGAACACGGCACTTGATCCCGAAAGATTCTACAAACCCTAATGATGTTACCAGCCGTGAAAACCTGAAATCTTTGATACTTGAAGTTTTTTTTTTCTTTTTTGCTTGTTTTACCTCAAGCTCATCAGTGAATGGAACTTGAAGGTAATGGAAGTAACTCTGTGGTCTTAGCAGAGTTATAGTATTTCTGTGCTTTATTTACATAAATAAAGTTCTCAGGTTGTTTTTTTTTAAAGCATTCATTCATGAGCAATAGTAATCAACTATTTATTGTGAGCAATAGTGATTAATTGACATGCATGCACACCCACAATACTCACATACGCGCACACACATGCCAGGTTGAAGCTGATGTGGGAGGGCCATGATGCTGACTGCAGCATCACATCACTTCCTGTAAAAACAAACAAACACGGAAGTGACATGCGTAGATCTAGAAGAGGAGGAAGAGGTTGGATTTATACACTTCTCTTCACTCAGCATCTCAGAGCAGTTTGCAAACTATTTTCCCTTTCCCTCCCCACACCAAACCCCCTGTGAGGTAGGTGGAGCTAAAACTGCTCTTTTGAAAACTGCTCTGGAGAGAACACCACTGAAAAAAAAAAAACGTTATGACTGACTCAAGGTCACACCAGCAGGTGCATGTGGAGGAGTGGGGAATCAAACTCGGTTCACCCAGATTAGAGCCCACGCTCCTAACCACTACCCCAAGCTGGCCAGGAATCACCTGAACCTGTATAGTAAAGCCATAGAGTTTCCGGCAATTCCTAGAGCTACCTTTTGTTACTTGCAGGTTTTTCCCCCATTTTTTTTAATCACACCACCACCATCACTCTGAACAGTAATGGACAGCAGGAGTTCAGTAATTTCTCAGAGAGTTTTTTGGGGGTTTTTAAAATCATAATTTCTTGGACCCTCCACATGCGCCCTGTGCCATCCCGTCCTTCAGCTCCTTTCAGTCAGTACCCAAATCATCTTCAAACACTCCACTTTCTCTCAGCTGCACTGACCCACGCTGGTTATCGTTGCACTGCAGCAGTCCTTTGCAACTGTATTTGTCCGTGTCAAAAAGTCGCAGATCATTGTTATGCTGCAATTATGCTGCCATATTTAAGGATGTGTGGATGTAGCCCTAAATCCACCAAAGTAGTATTGGCGGTGACTGCTGTTTGCTGTGATTGCAAAGAGATTGGCTGTAAGAGCAGCTACCCAGCTGGTGTGTGGGTCAACAAATAAGCTCGCCCTGTGGTTGCCTCACTCTTCTTCTATCCCTGTTCCTTGGAACCTCAGGCCCTGTTTCAAGACATAGTTTTAGGCCTGCAACCACAAAGAATGGAGCAAAAAGTGGCATGGTATAGCCCAGGGGTGGCCAAACTGTGGCTCAGGAGCCACGTGTGGCTCTTTCATAAATATTGTGCAGCTCTCCAAGCCTCCACCACCCCGCCTGCAGGTTTGGAGAAGGCAGTTTTCTCTTTAAATCACTTCTGGAAGCCAAGCCAGCTGGCAGCTTGGAGAATGCATTTGAAGTTAAAGTTGCCTTCTTCCCACCTCTCCCTCCCCCATCTATCTTCCTTCCTTCCCTTAAACGTCTGACATTTGTGTCTTGTGGCTCTCTAACATCTGACGCTTATTCTACGTGGCTCTTACATGAAGCAAGCTTGGCCACCCCTGCTATAGCTTGATCTCTTCAGATCTTGGAAGATAAGCACAGTTAGTATTTGGAAGGCAATGGAAAACCACCTCTGCTTCTCACTTGGCTTAATGGCACATATGAATGCAACTGCAAACCATGTCCTGATTGATGTAGGGTTGGCACTGTGTTCATCCTCCTGTTTCTCTGAATTCCCATCTTGATATGAACATATATATGAACATATATATGAAGCTGCCTTATACTGAATCAGACCATTGGTCCATCAAAGTCAGTCTTGTCTTCTTAGACTGGCAGCGGCTCTCCAGGGTCTCAAGCTGAGGTTTTTCACTTATTTGCCTGGACCCTTTTTTGGAGATGCTGGGGATTGAACCTGGGACCTTCTGCTTCCCAAGCAGATGCTCTACCACTGAGCCACAGCCCCATTCATGGCTCTCCAGGGGCTCAAGCTGGGGTTATAAAAGGAAGTACTTCTTCACCCAAAGGGTGATTAACATGTGGAATTCACTGCCACAGGAGGTGGTGGCGGCCACAAGTATAGCCACCTTCAAGAAGGGTTTGGATAAAAATATGGAGCACAGGTCCATCAGTGGCTATTAGCCACAGTGTATGTGTGTATATAAAATTTTTTGCCACTGTGTGACACAGAGTGTTGGACTTGATGGGCCGTTGGCCTGATCCAACATGGCTTCTCTTATGTTCTTATGTTATTCATGCCTATTTGCCTGGACCCTTTTCAGTTGGAGATGCCAGGGATTGAACCTGGGACCTTCTGCTTCCCAAGCCGATGCTCTACCACTGAGCCACCGCCCCTCCCCTAAACTGATAGACTGAGTTCATATTAGGCACAGGATTGGTTCACTTAATTTTTTTAAAATTTATACGTTTTATTCTTTTAATAACAACTTCAGCATACAAAACAAAAAGCAAAAGCACAGTGCAATATTAAGAAATAGGTCTGCATCCAAGATTATACTACTGTTCTTTGTGTTATAATATACAATGTCTTCGAAACCAAAAGGAAATCATTGTCTGATTCAAAGGATTATTTGGAATTATATTCTTTTGAGCTAAATGATCGAGTACTGGATACCATACTGTTACTACTTTGTCTTCATAGTTTTTAGGAGACAAATTTGAACTTCAATATGCAAGCTTGGATGAAATAAAATAATCCCATAGTTTTTGCAACCAAAGGTTTATGGAAGGCGGTTTGTTGTCAAGCCATTTTGTTGCAATTAGGTTTCTTGCTATCGACAACAAAATTGAGATTAATTCTCATTTTGTTCTATCTATATTGAGACATGTTAGGTTGTCCAGAACAGCAGTCTCCAACTTTTTCAGCACCAGGGACCGGTTTTGTGGAAGACGATTTTTCCACGGACTGGAGGGGGGGCAGTGGCGATAGTTTCGGGATGATACAGTTTTGCACTTTATTTTGGTGTGGTAGTTAAGTGGGAGAACCGGGTTTGATTCCCCACTCCTCCACTTGCAGCTGCTGGAATGCCCTTGGGTCAGCCATAGCTCTCACAGAGTTGTCCTTGAAAGGGCAGCTTCTGTGAGAGCTCTCTCAGCCCCACCCACCTCACAGGGTGTCTCTTGTGGGGGAGGAAGATAAAGGAGATTGTGAACCACTCTGAGATTTGGAGTGGAGAGCAGGATATAAACTCAGTGTGTTGCTGCTGTTGTTATTATTATTACTACTACTACATTGTAATATATAATGAAATAATTATACAACTCATGGCCCGGTTGCTAACAGGCCACCGACCAGTACCGGTCCACAGCCCAGAGGTTGGGGACCCCTGGTCTAGAAGCAATATTTTAGGTGTAAACATCAAGGATACATTTGTTATTTCTTTTATCAGTCTAACTACTCGTAACCAAAAGATTTTTATTGCTGGACACTGCCACCAGCAGTGGAAAAAATAGGATTGGTTCACTTAGCCAGTACCCCTATGTACAATGGCCTTTGGACTGGTATAGGTCTCCTAGGCTATGTGCAGTGGCCACAGGTCCTGCCTGACCACCAGTGGGGGTACTATTACTAGACCCAGGTTGAGAAACTCTTGGAGATTTGGGGATGATGTCAAGCATATGTCTTATACTCAGTATTAAATGTTAAGTTTGATTTTTCCTGTAGAATGCTTTCCCATGTAATTACATATCAAAGCCAAAGAACCTTTCTGTCTTCTCAGCTCCCTTTTCTCTTTCCCACCTTTGAGTAGCAAATGTAGGAATGCAATGCTTTGATAACAGGCACCTCCTGGAAGGTTTCCACACTGTAACCATCAACTGTATTCATGAGACCAGGGAAGTTTTAACCGCCAAGATAGCCATTTGTAGATACGTAGTAATTCACACGTCCTTGTTATGTCTTTGAACTATCATTCCTAAAGTGCTTTGATGTAACCCTTAAAGCTTTGTGCCTTGCTACACTTTGTATCACTTTCAAGGTGCTTTACCAAGAGCAACAATGGATTATCAATAAACTGAGACTTTGTATTAAACAATTATTTGGTTATCTGAAACTTCCATGCTTGACAGATGGGGTTGAGGAAAGGAGGGTCCTCCATGGGGTACAAGGCTATGAAGTCCACACTCCGTGTGATCCATTTTCTACAGAGGAACTGATCTGCAAATGAGATGTAATTCCAGGGGAATTCCCAGGTCCCACCTGGAAGCTGGCATCCCTAAGTTACTCAGCACTCTATGGATGCCACTTCTGGGTTGGAAAACGATTTGAGGGGTGGAACTTGAGGAGGGCAGGGTTTGGGGTACAACGCCACAGAGTCCACCTTCCTTTCCTCTCCTTTTGTACCCTTAGAAGCTCATTGATTCATGAATTTTGAACAGCAGAAGACAACAATGATAACTGTAGATTTACACCCCACCCTTTTCTCTGAATCAGAGACTCAAAGTGGCTTACAATCTCCTATATCTTCTTCCCCCCACAACAGACACCCTGTGCAGTGGGTGGGGGTGAGAGGGCTCTCACAGCAGGTGCCCATTCAAGGACAACTCCTGAGATAGCTATGGCTGGCCCAAGGCCATTCCAGCAGCTGCAAGTGGAGGAGTGGGGAATCAAACCCGGTTCTCCCAGATAAGAGTCTGCACACTTAACCACTGCAACAAACTGGTTCTCTCTCTCTCTCTCACCAAATGGGCTCTCTATACAAGACATCTATTTCTTATTTTTTGATGCAAGGACTGAGGCCAATTTTGCAGTTACTAGAGTGATCGTAGGATCCTTCTCATTTAGCAAAAGAGCCAAGGTTTCCAGAGTATGGGGGGACGACTGGTTGTATAAAGGCTTATATATATCGTAATCCCTCATAACTTCAAAAAATCTGGAATCCAGCAGAGCTTGAAAGGATGTATCACTCCTCTAAAGGTCACAAGGGCAGATTCGATCATTTTAGGGCCTATTCAAAAATCTCCCTTACAAAACCATTGGGGGTATAACATTCAGTCTTGCAAACCAAAATGCTCTGCAATAACATGGAATGGTAAAATAGTACATACTGGAGGGGGGGGGGGTTAATGATTTTGGGTAAAATAGACCAAGAAAACAGGGGTGAGCATTGTAAGGCCCCAGAGTCAAGGAACACGCAGGTGGTTAACTCAGACGTTTATTCCAGGCACCATAAGGCAACACAACGGTTTGCTAAAACTAACGTCACAGCTCAGAGGCACTTCATATATACCCTCGATGGGCCGTTATCAATTCAAGCAAAGAGTGACAAAAAGAAGCGGGTACTTTTGGTGGGCATCCTAACCCGCTCCCCGCTACTGCGTTCCAGGTGCACTACCTAATCCTTCCTCCGGTCTCCTCCAGCCACGACCTTGGTTGCCACGTTAACAAGCTGCTAAGATAATTATTTGCTTTCCCCAAGCGGGGAAAGCAAAGCAACAGGCTATGTGTCTCAAAACAGGAATGCAGACTGTCTCACTCAGCAGTTACAGATTTGTTCATGGTCACTCTTAGGAACAATCGCAAATTGTAATATGGCAATCTGGGGTAGACAAACTACCATGGTTGATTTTGAGGACTCGTTTTTTGGACCAGAGAAAATGCTTTGGTTTTGCCTATCTCAAAAATGTCATCAATCAACATTCTTTCATCGGTTTCTCATCCAGGGCTTTCATCCAAGTTGATCTGCGGGTATCCCAATTTAAAGCGGCTAACAAACCATCTTCAGCAAAGAGCCGTTTTAATCTCAGTTTGAAGGCAAAAAGCCATGCTCTGGTTGCCAAGGATATCTGTCCAAATTTTGCTCGTAATATGATGTTTGACACACAACAGGGAATATTCAATATTTTCCTTCAGAATTGGGCTAGTGGTTGGTTGATACTATCAGACATAACTTTAATCCAAATAGGTGGACCATAAAGGATGAGGGTCTTTCAAATTAAAGCCTTGCCCGTCTCCAAGAATACACTTCCCTTCACTTCACTTGCTCAATATTGGAACCATTGATAGACCATTGAAAAGAGCAGGCCTTGAATTCAGCAGGAGCTTACAGGAGCTTTCGTTTCAGAACTAAGTGTGTGTGTGTGAGAGAGAGAGAGAGCAGCGTAGCCCGTGTTCTTTTCAGATGTTGTGGACGAACCAGACCCTTTAAGTGTGTGTGTGTGTGTGTGAGAGAGAGAGAGAGAGAGAGAAAGAGGGTTTGTCAATCCTCAGGTTGGGAGGCCCTCCCTGCCCCGCTTTAGGGCCATCAGAAAGCAGCAGGGAGGGGGGAGGGAAATGTCTACTATGATTCCCATAGGGAATAATGGGGAATTGATCTGCGGGTATTGGGGGATCTGGTGGGGCTATGTTTTGAGGTAGAGGCACCAATTTTTTAGTATCACATCTAGTGCCTCTCCCCAAAATACCCCCCCCCCAAGTTTCAAAACGATTGGACCAGCGGGTCCAATTCTATGAGCCCCCAAAGAAGGTGCCCCTATCCTTCATTATTACCTATGGAAGGAAGGCATTTAAAAAGGTGTGCTGTTCCTTTAAATGTGATGACCAGAACTCCATTGGAGTTCAATTATGCTTGTCAAACCCTTGCTCCTGGCTCCACCCTCAAAGTCTCCTGGTTCCACCCCCAAAGTCCCCAGATATTTCTTGAATTGGACTTAACCTTAATTCAGCAGGAGCTGACAGAAGCACAGCTCCTGAACCTTTCTGAGGTTTCCCCCTCTTCCTCCCCACCTACCTTGTCCATTAAGAGACAAGGAGAGCCAGTTTGGTGAGTGGTTAAGTGTGCGGACTCTTATCTGGGAGAACCGGGTTTGATTCCCCACTCCTCCACTTGCACCTGCTGGAATGGCATTGGGTCAGCCATAGCTCTGGCAGAGGTTGTCCTTGAAAGGGCAGCTGCTGTGAGAGCCCTCTCCAGCGCACCCACCTCACAGGGTGTCTGTTGTGGGGGAGGAAGGTAAAGGAGATTGTGAGCCTCTCTGAGACTCTTCGGAGTGGAGGGCAGGATATAAATCTAATATCTTTATCTACCTCACAGGGTGTCTGTTGTGGGGGAGGAAGGTAAAGGAGATTGTGAGCTGCTCTGCGACTCTTCGGAGTGGAGGGTGGGATATAAATCCAATATCTTCTTCTATTTTCTAGGTGCAACTGCATAACAATCCCTGGATTAGGAAAGTGGGCAGCCAACCAGCCACCAGGGGCTTTGCCACGCCCCCAGCAGCCCTCATTAGCCCCTGGAGAAGCCCGTGCCACCCTCTCTCCACTTCTGTGATTTTGGGCAGCAGGAGGCTTTCTGGCCTTTTGATTATGGAGGGGGGATGGCCAAGGAGAGCCTCAGGAGAGTGAGGCCTGCTTGGACTGACTGGATCTCTAGCCAGCCCAAGCAGGCCTCACTTGCCCGAGGCTCTTCTTTGTTGTATTGGGTTGCTTTCGGCTGGTGGGGAGGTGGCATATGCTAATGATTATGCTAATGAGGTCCACCACCTATTTTTCTACAAAACGGCCCCTGGAAACAGGTTCCATTTTCTGTCTTGGTGAAAAAGAGTCCCCCTTCCAAAGCAGCCATTTTCTCCGGGTGAGCTCATCTCTTGCCTGGAAATCTGTTGTAATCCCAAGAAATCTCCAGCCAACACCTTGAGGATGGCAACCCTACAGTACTGCCATGTATTCCAGGCATGGAGTAGCTGTGTGGTTTTTAGAAAGTCCACAACCGTGACACCCCAGGAAAAGTCAGCTCTGATTTCATACAATGCCAAGACATTATGTCAAATGTCCTTATGTGATCTCACAAGGCGGACCGGGGTCTTTGTAGCCCCACAGAATCAGCTAAGAACTAATCAGAGCTGGGATGATCAAACTAGCCAGCAACCAACTAGTGTCAGTAATTAATTTCCCCCAGACACTGCCCTTTTTAGGGTGATCTATTATATTTTGTCAAACCTAATTAAAAACTTATACCCTTCACTTTCAGGAAGATGTATGATATGCAGCAGACAACTTTGTCAGGAAGTACATGTGTATATGCATAAAATATTATCTGTCACCAAATGATGCCTGCTGGGATACCAAATTAACTGGGTCAGTAATATGAGTTTTTAATTAATGAGGGATACTGGGTGGCACTACATATCGTCTGCAGTCCAGCGTGACAAAGGGAGTTCTACAGACTGCCTACTGAAGTCCTTGCGAGATGTAAAGGTGGGCATCAAAACCAAGTTGTTTGTGTAGTTCAGCTGCCTCCTCAAAGGCCGCTGAATTTGTTGGGTGTTAATCTGTTAATTGGCTTCAGGGTCACATTCTGAACACACGCAGGTATGTGGCTGTTCTCAGGTGGCCACAGATCATCGTATTCAGGAAAAAAGCAGACTCAGGGTGATTCCGCACTCACGTTGGTCCGGGGCGGGCTTCCGTTTTGGGGCGGAGCAAGCTGGCGATTTTGCACCAGTTGCTCCGCGCCGACATTTTGCATGGGGCAAACCCATGATTTGCCCTGCCTCAGTGTAAACATGAAAAAATAGGTTTACACTGCAGCGCGGCAAATCGTGGGTTTGCCCCCGCTCAAAATGCCGGGGTGGAGCAACCGGTGCAAAATCGCCAGCTTGCTCTGCCCCAAAATGGAAGCCTGGCCCGGACCAATGTGAGTGCAGAATCACCCACAGACTCACTTTTCTCAATACGTTTTCCCACTGTAGTCCTCGCCGCAGACCAGTTTTCATAAATCTCCATCCCTTTCTCTTATTTTCCCAACATTCCGCAGCCTTTTTCCAATCTTTCCTCAGATCCTTGATCATCAGAATATGAACCACTGCTGAGGCTCTGAATCCTTCGCTAGGCTGCTGCCTGAACACTTTCCGCACAGCTTCTCAACTGGGGATGGGTTATTACCCCATCCTCTAGCTTTCCTTCCATCTCCAGTAGCTGGTGATTGAGCCTGGCACAAATTTCCCCCAAGGACATATTGCCCACATACTTTCCTGCACACCCACCAATGGAATGTTCCGCTCAGTAAGTTGGGAGGCCCGGGCACATTCTGTGACATCACAGCAACTCAGACAAGGGCTTGAGGGTTCTATGAATGTCACTGTTGTTACGAGTCACCTCGTGTGATCATAATGTTGGACTAGGACAGGGGCGGCCAAACTTGCTTAATGTATGAGCCACAAAGAATATACAGTAGTTGTCTAAAAGTCTCAAGACATGAACATCACAGGAAGGAAGGAAGGAAGGAAGGAAGGAAGGAAGGAAGGAAGGAAGGAAGGAAGGAAGGAAGGAAGGAAGGAAGGAAGGAAGGAAGGAAGGAAGGAAGGAAGGAAGGAAGGAAGGTGGGGAGGGAGGGAGAGGTGGAAAGAAAGCAACTTTAACTTTAAATACATTCTCCAAGCCGCTAGCTGGGGCTTCGAGAGCCACACAATAGATGTTAAAAGAGCCACATGTGGCTCCCGAGCTGCAGGTTGGCCACCCCGGCTTAGGATTTGGGAGATCCAGGTTCAAATCCCCGGTCTGCGATGGAAGCTTGGACCAGTCACATAAGGCCCTTTTCTAACTCCCTTTGTATTCCATTTTTCTGTCATTTCAGATGGACCCGTTTTAGTAACTGGCTGCTAGAGGAATTTATTTACCTGTTCATATAAACTCGCTTGCATTGAGTTAGCAAAGCATGGTTGAGTTGCTTTGGAGGAAATCATGGTCTTGCAGCCTGCAGCATAGCTGCTAGGCTGCTTGGAGCTGTTTGCCCACCAGGGCGGGAAGAGTTGGTCTTCGCCCCGTTCGGGCGCGCTTTGCTGGGGGCGGGGTTTAGCCGCGTCAACGGCTAGCTCCCCGTCCCTTTCTTCAGTCCCTCAGTGATCGGCCCTCCCACCCGCCCTGTCTGCTATGTGGGCATTGCTGGTTGCCTCATTTGGGGAGCCGGGTAGGAATTTTTTACGCCCCAGCTGATTGGCTGGTGCTGGGGTGTGTTTTTCGCCTACCCTGCATAGCAGTGCAGCGGATTGTGGAATTGGCTTTGGGAAGGTGCCTTTAAATAGGTGGTCACTTTAGTTGGCAGGTTTTAGGGGTTTAGGACACTATGCGGCTAGGGGAGGACTGTGAAGCATCCCCCCTTTGGGGGGAATTTTGGGGTCTGGCATGATCGGCCTTGGGGTTTGGAGACCCGGGTTGGAGAATGCAGACTGTCCAGGAGGCTCGGCTAGAAGGTGCCTTTCTGCCGAGACGTGCATCTGGGTTTGGGCCCTCTGGTGCGGGCCTCCCTGCTGGGCCTGCCTGGAGGGAGCTGAGCGGCTCAGCTCTGGCTGGGGGGCTGGGTCCTCGCCCGTTAATGGCAGGGGAGCGGTCGCGGTGACCCCTAGCCCTGGCCAGGCCGCTGGTGGGGTGCCCTTGCTGTTCATGTTGTAAGTTAATAAAGTGGCCCAATTTCATTCCAATGCATTGTGTCCGACTCGTTATTCCAACCTTGGTGGGCAAACGGCTTTCTTTCATTTTTCTACCCCTTCATGGCACTTCTGAATCACTGTGCTGTTTAAAATGTCTATAGCTCTTCGTACAATGCTGCTTTCCTCCTGCCCTTTTTCACCATGTGATCTTCCTCAGACTTTTTTAAAAATGATAAAGGAATATAGCACTTCAGTGTTACAGCGACACCACTGAGATGTCTTGACTGTCGACTCAATAAAAAGGGCAGGGGGAAAGCAGCACTGTTTGAAATGACCATGGCACTTCAGTGATGGCTCATTAATGGAAGGAAATTTGCTGTATGAGCCTCCGTTCAAAATTGGACCAAAAATGAATAACGTCCAGTTTAGAATGGCGATGTCAAAAGGGCCAAATACAGAGACTAACCTGATTCATAGGGTTGTCGTGACAATAAAATGGAGGAGAAGGTGATTATGTAAGTGGCTTTGGATCCCAACTGAGGAGAAGGGGAGGGTATAAATGAAGTAAAGAAGTAAAGAAATAATTAACATATGTGTATATTTAAAGACTATTTAAATATATTTAACAACATTAAAAATACTTCTATATTCAGAGTGGCCAATAAGCTTCAAATATACTGTCTCAGAAATCTCTACAACAAACCTCTAACTTTGATCAGTATTATTATCCTCCTATTACAGATGAGAGGCTGGAATTAAGAAAATATCAGGTTGCTTTAAAGCTGAGGCGAAATCTAAACGAGGGACTTTCCACCTCATATTCACCATCTTAGCAGCAACATTAAATCAGCCAGCTTATGCATTCAGCAGTTGTAAGGCTTTCAGAAAGATGACGGATTGAAATTTTTTGAGTTCCAATTTCATTGGTGCCATTAGCTGCGTGGGAGCCATTTATCTTTAAGTACATCCCTCATGGCCGAGAGAAAGCTCAAATAACTCAGTTGTGAGGAGCAGCTAGCTAGCATCCTTATAATTTTTTCCCCCGACTGTCCAGCTCTATGAGTGGGGCCATCTTTTACAGCAATGGTGGAGTTACTCACAGGAGAGTAACAGTCCCCACATGGAATACCAACGGAATGCCACCAGTCGCATTGGCCTTTTTTCAAACTGCCTTTGTGTTCCATTTTAGTAACTAGGGCTGTAAACCTCCAGGTGATCACCAACAACAGAAGCCCAAAGGTTACTGTGACCGAATTACTAAAATACATACAATATTTATTACAATAAGGACAGGCAAACCATAGAAATATTATTCACACACAGAAATTCTCAGTCCAGTCTTTCTGAATACAGTTCACAGTACTCCTGTAGAATTCACAGCGTTCCTGAAGATATCAGTGTATCCCATACATGTAGTAATGTCTCATCTCCATAAATCCCATGAAAATATAATGTGTGCAACAGGACAGTCGGTATTTCAATAATGCTTTTCCTCAGGCATGGGATTATAATATTATTTCCATGATATCCTTAAAGATACAAACTCAATACATAAGCTTATGTTGGACAATGTGTCTCTTCCTACATGCTTCTCACAGGCAAAACGCTCAGCTGGCTCAAGGCAGTTGGCTTCAGGTGGTGGCTGGTGGAGAGCCCGTTTGGTGTAGTGGTTAAGTGCGCGGACTCTTATCTGGGAGAACCGGGTTTGATTCCCCACCCCTCCACTTGAACCTGCTGGAATGGCCTTGGGTCAGCCATAGCTCTGGCAGAAGTTGTCCTTGAAAGGGCAGCTGCTGTGAGAGCCCTCTCCAGCCCCACCCACCTCACAGGGTGTCTGTTGTGGGGGAGGAAGGTAAAGGAGATTGTGAGCCGCTCTGAGACTCTTCGGAGTGGAGGGCGGGATATAAATCCAATATCTTCTTCTTCTTCCTGTGATTACAACTGATCCCCACATGATAGAGATCACTTCACCTGGAGAAAATGGAAGGCACACTCTATGGCATTATACCCCAAGAAGTCCCTCCCCTCCCCAAACTCCACCCTCTCCACCCCTAAAATCCCCAGGTGTTTCCCAAACCAGAACTAGTAACCCTGTAAGTAGGTCAGCCGTCTCACACTGCTGTCCTTCTTGCCTCTTTTAAAAATCTCTAGAGAGCCATGACCATTTTATCTCTCAGGTCCTCTCCCTTCCAGAGAAATCAGCAGATAGGGTGGTCCAGCCCACCTCTAATAATGCCCCCTCACTCAAACACTACACAGAGTTATTGGGGTTGGGGACTCAAACACTGTTCCATTCACATGCAACCACCATATAGTCATAATAGATAGGTAGGCAGATGATGATGATAGATAGATAGATAGATAGATAGATAGATAGATAGATAGATAGATAGATAGATAGATAGATAGATAGATAGATAGATAGATAGATAGATGATAGATAGGTGATAGATAGATAGATAGATGATAGATAGATGACAGATAGACAGATAGATAGACAGACAGACGGACGGAGGGATGGATGGATGGATGGATGGATGGATGGATGGATGGATGGATGGATGGAGGGATGGATGGATGGAGGGATGGATAGACAGACAGACAGACAGACAGACAGACAGACAGACAGACAGACAGACAGACAGATAGATAGATAGATAGATAGATAGATAGATAGATAGATAGATAGATAGATAGATAGATAGATGTCGCTCTGTCCTTTTTGAAAGGACAGGATACAAATGTACCCAAATGGAGGTGGTGGTGATGGGGTGGTTTTCATGCTATGAAGAAAGCAGAGTTTCTTTCAGTTGATACATTTTGCACTGAATTCCATTAAATGAGCAAAAAGAAATGAGATTCCCAGACTGAAGAAAGACAAAGCATGGTGTCGCAAATCTGCATCTTTTTCTATCTTTTTCCCCCAGCATTTGGTATTTCACCTTTACAGGGGAGGGGCACTCAGGAAATTGGCTATCTAAGGTCCTCATTGGGGGGGAGGGCAGGATTAGTTTAATGACTGTCACTATCTCTTTAATGAAAGCTCGCTAAATATTGCCAGGAGATAAGATAAAACATGCCAAATTCTGGTTCTGTACTAATCTTTCAATTAGCAATAACGGGTAGGATTCAGGTCATTTCTCCGGGGATTATTTAAGGCAGGGGTGGCACGGAAGGGTGTTCATTAAGCCCTGCTGGTGATTAATCCCAAGAATGTCCCTGCATTGAGATTTTTTTTTAATTGATACTGATTAAATAGTTTGCAATTTAAAAAATAAATAAATTAAGTATAAAGTTTTCACTAAAGGAACTTCTGTACTTTAAGGGGTCATCGCCTTTGCAGGAAATTAACCGCAGTGCAAAAGCGGTATGCAGACTTCATATATGAAAAGAAGTTGATTCTGGAGGCTTATTTTGGGATGCACAGTGTTGACAGAACACTCGCATTTATATGTACCCAGCCCTTGCACCTCTGCTGCCAGATGTTTTGATAGCGCATTAGCACCCCGGGTGGTATAGTTAATTTAAGACTTCTCTACAGGGGGTGTTTTATGATGGTTGTAACATCAAGTCCCAGACTTTCAAATTGTTCAGACTCTCAGATTACTCCGACATCTATACCTCTTTGGGTTATCAATTGAGAAGGAACGCCTGGGGAGGATTAATTTGTGCATTAAATGAAGGCGTGGGGGAGACTGTTCCAAAGATGTTTTTGAATGGGAAGGCAATATCAGAGTTCTGCTTTACTTCACCGCCAGTACAGTTTGTTTATACGGCACCAAGTCAACCATAAAAGCCTAATAATTTAAACAGATTTAAATACTGAATGGCAAAATTATCCATGGTTAAAATAGAATAGTAAAATTAATAAAAGTATCAATGATGGTTACTAATAAACTAAATTTACTTGGTTTCTCCTCTCAGATCATTCTGTCCCTTAGCAGAGCTCAGGCCAAAACAGTTCTACAACAATGGATAAAGGACGCAGAAAGGTACCTAGATCTCTCAAGATGCCCGGATTTTATTGTGTCTGATTCAACTAGGTATCATCTCGCTCCTCTCCTCTATCTTAACAACTTAGAGGACCACAAGATGAGGAAAGCTTTCTCCCTGGCAAGATGTCCAACTTTCCTTCTGTTGTTCTTGAAGGAAGGTATAAGAAAATTCCATTTGCTCAGAGACTTTGCCAGTGTGAGTTGCAAGAAACAGAAACAATCGAACATGTGCTGCTAATATGTCCTTGGTATAGTTTAGCCTGTGCTAAATACATTTCCCCTTGGGTTAAGGCTGAGCCAGAGTCTGCACGAGTAGTTTATCACCTCTCAGAGGTCAATCAGAATATCATAAAACAGGTAGCTAAGTTTTGTAATGCTTGTCTTTGCATTAGAAATACATATATCCAGGGCTTTGTTTGTAGAAAATGCCCAGCAGGAACTCATTTACATATTAGGCCATACCTCCTGACATCACCATTGCTTCACATAAGGCTCTTTTGTAGGAAAAAAAGCCCAGCAGGGACTCATTTGCATATTAGGCCATGTCCCCTGATGCCAAGCCAGCCGGAACTGTGTTCCTGCTCAAAAAAATCCCTGCATATATCTCTTGATTTTATCGATACTTTTATTTCATAGTCATTTACAGGGCTTTTTTTTGTAGCAGGAACTCCTTTGCATATTAGATATTGGATTTATATCCCACCCTCCACTCCGAAGAGTCTCAGAGCAGCTCACAATCTCCTTTACCTTCCTCCCCCACAACAGACACCCTGTGAGGTGGGTGGGGCTGAGAGGACTCTCACAGCAGCTGCCCTTTCAAGGACAACCTCTGCCAGAGCTATGGCTGACCCAAGGCCATGCTAGCAGGTGCAAGTGGAGGAGTGGGGAATCAAACCCGGTTCTCCCAGATAAGAGTCCGCGCACTTAACCACTACACCAAACTGGCTCTCCATTTAGGGGATTTACTCTTGAAGATCCAACCTGAAGCACTATTGAAAATGTGGAGTTTTTTAAGGTTCTCAATCCAGCCAGAACTATATTAGGCCACACACCCCTGATGTGCTCTTAGTACAGGGCCTACTGGAAGCACTAGGAGGACTGGCTACATCGGGGTGTATGTGGCCTAATATGCAAAGGAGTTCCTGCTACAAAAAAAAAGCCCTGTCCTATTGTATAACATTTGCTGAATGAATAACAGTTCTCTTTTTAATTTTTTTTTTTTGCAAAGTGTAAATTAATGTTCAGTTCCTAAAATAACAGTTTCTTTTTCTAAAATGCTTTTAATAAAGCATGTGATATTTTATACCAGCTTTGAGGCTGTAGCAATTTTTACATAGATCCATCTAAGCCTTCTGATGAAGTCAATGTTGACAGAATATTAAGACTATTTAAGAGTTGCTCAAGTAGATCTTGTAATATGAGGAGTATCATGTCATTCCAGAAGGAAGAAACAGTGTAGAAATGGGTGTTAATTCAGGATTTAGGGGATTTACTCTTGAAGATCCAACCTGAAGCACTATTGAAAGTGTGGAGTTTTTTAAGGTTCTTAATCCAGCCAGAACTATTTTCAACATTTGAGAGCCGTCAGAAACCTTCCAGTTTAATCTCTCTTTTGGTAGCTTGTTAATATAATGTCCCCAAACAGCAGGAAAGGGATGATTTTGAGACTTCAGTAGGGGAAAGTGACACAGCATAAGCAGAAATAGTCATGATCAGGCCTCATTTTGGGCAGGAGTTAACAAAAGCAGATCTCCAGAACCTCTAAATTTCATTGTGCTCTTTCTTTCTTACCCTCCCCCCCCCACCAATACTTTCTTCTGGGCTCCATTGTTCAACCCTCCTGTGAGAATTTAGCTGAACTCTAAGACATGACAAACTTTCTAATATTTTCCCCCACAAAAAAAAAAAGGGAAAATAACCAAAACATATCAGGCAGACAGATGGAAATATTCATCATGCCACTGTGGCCGTATAAGAGAAAGTAATTTAAAAAGTATGGTAGGAGTATTATGGCAATTATAATCCGAGAAGCATTTTAAGGTAGATGCTGTTCTGATCTAATTCAGTACACCTTCTGGTGACGTCAGGGTGCGTGGCATATCCAAATGAATTGTGCTAATGAGCTCCGGCACCTCTTTTTTCTATAAAATGACCCAAGCTCATGATCGCAAGTACATTGAACTGGAAGAAATTTCACCAAACAGGATAATCTCAGCTGGTTTTTGTGCGGAGCTTTTCTTTCTACTTTCTGCCAATCTCGTTGGTTTGAGGAATTCATTTATGGATCCTATATAACTATGGATCCTGTTTGCCTGAGGTATTCTGTTCCCTGGAGTTCTGCACAATGGGGGGGAGGAACCTTTGCTTGTATTTGCTGGCATACAAACTGGGCAGGTGAGCTGGGTAGCGGTACAGAGAATACAACTTTATCTCTCCCTCACTCATGCCACTGGCAGCTGTGGTAACCAGCAAGGAAATTATTTGCTTTTATAAACTGGCAGGCAGGCAGGGAGGACTCTAGAGCAGCGGTAACTGATGCATACACCCAGGTTTTGTTGTTCTTCAACCCAGTGATAGCCATTAGCCCAGTGGAAATGCTTCCTCTGTACATGCTGGCAGATGGGAGGGAGAGAGGCTATGGCATGCCACCCCTCCACCTGGGCTTCCACAATACATAGTCTGCATAAAGCTTGCAGGGGGGAGATGAAGAGGAGGTTTTTTATACCCCACTTTTCTCTACCTTAAGGAGTCTCAAAGCAGCTTACAATTGCATTTCCATCCCTCCCCACAGCAGACACCTTATGAGCAGTGTTCCCTCTAAGCTGAGTTAGTGTGAGCTAGCCCACTGTTTTTTTAGCCTCTAGCTCACACATTTTTGTCTTAGCTCAGGGGAAATGGCCCCAGAGCAGACTAATTTATGCAGTAGCCAAACTGCTTGCTCACAGTTTAAATGCCAGTAGTTCACAAAGTAGAAATTTTGCTCACAAGTCTCCACAGCTTAGAGAGAGCATTGCTTGTGAGGCAGGTGGGGCTGAGGGACTTCTGAGAGAACTAGGAATGGCCCAAGGTCACCCAGACGACTTCATCTGAAGAGTGGGGAATCAAATTTGGTTCTCCAGATTAGAGTTTGTCACTCTTAATTATGACACTACAATGTCCTTCTAGCTGGAGAAAGAATACTGAATCCAACCGTTCCAGGGCAAGTGGAACCCAAGGCAAATCAAAGAGACCCCCTTGGCCATTTTTTTTGTGGCAAAAACATGATACAAGGTAAGCCTGAAGCCCCTCCTCCCCTCCTCACAGCGCTCCTGCATTGAATGGAGAAACAGAATGCTTTGACAGTGAGTTCTCCCAATCATACAACTCAGGTTGGGAACCGATGGTCCAACTCGTATCACATAAAATAGTATAATTTTGGCCTTAGTTTGGATAAATTGAAACCAAACTGTAGCAGCACAGGCTGTCTTGAATTTCGGGGTCTTGAATTTTCATGGTGCATAGAGACGGGACAAAATATTACAGCAGTCACAGGGTTGCTGCCTCTCCGTAGAAGTATCTGAGGATACGTCATCCAGTTTATCCACCTATGTAAGTGACGGACAATGAATATGAATTACAGCAGTGAAACCTACAGTGTAGTGACTTCGTATCAATTGGGTTGTATCCAGGGGTGGAATTCTAGCAGGAACTCCTTTGCATATTAGGCCACACCCCTGACATCACCATTGTTTCACACAGGGCTTTTTTGCAGAAAAAGCCCAGCAGGGGGGCTCATTTGCATACTAGGCCACACCCCCTGGTTCCAAGCCAGCCAGAACTCCACTCCTGTGCGTTCCTGCTCAAAAAGAGCCCTGCCTTAAACACTAGCTGATCCTAAATTCTGAATAATTCAATTGCTTCAGAAATTTTGCTCACTCGGCCATAGTGTGAACATGGTCCAGTGGAACTGACTAATTAAAAAAGATGTGATTGAAGCAAGTACATTTCCTGAAGCTGTCAACATTTATATTTTACAACCCATAAGGTGCAAATATTAGATTTTTCATTACGCTGAGCAATTCTCACTGAAGTTTAGGCCTCTACCTCAAGTTAAATTACCGAGGTCAACAAGATTTCATCAAAGCACAACAAACCCCCGACTCGTCAGGAGAGAAGCGATAAAACCATTTCCCCCTTGAATTATACACTTAATGAAGTGTGAAAACGATGACATTTAATATCTTCAATGAAAGCTACTTCAGGGAAGGCTTTGTCACTTCAGAACTGGTAGCTGGTAATTTGACTTTACCTGACTAAACCAACACAGCAGTATAATTGCCAACTCTTAACACCTCTTTTGACCGGAACTATCACGGTCTAGGAAAAGACTATGTAATTTGAGAGGAGTCTGACAGGACTTGCAGGTGTGGGAGGGGAAAAGAAAAGTCTTCAAGCCTGCCAAGGAGAGGAACCCTGATGTTTAAAAGTCCACAGTCTGTAATCCAAAAACATACATTTAAATATGTAGCTGCGTCAAACTCACACAGGAGCAGGCAAATTATATGTATGAAGGCACTCTATTTTGATCAAGGTGATTTTTTTTTAAAAAAAGAAAGCAAGCAAGGAGTCAAATTTGGAAGCAGTCTGCTTTGGCAAACAAATAGTATTTGAAACTACAGGGAAAGTTCTGTTTTATGGATCGCCGGGGCTTTTTGTGTAGAAAAAGCCCAGCAGGAACTCATTTGCCACACTCCCTGACATCACCATGGTTTCACACAGGACTTTTTTTGGGTAGAAAAGCCCAGCAGGAGCTCATTTGCATATTAGGCCACACCCTCTGGCATCACCATGGTTTCACACAAGACTTTTTTGGTAGAAAAAGCTCATCAGGAACTCATTTTCATATTAGGCCACGCCCTCTGGCATCACCATGGTTTCACACAGGACTTTTTTGGTAGAAAAAGCCCAGCAGGAGCTTGTTTGCATATTAGGCCACACCCTCTGGCATCACCATGGTTTCACACAGGACTTTTTTGGTAGAAAAAGCTCATCAGGAACTCATTTGCATATTAGGACACACCCCTTGATGCCAAGCCAGTAGGAACAGCTTTCCTGTGCGTTCCTGCTCAAAAAATAGCCCTGCTAACTACCTTAAAAGGCATTGGCTTTGATTGGCTTAGGCAGCAGGCCCTTGCTCAAAGAACAGTACACTCCTTTGATCTGGGATGGTCGTCCTCTTCCACCTTCCACTGAGCGTGCACCTTCAGGAGGGACACACATGGAGTGGTGAGGGAGGTAGGGGTCAAGCCACCTAGCCAGCCAGATCAGCCGAATCATCCCTGGCGATCAATGGGGTAACAGATGTCGCAGCCAGATCGCCCTCACATCCAGGCAGCCCTGTGTTCATGGAACTCTCAAGATTAATTGTGATAACCAAGGAGGCAATTTATAATGCAATCCTAAAAAAAAAAAAAAAAAGAAATCCTGGGAGAATGAGCCTCTGAGTACACCTGACCAGGACTCTGTGAAGGTGGGCCTGGGATTGCTCTTTTATATTAGCAGCCAAGAGACTCAGCTGCATATCAGAAATTATACTTTTTGTCCTCCACCATCAACTCATCAGGTGATCTTAGACAAGCGAAGAGCCAGCTTCTCCACATCTGCAATATAAGGAATGCCAGCAAGGACCGATCCCTCTTGCAGAGCCTTTGTAAGTGGCTACCGCATGGTTAGGTTTCTCCACATTGTTTTCATGGCTGCTGAGAATGCATTGGTGGCAGAGCTGCCACACATTTCCATATTTGTTCCCAATTCCCCCCCCCCCAAAAAAAAGCCCCTTCCCTTGCCCCACTGGATCTCAGAGATGTGCCATGATGATTCACCGCCCATTTTTGATTCTTCATTCATGCACTGTAAAGAAGTGACCCCCAACATACCAGCTGTGGGCACCTTGGCATCCACTGACACCTTTCTTCAGCCCACCAAATGTTTTTAGAAAATGGGTGGGGCCCAATGGCTCCTGACTGGCCAATGGAAATCTGATTGGCTATGCAGATTTTTAGAAACATTGCTTTGTCACCCCAACACAAAAATCTTCACTACATGACGGAAGGTAAACAGAAGGTATGTTGTTGTTTTTTTAAGTCAATTTAAAAAGGTGTCTAATAGCCTCCATAGCTCAACCAAAGCATCCCCATTTAAAATTGTGAATGGCTACGAGGGGAAACCATTCCCCCTGTTGCCTGAGGACAATGGGACCAAAACCCCCTCCTCTTGTCAGCAGTGGTGGGAGACGCTGGGAAAGCTTCTTTCTGAAATGGTGAAGAGACACCTGCCTTGCCTCAACTAGGGCAGGGCTTTTTCAGTCCTGGCCCCAACCTGGTAGAACCAGCTCCCTACAGAGATCCGGGCCCTACCTGGCTTATTAGCCTTCCGTAGGGCCTGTAAAACGGAGCTGTTCCGCCAGGCTTTCAGTTGAGGCTGCGGGCATCTATTCTTGATCTGGTTGGCCTCCCCTATCAGCACTGTCACCTGCGTTATAAAATGGATTCTCATCTGCCGTCTCTATGAGATATCATTTTATTTATTTTTATTTGATTTGATTTATATCCCGCCCTACCCCACCGAAGCGGGCTCAGGGCAGCTTACAATACAGAGATTCTAACAATAGAATTCAAATTTTAAATAAATAACAATTTACATAATTAAGAAATTAAAAACATTAAAAAATCAGTACATCAATACATCAATCCAACAATGTGCAATCTATAAACTTCCTTCAGTATTTTGGTAGTTTGGTGCCGGTCAGTTATAGGCCAACCGGAAGAGGACTGTCTTACAGGCCCTGCAGAATTGTCCAATATCCCGCAGGGCCCTGACCTCTTCCGGTAACTGGTTCCACCAGCAAGGGGCTGTTGTTGAGAAGGCCCTGTCCCTGGTTGACTTCAACTGGGCCTCCTTTGGCCCGAGGATTACGAGCAGATTTTGGGAGCCAGATCGCAGTACTCTCTGGGGAACATATGGGAAGAGACGGTCCCTAAGGTAGGCAGGTCCTAGACCATATAGGGCTTTAAAGGTAATAACCAGCACCTTGTACCGGACTCGGTATATTATTGGCAGCCAGTGCAGTCCCCGAAGGCCCGGCTGAATGTGCTCCCGTCTAGTTCTGCACTAGCTGCAACTTCCGGGTTCAGCACAGGGGCAGCCCCATGTGGAGGGCATTACAGTAATCCAACCTTGAGGTGACCATTGCATGGATCACTGTTGCTAGATCGTCCCGCTCCAGGAAGGGAGCCAACTGCCTCACCCGCCTAAGATGAAAAAATGCGGACTTAGCAGTGGCTGCTACCTGGGCCTCCATAGATAAGGCAGGCTCAAGTAGTACCCCCAAGCTCTTGACCCTGTGCGCCATTGTCAGTGGCACACCGTCAAGGGCTGGAAGGGGAATTCCCCCCCCCCCCCCGATCACAGCGACCCAAGCAAAGGACCTCTGTCTTCGCTGGATTTAGTTTCAGCCTACTCAGCCTGAGCCATCTAGCCACGGCTTGTAATGCCCAGTCCAGATTTTCTGAGACGCAGTCGGGCCGTCCGTCCATGAGTAGATATTACATCATGATGTGAGATGACCAGGTTGGGCAATATGTGATACGGTAAACTTCTCTGAGTGTTGTTGAGCTGTCTGTTTTTTAAAAAATGTTTTAATTGTATTTTATTGTTTTATCATATGTTGTACTCCGCCCTGAGCCCTACGGGGAATGGGCAGAATAGCAGCCGTTTTGCAGCTGGTTCTTCCTCCTCTGGCAGACATTTTGTGGTTGCATCTGTGCCAAAATTCCAGTTTTAAAAATTGTATTAGTTTCCAAGAATTAGGAATAGGGACTAGGAAGGGATAAGAAATAAAGATTACCATTCAGTCTTAATCTGCATAGAGAATACTTTCAAGAAATACAAGTCTACATTGGCAATACTTTCTTAAAATACATAGATCGTCACATATTGTTATCTCTAAACTGTGCATCACCGACATTTTGATATTTTGCATGCTAAATCTTTTTTGTTAAAATATCTATTAAATGTGACAGCTCCAATAAAAGCAATCTTGTAACACAGAATACAAGAAAAAGGAGATACAAGTTCACACCAGAGAATCTTAAGAGTCCTGAGTATCTAGCCAGGCATAAAATTTCACCCAATATTTTCTTGCTTCTTACCATACCAAACCTTTAATGGCATAACAGTTGCAAATAAAAATACACAGAATATAAAAATTTAAACATTGGAGATAAAATCAAAATGAAACCGAGCTTACAGATGCATTCATACATGGTCAGATTTAAATTTAAGGATGTCAGCCAGAAATTTTGCCACAGCCTCGCTAACCTCCCCCTCAGTATCATTCAATAAATAATAACAGGGTGGCAGAATAGACAAATCTGGGGAGAAAGAAAGCGTACAAAATAAATCTTTACGGAGATTTTCTTGCTTCTTCCTTAGATTTCCCAGCTAACAGCTGGGATAAAAAGTCCAGCTCTGCTGCTTCCAGAATTTTTCCCACCAAGTCCATTCTCGTGGCAATTTCCTGAGATTTCCATCTCTGCGCCAAGAGAATCCTGGCTGCTGTGTTGAAATGTGCCAACAAATGTCTCATTTCTTTGGAATAGTCCTCAGGAAATATATTCAATAAAAAATAGCTCTGGTTTGAATTGAAACTGTGTTTTCATAATCTTCTGTAGTAATTCGTGAGCCATTATTCAGTAGTCCTTCATCATCTCACATGTCCACCACATATGATAAAAAGAACTGACCTGTTTAGCACATTTCCAACATTTATTAGACATATTAGTATAGATCTTGCACAATTTATGTGGAGTCAAGTACCATCTATAAAACATCTTATACAAATTTTCTTTAAAAATTACTGACCTAGTTAATTCAATACTGAACTTCCACAATCTCTTCCATTCTTCTAATGTAATGTTATGACCCAATTTTTTCGCCCATTGGACCATACAGTCTTTTACAACTCCATCTTGCGTCTTCATCTGTAGTAAATAGGCATATAATTTTGAGATTAGCTTTTCTTGAGGGCCTAGGGAAATTTTATCAGATGGGTATTGTTCTGTGTTATAGATTCCAAAGGTGCCCAGAGCCTCAAAAAATCTGTGGGCCCCTGTTCTAGGGCTATTGTGCTATAACAGTTCTATGAGAATTCAAAATGGAAATAGATATATGGCGCTCAATCAGTAGAACACGACTGACATTGCTGAGTTTTTAAAGAAACCTTAACATTCTCTTATAGATAGATAGATAGATAGATAGATAGATAGATAGATAGATAGATAGATAGATAGATAGATAGATAGATAGATAGATAATAGATAGATGATAGATAGATAGATAGATAGATAGATAGATAGATAGATGATAGATAGATAGATAGATAGATAGATAGATAGATAGATAGATAGATAGATAGATAGATAGATAGATGAATTTATTGTCATTGTTCTCCACAAAAAGAGAGCAACGAAATGAGGTGCTCTTCCACAAACATACCAACACATCAAACACACATATTCATAAACCATTTAAATACATCTAAAACCATTAAACCATTTAAACCATTAAAACCATTTAAATACATCTAAAACGGATAAACATTCATAAAACCATTAAAAACAATTTAAACCATTAAATAAACATTCATAAAACAATTAAACATTCATAAAACCATTTAAACCATTAAATACATCTAAAACAGATAATCCTTCATAACCCTGCATTTAACCTAACCACAGCACTTGGATAGAAACTGTCCTTAAATCTGTTTGTCCTAGCCTTCAACACTCTATATCGTCTACCTGACGGTAAGATCTCAAAAAGCAAATGGCCCAGATGTGTATGGTCCCTTAGGATCATTTGTATCTTCCTTTTACATGCCATATTATACAGATCCACCAATGAGGGGAGAGAACATCCACAAATCTTTTGTGCTCTTCTCGTCACTCTTTGGAGCACCCTTCTCTCTGCTTCCGTGCAGCTCCCAAACCACGCGCAGAGGCAATAAGATAAAATGCTCTCAATGGAACTACGATAAAAGGCAACCAGCAGACTCCCTGACAGTTGTAGTGATCTTAAGAGTCTTAAGTAGTATAGTCGTTGCTGGGCCTTTTTCTCTAGAGCTAAAGTATTTGCCCCCCATGTTAGATCCTGTTCTGTTTAATTCCCAGAAACTTCCATTCTGTCACCTGTTCTACCATAACACCATCAATAAACAACGGCTGGGTGTCCAAACTACTCTTCCTGTAATCCACTATAATTTCCTTCGTCTTATTTATATTTAAAATAAGATTATTTACTTTACACCAAAGGGACAGCTGTCGAACTTCCCTCCTGTACGCAAGGCAGTAAGGGGAAGCTCAAGGCTTAGTGCCTTTCTTAAAACCCCCCTCCCTCACTACACAGACACCTCACCTCAAACAAAACTGTATTTAACACTACAGCATTACCCCTAAACTCCTTTCCCTTCCCAAACCAAAGCCCCAGAGTCTGGAGATGAGCCATGGCCTTACTCACTTCTCTCTGAGAGTGCAGCTCTCTGCTAAAGTCCTGTAGCCGGCATCCAGAAGTGCCGTTTTCTTGCTGAAGCTGGCCAGGGTGACCAGGCCCTTTCTGGAAAGTGGTAAGGGATGTCAGACTAAACCGGAAGAAAGAGAAAGATCCAGGACTTGTCACCGGCATCACACAGGAAGTGACATCATCGCCCTTCAATGGCGTTGTGATGCTCTAGCATTCAGGCAACCCACCCCCCACCCTATGGTAAAACTGGCTTCTATCATATGAGCTTTTGCCTAAATATCAGAGTGTTGCTTGGATGCCCCTGGTGTAATTAGGTCACTTCCTGTGTGATGCTGGCAACGAATCCCGGGGCTTTCTCTTTCTCCTGGTAAATCCCCCCTGCCAGCTAGATGAGAGGCAGAGTCTGGTGGTGGGGGACCCCTGCCACCGCCACCAGGGAGTCTGGCAGAGCCGGATTAACAATTAGGCAAATGAGGCTATTGCCTATGGGCCCACCCTCCCTTGGAGAGTTCCAGATGAGTGACACAAATCTATCCCCTCCCCACTCCCCAGGCTGCTGGTGGCAATGCGAGAGAAGGCAAAGCAAGGCAACACAGTTTGTAATCACAGTTAGGGGCCCCGCCCTCACGTGCAATGAGAGCCTATCCCCAGGATGCTACACCAGCATGGCCCTCCTCCCACTCAGCCCAGGGCCTGACTCATCGGGCTCCGCAGCCGCAGGGAAAAAACCTCCTGGCTGGTCTCATGCGGTGTGGAGGCAGAGCAGTTGCTGCACACACCACAAGTAAGAGAAGGCACAAGGAAAAGCAACGACGCTCATGCCTGCTGTGCAGTCCTAGCAGGACAAGAGCCTCCTGCCCCTGGCCCAAGTGTGTGGTGGCAAAGGACTCCTTCTTCCTTCCAGTAAGCACGAGGCCTGGGGCACGATGGTGCAGTTGGAGGCTGGGAGTCAGGAGGGAGCCAGGGAACAGCTGCTTAGGCTGGTCATGGGCCAGGGGAGGGGAGGCAGCGGCACATGGAAGCTCTGCTCTCCCCCCTAGTATCCGTGTGTGTGTGTGTGTGCCTAGGATGATGCACCTGCCAGCTGGCTGCCAATTGGGGTTCCCTTTCTTTCTTTCCCCCAGACCACCTTGCCTTGGATTTCTTGGGTTTGGAAAGATGCTTTTCTTCAGGGTGCAGGGGAGGAGGGGAGGGGTTTGTCAGCTGCAAACCTGGAGCTGGAGGGGTTTTTTTTGGGGGGGGGAGCGTAGAGGACAGTTGCAAATAGGAAAGTAGGGTCCTGGCTACTTTCGTGCGGCAGGGGGCCTGGTGGGCTTCCTTGTGCCGCAGGGGGGCCCCTTCCAGTCATGACTCAGTAAAATAGATATGTTTATTGGGGCCATTTATTGTAGTTGGATTCTATATATACAGCCTCACCAATTATATCAGGGAAAACAAAACCAACAATTTATTATTACATTTATAGGTCGCCCTTCCCCAAAGGGCTCTGGCAGGTCTCAGATTCAGCAGGAGCTCACAGGAGCACAGCTCCTGAACCTTTCTGAAGGCTCCCCCTCCTCCTCCTCTCCACCTTGTCCATTGAATAGTAGGTGCAGCTGCATAACAACCCCTGGATGAGCTCCACCACCTATTTTTTCCACAAAACGAAGCCTGGGCAGTAAAACCAACAGGGCTAAACGATGGCATAAAATTGCATGAAATTGCACTTCGCTCCCTCCCTCACACATGGGCCTTCATCTGGTAAGGCCCAGAAACTTGCTTCTGTGCCTGTGTGACCCTTGGTTAGGAGGGAATGAGTTGGATCCAGGATGCGTTTTTCATTCATGAAAGGCATTGTTGTTTATGGAACAGACCATTCCTGCCTTCCCACTCTAGCCCACGTGTGCTCTCCGAAATGTTGCTCCTCAGAAACAGGGCTTGTGACAGAAAGAAGGAATTGGTGGAAGTTATACCATGTCTTCCATGAGCAGAAAATTTAGTCTGGATCCAACACAGTGTGAGGGAATTTGGAAGTTCTGTCTTTCTATATATGATGGCCCATCCTTATCTACAAGTTGCCACTGGATGTTATGCACATGCGCATGTGAATGCAAGACTTTATAACACACACAAGAAAAGGAAAATACAATTAGTAACATCTGATGATGATGATGATGATGATGATGATGATGATGATGATATTGGATTTATATCCTACCCTATACTCTTAATCTTGGTGTCTCAGAGCGGTCACAATCTCCTTTACCTCCCCCACCCCCACAACAGACGCTCTGTGACGTAAGTGGGGCTGAGAGAGCTCACACAGAAGGTGCCCTTTCAAGGAGGGCTCTGCAAGAGCTATGGTGGACCCAAGGCCATTCCAGCAGCTGCGTGTGGAGGAGTGGGGAATGAAACCCGGTTCTCCCAGATAAGAGTCCGCACACTTAACCACTACACCAGACTGGCTTTTCTTAGTATTTGGATGTACATCTGTGCAAGGTACCGTGTGATGAGCAAAACACCAAGAGGGCCACTATTCCAGCACAGTGAAATCAGTTTTAATTCTATGGATTTCAATTACCTTCATTTTGATGAAAACTATGTCGACCTGTAGGCCAAACCATTTCTCAGTAAAAAATTATTGCATATGGGTTGAAAAATCTGGGGAAAAAAAGAGAAATCATTGTGATGTGTGTTTCATATTTTAAAGTGTGCTATCTCAACTCAAATAATAGTAAACAAAATATGGTAGTTGTTCTGAAGTTTTTTGTATGTGTATGGGGAAATAGAATATATGGTCCTCTTTGGAAGATAAATAAAGGAGGACAGATGACAATTCTTGAAGTCATGAAGTTTTAGCGTTCGCTGCATTTTTTGGGCTGTGAAAAGAGATACATCACAGAAACAGGTAATCTCACTGTGTTTGTATACCTGGGATGGAGAGAAAATAGGATCTTCCACAGGGAGCATGGCGAGCGTTCCGCATTGTCTTAAGGATGCATTCAGAGAAGAGCCAATGAGCCTATTGTGTACCATCAGGCTCCTTTGCTGGAATCCTGGGACCAGCTTGATTTATAACACTGAATAAGATCATGTGGATCAAAACCCAGTCTGACCTATTCTAATTGGGAGAAAAACCCAAAAGCTCTTCTGAGGGGACATTACTAATTCATCAGTTTCTCTCGGATAAGAGAGTAATAATTCAGTGGCGCATGGAGCTGGTGACCTTTGCAGCAGTGTGTGGGATCAGTGATACTTCCATGCCGTTTTACTCCCTTCTACCCACACAGCTGGGAATTAAATATGCAACAAAAAAGTTCCCAGCAACACTCGGTCTCTACTTTGGAAGGAGTACAAAGGTCGACAGTGAAAAAGTTACTCGGTACTTAGCCATCAGGCCGGTGCCAGGCCAGCTGAAAGCAGATATATTACTGTTCTTCTGATCTGATCCCATCCTTCCTCTATTACTGTTCTTCTGATCTGATCCCATCCTTCCTCCAAAGGCAGAGTCGGGATTTGGAATGAGCCTGAAGAAGAAGGAGGAGAAGATATTGGATTTATACTCTGCTAAGCATTTCATAGGGCTGCCAAGCCCCTGGTTCGGGCCGGGAATCTCCCACTCGGGAGGTTCTCAAACCACCGGCCAACATTGGACCAGCAGGAGAAACCTCCCCCTACATCGCTGACTCAATGATGTCACATGGAAGTGACATCATCAAAATGGTGGCACTCCGTGCGGGCTCACTCTAGACGTTTCTGGGAAAACTCAGTGGTTTTCCCAGACGCTCTAGCCATTTGGGAGGTAAAACTCTATGGTACAATAGGTACTTCCGGGTGACGTCATTTCGCCGCGCGCATCGCGCACATGAATGTCCCTCACCAGGGGGTGAAGAGGACTTGGCAACCCTAGCATTTCAACAAGAGACCTTGTGAGGGTCAGTAACTGGCAACACATTTATACAATGGGGTTAGTATCATGTGGAGTCTAATATGGGTTACAATTGATTTAGCCTGCTAATAAGCAAAGATAGTAATACCACGGTAAGAACACCGATCGAGCAAATGTCAATCAGAAACCTACAATCACAAAAAGGAACCTTGTCAGGGACTTTTTCCTGACAGCATGACTGTAGTTTAACAGAGGCTTTAAAACACAGCTGGCTTGGGAACAACACACTGGTTTCAGAAAACCGCTGAATCTACATTGTAGCTCTATGGGAATTCTGCCACTGGGCACTTCTGTGTTCTCTAGGGTTGCCAAGTCCAATTCAAAAAATATCTGGGGACTTTGAGGGTGGATCCAGGAGACTTTGGGGGTGGAGCCAGGAGCAAGGTTGTGACAAGCATAATTGAACTCCAAAGGGAGTTTTGGCCATCACATTTAAAGTGATCGCACACCTATTAAATGCCTTCCCTCCATTGAAAATAATGAAAGACAAGGGCACCTTCTTTTGGGGCTCATAGAATTGGACCCCTGGTCTAGGGGCTCATAGAATTGGACCCCACCACAGACACCCTGTGAGGTGGGTGGAGTTGAGAGGACTCTCACAGCAGCTGCTCTTTCAAGGACAACCTCTGCCAGATTTTTGAAACTTGAAGGGTATTTTGGGAGAGGCACTGGATGTGATGCTGAAACATTGGTGCCTCTGTCTCGAAAAATAGCCCCTCCAGAGCCCCTGATACCCATAGTTCAATTCTCTATTATAGGCTATGGCAATTGGTCTCAGAGTAATGGAGTGCCCAGCAGACATCCCCCCCCCTACTTTCTGATGACCCCAAAGCAGGAAGGAGGGCCTCCAAACGGGGGTTATCCCCTGCCCCCACCTCGGGATTGGGCAAAACCGTAAACCCCAGTGTACTGATTAGTAACAACTGAAATAAACCACTGTGTTTTTTATATATTGCAAATAATTGCTTCCACAGATATTTCTTATATCCTATTCATGTATTCTTCACCAAAATTCTTACCAAACGTCCCTGAATACAGCACAACTCAAAATACAAATTGGTTTCCAATTGCTGCAATAGTACCAAAGTCCACTGTCTATATCTTTCCGTTGATAGATGTGTACAGTACCAATAAATGTGCTACTTCTTACTACTGCTACTCAAGCAAGAAGTAGCGCACTTATTGATACTGCACACGTCTATCAACAAAAGGATACAGACAGGAGACTTTGGTACCGTTACGGCAATTGGAAACCAATTTGTATTTTGAGTTGTGCTGTATTCAGGGACGTTTGTAAGAATTTTGGTGAAGCATACATGAATAGGATATAAGAAATATCTGTGGAAGCAATTATTTGCAAATATATAAGTAACGCAGTGGTTTATTTCAGTTGTTACCCTCCCGGGGATTGGCAGCGCTAGGGTTCTCATCTCTGTCACATGTTCGTCCTTATTGCTTCATTCCCACCCCGCCCCCCTTTCCACACATGTTTTGCTCCCTCCAGCCCTCGATTCAATATTACGTTGCTGTATGACCAGCACCGTTTTATGACCAGCATAAAAGATCTGCAGTTTAAATGTTCAAGGGAGTAGTAGAGGGAGAAAAAAACACATTGGGGGTGGGAAAATAAATAAGGATATACACACTCAAAGAAAATGAGAATGTGGGAAAGTCCATTGTTTATTTATTTGAAATATGATTTAGCTGTGTCTCTGTGACCAGGAAAAAAAGAGTGCTCAAAACAGCTCGTGACATTAAAAACGGGATAAAAAACAAACCAAAAAGAATCAAACCAAAAAGAACAGGATATGTAGCAGGAAACAACAGTTCTTAAGAAGAAGAAGATGATGATATTGGATTTATATATCCTGCCCTCCACTCTGAATTTCAGAGCCTCAGAGCGGCTCACAATCTCCTTCATCTTCCTCCCCCACAAGAAGATGAAGATATTGGATTTATATCCCGCCCTCCACTCCGAAGAGTCTCAGAGCGGCACATCTATCAACAGAAGAAGATGATGATATTGGATTTATATCCTGCCCTCCACTCCAAATCTCAGCGTCTCAAAGCAGCTCACAATCTCCTTTATCTTCCTCCCCCACAAGAAGAAGAAGATATTGGATTTATATCCTGCCCTCCACTCCAAATCTCAGAGTCTCGAAGCAGCTCACAATCTCCTTTACCTTCCTCCCCCACAACAGACACCCTGTGAGGTGGGTGGGGCTGGAGAGGGCTCTCAAAGCAGCTGCCCTTTCAAGGACAACCTCTGCCAGAGCTGTGGCTGACCCAAGGCCATTCCAGCAGCTGCGAGTGGTTGCAAAGCAGCACTAAAACAAGTGTGAGCAGGAAATCATTTGCAAAGGGTATGGATTGGATAAACACACGGAGCAGAGAGGTCCATCAGTGGCTATTAGCCACAATAGATGGTACTCTCTGACTGGGGCAAGAGATGCTCTGTATTCTTGGTGCTGGGAGGTGGGGGGCAACTATGAGAAGGCTTCTAGTGTCCTGGCCCCACTGGTGGACCTCCTGATGCCACCTGTTGTTTTTTTTAACCACCATGTGACTGGATGGGCCACTGGCTTGATCCAACATGGCTTCTCTTATGTTCTTATGAGTCTTGCACACACTTAACTGCCCAACAGCACATGCAAAAAGTCAGGACTTTCTCCCCTGGATCCATCAGTACCTTTCACAGTCTTGCCCCCTGTTTGGGACACTTACTTATTTCTACAAATATGCCATTTCCACAAGAGTGGGAAATCCCAGTTGCATCCTGAGTTGTGTCTCCTGAAAAGTGAGCATCTCCCTGCGCTAGCAAGATCCACACTAAGTTGTTCTGTATGGGAGAACCAGCCGAGCACTTTGCAGCCCTCACAGTTCAGCTTCCATGTTCTATATTCTAGCTCTCTGCCCAGACCAGTTTGAACCCTATCTCTGGCCTCTTCTAGTCATCTCATTCATCCAATAATTTGATCAAGGAAGGAATTGCCTCGTTGCAATGCAGCATCTCTGATGAGGCAACAAGGGAATTGTGTTCAGATAATGATTTCCTTCTCACGGTCAACAAAACCCAGGGGCATGCAATGCTACATTTCTGAGGAGAGTGAAAGGTGCAGGTTCTTTCCATGGTTGAAGACAGGAGTGGGGGAAGGGTAAGACGTGGGGAACTTAAGGTAAGGGTACCAAACATGTGGCCCAGGGGTTGAATCAGGCTCCCATGGGGCTCCTATCAGGCCCCCAAACAACTGGCTGTCATCTGCTTCCTTCTCCCTCTCTTGCTTCCTTCTGCATCGCAGCTTGCTTTGCAAGGCTTGCTCAATCGCACAAGAGCTTCAGAGCAAAACCTCTATTTTCTCCATTGGCTGAGGCTCCTTCCTTGGGAGTGGGGGGGGAGGAGAGCTTGCTTTGCCAGAATCTCATAATTGCACAGCAGAGCTGCTGAGCGAAGCCTCTCTTCCTTCTATTGGCTGAGGCTCCTCTCCGTCTTGGTTCCCTGGGGAAGGAAGGCAAGAGCCAGAGCTTTCTTTGCCCATTCCCCTGGATCCCAGGGGAGAAATACAAAGGTGAGTGCTAATGTATTAAGTGCGTTTTAAGTTTTTTTAAAAAAATAATCTTTAATTGAGTTTGTCTGGGTCCTTTATAAAGTTTATATCTCTGCTACATGGCATTACATTTTATGACACACATGGCCCAGCCCAACGAGGTCTTATTTCTGTCAGATCTGACCCTCATAAAACAATCCTGCCTTAAAGAAGAAGACTGCAGATTTATACCCCACCCTTCTCTCTGAATCAGAGACTCAGAGCGGCTTACAATCTCCTGTATCTTCTCCCCCCACAACAGACACCCGGTGAGGTGGGGGCAGATTTTACCCCGCCCTTCTCTCTGAATCAGAGACTCAGAGCGGCTCACAATCTCCTATATCTTCTCCCCCCACAACAGACACCCCGTGAGGTGGGTGGGGCTGAGAGGGCTCTCACAGCAGCTGCCCTTTCAAGGACAACCTCTGCCAGAGCTATGACTGACCCAAGGCCATTCCAGCAGCTGCAAGTGGAGGAGTGGGGAATCAGGGCCTGTAAGACCTACCTCTTCAAAATAGCCTTCACCTAATGCAGAGTCAAGAAAGTCTCGCTGGACATATTTTAGTCACTGAATTTTACTAAAGACCTAAGTTATAGCACCACAATGTTAATTTTAATGTAAGTTGCTAATGTTTTAATGCTGATTTTATCATTGTAACTGTATTTACTATGTATGGTTTTATTGTATATTATATTCATATGTTGTGAGCCGCCCTGAGCCTGCCCTGGTGGGGAGGGTGGGATACAAATAAAAAGTATTATTATTATTATTATTATTATTATTATTATTATTATTATTATTATTATTCAAACCCGGTTCTCCCAGATAAGAGGCCGCACACTTAACCACTACACTAAACTGGCTCTCTCACGATCAGCGATAACTTTACTGGGACTAGCGGCTATTGCATGTCTGGGGGCTTCTTTCCTTGTTGTGCCTCATTTAGAAGCAAGCAGACATACCTTGGAGAAAGAAGGCCTGGATTCAAACTCGCGCTCACTGGGAGCTCTGCTCGTGCTCCCTGTTTTGGGCCACTCACAGGAAATAGCTCTAGAGGCAAATCTGTTTGCAGATTGCTTTGCATAATCAAAAGCTGTAAAATGATTAGCAATGATCATTCACAACATATGTATGAGTTTGGAATGGATAGAAACCTGAACAGTTAGATGCACCATTTAAACCAGAGCAGTTTACAAAGTAACACAAGAAAGAGGAGAGAGGGGTGGGGGGGGGTTTATGTCCAATTAGCGCGCTTCGATGCAGAAGAGTACTGAGCAGCTCTTTTTAGTGTTTCTTTGGAGCAAAAGATAAAATATAAAATATTATTTTAGCACTCCACATTTCCATCATTTGGCTCCTGGGTATTGTGCTTATCTTGTCTGGGGAAATTAGGATTTAGCTGCTTTCATCTCAGAGTCTTCAAGATTCCCCCCCCCTTTTTTTTTGGGTAAATCAGATTGTAGGCTTTAGTTTTAAAATGATGGGTATATAGTAGGGTAGGCTTTTATTTTTCTTTTCTTACGTACAACAATAGAAGGCTAGACTTACAACCACATTCCCTAAAATGTAAAGGTACATGCAGGGCTTTTTTTTGGGGGGGGGGGAGCAGGAACTCCTCTGCATATTAGGCCATACAGCCCTGATGTCAGTGGTGGACTGGCCAGGGAGTCAGCTTGACCAATAGCAAGTGGACCCCTGATGAAGCGGCTCCCCTTAAACTTTAGACAATATGTTAAAACCGTTAATAGCCTTTTAGTAGCGTGCAAATATAATAGACTTTCCAATATTACTACAATAATGCAAGTGGTAAAGTTTGAACTCCCTGCTCACGACCTGAGTTCGATCCCAGTGGAAGCTGATTTCAGGTAGCCGGCTCAGGTTGACTCAGCCTTCCATTCTTCCGAGGTTGGTAAAAGGAGTCCCCAGTAGATGACTGGGGAAGGCAATGGCAAACCACCCCGTAAAAAGACTGCCCTGAAAACGTGAAAGCAACGTCACCCCAGAGTTGGAAATGACTGGTGCTTGCGCAGGGAACTATCTTTACCTTTAATGCAACTAAAATTTATGTTGTATTTAGGGTTGCCAGCCTCCAGGTGGGGCCTGGGGATCTCCTGCTGGCATAGATCAGCTCCCCTGGAGAAAATGCAATCTACATTTAATATCTACGGCATCTTGCCAGTAAAATGTACAATATATGTTCACTGTAATCACTAATATATATTATAGTGAGGAGGACCTAAAGAAGCTCTTGTTGAGGGTGAAAGAGGAGAGCACAAAAGTAGGCTTGAAACTCAACATCAAAAAAACTAAGATCATGGCATCCGGCCCCATCACACTATGGCAAATAGAAGGGGAAGGCATGGAAGCAGTGACAGACTCACATTTCTGGGATCCAAGATCACCGCAGATGGTGACCGTAGCCATGAAATTAAAAGACATTTGCTCCTTGGGAAGGACAGCTATGGCGAACCTGGGCAGTATAATAAAAAAGTAGAGACACCCAATGAGAAGGGAGCACTCCCTGGAGAAGATCCTGATGCTGGGAAAGACAGAAGGCAAAAGAAGAAGGGGACGGCAAAAGATGAGATGGCTGGACAGAGTTACTGATGTAACAAACACGAATCTGAGCAGAATTCGGAGGATGGTGGAAGACAGAAGGGCCTGGCGTGACTTTGCCCATGGGGTCACAAAGAGTCCGACTCGACTGTGCAACTGAACAATAACAAATATATATATATATAGTAAGCTCTTGGACGATTGGCAGCATCAGGGGTGTGTGGCCTAATATGCAAAGGTGTTCCTGCTACAAAGCAATTACTGGATGCGGCAGGCCCAGATGGAGTTGGACACTCCAGGCAGCCTGACTGGAAGAAAACATGCAGAATTCACAGCATTCCTGAAAATATCAACATATCCCATACATGTAATAATGTTCCATCTCCATAAATCCCATGAAAATATAATGTGCACAACAGGACAGCCGGTATTTCAATTCTTGTTTCAGTAGCGCTTTTCCTCAGGCACGGGATTATAGTATTATTTCCATAACATCCTTGAAAATACAAACTCAATACATAAGCTTATGTTGGACAATTTGTCTCTTCCTACATCCTTCTCACAGGCAAAACTGCTCAGTTGGCTCAAGCTTATTCTAGATGATTGCTAATAGAGCCTGATAAGAAGGCCCTGCATTTTTAATTATTTCATTGTGCACACCGTATAATAAATATGTTTATTTTAATACAAATTTTATTTGTTATAGCTTCACCCTTTCACCAGGGGTAAGGGATCCCCGGTTTGGGGGGCCCTAACCCACTGGCATGGAGCAGGCTGCCAGGGGGAATCCTGCCCCCAAAGGGCCTTGTTGTCATTCAATGAACCCTGCACAATGACAAGATACATAGGGCTTTTTCGCACTCACCTTCAGCCGGCACGACCCCCCTCCTCACCGCGCAGGATATGCACGGATTTCGCACTAAACGCCGTGGAGCAGCCGGAAGAGCCGGAAAGTCCCAGCGCTTTTGCCGCGCAAACGGAAACTGCTTTTTGGCGGTTTCCGTTTGCGCCGCAAAAGCGCCGGGACTTTCCGGCTCTTCCGGCTGCTCCGCGGCGTTTAGTGCGAAATCCGCACAGATCCTGCGCGGTGAAGAGGGGCGTCGCGCCGGCTGAAGGTGAGTGCGAAAACGCTCATAGAAAGAGGCATACAGTTGTTCCAAGAGAGCCAGTTTGGTGTAGTGGTTAAGTGTGTAGACTCTTATCTGGGAGAACCAGGTTTGATTCCCCACTCCTCCACTTGCACCTGCTGGAATGGCCTTAGGTCAGCCATAGCTCTGGCAGAGGCTGTCCTTGAAAGGGCAGCTGCTGTGAGAGCCCTCTCAGCCCCACCCACCTCACAGGGTGTCTGTTGTGGGGGAAGGAGATAAAGGAGATTGTGAGCCGCTCTGAGTATCTGATTCAGAGAGAAGGGTGGGGCATCAATCTGCAGTCTTCTTCTTCTTTCAAGATATGGAATCCATTATATTTTGAGCCAGTTGGGTGTAGTGGTTAAGTGTGTGGGCTCTTATCTGGGAGAACCGGGTTTGATTCCTCACTCCTCCACTTGCACCTGCTAGAATGGCCCTGGGTTAGCCATAGCTCTGGCAGAGGTTGTCCTTGAAAGGGCAGCTGCTGTGAGAGCCCTCTCAACCCCACCCACCTCACAGGGTGTCTGTTGTGGGGGGAGAAGATATAAGAGATTGTTAGCCATTCTGAGTCTCTGATTCAGAGAGAAGGGAGGGGTATAAATCTGCAATTCTTTTTCTTCTGCTGATGGAAAAGCAATCCTGGCAATGAGTGACATTTATGACAAAGATGTGATCTACATGTTAAGCATATGGCCTAAAATAAACATCTGGAACATCACTGCACACACATCTTGAAGACGAAGCTGACTTGAAATTAGCACATAGCTTAGAGGGGTTGCACAGAAGTGTGCCAGTTGCAAGCACTGTGAAAGAATAGGGTCGTCATCTTGGAATATCCTAGAGATTAAGGGGGAGGGTGCTTGGGAAGAAGCGGAAGCTTAATGGAAATGTGGTTCCATAGCTAATACCTTCTGAAGCTGCCATTTCTTCCAAATAGGGTTGCTAGAATGCCCCTGCCCACCAGTTGGAAATCAGGCGTATGGGTTGTGAGATCCAAGTTGGGAAATTCCTGCAGATTTGGGAGCGAGGCCTGTAGAGCAGGGGTGTCAAACTCATTTGTTATGAGGGCCAGATCTGACATACATGAGACCATGTCGGGCTGGGCCGTGTCGGTTTGGGCTGTGTGTGTTGCTATTTAAGATTCGGTAGCAGAGATAGAAACTTTATGAAGGACATAGACAAAAACAATTACATGACATGATAGAGGTTTACAAGATTATGCATGGGATGGAGAAAGTAGAGAAAGAAGTACTTTCCTCCCTTTCTCACAATACAAGAACTCGTGGGCATTCCATGAAATTGCTGAGCAGTCAGGTTAAAATGGATAAAAGGAAGTACTTCTTCACCCAAAGGGTGATTCACATGTGGAATTCACTGCCATAGGAAGTGGTGGCGGCTACAAGCATAGCCAGCTTCAAGAGGGGATTGGATAAATATATGGAGCAGAGGTCCATCAGTGGCTATTAGCCATAGTGTGTGTGTGTGTGTGTGTGTGTGTATACATACATATATATATATATATATATATATATATATATATATATAGTGGTCACTGTGTGACACAGAGTGTTGGACTGGTTGGGCCATTGGCCTGATCCAACATGGCTTCTCTTATGTTCTTACAATTAAAGATTAAAAAAAAAACTTTAAATATGCTTAAAACATTAGCACTCATAGATCTTAATGTGCTTTCTTTGTATTTCTCCTATGAGATCCAGGGAACTGGGCAAAGGAAGCTCTGGCTGTTTCCCTCCTTTCCCCAGGGGACCAGGAGGGGGAAGAGCCTCAGCCAATAGAAAGAAGAGAATCTTGGCTCAGTAGCTCTGCTCTGCCTGCCCCCGCCTTCCTAAGGGAGGAGCCTTAGCCAATGGGGAAAGCAAAGCAATGGCAAGGAAAGAAAAGGAAAGTTCTCCTGTGCAAGTACCAGGGGTGACTCTGGGGTGATGTCGCATCACAACATTTTCACAGCAGACTTTTTACGGGGTGGTTTGCCATTGCCTTCCCCAGTCATCTACACTTTCCCCCCAGCAAGCTGAGTCCTCATTTTACCAACCTCGGAAGGATGGAAGGCTGAGTCAATCTGGAGCCAGCTACCTGAATCCAGCTTCCTCTGGAATCGAACCCAGGTCCTGAGCAGTGAGTTCAGACCGCAGTACTGCAACTTTACCACTCTGCACCACGGGGCTCCCTAGAGCAATGGCAAACCACCCCTTGAAAAGTCTGCCATGAAAACGTCCTGATGTGAAGAAGAAGAATTGCAAATTTATACCCCACCCTTTTCTCTGAATCAAAGACTGAGAGCAGCTTACAATTTTCTATATCTTCTCCCATCACCCTATGGGTCGATAATGACTCGGTGCTTGCACAGAGAACTACTTTAATCTTTAAAGTGCACTGTAGAGAAGCCAGTATAGTATGGTGCTTACAGTATGGGACTAAAATCTGGGAGACCCAAGTTTGAATCCTCACCCTAACAAGGAAGTTTGCTGGGTGACCTTGGGCCAGTCAGACATTCTCAGCCTTACCCACCTCACAGGGCTGTTGCTGTGAAGTCAAAACAGATGAGGGAAGCATCATGGTGTAAGCCATTTCAGAGGGCCCATCGGGCAGAGGAAATCAAGGTGAGATCTCTAAAACATATGCATCAAACCTCTATGCACAGCGCTTTGAAGAAAGTTTAGAACGAAAGACTGGAAGACCGGCAGATGGCTAATGTGTTGGTGCCACTCCAGAAGAAAAAAAAAATAGCTACTTCAGAATGCCAAAAAGGAGGGAGAAAACTGGGTGGGGAACATTTCCCCAAGCATCTGTATTCCTAACCATCTCCCAAGCTCAGTTGGCTGGCAGTTTGCTCGGGCCACATACAAATGGCACTAATTGCCCTTTGCAGTCCCACCTGCTCCGGGAAGGGGGTGGAATGCATTAGGCAGACCATTTGGATGCTGCTGGGCTGGTGGACGTGGGGAGCTTGCAATTCCGGCGGTCTGTCTGTTTTCTAAAAATCATGTTGCGTGTGCTGTGGGTTTGTGGGGTTTTAAAAATGAGCACAGTTCGCTCATTTGAACCAAAAAAGCATGGCGAGATACATAGAGAGAGAGGGCCGTTTTGTCGGAAAAAGAGGTGCTGGAGCTCATGAGCCCATCTCATTTGCATACACCCCACCCCCCTGCCATCACTGGAAGTGCATCGGAAGGCAACGCCCGCCACTCAGGCTCCATCCCAGAAATCTCCCGAAAGATTGGCTGTTCTACAGGCGCTGTTGCACTGCTCGGTTACAAAGCCGCGGCAGAGCTGGCAGACCAGGATCAGCTGTTCTACCCTTGTCCGTCAGAACTCAGGCTTTTGATGCTTGGATTCCCCTTGGTTTGAATAAAGTTTCCTCCAGAAGCTTCACTGGTTGTGTCTCTGATTGGGACAAGCATGCCAGGCAGGGCTGGAATTCTAGCAGGAGCTCCTTTGCATATTAGGTCACACCCCCTGATGTAGCCAATCCTCCAAGAGCTTACCAAAAAGAGCCTTGTAAGCTCTTGGAGGATTGGCTACATCAGGCGGTGTGGCCTAAAATGCAAAGGAGCTCCTGCTAGAATTCTAGCTCTGATGCCAGGCAATGGCCCATTTGGCTTACAGTTTCCCACCCAAGTATCAGCCCTGCTTAGCTTCCAAGAGTGGATGGAACATAGCCTCACATTCCACAGGTGCAATTCTTAGAGCCAGTTTGGTGTAGTGGTTAAGTGTGTGGACTCTTATCTGGAAGAACTGGGTTTGATTCCCCACTCCTCCACTTGCAGCTGCTGGAATGGCCTTGGGTCAGTGTCAAGTCTGTCTGTAACTCTGGCTCAGTCAGAGAGCATTCTGGGTAGAACCAAAGTATATTCAATTGCTGCTAGCTCGTACCTTCCCTACTCCTCCCTTCCTGTAGTGAGTGTCCTTGCTCTAAAATGGAAAGATGTGAAAGTTTTATCTGTGCCTTCTCAGGCCTGGCTCTCGGAACGGAGTCAGGAGCCTGCTACGATCAAGGCCACACAAGCCTGAGAACGAATTGGTAACATCAATGTGTGAATGTGCCCTGCATAATCCTCCCCCCTTAGGAATCCCTTTGAAGTGTCCCATAAATGCAATGTATCTACAGGTTATTCTTTAGTCTTTCAATGCTGGCCTAGCCTCAAGCATCAGTATCAATAAAGTAGTTTCATTGTATCAACAACGACTCGTTATTGAATCTGCCGACTTGACAGTCAGCCATAGCTCTGGCAGAGGTTGTCCTTGAAAGGGCAGCTGCTGTGAGAACCCTCTCAGCCCCACCCACCTCACAGGGTGTCTGTTGTGGGGGGAGAAGATATAGGAGATTGTAAGCCGCTCTGAGTCTCTGATTCAGAGGGAAGGGTGGGGTATAAATCTGCAGTGTAAAAAGCAGACCTGATTTGACCCTGAGTCAATATGATGCATATTTGTGCTATGATTGTGCCACACATAGGCACTGGGATGCAATAGGAAAATGTAAGCGTTGGGGTCTTGCATGAAGAAAACAGTGGGATATCCCAGAATTGATTTTAGCAGTTTCCAATTGAAACTGAAAAATTGGTACAGCAAAATGAAGGGCATGAATTAACAGAATTCTAGCACAGAATACTGTCTATCCATAACAAAAGGTGACCAATTTCGCACTAGACCTTTAATCCCAGTTTAGCCATGTCCCCAAGCTTTCATTCTACACTAAAATCATAGAATCATAAAGTTGGTTTCTCTGATTCTAGTGTAGAATGTCAGTTTGTGGACAGGGCTAAACCAGGATTAAGGGTCTAGCGCAAAACTGGTCTGTGTTCACAAGTTTCTGGCTGGCTGAAACAGCTATGTAGGTACTGATACAGGGGTAGCCCAACCTGTATATATGCTTTCCTGCTCCTCAACTTTGATATTTGTAGATCACAAAACACCACGGACGTCTCCCATACTCCCCTCCAAAGCCAACAAAGGAAAGAACACGGAGCAAAATTCAGTGTTATAAAACTGTGACTAACCTACGAAAGTGCAGTGTCAGGATTCCCTGCCACAGGATTTAGAAACAGCAAATCTTACAGAGGTTCCTGGAAGGAAAGGGTTCTGTGAGACAAAAGTCACTGCTTGAACTCTGTATCTTGTCTCTGTGAACAGCACAGCCTCATCTGGGTATGCACAGACCCCATCTTGCCTTAGTGATTGTTGGCATATTCGCTGATATGCTCTGGGTTTGTGAGGCTGAAGAATATACAGCACTCTGACTTGTGCTAGCTGTTTACATTTATTTACAGATGTACAAGTTATAGTTGTTCTGGTATACACTGGGACAAAGTGCTTCGCCAGACAACACATACGAGAGCAGAGACACAGTGCATAGACTCTTCCCAGTTATATACGTATAGCTATATACAAGCACCAATCAGCACACAGTGCTGAGTCATTCTGCATAAGCACAAGTCCTCTGGACAGAACTGGTATGCACCTGCAAAGGGAAGCTGTCAGGAACTTGTCACAGATCATGAACTGTCATAGATCATGTGCATTAGACTCCATGTCAAGCATGCGGGTTCAATGACGAGTCAAAGTTGATACAAAGACTACGTTTATTGATAGACCGGTACTTTGGCCGAAGCCAGTTCTTGAGAAGAATGAAACTGATGCATTGATGCAATACTTTTAAGGATTACTTCAAAAGGATTCCAAGGGAGGGGGTTGCGGGAGAGCATTCACACATAAACTATCAACATGTCTACATTCCCAGGGCGTTATCAGAACTTTGTCCTTGCTTTGCCCAGATGTCTCATCCTCCCTTAGGAGGATATATGGGAAGGTACTGATTACTTAGTTCCCTTCACACTACTCTTAATTAACAGCCATAAAGCGGGATGGGAAAGAGGAAAGAATAACAAACTAACAACCATGGGTCCTCCACGACAATTCCCAGACCAGACTTTTGTAGGACCCTAAAACAATCCATTATCAATAGCAATTAACCATGCTTGACACTCCAGCCTGAAGTCTCACTAGCAAGCATATGCTGACAGTGATGACCCCAAATGGAACTTTCAGAATCTCTTTCTGGCATGGTGAAGTTCAGCATGAGGCTGCTTTAAGAGTGGTTTCAGCGGCCTCTAAATCTTAAGGGCAGAACAGATGCTCACTGCCTCCAACACCTGGTAATGTCAGCTGTGATAAAGCACACTCTCATTCCCACATGCACACAACTCTCACATATGGCTAACAATTGCAAATGTACAACGGTCATTCTGATCAGGGCTGGTGCATGGCAGTAGGCAAAGTAGATGTTCGCCTAGAACACCACCTGGCGTAGGGGGCACTGCTGGGCGACCCCTTCTCTTCCCGATGCATGACTCTGGCTACTGACCGCCATCGTCTCATTCTCTCCCACCAGCAAGCTGCCTTCAACAAAGCCAAGCCACCCCCCTCTCCCCGATGTGTGACTAGATCTCCCAACTCATCCTGTCCTGCCACCCTTTTTCCTGGCATGGCCGGCAAACACTTATTCTCACAATCTTGTATAACTTATCACATTTTTTAAAAAATTAAAATATCAGTAAATTAAAAATGTGAAAAGTTTCAAGTTTGGTGCTCGGGATATAAATCCAATATCATCATCTTCTTCTTCTGTCTTGATTCCAAAGCAAACTTAGTGCAATCTATATATGTTTAATAATGGGGGACGCTAGTGGGTGACTCGCCTAGAGCTCCAGAAAGCTTAGCACCAGTCAGGAGAGCCAGTTTGGCGTAGTGGTTAAGTGTGCGGTCTCTTATCTGGGAGAACCGGGTTTGATTCCCCACTCCTCCACTTGCACCTGCTGGAATGGCCTTGGGTTAGCCATAGCTCTGGCAGAGGTTGTCCTTGAAAGGGCAGCTGCTGGGAGAGCCCTCTCCAGCCCCACCCACCTCACAGGGTGTCTGTTGTGGGGGAGGATTCTTATCTGGGAGAACCGGGCTTGATTCCCCACTCCTCCACTTACAGCTGCTGGAATGGCCTTGGGTCAGCCATAGCTCTGGCTGAGGTTGTCCTTGAAAGGGTGGTTGAAAGAGCCAGTTTGATGTAGTGGTTAAGTGTACGGACTCTTATCTGGGAGAACCGGGTTGGATTCCCCACTCTTCCACTTGCAGCTGCTGGAATGGCCTTGGGTCAGCCATAGCCCTGGCTGAGGTTGTCCTTGAAAGGGCAGCTGCTGTGAGAGCCCTCTCCAGCCCCACCCACCTCACAGGGTGTCTGTTGTGGGGGAGGAAGGTAAAGGACACTGTGAGCCGCTCTGAGACTCTTCGGAGTGGAGGGCGGGATAGAAATCCAATAACATCTTCTTCTTCTTCTTCTTCTTCTTCTTCTTCTTCTTCTTCTTCTTCTTCTTCTTCTTCTTCTTCTTCTTCTTCTTCTTCTTCTTCTTCTTCTTCTTCTTCTTCTTCTGTCTTGATTCCAAAGCAAACTTAGTGCAATCTTGAATATGCTGTTGGGAGGGAAGGCAGCATGGCACAGCCCAATTCCGGAAGCTAAGCAGGGTCAGTTAGTACTTGGATGGGAGACAAAGAAGACCGTAGATTTATACCCCACCCTTCTCTCTGAATTAGAGTCTCAGAGTGGCTCATAATCTCCTTTACCTTCCTCCCCCACAACAGACACCCTGTGAGGTAGGTAGGTGGGGCTGAGAGAGATCTCCCAGAAGCTGCCTTTCCAAGGACAACTGTGAGAGCTATGGTTTACCCAAGGCCATTCCAGCAACTGCAAATGGAAGAGTGGGGAATCAAACCTGGTTCTCCCGGATAAGAGTCTGTACACTTAACCACTACACCAGGGGTGGCCAAACTTAAGAGCCACATAGAACAAATGTCAGATGTTTGAGAGTCACAAGGCATGAGCATCAGATGTTTTGTGAGCCACTAGACGACAGAAGGAAGGCAAACAGAGGGAGTGAGAGAGAGATGGAAAGAGAGCAACTTTAAATGCATTCGCCTAGCTGTTGGCTGGCATGGCTTAGAGAAGAGATCTAAAGAAAGAAATGCCTTCTCCAATCCAGCAGACAGGGTGGTGGTGGAGTTTTCAAGAGCCACACAATATGTGTGAAAGAAGCCATAGTTTGTCCACCCCTGCACTACACCAAACTGGCTGCTGAGAAGACAGAAAGGGAGGCCATAAAAATGCTCTGCACGGTAAGCTGCTGAGCTAATAAATGGCATTTGCTCTAAACTGCGGAGGAAAATATAACTTGGCAAACCAAAATTCCAGAGGGATAGTTAACTTGGTATAATTATCCAAGTTAATTATACTATCAATTATTCAACAAACATTAAAGTCCTAACTTAACCCAGGCAATAGTCAGCATGATTTAATTGGGATACTGTATCTTGATTAACAAAGACAAGGTGTGATCAAAAAGCAACTCAAAATACAGGCAAAGCCAAACAAATCTGTTTATTTCTTCTCACCTTGCCACAAGTCTCGCATTCCCGAGGAGCGTCTAACAGTGTGTAAAAAAAACAGGTAAAGTGTCCAATTAAGTGCATCATTAAAAGCCTGAAATCAAGTTGTAAGTAAATTATTTAAAAGAAAATCAGCGCAAGAACACATAGTACAGCCCATGGAAATAATTTGATCAGAATGCTCAGAGGTGTCAGAAGTCATAGAATCATAGAGCTGGAAGGGACCTCCAGGGTCATCTAGTCCAACCCCCTGCACAATGCAGAGAACTCACCCTAAATTCACAGGATCTTCCTTGCTGTCAGAAGGCCATCTAGCCTCTGCTTAAAAACCTCCAAGGAAGGAGAGCCTACCACCTCCCGAGGAAGCCTGTTCCACTGAGGAGCCGCTCTAACGGTCAGGAAGTTCTTCCTAATGTTGAGCCGGAAACCTGACAAACAGCCTTTAGAAGGCTTCCTGAACTTTTCTTCCCAGCACCCTTTGCCAAATCAGGATATGGGGTTCAACTAGCTCAGGGGTTCTTAAACTTTTCCAGCCTGTGGGCACCTTTGGAATTCTGCCAGTGTGATGGGCACAGCCACAAAATTGCTGCCACAAACTTACCTTTAGTCACACAGTGAAGAGCTTTGTGCTGTGGTGGCAGGTGCTGATGAAGCAATGTTTTTAAAAATCAAATCTCCAGTGGCCAATCAGAAGCCTTGCCAGGCAAAAGTCCCACCCACTTTCCAACACTTGGCAGGTTCCTGGAAAGGCATTGATGGGCGCCATGTTGGGGATCCCTGAACTAGTTTCTTAAATGGCTGCTAAGTGTCACAGGGTGTTAAGTGTCATAAGGTATTGGACTAGATGACCTTAGGGGTCCCTTCCAACTCTATGATTCTATGAAGGTATTGCCTATTTAAGAGCACCTTCATTTTGGCAATATCACCCTAGCTTCCGGTGCAGGCAACCATTAATTGTTTATCCTCACCCACCCATGACGAATTACACTTGCAGCAAGTGTAAGTTGGTGGCCCTGCTGGAGGAGAAGATACAGGGACTGGAGGCACGATTGTCCACACTGCACTGTATAAAGGAAGATGAGGATTTTCTTGACAAAACGCATGAGGCACTCTTGAAAGGACAAGAAGAGGGAGAGGAAATGCTATCTCAGCAATTAGAATTGGACCCAACACAGGAGGAGGGTTCCTGAAAAAAATGTAACCCAAAGGAGAAAGAAAATCAGGAGATGTTCTGAGCCCCTGCTGCTCAGCAATAGGTTCCAGGATCTCCCCACAGTAACTGATTCTGAGCCATTGGAACAAGGGCTACTTCCCCAGCCTCCGTGAAGCTTGAAGAAAGTTTATCAGGATCCTGTGGATAAGAAGCTCCCCAGTATAGGAAGAGGAAGGTGGTGGTGATTGGAGACTCCTTGCTCAGAGGGGTGGAGCCCAAAGTGTGCCGACTGGAATTATCATCCCAAGAGATCTGCTGTCTGCCAGGTGCACGCATCCAGCACGTGACAGAAAGAATTGGAAGACTTATCAAGCTTATGGGTTACTCTCCTTTCATGCTGATCCACATATTGTGTTCAGTTTTGGACACCACATTTTAAGAAGGATATAGACAAGCTGGAACGGGTCCAGAGGAGGGCAACAAAGATGGTGAGGGGTCTGGAAACCAAGTCCTATGAGGAAATGTTGAAGGAGCTGGGGATGTTTAGCCTGGAGAAGAGGCGGCTGAGAGGTGATACGATCACCATCTTCAAGTCCTTGAAGGGCTGTCATATAGAGGATGGTGTGGAATTGTTTTCTGTGGCCCCAGAAGGTAGGACCAGAACCAATGGGTTGAAATTAAATCAAAAGAGTTTCCGGTTCAACGTTAGGAAGAACCATTAGAGCAGTTCCTCAGAGGAACAGGCTTCCTTGTGAGATGATGGGCTCTCCTTCCTTGGAGGTTTTCAAACAGAAGCTAGATGGCCATCTGACAGCAATGAAGATCCTGTGAATTTAGAGGGAAGTGTTTGTGAGTTTCCTGAATTATGCAGGGGGGTGGACTAGATGACCCTAGAGGTCCCTTCCAACTCTATGATTCTATGACCTGTGCTGAAGTGTCCAATTTTCTCTCCCTCCCCCAGAATGCCGCAAAGACAGTGGAGGATTTGATTGATGCTGCTCATCACCCAAAGATTTCTTTTTCCTTCCTTAAAACATCTTGTTGTAAAATGAATGATGGGCTGTTCGGGAATGGCCGAATTCTCATCACATGCCCAAACAGTTTCTATCCCACCAAATGCCCTCTGAAATAACACATGCCTTCACGAATGCAGAAAGCGAGAACATACTCTACACCATCTCTGGTTATCTGTTTCAAAGGAGTGGTCCTACCAAAGATAAAGCCTGCAACCGAAATGTTTCTTGACAGGCAATCCTGAGAGAAGGTGCCATTAGGAGAGGTGGTTCAGAGTGGGAGACGGGAGATGGAGAATAGGGTTCATAGAATCCTAGAGTTGGAAGGGACCTCTAGCGTCATCTAGTCCAACCTCCTGCACAATGCAGGAAACTCACAAACACCTCCCCTTAAGGGTTGTCAGGACTAGATTGGGAAACTCCTGGAGATTTGGCTACACAGCCTGGGAGGACAAGGACCTCAGTGGGGTAAAATGCCATAGAGCCCACCCTACAAAGCAGGAATTTCATACAGAGTATAAACCCCAGCACAACCCCTGGGTAGAGGGGATATAAAAGAATGAGGAGCAATGTGGGGGTATGAGAGGGCCAGACTGTCACTGTCCTCAGGGACCGCTGAGCTACGGTATCCCAAGGCAGGTGAGAAAATGTTGACTTTTAGAAAGGCTCCAGCAAGTTTCTCCCTCTCAAATTCATTCCAATGGAGGAACATCACATGTCTCAGATTACCTTTTTATCCCATAAGTTACCTTTGCTTAGCGGTAGAAGTTTTCTTCAGCAAATTCCAGCCCTTAACAGTCCATGTAAAACCACGCAATCCTTGCCCCATAATTCTAAAAATCCAAGAAAAAATTAAATGCAGTTAGGTACAAAAAAAAGGGTGTATAAAAAATAATGTAGAGAACATTACTCCTAAGATCACTAAAACAACCTAGGGAACTTTATGGAGCAGATACAGCAGTTTATTGTGAATGTGAAAATTTAAACCTATATAACAGTTCAGATCTTTCGCTAACATTATTTCACACTTCCTGTCCTTCGGTTTCGAAGATCTCATAACAGTATCTTTTTTCTTAACTAAAGTAGGACATGTTTTAAAATATCAAGGGCATATCTGCATTACAAAAGAAGAAGAGTAGGGTTTTATATTCTACTTTTCTCCACTATAAGGCGTCTCAAAGCGGCTTACAATAGCCTTCCCTTCCTCTCCTCGCAACAGGCACTCTGTGAAGTAGGTGGGGCTGAGAAAGCTCTCAGAGAACTTGGGCTGGCCCCAGCAGGCTTCCTGAGACGGAGAATCAAACCTGGTTCTCTCGATTGCAGTCCGCTGCTCTTAACCGCTACACCATGCTGGATTTAAACAGGCTTAACAGTCATCGGATGAGATCACACAAGAGATTTGGCGTGGCAGTGTCCTGGCTCTGAAAAAGCTGGATCTCTTTGATCCAGGCCACAGCAATCACGCAGCCGCCACCCTGCTGCCTGGAGAAGCAACCCGTTGAACGTCTTCAAAGAGATCAATGGGCTACTGAGCAATCATTAAAAAAAAAAAAAAATCCAGGTTCCTATTTACAACAAATAGGACATGAACCAAGTTGGCAGATGTTCAAGCATCCCTTTGTGGGAGAAAATGGTGCTATGTGTGCCCCAGTCCCGGGGCATTAAGGGCTTTAAAAGTCATCACCAGCACTTTGGAATAGTCCAAGAAGCAAATCGGTAGGCGCTGGATTGATTTCAAAATTGATGAGCCACTTTCCGGGTAACAAACTCCAGACCTGCAGCTCTGTCTTGCATCAACTGAAGGTTCTGAGCTGTTGTTAGAACAGCCCTACACCCAGCACACCGAAGTTATCTAACTCTTATGAAATCAGAATGTACTCAGCTTATGGGGAGGAGAAGACAATCTGCTTTGCTTATAGAAGGACCGCGTTTGTGTCCCAGACTCCGGTTAAAAGGTCATATAGCAGGTGACATGAAAGACTCCACAGGAGACCGCCTGAGACCAGTCAGAGTGGAGAATACTGACTTAATCGGGGCTCTTTTTCTAGCAGGAGCACCTCTGCATATTAGACCACGGCCCCTGATGTAGCCAATCCTCCAAGAGCTTACAGGGCTCTTAGTTCAGGGCCTACTGTAAGCTCCAGGAGGATTGGCTACATCAGGGGGGCGTGGTCTAATATGCAGAGGAGCTCCTGCTAGAAAAAGAGTCCTTTGATGGACCAAGGGATTGACTCAGAATGGGGCAGCCACCAGTGTTCATCATCCATGTTGTTTTGCAAATTTTGTAGTTAAGTGTCAGTCAATCTATTATGTTTGACATCTCGGGGAGAGATTACAAGGATTAGTATGACTCCATTCAACTGCATTCACAAGATTTAAAAGTCTCAGCTGGATTGGGTCCAGGATATATTATTTAAAATAATTCTATTAATGAAATGTTGTTCACGTGCAATTATTTTTTAGTGTTCCATTTATTCCATAGAATATATATGCACACACTTCTGACTATTCCATGAAAACAAACCTATGCGATGAGATAACTTTATAACTCATGACCCCCCTAATCTCCCTTGGAGTAAATTGCTCTCCATTCACTTAAATCATTGCTGCTATAAACAGATTAAAAACAAAACATGAGTTAGCCCACTGTGCTCTGTTCCATATTTAGGTTCTAATAAATAAAATAATAAAAATAATAGGAAAGGAAAGGTCCCCTGTGCAAGCACCAGTCGTTTCCGACTCTGGGGTGACATTGCTTTCACAAGGTTTCCACGGCAGACTTTTTACAGGGAATAATAATAATCATCATCATCATCATCATCTTTGCCAATCATTTAAACTGTTTGCTGTAGATATTAAAAACCATGAACGTGATCATTTGATGTATCAGTTTAATGCTCTTCTTGGAGTGTTATGTCCTCATTTGTTTTCCTTAGCCCTAATTTTCTAGCACTTAGAGAACTGCCCAGTCTTTTAAATTTGTAAATCACATCTTGAAGCTTCATGAGGAAAATAAGAACAAGGGAGTGCCCTTTTTAAAATTTACTTTTACACATTATGCAGATTGTTGCTAACTAAGGAAACGTATCATATGTCATAGCGGCGCACATTTTTTAAAATTTGGAATTGTTTGTGATTGACGAGGAAAATGGTATGAGCAAAAGCGAGGAAATTATCTTCCAAAATAAAGATATTGCTAAAACCACTTCAAATGGGAGGTATATGGATGTGGAGCAAAAATAATAAACACCACGTGCTTCCTGTTTCATCACTTAATTTTTTTTTAATAGAGTTTATTACATCTCTGCCTGGAAACTACACATCTCTTTTTTGATGTTAAGGCAGTTTGCACCCACTGCCATGGCATACAGTTGCGGAAGTTCTGTTTCATATTAAATGGAAACAAGTGAGAGACCCACAAGGACATTCAGGGGGCATCTCCTTATTATTATTATTATTATTATTATTATTATTATTATTATTATTATTATTATTATTATTATTATTATTATTATTATTATTATTATTATCATTATTGCTGTTGTTGTTGTTTTTTACCCTTTCCTGACAGCCCCCATAGCATCTCTCCTTTTTCTTCTTTCTTCTCTCCTTCCTGCCCACCAGCCAACCTACTTTTATCTGCCCCATTTCTTTCGGTTTCCCTTCCTTTGGGAATCTCTCACAGAAAGAACTCTGGCCAAGTTGCATGGTGCCGGCCAGGGTAGGCTGGGCTTGATTGTATGGTGATGCCCAGGGCATATTAGGCCACCCCCCCTGACATCGCCAATGTTTCACACAAGACTTTTTTTGTAGGAAATGCCCAGCAGGAACTCATTTGCATATTAGGACACCCCCTGGTGCCTGAAGCAGCCCTGTGGCGCAGAGTGGCGCAGATTCCAGCAGAAGCTGGTTCAGGTAGCCGGCTCGAGGTTGACTCAGCCTTCCATCCTTCCAAGGTCGGTAAAATGAGTCCCCAGTTTGCTGGAGGGAAAGTGTAGATGACTGGGGAAGGCAATGGCAAACCACCCCATAAAAAGTCTTCCATGAAAACGTTGCGATGCGACGTCACCCCAGAGTTGGAAACGACTGGTGCTTGCACAGGGGATCTTTCCTTTCCTTTCCTGATGCCAAGCCAGCCGGAACTGTGTTCCTGTGCGTTCCTGCTCAAAAAAAGCCATGGTGGTGCCCCTGCAAGGACTTATAGGAGCTCCTCAGTTTCTCTTCTATCCCCCATCAGGAAAAAGATCTTTTTTTCTGAAACGGTGTTTGCCTTGACCTTTGGAAACTTTGTAATGCCTTTATGAAGGCATTAACAATACTTGTCGTTATAGGATGCGTTGGATAAATCGTCGTTAAGTTTTGGTTTTTTTTTAAGTGGGAACTTTTTGTATAACTATTATGGGATGAGCTCCCCGTGCTTGAAAACAGATCGAGGCGGGATGTTTCAAGTCGACTCCCACCACATTGGGACTCCATGTTCTTTATGATTGCAACTGTACTTTGTGCATATTATGGATGTACTTTAATATTATTTCGTTATTGGGTCGCTATAACCTTTGCGGTTATGTTTGATTGGTGAGCATACTCTGTTCGACAGCTGCAATCGCCCATAACGCAAATGTCTGAACGATTCACCTGTCTGCCATCTACTGTGAGCAGCTGTCAAGCAGCTTTGTTGTGGCCCAGTCTCTCGGGTGGAGTTCTTTCCTTGTAGCATACAGAGGTTCATCCCCTCCGCATGCGGGAACTTCTACAGCTGTGTAGTAGGTGAGCTGATTCTCCCCCGAGGTCATGGATGGTCAGGCCAGGTAATTAAATGAGGTGAAGTGGGGACTATGCTTTTCCATAAGGCTTTGCAAAAACGTACGTCTGCAGAATAATCTCACACAGGGGTGGAATTCTAGCAGGAGCTCCTTTGCATATTAGGCCACACATTCCTGATGTAGCCAGTCTTCCAAGAGCTTACAAAAAAGAGCTTTGTAAGCTCTTGGAGGGTTGGCTACATCAGGGGGGTGAGGCCTAATATGCAAAGGAGCTCCTGCTAGAATTCCACCCCTGATCTCACAGTAACGCAAGCTTAAAATACCAATAAATGCTAACACTTTTTAAAAAATACAGTGTTTATAGTCACTATTTCTTTATATGATTAGCAGCTGTGCTGTGAACAGCAACTACAGGTACAAGGAAAAAAAAAAGCAGGATTCATTAGGCTATGTGAGAACATAAATGCCCAACAAACAGGCTCAAACGGTTCACAAAGCCAAACTGTTTGTTGAAAAAACTGGGTCTGTGTTCACAACCAGTAAGCAAGCTGTGAGATAAACCAGCAGATGTTTGAACACCCCTTTTCCCCAGTTATCTGTTATGCCCAAATCTGCTCTACTTTCACCCTAGCCCATTTTAAGCGCCTGCCTTTAGAACGACTGGAAGGGAAATACCTACATATTCCCTACCCTCAACATCTGTTGTTGAGCATTAGTTGTTTTGACTCCTGGTTTGTTATGTCTGTTAGATGACCTTGAAACATGCTTCATTGCCCTCCAGGACCCTGATGCCTACATTCCGATTGGCTGTTCTTTTAGAACCAGCCAATCAGGACACAAGGCATTCCTCTTGGGAAATGCAAATGAAGGATCCTGGAGAGACCAATAGGGTGGATTGCTGCCCACATAAGGGTGTGTGTTAAACTCAGGCCAAATGTACATAAGGAGTGGTGTGGCCTGTTTGTGTTCAGTTCTGCCCTTGTTCAATAAACGTTCTTGCTTACCTCGAGCTGGCTGAACTCACTATATAATATCTGTGTTCCTGCCAATTCAACACCATCAAAACAGTGGAACATGTGTTATCATACTGTCCATTTTATAATGACATCCATTCCATACCCCTCACCCCTGCTCTATACAGGTTCCCAGGAAGATCTGAAGAATTCTACGCATATCTCCTGCTTGCAGACCACTCCAATGGGACCACCTCTAAAGCAGCAGATAGTCCAGACCTTGAAATAACTTCTATGTATAATTAATTGCAGCATGATAAGGCTATGGTTTATATGTCGGGCATAATCTAGGTACATATTTTCCATGTGTACAGGCTTCAGATTTCTTGAGGTGCAAGATTTTTCAGTACTGGTGTAGCTTTGGTGTGCTGGTATGAGATAGGAACAGTCTACTGCCGCTAGCAAATGATTTCTCTGTGTGTATCTCTCTCATTTTCCCATGATTACTGTAAGTCTTTGAAAGACGGTGAAAGTGCTGGAGAGCTTCTTGCCGGAGGAGACTAATGATCTATATTGGAACCAGGTTTTCCAATAAAAAGAGTTGATTAAGAATCTCTAGATCATCTGAGTGTTCTTCTGGCTCTTTTTAGTGGGGGTATATAAGTATGTCTTCTTGTATTTACAGCGTCGCTTTTTTAAGATTAATGAGGGCCACTTTGTTCCAAACTATGTCTTTTAACTCGTGGAAACTGTGGTTCTTCTTCCTCTAATTATTCTCCAGGCGCCAAATTAATTACAAGAAAGCATCCGCCATTAGAAGACATTTAATTAACAAGCCAACATGAGGAGTCATGTAAACTGTATTAACTACGGAGAAGGATGGCTGATTACTGAATAAAACATTGGGCTTACTTTTATTGGACAACTGATTAAAAGACTGCAGTTAAGTCGCAGAAGATCACATTGCTGGAGAAAGTACCAGGAGCTCCCGCTTCACATAGCTGGATAAATCCTGTGATTCATTATCTCCTCCTGATGTTGCTCACTATCTGTGTGGTTCTGACCTCTTTGGTTCCATTCATTCTGCCTCAATTTGTACAAATGAGTTGGACTGACTGCATAAAGGAAGCCACAGCCCTCAGTTTGAAAGACCAGAGCAAGCTTGTTAACAACATGACATTTGGGAGCCAGTGTGCTCGATCCCACTCGCTCTGTCTCTGGGGTTCATTAATTTTGGAGATCATGAATTCATATGGTCACCATAATCTGGAAGCAACTTGACAACACTTAACACACACAAAAAGTGTAAATCACAGTGTTGCAGGAGATCACATGGCTGTCTAATAGAATGATTTTCAAATCATGCTCCAGGGAACTCTGGAGTTCCTTAACAGGGTTCCGCAATCAGCGGTTCAGAAATGACAGATGAGTCCCTGAAAGATCTAGCACTAAGGAATAGGGCACAAACCAGCTCATGAATGGAAGTTCATGATGAATTTGGGGTGATTTATGCTTCACAAAGTCAAGTTTGTGACAGGTCGGCAAGCATGAAATTTCCACAGACTTTGAAGTTGTTAGTGGAGGTTCATTGCAGTTCACAAATCAATAAATTTCCAGACAGACTGTCTCTGCTCAATCAAGATGTTTACCAAACTTCAAAGCAAAAGGGGGGGTCAGAAGTTTCCCTGAGAGTTTGATGTTACAGGTATGTTCCTGAGTTGTTTCATAGACTCTTGTAACTACATCAGTGCAAGCAAAAGAGGACTAATGTCAAACCACAGAATCCATGCATTAGAAATGGAAGGGGGCATTTTTTCAAATTCACTACAACCAGTTTTATGTACAAAATGCCCAGCAGAATCCGGTACCACTGTGGCAATCCAAGCTTAAAAGGAATGATTGATCTCAAAGCACAGCATTACTAGACATCCAAGCAGGGGGGGATTTTTCAAGTCTAGCACAACCAGTTCAGTGTGCAGAATGCCCAGCAGAATCCGCTACTACTGTAGCAATGCAAACTTAAAAGGATTGATCAATTGTAAAGCATCGTGCCACAGTAAATCCAAGCCATGGGGGTGGGTGGGTGGGATTTTGCAAGCTCTTTGCAAAAAAAAAAAAAATGAGAACACAAAGGAACACTGGCAAAGGGGAGGGAACAACCCTCTTGAAACTGACAAGAGTCATTTGAAACTGACAAAAGCTGTGGAGAAACCCAGAGACAGGGTGGGGGAGAATCTCCTCAGCCTGCACCAGTCGTTTCCCCAGGAAGAACGTTCATGGAGGCACCTTCTTCAGGGGTCTGTACTTCAGTTCCCATAAATCCAATCATCACCAAACTTGGAGAACAAGTAGAGGAATATCTGCTGGAGATCTCCTGCAAGTTTGGTGTCTCTGGCATTCTAGGGTGGGCATTTTCAGGAACCTCACTAACCAGACTGGTTTGTTTGATGCTTGAAATTGTGTGGCAGTCCATAGTTCATGAACTGGACATGCTACAGACCAAAAATTGAACCACATTCTCCTAGTTCATGCCAATCCCAAGGCAATGCTTACCTTCCCTGAACTATAGCGCTACAGAGGAGTATTTCAGTTATGCACTCCAGGATGCAGTCTCAGTTCCCATTGGGTCACTATTGAGGCACAACAGACCTGGCCAATGAATTGAAAACGTGCACTTGAGTTTGCATCAGAATGGATTGGACAACCGATTAGAAGACTGCAGTTAAGTTGCAGAACATCACATTCATGGAGAAAGTACCAAGGGTGCCTGCTTCATATGGCTGGATGAATCGGAGGATTCATCATCGTTTCATCTACAACATGTAGGACATATGAACATATGAAGCTGCCTTATACTGAATCAGACCCTTGGTCCATCAAAGTCAGTATTGTCTACTCAGACTGGCAGCGGCTCTCCAGGGTCTCAAGCTGAGGTTTTTCACACCTACTTGCCTGGACCTTTTTTTAGTTGGAGATGCCGGGGATTGAACCTGGGACCTTTAGCTTACCAAGCAGATGCTCTACCACTAAGCTGCCATCCCTCCATCTCCATCACCTACTTCCTGGACCCTTTTTAGTTGGGAGATGCTGGGGATTGAACCTGGGACCTTCTGCTTACCAAGCAGATGCTCTACCATTGAGCCACAGCCCCATTCATGGCTCTCCAGGGTCTCAAACTGAGGTTTTTCACACCTATTTGCCTGGACCCTTTTTAGTTGGAGATGCCGGGGATTGAACCTGGGACCTTCTGCTTACCAAGCAGATGCTCTATCACTGAGCCACAGCCCCATTCATGGCTCTCCAGGTTCTCAAGCTGAGGTTTTTCACACCTACTTGCCTGGACCCTTTTTTAGTTGGAGATGCCGGGGATTGAACCTGGGACCTTCTGCTTCCAAAGCAGATGTTCTACCACTGAGCCACCATCCCTCCCCCATGGTACATATTTCTTGTTGTAATCTAATCCTGCATTATGCCCAGATTTGGACTAGATGATGCTGGGGGTCCCTTCCAACTCTATGATTCGAATCCATTTTTATTTATTAATGTATTTGAATGTTTAAATAACAATTACCTGAGGAAGTGGGCACATCTTACATCTTGTTAAACTGGTAACAGAGGTGTCACTAGGGTAGGTTGCACCCTGGGGTGTAACTGATTCAAGTCACCCCCCCCCATTGGGCATCACCCCCTCCGCACACAACCCCACCCACTTCACATGGCCCCTCCCTCATCCGTAATCCAAGATACCAGTTTTGCAGCATTTAAGTTTCCCCTACTCACCCACACGCTTTTAGCTGAGCCGGCGGCAGCGCGGCCCGGTTTCAGAATCCCGGCCAGCCCACACACAGCAGCAGCATTCTAGTCCCAGGGCCAGCCCCTTCCTTTTGGGGGGGACCATGGGTCAGTGCCTGGGGCCAATGAGAATGCTCTGGGGGAGGGCCGATGGCCCCCTTGGCCCCGCCCTAGTGACGCCGCTGACTGGTAAAAACTAATCTGGAGGTGGCTGGGTCTCCAATGGGGATGAACATGAATAACATCACCCAGTAAGGCTAGACACCAGCATCCTTTGGAAGATCTCTTAGGCCTCCTTACTATACACACATATTTCTTCAGATATTGGATAATGTAGTCTGGTGGGCCGAGGTGAAGAAATATGAACATTTCTCAGGTGAAACAGATTTTTCTAGACCCACAGGATCTAGAAATGCTAGAATTTAGGTTAGACGTTGCACCGAATACTGCTTGGTTAGGCCTTCTTTGCCAGATCATCCACAGGAGGAGTGTGACTTTGTGGGTACCCCTAGACGCCCCAAGAGCATTTGATAAAGTTGGCCATCAAGTCCTTCTGACTTAGATCAGGCAGTGAGGAACTGAAGGCAGTGACAGACTGTGTTACCAAGAGATTGGCCTTCTAGGCAATGGCAAGAGTACTATTAGATTTCAAAAAGTTTTCAACTTGTTCCGATTTCATTTCCACCTAGCCAGAGTAGTAGAGAAGCAAGCCAATTCCCTGAGTTATAATGCAATCCTAAGAACACATTCCTGGGAGTAAGCCTCATTGCATCAACTTCCATAGGATCTCAAGTAGATCTGTTTAGGATTGCACAGTCTCCAGAAGGCAGTATGGGTTGGATGAAAGCCAGTACTGAATATTGAAGTAAGGAATAATTGATGATTAGCTGGTCTGGAAATGTAGAATTGCAGTAATGCCTGCTCTGGATAGTATTAATCACCATCGCCACTCCTCCCCAATATCACATATGCTTCTGGGATTCTCTTTGACCCTGATTGGCTATTTGATTTTCAGATGGTGAAAAGTGATCTGGTAGGTCCTTACTGAAATAATAATCTGCTACAGTAGTTATATGTAGAGCCAGTCTGGTATCGTGGTTAAGTGTGCGGACTCTTACCTGGGAGAACCGGGTTTGATTCCCCACTCCTCCACTTGCAGCTGCTGGAATGGCTTGGGTCAGCCAGAACTCTGGCAGAAGTTGTTCTTGAAAGGGCAGCTGCTGTGAGAGCCCTCCCAACCCCACCCACCTCACAGGGTGTCTGTTGTGAGGGGAGAAGATACAGGAGATTGTAAGCCGCTCTCAGTCTCTGATTCAGAGAGAAGGGCGGGGTATAAATCTGCAGTCTTCTTCTTCTTCTGTATAATGTGTTGATTCACCATAGCCGTTGCCCTGGAAACAAATTTATTGATAAACCTAGGAGAAAGCAATGTTTTAATTTAATTTAGGAAAACAATGTTTTAATTTAATACACACATATTTGTAAAATATATTGAGACCATAGAGAGATAATGATTATAAAGCAATATATTATGCATATGGTAACTTAAGTTTCCAGGAAATTAAGACATTACCCTTCACCTAATATTGGCTGTTGGTTTTGCTTTAATGAATATTACATTCTTCTTCCAGCTTCAGAAAATGATAATGGTGATTAAACCAGCTGCTTGTCTGAGGCAGACCAGAGGGCAACCAAAGTCAAATCCTGACCTGGAGGAAAGATCTCCAGCATTGATATAGAACATGGGTGGCCAAACTGTGGCTCTTCCACATATATTGTGTGGCTCTTGAAGCCCCAACCACCATATCAGCCAGCTTGGAGAAGATATTTGTCTTTTAAAATCACTTCTCCAAGCCAAGCCAGCTGGCAGCTTGGAAAATGCATTTAAAGTTAAAGTTGCTTTCTTTCCACCCCTCCCTCCCTCCTTCCTTCATTCCTTTCTTCCTTCCTTGTCTTGCAGCTCTCACACATCTGGCATTCATGTCTTGTGGCTCTCATACATCAGATGTTTATTCCATGTGGCTCTTATGTTAAGCAAGTCTGGCCACCTTGATATAGAAGGTGCATCCTGAAGAGCAGTCAAAAGAATACTTAGAATGAATGCCCCTTCCTGTTGATCACAGACAGGTAAAAAGCCTGGCCTCTGAACACCGCTACAAGGAAGCAACCACAGAAGCAAGCATCCCTCTGCCACGTTTGTTGGCCTTTCAGGGGAACAGGTTGGCCACTGTGTGAGACAGGATGCTGGACTAGATGGACCTGATCCAGCAGGATGATTCTGACGCTCTTATGTTCTTATGACCAGTTTGGTGTAGTGGTTAAGTATGTGGACTCTTATCTGGGAGAACCAGGTTTGATTCCCTACTCCTCCACTTGCAGCTGCTGGAATGGCCTCGGGTCAGCGATTGCTTTTGTAGGAGTTGTCCTTGAAAAGGCAGCTGCTGCAAGAGCTCTCTTAGCCCCATCTACCTCACAGGGTGTCTGTTGTGTGCGGGGGGGGGGGGGAGGTAAAAGAGATTGTGATCACTCTGAGACTCTGAGATTCAGAGTATAGGGATATAAATCCAATATCATCACCATCTTCTTCTTCTTCTTCTTCTTCTTCTTCTTCTTCTTCTTCTTCTTCTTCTTCTTCTTCTTCTTCTTCTTCTTCTTCTTCTTCTCCTCCTCCCTTATTTTATGCACCTGAAGAAGGTTAAGAATATAGAAGAAGCCATGTTGGACCAGGCCAATGGCCCAAGCAGTCCAACACTGACAAAAAAGCAACAACAGGTTTTGAAGCCTGACCAGACAGAAACCACAACAGTTCAACAAGAGCTAGATCTCAGTAGATGCTGACTCTTAGGCTGGGTACAGATGCATGGCTGGGGGAGGCAGCCTCCCATCCTGGAAGTAAGCCAGCAGAGGGGAAAGCATTCCCAGAGCAGTCATATGGCACACGGCCACTGTTGGGAGAGGGACAGGCCATGTCCACTGGGGAGGAGCGGTCAGACCACTCGTGTATGACAGACACTTCGCAGGCACTCCCCAGACATTCAGATGGCCAGGAAAGGCAGGAGGGAAGCACTCGGGGAAGGGTGGGAGCGGGGCGGGACCCAGAGGTGCACATTTTAACATGTCTTTTTGAACTGGACATGGGGCATTCCTGAGGTGGCTAAAACTGGCTGTCTGGATTCAGCCTTATACTTCCTGGCTCAAATCCTCATGTACTTCCCTATAACCAGGGGTAGAATTCTAGCAGGAGCTCCTTTGCATGTTAGGCCATACACCCCTGATGTAGCCAATCTTCCAAGAGCTTACCATAGTAACAGTGAAAGGCATACTTAAGGTGTCACATCAAAGCGTTTCCTAAACAAAGCTACATTCTCCAAACAATGCTGCATTCACGTGTGAAGATTCACACGGCAATCCCTTATCTCTTTGCGGTTTCCTTCCTTGGGGTCAGGCCTGGGAACCGTCCCTGGAGGCGCTTTATCTTCAAAGAGCAAATTCCTGCATTTGTTAGTAAAAGCGAGAGGAGCAAACTACCCCCTAAATATTCCCTGCTTCAATGTGCCCATCTTGGCGTTGGTTAGTAGCATGCACGAATCTTTACAGATACATTCAATTGCAATATTTCATTAGCATCAGATTATTGAAAGCAAGAAAGATTTCCATAGCTTGACAGGCAGAGCAACAGGAAATTCATAAAAATTGAAAATGATCTTATAGGCTATTTAGTCTCTCCACGGTGCAGACCCTTCACCATCTTCTTCGCCCTCCTCTGGACCCGTTCCAGCTTGTCTATATATTTTTGCTTTGCTCCTGCTGGCCACTGGAATGCTGACAAAAAAAAAAAAAAGGCCTGCTGTGGAGTGGGTGGGAGATCTCCCGCCCCCGCAAGCACATGACAACTCTAGGAGCACCTGGCAGATTCCTTGCACTGTGCAGAGACTAAATAGCCTATAAGATCATTTTCAATTTTTTATGAATTTCCTGTTGCTCTGCCCCCATTAGTCCACGTAATTCTGGTTCCAGTACTGCTGGGAGTCTAGGGCTGCTAGTTCCCCTTCGGCCAGCAGTGAAGGATGGAGGGTAGGGTGGCTAGATCCAGGAAGGGAAACTCCTGGGGCGTTTTCGCACTGACCTTAATCAGCAGCGACGCCCCTCTTTAGCGCGCAGGATCTGCCCGGATTTTGCACCAATTGCCGCGGAGCACCCGGAAGAGCCGGAAAGTCCCGCGGCTTTTGCGGCGCAAATGGAAACTGGTTTTTGGCGGTTTCCATTTGCGCCGCAAAAGCCACGGGACTTTCCGGCTCTTCCGGGTGCTCCGCGGCAATTGGTGCGAAATCCGGGCAGATCCTGCGCGCTGAAGAGGGGCGTCGCTGCCGATTAAGGTCAGTGCGAAAACGCCCCTGGAGAACCCTCCAAAGCATCAGGTGCCCCCTCCCCCAGGGAACTGATCCCTGTAGTCTGGAGATGAGCTGTAATTCCCTAAGCCCCTAAATCCCATCTGGAGGTTGGCATCTCTAGTTGGGACTTGCAATTTAGTCAGGGCTTTTTTTGTAGCAGGAACTCCTTTGCATATTAGGCCACACCCCTTGATGTAGCCAGTCCTCCTGGAGCTTACAGTAGGCCCTGTCCAAAGAACCCTGTACGCTCTTGGAGGATTGGCTACATCAGGGGAGTGTGGCCTAATATGCAGGGGTGGAATTCTAGGAGGAGCTCCTTTGCATATTAGGCCACACGCCTTGATGTAGCCAGTCCTCCTGGAGCTTACAGTAGACCCTGTACAAAGAACCCTGTACGCTCTTGGAGGATTGGCTACATCAGGGGGTGTGGCCTAATATACAGGGGTGGAATTCTAGGAGGAGCTCCTTTGCATATTAGGCCACACCCCTTGATGTAGCCAGTCCTCCTGGAGCTTACAGTAGGCCCTGTACAAAGAACCCTGTACGCTCTTGGAGGATTGGCTACATCAGGGGAGTGTGGCCTAATATGCAGGGGTGGAATTCTAGGAGGAGCTCCTTTGCATATTAGGCCACACCCACTGATGTAGCCAATCCTCCTGGAGCTTGCAGTAGGCTCTGTACTAAGAGCCCTGTAAGCTCTTGGAGGATTGGCTACAAAAGGGTGTGTGGCCTAATATGCAAAGGAGCGCCTACTACCAAAAAAGCCCTGAGTTTTAGTTCTCCTGTAATGAGCTACCAGCAACCAAGTGCCAGCAGTCCCATCCATGACAAGAAGTGAAACAATGGCAGCCACGTGTTTCGCCTCTTTGGGGCCTAAAAAGAGTAACTTGCCCACTCAGTTTTCCTCAAGGCTGATTGCACCGCAGGACAGATTTTGAGTAGGAGGCTTTAAAAAAAAAATGAAAAGAAACGCTTCTTTCTCTACTGAACACTCTGATTTCATTGTAGAAACCACATTAAAAATTTTGCATGGCTTGGTTGACATTTAATGAATTTTGGCTCTCGTAAGTCTCTGCCACCTTTCAGTGAGCAAAAACAACAAGAGAGAGGGTGAGGGGGGGGGAAATGATCACACCGGCTTCTTGCTGGCCTGACCTCCCCATATGTCGACCGCAAATGTTTCAAAAGCTGCAAATGTTCTGTCAGGAGAAGTTTTGATTGGATCACTCTATTATCTCGACAAGCATGCCGAAGGAAAGTACCTGGATCGACCGACCTGTTACAAGAGGAAGGAAACGAATGCATGTAGTGGCAAGTGATCTGTCACTGGAAGAGATAGGCTGAATAGGTTATGATGGATTCTCAGAGGAGTCTATGCTTTTCTCTGTTTCTTGTGGGGGTGGGGGTGGGGGACTGTTTTTAGCTCCATCCACCTTGTGTCCTTGAAAGAGAGTCACAGCTTGCTCAATGCCATGGAAGATTGGCACAGGAAACAATGAACTTGTCGATAGTTTCTTGAGCCCCCGTTTTCCAGGGAAATCTCTAGCTAGCTGACAGGCAGGAATGATAAGACTGGAGAAAGACAACAGTTTTGTTCAGTGATAGGGTTGCCAAGTCCAATTCAAGAACTATCTGGGGACTTTGGGGGTAGAATCAGGAGACGTTGGGGGTGGGGCGAGGAGCAAGTTTGTGACAAGCACAAATGAACTCCAAAGGGAGTTCTGGCCTTCACATTTAAAGGATTTGCATACCTTTTAAATGCCTTCCAAATGATGAAGGATAGGGGCACCATCTTTTGGGGCTCATAGAATTGAATCCCCTTGTCCAATCTTTTTGAAACGTGGAGGGTGTTTTGAAGAGAGGCACTGGATGCTATGCTGTGAAATGGGTGCCTCCACCTAAAATAGGCAGCTCCCCCAGAGCCCCAGATACCCACAGATCAATTTTATATTATACCCTATGGGAATCGGTATGCATAGGGAATAATGGAGTGTCCAGCAGACATTTCCCTCCCCTCCTGCTTCTGATGACCCTGAAGCGGGGGGAGGGTCTCCAAACGGGGGGATCCCCTACCCCTATCTGGGATCCGCTAATGGCCTTTAGAGAAACTGACTAACCGCACTTATACTGCTGAGAGTGTTGGTTCCAGATAATATGAAGTGAACGATCAGATGAAGATTGACACTGAAACATGGCTTTGTAAACCTAGGGAACATGCTATCAGCTGCACTTCGTATCAGCTACGCGTATAAAGACATTGCCTTAATTTTCTGCAAATTAACCTTGACTTCGTTGGCAACATCATTACTGATTTGGAGAGGCTTTTTCGCATCTATCAGGACTTCGCACCTTTTTGGAGTCTTTGTTCTGAGTGGACCCTTTCATTCAATTGTAAATTGGCAATTGCCTTTATGTAAATGTCTATTGTAAACTACAAGAATGTTTGCTGTACATCATAAACGATGTAGTGCTAAGCACAGAAGATAATGAGACATCCTGCATTGATTGCATCTACTTTTCAGAAGTATGTTCTGCGAAGGATTTCAGCATTGTTCAGAAACAGCTTCACATAACTAATTTATTCTTTAGTAGAACATGGCTCTCTCCTGCTCCTACCTGGAAATTGGCAGCCCTATAATAAGTAAGCTGAAGGCACTAAGGAGAAATGCTTGGGGTCGGGAATTGGCCTGTGTGGAGAGAGAGAATGAGATGCAGCACCCTGACTCCAAACGCACCTGCAATCAACAACGGTGGCTTAAGACCACACGTATCTGCAAGGCCACTGCACGAAGCAATCAAATTGGCATTCGTTTGATCCCGGTAATTAGAAAGGCTGATTGCCCCCCAAGGTCGGAATGAAGAGTCAGACACAATGCATTGGAATAAAATTTGGGCCACTTTATTAATTAACAGCATAAACAGCAAGGGAACCCCACCAGCGGCCTGGCCAGGGCTAGGGGTCACCGCGACCGCTCCCCTGCCATTAACGGGCGAGAGACCCAGCCCCCCAGCCGGAGCTGAGCAACTCAGCTCCCTCCAGGCAGGCCCAGCAGGGAGGCCCGCACCAGAGGGCCCAAACCCAGACGCACGTCTCGGCAGAAAGGCACCCTCTAGCCAAGCCTCCTGGACAGTCTGCAATCTCCAACCCGGGTCTCCAAACCCCAAGGTTGTTCATGCCAGACCCCAAATTCCCCAAAAGGGGGATGCTTCGCAGTCCTCCCCTAGCCGCATAGTGTCCTAAACCCCAAAAACCTGCCAACTAAAGTGACCACCTATTTAAAGGCACCATCCCAAAGCCAATTCCACAATCCACTGCACTGCTATGCAGGGTAGGCGAAAAACACACCCCAGCAACAGCCAATCAGCCGAGGCGTAAAAAATTCCTACCCGGCTCCTCAAATGAGGCAACCAGCAAAGCCTACATAACAGACAGGGCGGGCGGGAGGGCCGATCGACGAAAGACTGCTGGGGGAAGCAGGAGAAAGCCGATAAAGCGGCTGGCCCCACCTCCCACATTGCGCGCCCAAACGGGCGAGCTCCGACTCCTCCCTCCCAGGGATGCAAACAGAGCCGGCGCAGCCTAGCAGCTACACTGCAGGCTGCTGGCTCACGAAACTCTACGCAGAGCTGTGCTCATGTTTCAGTGAACTGTGTAGGCAGAGTGTGTGACTAGTGGTGGACGTAAGTCTAACAGCCTCGATATGGCTCCCCTCTACACATGCTGTGTCGCGCATACTTACATCGTTGTTGATTTTCACCTCTGAGAAACAGATCTTGTTTCAAAAATCTACAAGGATTCTTGCATCGGATGAGACAAGAGATAGTTATAGGGCAACGCAGTATTCTGCAGAGTGAATCCCAGGGTTTGTTGTTTTTGTTTGAGGTTTTAAAAGTTTTGATTAGTTTCAAAGAATTAAGAATAAGGGATAAGAAATAAAGATTACAAATCAGTCTTAATCTGCATAGAGAGTGCTTTCAAGAAAGACAAGTCCACATCTGCTATGCTTTCTTAAAATACATAGATTGTCACATATTGTTATCCCAGGGCTTTTTTTTTAGCAAGAACACACAGGAGCACAGTTCCGGCTGTCTTGGTGTCATGGGGTGTGGCCTAATATGCATATGAGTCTCTGCTGGGCTTTTTTCTACCAAAAAAAGCCCTTGTGACTCCCATCAAAGCCTGTCGATTTCCATGAGTTTAGACTAGAGGCTTCTCCGTACACTAGATTGACTCCTAGTTTTCTGGGCAATTCATAAGAACTGGAATGGATCTTCCACACATTTGCCCTTCCTCTGCTTTTTCACAGTGACAGAGTCAGTTTATTTTCTTCTATATGTGCTTTAAATAGTCAGGATTTTCAACAAATAATGTTATCATTAGTGGCATCACAGCCCACCTTTTCTAGTTTGATTCCCCACTCCTCCCCTTGCAGCTGCTGGAATGGCCTTGGGTCAGCCAGAGCTCTGGCAGAGGTTGTCCTTGAAAGGGCAGCTGCTGTGAGAGTCCTCTCAGCCCCGCCCACCTCACAGGGTGCCTGTTGTGGAGGGAGAAGATATAGGAGATTGTAAGCCGCTCTGAGACTCTAATTCAGAGAGAAGGGCGGGGTATAAATCTGCAATTCTTCATCTTCTTTTTCTTCTTAAGTTTGTGGATGTATTTATGCTCCAATCCATGCGCCCAGTGGAGATGCACATCATTCTCCTCTCCTCCATCCTGTTTTCACAACCTGCAGGAGAGCCAGTTTGGTGTAGTGGTGAAGTGTGCGAACTCTTATCTGGGAGAACCGGGTTTGATTCCCCACTCCTCCGCTTGCAGCTGCTGGAATGCCCATGGATCAGCCATAGCTCTGGCAGAGGTTGTCCTTGAAAGGGCAGCTGCTGTGAGAGTCCTCTCAGCCCCGCCCACCTCACAGGGTGCCTGTTGTGGGGGGAGAAGATATAGGAGATTGTAAGCCGCTCTGAGACTCTAATTCAGAGAGAAGGGCGGGGTATAAATCTGCAATTCTTCATCTTCTTTTTCTTCTTAAGTTTGTGGATGTATTTATGTTCCAATCCATGCGCCCAGTGGAGATGCACATCATTCTCCTCTCCTCCATCCTGTTTTCACAACCTGCAGGAGAGCCAGTTTGGTGTAGTGGTGAAGTGTGCGAACTCTTATCTGGGAGAACCGGGTTTGATTCCCCAGTCCTCCGCTTGCAGCTGCTGGAATCGCCTTGGGTCAGCCATAGCTCTGGCAGAGGTTGTCCTTGAAAGGGCAGCTGCTGTGAGAGTCTGCAGAGGGCGGCAGTGGACCACCAGTCTGCCTAGGGTGCCATGCACCATCAGGCCATTGCTGCTGACGACGATGATGCTACACCCTACAGTTACTGATAGTCAGGAATCTTAGGCCCTGATGGCTGAATGGAAGGCAGAGAGAAGAAGATTCACTGTGAGAGGTCCGCCTCGAGTAGCAAAAAGCTTCAGGCTGGGTCTCTTTGATCATAAGTGCCTGCTTTGTTCACAGGGTCCTCCGTATCACCACATAAAGCCTACAGCAAGTGTTGTCTTTTAACATAAGATTATCAAGAATTACAATCTCCCGAGGGGAAACGTGCCTATTGTAGCATGCTCCGCTTTGACGATTCTTTCATTCCTCTGATGCCGAGAAATACAGACCTTAAAATGTTTCGGCCTCCTGAGCGATTGCTCTCTTGGCTTGAATTCACTCGCACTGCCAACCAACTGTTCAAGACCTGAATCCTTAGGCACATTCTTCAGTCTCTGAAATGAGTTTGAAAAGCCACATAACTTGCGGGGAAAAATTCTGAGCAAAATAAACATACCAGGAGTGCAGATTTTTTCCCCCCACTGACTCTTTAATTCAATTATATCATGAAAGCTCACTATGTACTTCAAAAATAAATTAACTCAAGATGTTACCCTACTCTCCATCTGCTGGATGTTGTTTTCCACGCGCTTTCGCATTACTTTAAGTGATTTCCCCATCAAAATCTAAAAAAACTTTTTGTTAAGGGGAGGGAAAAGTCCCTTCTATGAGACCATCTCTGTTTTCAGAAATTACCTCATAAACCATGTAAGTTTTTCCTCAAGGGGGGGGGGCAGGTTTCCCCACACCAAAGAAAATATAATTGCTGTGTACCTTCTAGGTGTTCCCTTTAATTTAGATTTAGCGACTTCCCTCCCCCCATTTTACTCAAGAGGGTCTTTTCTGTGAGAAGAATACAGTCAACTGGCAACATGTAAGTACTTCTGCTTTTTCACATAGAAGGAAGCTTGCATTTGTGCACTGGCTGACAGGTTTACCTAATACAAATAATGTTGTCGCAATAAGAAATGGTGACCTGAAAGTAAAGAAGTGCATTTGGAACATACTTCATCAAAATCCTCTCCCAACGTGGCCTGTTTCCTAATCCTGGAAAGGTCACTAACCCAAATGAAACTACTTGTGACTTTTAGTAAGAATCTGAATAGGTAACATTTTAATACTATTTAGAGTGACCTGGTGGTTGCAGCCTGTTGCGGCTTCCTTTTCTGTAAGTCATCCTCACTTTCTGCTTTCTCTTGTGCAATTAAGGGAAAGGAAGTGATGGCAAGTTTGGGTTCCCAGTCTCAAGGAGGGGTGCCATGACCTGGATAGCCCAGGCAAGCTCAGTCTCTTCAGATCTCAGAAGCTAAGCTAAGACGTAAGAACATAAGAGAAGCCTTGTTAGATCAGGCCAATGGCCCATCCAGTCCAACGCTCTGTGTCACACAGTGGCCAAAAAAATCAGGTGCCATCAGGAGGTCCACCAGTGGGGCCAGGACACTAGAAGCCCTCCCACTGTGCCCCCCCAAGCACCAAGAATACAGAGCATCACTGCCCCAGACAGAGAGTTCCAACAATATGCTGTAGCTCATAGTCACTGATGGACCTCTGATCCATATGTTTACCAATCCCCTCTTGAAGCCATCTATGCATGTAGCTGCCACCACCACTTGTGGCAGTGAATTCCATGCGTTAATCACCCTTTGGGTGAAGAAGTACTTCCTTTTATCTGTTCTAACCTGACTGCTCAGGAATTTCATTGAATGCCGCAAGTTCTCATATTATGAGAAAGGGAGAAAAGTACTTCTTTCTATGCTTTCTCTATATCCCATAATCTTGTAAACCTCTATCATGTCACCCCTCAATTGATGTTTCTCCAAGCTAAAGAGCCCCAAGCATTTTAAGCATTCTGACCTTTTAATCATTCTAGTTGCTCTGTTCTGGACTTTTTCCAATGCTATAATATCTTTTTTTGAGGTGTGGGCACCAGAATTGCACACAGTATTCCAAATGAGACCGCACCATCGATTTATACAGGGGCATTATAATACTGGGTGATTTGTTTTCAATTCCCTTCCTAATAATTCCCAGCATGGCATTGGCCTTTTTTATTGCAGTTGTACACTGCTTTTGACATTTTCAGTGAGTTACCTACCACAACCCCGAGATCTCTTTCTTGGTCAGTCTCCGCCAGTTCACACCCCATCAACTTTTATTTATGTGGCAACTGGAATACCTTGGAATACCAGCAGTCAGGAGGACGGAGGCAGGTTTTATACAGCCACCTCTCTGAATATCGGATAAAAGGAAGTCCTTCTTCACCCAAAGGGTGATTAACATGTGGAATTCACTGCCACAGGAGGTGGTGGCGGACACAAGCATAGCCACCTTCAAGAGGGGTTTAGATAAAAATATGGAACAGAGGTCCATCAATGGCTATTAGCCATAGTGTGTGTGTGTGTGTGTATAATTTTTTTGGCCACTGTGTGACACAGAGTGTTGGACTGGATGGGCCATTGGCCTGATCCAACATGGCTTCTCTTATGTTCTTATGTGACACAGAGTGTTGGGCTGGATGGACCATTGACCTGATCCAACATGGCTTCTCTTATGTTCTTATGTGACACAGAGTGTTGGACTGGATGGGCCACTGGCCTGATCCAACATGGCTTCTCTTATGTTCTTATGTGGCACAGAGTGTTGGACTGGATGGGCCATTGGCCTGATCCAACATGGCTTCTCTTATGTTCTTATGTTCTTAATATCCTCCACGTCCCTAGCAGGAGTCAGTCACCAGAGGTCACCGTGACTTTCAGATGCACACACACACACACATGCATATAAAAATACAAAAATTAAAAAAAAAGAAAACCCTTAAGGAGGAGCCAGATTTCTCTTGGAATCACATCTGATCTCTTGACCAGAGGCTCAAATCGGCTCCCCTGGAAGACATGGCAGTTTTTGCAGGGAGGTGTGAAGTCCCCATGGATGATCACCTCTATGATGTAATCAAATAAGGTTTATTCATTAAACGAAGATGTTACAGTTCCAAGGCTGCGTCTTGTTGAAACTCAGACCCCAGGCTCAGGCAATCTCATATAACCTCAGGGGTTTTTTTCTGTAGGAAAAAAACCCAGAAGGAACTCATTTGCATATTAGACCACACCCCCTGATGTCACCATTGTTGCACAAAGGGCTTTTTGAAGAATATAAAACAAGGAGCTCTGGGGGAGATAAAATATGCATAAGTATGCCTACTCATGCACACAGTGTCCCCACACACACGCGCACACACACCGAAGCAGAGTATATAAGAAGAGGACAAATCCATCTCACTCTGTCTGACTTCATTGCATTGAGCATTTGGCTGTATAAAGCACTTGTCTGTTTGTTTGCTTTCCCGGCCCTGACCACGATGAGACTTTTAATTGGCTCTGGGATAGGGACTTTTTTCCTATCAGGCTGAAAGCGTAAAAAAGAAAAATCGGAGGATCCCAGCCTAATAGGTTAGGAAATAAAGACGTCACAGGCAGATCAGTGAAAACATCATTGAAATACAATACCAATGGTCAAGCATGCATATTTCTGTAGCAGAATGGTTCCTTCAATAGGGAACAGATCGCCCATCGTTTGCTGCTCCCTCTTCTTTTACAACCTTTGGGCAAGGAATAAATCCATCTGGCCCAAGGATGTTTACCCTACAGCCTGGCTGATACCACATTCATGCCCCCTCTCCCACCAGGTTCACACAGACACTCTTATCTGAGCTGAAAGAAGTATGAGAAAGGGAGATGTTTTTAAGAGCCTAAATTCCTTAGTAATAAAAGAGATACTATGTAGTAACCTTTGAACCCGTGACTCAAGCTACATCTGTATGGTACCCTTTGAAGTTATCCTATATAGCAACTGCGTAACTCTATGTATGTCATTACTTCCAAGGCTTGTGTCCTTGGCAAAGGTTCTGAGTTTCTTAAATAAAGCAACTTTTGAATCAACAAAAAAAGACTGATTATTGGGGAATATCGATGCTTGACACCAATTCCCAAACCAATGGTTCTAAAGAATTCAGCATTTCTCATAAAGAACACAGGCCATGTTTAAAGTCGAATATAATTTCTGCATGTATTTCTTGAAGAAGAAAAAGAAGAAGTCCTTTTTTTAAGATTAATAACCAGTTTATTGAGAAATAAGTAAGTTACAGAATAGTGCAAAACTGAATATCAATACTTATATGCCCACATAAGGCTGCCTAAACATAACACAGATGATAATGGTACACAGTATGATTCTAGAGCTGCTTAATAAATAGCACACAGATTCAATAGAAAACTCATCTGTAGAGGTATGCTGTCAAATACAAAACAATTTGTAATAACTCAATATTAAACTACTTAACACAAAATTAAACATAAGAAGAAGTCCTAATGAGTACCCGCTTGTAGGACTTTTGTCCAAAAGACTTTCCATGTAACATATAGAGAACACTATGACTGGACTTCTGTATCTTGTTATACTGCCTCAAGTTTCTCAGTGAGAATGGTTCACACATGCGCATCACTTGGTTAGAGAACACGCTCACTGACAAGTGAATGCGTGACACGCAGGACTTCTTTTGAGCAGGAATGCAGTCCCGGCTGGCTTGGCATCAGGGGGTGTGGCCTAATATGAAAATGAGTTCCTGCTGGGTTTTTTCTTCAAAAAGTCCTGTGTGAGACAATGGCGATGTCAGGGGATGTGGCCTAATATTCAAATGAGTTCCTGCTGGGCTTTTTCTTCAAAAAGTCCTGTGTGAGACAATGGTGATGTCAGGGGATGCAGCCTAATATTCAAATGAGTTCCTGCTGGGCTTTTTCTTCAAAAAGTCCTGTGTGAGACTATGGTGATGTCAGGGGGTGTGGCCTAATATTCACATTAGTTCCTCCTGGGCTTTTACTTCAAAAAAGTCCTGTGTGAGACCATGGCAATATCAGAGGATGTGGCCTAATATTCAAATGAGTCCCTGCTGGGCTTTTTCTTCAAAAAGTCCTGTGTGAGACAATGGCAATGTCAGGGGTGTGGCCTAATATTCAAATGAGTTCCTGTTGGGCTTTTTCTACAAAATAGCCTTGGTGACACATGTGTGTGTGTGTATTAAGGGTCATCAAGCCACATAGCAGATTAATGTCCTCCCAAGCATCCCGTCCTTAACAGCTGTGCTTGGGTCTTGCAAACTGAGAGCCCTAACTTCTTTGATGGAGTCTATCCATCTCGGGTTGGGTCTTCCTCTTTTCCTTTCACTTTTCCTAGCAGTATTGTTTTTTTTCCAGAGATGACATCAAGTACAATTTCCTCAGTTAAGTCATTTTAGCTTCTAGGGAGAATTCAGGCTTCATTTGATCTAGAACCCACTTCTTTGTCTTTTTGGTGGTCTACAGGATCCTTAAACTCTCCTTTAACAACGCATTTCAAATGAATCAATTTTCTTCCTGGCAGTGTTCTGTGAACTAATATGGGAACCAACACCACTGAAAGTTTTGGGGGTTTTTTAGTGATGCAATGGAAGGTGATCTGTAACGGTAATTCACAGGGCTTTTTTTGTAGCAGGAATCATTTGCATATTAGGCCACATCCCCCTGATGTAGCCAATCCCCCTGGAGCTTAAAGTACCCCCTGTAAGAAGAGCCCTGTAAGCTCTTGAAGGATTGGCTACATCAGTGGGGTGTGGCCTAATATGCAAAGGAGTTCTTGCTACAAAAGAAGCCTTGACAATCCATATCTGCTCATTGTCATTTCAAGTTACTATCATCAGTGATTAATAGGAAGTGCAAGAGTCAACAGGCAATGAAATACACAACCAAACACATGGTAGGACCATAGATTTGACTCAGTGGTAGACTATTTGCTTTCCATGCAGAAGGTCCCAGGTTTAATGCCCAGCATCTCCAGTAAAGAAGATCAGATAATAGGTGATATGAAAAACCTCTCCTAGGCTGGATCCAGATATGCAGCTTTGGGTGCATGGGAGGCATCTCAAACTGGGCTAGTTCAAAATGGAGTGACCCAATCCCAATCAGACGCTCCCGCGCAAGTTGCCCACATCGGAGGTGCTTTGGCACAGTCAGACGGCTGTGGCACACCATCCCTTTGGTGCAATTTGGTTTTTTTTTTTTTTCATACAGTTTTAGTGAGTGAATAGTTTATTGTACATGTCCATTGGCTGTTACAATATAAAAGCACATTATAAAAAAAAAAAAAAAACAATATAGAATTTACATGCAAAATACCAAGCATAAAAACCAAGTCTTCAGGTAAAAACTGTACGGCGCTTCTAAAATTTCAAGCATACAACGTTTAAAATAGTTAAATAATATTAACTATGCTGAACTATGGAGCTTAGTGTGATGCATTAGTAGGAGTCACCTTGGATCTAACTCTTCTAGCTGCAAGTGCAAAGAGCGCTACCCTACGTGAGACCAAAGGATTCATATCTGACAGTCGGAAAACCAGCTTTTCATTGTCAGGAAAGTTATGTATTTGGCTTAAAATTCCAGATAGAAATCTGCTTCTTAGGTCTGAATATAAGGGGCAAACCATTATGCAGTGATAGAGATCTTCCACTGCAGTTCCACATATGCATACACATTGTTCCTGTGGTTTCTTGGTGGTTTTTCAGTAGTCATGTGCACATGCACTCTAAGCAGGTTTTTTTTTCCCCCACACCACCCACACCACCAATCTGCCTTGCTTGCACACGCCCTCGTTCAGACGTCCAGAAAGATGGATGGCGTGTGATTTGCTACCGCTTTGTAAGAGGTAGCTTTTTGAGCCGCCTCAGAGCCATGGGAGGACAGGGTGAGTATGGGAGCAGGGCAGGAGACAGATGAACATCTGAACATTTGAAGCTGCCTTATACTGAATCAGACCCCTGGTCCATCAAAGTCAGTATTGTCTTCTCAGACTGGCAGTGGCTCTCCAGGGTCTCCAGCTGAGGTTTTTCACACCTATTTGCCTGGACCCTTTTTTGGAGATACCAGGGATTGAACCTGGGACCTTCTGCTTCCCAAGCAGATGCTCTGCCACTGAGCCACCGTCCCTCCCAGATGTGCACATTTGGACTTGAGTTTTTAATCTGTCTGCAAGCCATCCCTGCGTTGGCTTAAAATGCCAGTCTGGAGCCAGCCTTAGAGATCCTGCCAAGCAGAATATATAACCCTGATCTTGCCAGACCGATGGCAGCTTCATGTGGTGGTGGCGTCCATCTGTTGGACCAGCCTTTGCCCAAACAATGAATGTGCAAAACAGGAACTCAGAGGGTAAGGCAAGAAGCGAAGATCATTTCCTTCCTACCTGCAAAAAGTCCTTCGTGGAAGGAAATCCCATGAGAAGTGATTGCTCTCTGCCTTTCTGCAGTTCCTCTATTGTGACTGCAAGCGCTGTTCGGACCGTGGTTGCAAGACAGTCGCAGAGGTTTACTGGCTAGGTTCTTGTAACTTGGCAAGGAGTACAATTAAAGTTTTAAAACCTAGCAGGCGACAACAAAACAACAACAGCAACAAAACCCAACTCGTTCCTGCATCAATCACACTTCATTGAATTAGCCGTCGGGTAAGGTTGCCCCCCCAATGAGAAGGGAGCACTCCCTGGAGAAGACCCTGATGCTGGGAAAGACAGAAGGAAAAGAAGAAGGGGGCGGCAAAAGTTGAGATGGCTGGACAGCGTTACTGATGCAACAAACATGAATTTGAGCAGACTTCGGAGGATGGTGGAAGACAGGAGGGCCTGGCGTGACTTGGTCCATGGGGTCGCAAAGAGTGGGACTCGACTGTGCGACTGAACAATGAAAAGGTTGCCCAATCTGGGTTGGGAAATACGTGGAGATCTGAGGTGGGTGGGGTTTGGGGAAGGGTTTGGCCTTCCAAAATTATAGTCCAACACTCTGACTGCAATACTGCCTAATGAGTGTTTACTTCCTGAGGTAAGTAACAAAGATTAGCTGGGGGAACTGTAGGCAGTGTAGGTTGCCTGAAGCAGTCTTCGAGTTTATGTTATTACTGAGTTTTATTTTACCTTCAGCAGGTGTTGTTTGACAGACAGCTTATCAGACAAGTCTGGCGATCTTTGCTTCCTGCCAATTTGCCCTGGCTGCTAAGATGCTGTAACGTATAAAATATTGAAAGGTGGAAAGCTGGGTGCACATCTTGAGCGCCTTGACCTCTTTGCACTCTCTTTTTACTGTGAGGTACCAGGGTGAGAGAATTGTCACATTTGGGGGCCCCACGTCTCTTCCCATCCTCGAACCTCCTCAGTATTGAATGCTTCTTTCAAGACACGTGAATTGGCTTGCAAAGTTAGGAAATCTGCCAGCATTCCTTTCAGTGTTGCCAAATAGATGAGCGAGGAACACATTTTGACGTGCTTGACATATTTTAACTTTTGGAATGTTGCTGCCAACTTTCCTCACATTAAAAAAAGAAAGACAACTTGCTGCATTGACAGATTTCACATTTACATCCTTGCCTTTCCCTGTGGCAAAGAGAACAATATTTCAAGGAGAATATGTGTTATGAGCAGATCTTTTGCATTCGTTTTGCCAGGGCTTTTTTTTTTGTAGCAGGAACTCCTTTGCATATTAGGCTGCACCCCCAATGCTGCCAATCCTCCAAAAGCTTACAGGACTTACTGTAAGCTCTTGGAGGATTGGCTACATCAAGGGGGTGTAGCCTAATATGCAAAGGAGTTCCTGCTACAAAAAAGCTCTGGGTTTTGCTTCAGTTATGGTTGGTTTTGCTTCAGTTGTTACAGGCCACCTGTAACAATTTTAACAGATTTAACTGGCACTTTCTCTCCCTGCAGATCTTTGGAAAATGTAGTTTTTGTGAGGGAAGAAGAAGACTGCGGCTTTATACCCCATCCTTCTCTCTGCATCAGCGACTCAGAGTGGCTTGCAATCTCCTATATCTTCTTCCCCGACAACAGACATCCCAGTGAGCTGGGTGGGGCTGAGAGGGCTCTTGCAGCAGCTGCCCTTTCAAGGACAACTCCTGCGATAGCTATGACTAACCCAAGGCCATCGCAGCAGCTGCAAGTGGAGGAGTGGGGAATCAAACCTGGTTCTCCCAGAGAAGAGTGCAGGCACTTAACCACTACACCAAACTGGCGCAGTACTCTCTCAGGATTCTTGGCACCTTTAGTATTCTATAGTTCCCAAACTACTAAAAGCTACCATTCCCAGAAATGTTTATGGCTCATCAACAGACCTGCATAGTGTAGGCTAGCCCAGTTCCTTCAGATCTCAGAAGCTAAGCTGGGTTGACCCCGGCAAGTGTTTGGGACAAACCATATCTGAACGTCTCTTGCCTTGAAAACTCCATCAGGGGTCATCAGACGTCAGCTGCAACTTGACAGCAAAAAAAGGGGGGAGGGGTTAGACTGAACATTATACCTACAATGGTTTTGCAAGGGAGAACATAAGAGAAGCCATGTTGGATCTGGCCAACGGCCCATCCAGTCCAACACTCTGTGTCACACAGTGGCAAAAAAAATTATATATACACACACACTGTGGCTAATAGCCACTGATGGACCTGTGCTCCATATTTTTATCTAAACCCCTCTGGAAGGTGGCTATACTTGTGGCCGCCACCACCTCCTGTGGCAGTGAATTCCACATATTAATCACCCTTTGGGTGAAGAAGGACTTCCTTTTATCCGTTTTAACCTGTCTGCTCAGCAATTTCATCGAATGCCCACGAGTTCTTGTATTGTGAGAAAGGGAGAAAAGTACTTCTTTCTCTACTTTCTCCATCCCATGCATTATTTTGTAAACCTCTATCATGTCACCCCGCAGTCGACGTTTCTCCAAGCTAAAGAGTCCCAAACGTTTCAACCTTTCTTCATAGGGAAAGTGCTCCAGCCCTTTAATCATTCTAGTTGCCCTTTTCTGGACTTTTTCTGGAGATTTTTGATTAGATCCTACATTGATAGAATCTGCCCTTGTGGCCATAACAGGATCAATACATCCTTTCATGCTCTGCTCGAGTGCAGACTTTTTTGAGATGGTGAGGGATTGCTATATATAAGCCTTGATTCAACCAATTGTCCCCCCATACTCTAGAAACCCGGACTCTTTTGCTCAGTGACACGAATTCTAAGATTCAGGTCTTACTTTGTAGCAGGATCTCCTTTGCATATCAGGCCACACCCCCCCCCCGATGTAGCCAATCCTCCAAGAGCTTACAGGGCTCTTCTTATGGGGCCTACAGTAAGCTCTTGGAGGATTGGCTACAGCAGGGATGTGTGGCCTCATATGCAAAGGAGATCCTCCTCCAAAGTGAGCCCCGCTAAGATCACTCTAGCAATCAGAAAATTTGTCTCTGTTCTTTTAGCCCTTGCATAAAAAGAAAAAAAAAATTAAGTGTCTTCTGCTGCTCGAGATTTGTGAATCAATGCGCTTCTAAGGGAACAAAAAGGAAAGGGGGGAAAGAAAGAAAGGAAAGAGTTCTAAAATTGCCTCCTGCGTCCCTCCACCACTGGCAGCAAGCTGAGCTCCACAATTTGCTGCTGCTTTAGGCATTCAGGTCAGAACCAGGCGATGTTGGCGCAAGCCCAGGAGTTCCTCTCCCTGCATCATCCGTGTGCGGGGCCTCCTCCTGTTTTACAGCCAGCTGGGGGAAAGTTAAGTCCTGCCAGATGTGTTGGTGCTCTTGCTGTGATACAGGGATTGCAAATTCCATTGATGGACGCATAGGGAGGTCCTGATCACTGAGAAAACATGATGTCCTGGAGATGAAGCCATAAGCTCCTCTGTTTTCACAATGAGAAGAGACGAGCTTCCTTTAGGAAGACAGTCAGGATAGAGCTGACCTTTAGCTTGCCTGCCAGTGAGGGGCAGAATTAGGGTTTCCGGGTCCAAGCCAAGAAATATCTGGGGACTTTGGAGGTGGAGCCAGGAGACTTCAGGGGGTGGAGCCAGGAGCAAGACTGGGACAAGAATAATTGAACTCCAAAGGGATTCTGCTCAGCACATTTAAAGGGACCACACACCTTTTACATGCTTTCCCTCTACTGGAAATAATGAAGGATAGGGGTGCCTTCTTCTGGGGCTCATAGAATTGGAACCCCTGATCCAAACTTTTTGGAACTCAGAGGGTATTTTGGGGAGAGGCACTGGATGCTGTGCTGCAAATTTGGTGCCTCTAGCTCAAAAGACAACCCTCCCAGAGCCCTAGAAAGCCACCATCAATTCTCCATTATACCCTATGGGGATCAGTCTCCATGGGGAATAATAGAGTACCCAGCAGACAATTCCCTGCAATCCCCTCCCCCCCCCACTTTCTGATGACTCTGAAGCAGGGGGAGAGCCTCCAAACTGGGGGATCTCCTGCCCCCACCTGGGGCTTGGTAACCCTAGACAGGCTAGATTACTCTTTGGCTAGCCTGCATTGGGCCATAAAGGCATGGGGATGTGTGCCTTGATTTGATCAGAGAAAAGATGCAAAACCTTGAAAAGCCAAGTTCTCGGCTTGGGATTGCTACTTGATGCAATGGTCACCTTAGGAGATCAAGAGGCTGCAGTGGCTTGGAGTGCTTTCGCCCAGTTCTGGCCAGAGCATCAGCTGCGTCCTTTCCTGGGCCAGTCAGATCTAGCCACAGTGATCCATGTGTTAGTCACATCCAGGGGTTATTTTGTAGAAAAACAGGTGGCGGAGCTCATCCAGCGATTGTTATGCAGCTGCACATACTATTCAGTGGACATGGAGGCGGAACTCTCAGAAGGAGGAGGAGGAACTCTCAGAAAGGTTCAGGAGCTGTGCTCCTGTGAGTTCCCACTGAATCTAAGGCCTGGTTACATCTAGTCCAGATAACTGCAATGCACTCTGCTTGGGGCTAACCTTAAAACAATGTTTAGAAGCTGCAGCTAGTACAGATCGACTCTCGAGCCCAATTCAAAGTGTTGTTTCTGTCCTTTAATGACATACATGGCTTCAAACTGGAGCGTCTGAGGGACTGTATTCTCCCATGTGTTCCAACCAGAGAATTAGATTCACAGGAAGAAGCCCTCTTCGTTAGGAAGACCAGATTTTGCAAGTGAAGAAAGGACACTATTCAAAAAGATTTTTGTTTTCTTGGATGCCCAGACAAGAAAGGATTTTTTGCTGGAAAATGAAAAGCATGAATGAAAAAAAAAACAGGGAAGGGGAGAAAGACTAAGCAACCAGAAAACACCAGATATCTCCCTTGTTCAATGAAAGGAAAAGGAAAGGAAAGGTCCCCTGTGCAAGCACCAGTCATTTTTGACTCTGGAGTGACATTGTTTTCACAACGTTTTCACAGAAGACTTTTTACGGGCTGGTTTTCCATTGCCTTCCCCAGTCATCTATGCTTTCCCCCCAGCAAGCTGGGGACTCATTTTACTGACCTCGGAAGGCTGAGTCAACCTCGAGCCGGCTACCTGAAAACCCAGTTTCCACCGGGGATCGAACTCAGGTCATGAGCAGAGTTTAGGACTGTAGTACTGCAGCTTTAACACTCTGCTCCACAAGGCAACTTGTTCAATGAAAACAATGTACTGAATTACACAAACACATGAAAAATACACAAAACCCTAGTAATACATATGGCAAAAAAGTCAAAATGTTGTAACACACACACACACACACACACTGTTGCCAATAAATACAATGGTCAAAAAGACATAAACCAAACCACCAAGTTCCTTGGAAGCCTGGCATCGTTGTGGAACTTGGTGCTTTAGTATAAGCAGATGGTTTGGTCGCCCTCATGGATGACCTCTTACTGTCAAGTCCCCAGACTTCCAGTTAACCACACACTCCTTGATGAAACAAGGTTTATTGGAATACAGGAGATGCAAGGCAAGATGTTCCTTGCGAAAACTGACCATGGCATCCCTTAATATACCTTAGGTTGACCATTACAATTCAAAGCTAAAGGCGTCAAGCAGTTCATCTATTGCAGGGGTGGCCAACAGTAGCTCTCCAGATGTTTTTGCCTACAACTCCCATCAGCCCCAGCCATGCTGGCTGGGGCTGATGGGAGTTGTAGGCAAAAAAAATCTGGAGAGCTACCGTTGACCACCCCTGATCTATTGAATACCAAATCCATTTCAAGGTGCTGGTATTGACCTTTAAAGCCCTATATGGTCAAGGACCTGTCTATCTATGGGAGTGCCATTCCCCAGAGAGCACTGCATTTGGAAACACAAAATCTGTTATCTGTCCCCAGACCAAGGGAGGCCAGACTAAGCTCTACAAGGGCCAAGGCCTTCTCGGTGGCAACGCCAATGATGTGAAATGCCCTCCCAGAGGCCATAAAGGGCCCTGCGGGATCTCTCCCAATTCTGCAGCACCTGCAAAACTGAATTATTTCAACTGGCCTATAATATCTAAAGGGGAGAGGGCTGCCACTCTAATGCTGCTGAGGACCATTATATGGGGACCATCGTACGGACCAGACATTATAACATCCTTACTAATTGGGCTGCCGATTGAAGAAAGCTGGAATCCTGCCTGTATCAAAACGCTGAAGTAGCACCATCAATGTAATTTTGATTGCTGAGTTTTATTGTTTTAATTCTGTAACTTAAAATGGTTGTTTTAACGATCGCTAGGTGGCTTGAATTCGCTTGCAGAGAGGGCAGGGTAGAAATCTGAAGTCAATAGACTTAAAAATAAAAAAATAATGTCGCAGAGTCCACCCTCCAGGGCAATTGATCTTGGTCATTTGAAGATCAACTGTGATAGCTAGGGATCTCCTGGTGCCCCCTGGAGGCTGGCAACCCTTTTTATTTTTAAATGGTTTTAAGGCTACTGATACAATTGCCAAAGGCAGGAAATGACAAGGTCAGCTTTGCATACCAGTTATTCAGTAGTTAAATATCAAATATTTTATAGGTCGATTTAATCCACTTGCAGTTCAATCGCAAATATGTTTCCTAGGAAATAATTTCTCCGACATCAGCAAGACCGTTAATCTGTTGAAGACCAAATCCTTCATGTTGCGCAGTAACTTATGCTGCTCAAAGACAGATCATGCTTCCAAGTAGGGTTTTTTTAAAAACTTTGTTATACTCCATTTCTCTTCCCATTGGAGATCCAAAATGGCTACGTCATTCTCCTCTCTTCCATTTGATCTTCACAGCAACCTTGTGAGGTGGGTTAAGATGAAAGTATGTCACTGGCCAAGGTCACCAAGCAGGCAGAGTGGGGACTCAAACGCAGGTCTCTTAGACTCTAGCCCAACAGTCTAACTAGTACCCCCCTCTGGCTCACCGGTATAATATCAATATTTTGTTGTATACCGGGTTTGTTACAAAGTGCTGGTTATCACCTTTAAAGCCCTATATGGTCGAGGACCTGCCTACCTGAAGGACCGTCTCTTTCAATATGAACCCCAGAGAGCACTGAGGTCAGTGGGGATGAACCAACTGACTATCCCCGGGCCGAAGGAGGCAAAATTAAAGAACACTCGCACACGAGCCTTCACCATTGCAGCTCCACACCTATGCAACCAGCTCCCAGAAGAAGTGCAGGCCCTGCGGAGCCTTGAACAGTTCCGCAGGGCCTGCAAGACCTTCCTCTTTAGGATGGCCTTTACCTAACCGAACGACTGTTGGATTCGCCTCAAGTGTCTCTGCCATAATATTTACATCTAACAGAATAGCACCAGAAATGTTAATTTTAAAATTGGAATGTTTTTAGGTGAATGTGTTTTTAAAATTCGTTGTATAATTTATTGTATGGATTAAGATGTTGTTAGCCGCCCTGTGTAGGGTTGCCAAGTCCAATTCCAGAAATATCTGGGGACTTTGGGGGTGGAGGCAGGAGACTTTGGGGGTGGAGCCAGGAGACACTGGGGTGGAGCTAGGAGCAAGGCTGTGACAAGCACAATTGAACTCCTTCCCTCCACCCTCCCCTTCTCTGATTCCACCCTAGAGGCGGAGCGGGCGACGCCGCCGCGCTGCTGCCGCCTCTTCCCCACCCCACCGCAGCCACTCCTCCGAGATGGGCCCAGCCTGAGCCCATCTCAGAGGAGCAGCCACAGAGCAGCCGAGGCAAAACCAGAGAAGCGGAGGGGAGGGTGGAGGAAGGCCAGGAGCACGGCGAGCCACGAGTCCGGGTCCTAGAAGGACCCGGACTCGCGGCCCGCCACGCTCCTGGCCCGCCCCCACCCCCCTGACTCCACCTCAGAGGTGGAGCGGGCGATGCCACCGTGCCACCACCGCCCCCTCCCCATCCCAGCTGCTCCTCCGAGATGGGCCCAGCCTGAGCCCATCTCGGAGGAGCAGCCACGATGAAGTGGAGAAGAGGCAGCAGCCGTGCAGTGGCGTCGCCCACTCTGAGATGGGGCGGCTCGCCACGCTCCTTGGCGCTGTTTCCCCCCCTTCCCCGCTTCCATTTTTTTGGGGAGCGGGGGAAGAGGCTGGAAATCCTGGGGTCCTCCGCCAGGGCAGGAGGGTTGGGAAGCCTAGCCCTGAGCCTGCTTCGGCGGGGAGGGCAGGATATAAATAATAATAATAATAATAATAATAATAATAATAATAATAATAATAATAATAATAATAATAATAATGTTATCAGGCTCAATAACACGAGTTATTCCACATGTTGTTACACCTTATAATATATTGATATCATGTTACAGAAATAAGACATACCTTTTCAGACTAGATATTTCAGAAGAGAGTGTGGCCGATCTGAAATCAGTAATGCTGTGATTTTTTTCTACAGTTATTCAATGTGAATGTAAGAGTTCCCCCTCAACCAAAATTTCGAATAAAGCCACAAATAGGTTTCTCAAGTAGTTTTCATACATTGTGTGGTTGTCATCTATGAGAAATTTGAAGTTAATGCAGAGGTTCCTCCACAGTTGAAGTGTCAGAGGGATTTCAATTAAACTAGTAACATTCTGAGGGGTGTGGGATAAACTATTACTCATGTCTACCGACCACCCTACTTCTGGCCCTGCTAGTGGACCTCCTGAGGGTACCTGGGCTTTGGCCCCTGTGTGACACAGAAGGTTGGACTGGATGGGTCTTTGGCCTGATACAACATGGCTTCTCTTATATTCTTATATGGAACAGAGGTCCCTCAGGTATGGATGGAACACTCTGTCTGGGGCAGTGATGCACTGTATTCTTGGTGCTTGGGGGGACAACAGTGGAAGGGCTTCTGGAGTTCTGGTCCTGCTGGTGGACCTCCAGATGGCCCCTGACTTTTGGACACTGTGTGACACAGGATGTTGGATTGGGTGGGCCATTGGCCTGATCCAACATGGCTTCTCTTACGTTCTTTTGTTTTTATGATAAGAGCAAGAATTCTGGGGGTAGTTTGAATGACTGAAATGCGGTATTAATTATTAATTTATGCAATTGTTTCCCACTTTGAACGTTTACAACTAACATCACTTTTCTTCAAATAGTTTACACCAGAGCAGAAACTTGGAAGATTGCAATTTATTTTTGGTTCCTATTTTGTGCCATCGGAGATACACCAGAGTCACATGACCTGCAGTTAATAATCCTAAACATACTTCCTCCATTGAGACTGACAGCATTAACTGACTCACAAGTGTGTTTAGGAATGAGAATGGAGAATTATGAATATATAATTTCTTATAATCTTTCTCTTTCGTGACATATCACATTTCCCTCCCTGCAACTCATTTTTGTGTGGTAAATCTAAAGCCGTTTTTATTCCTCCTTCAGCTGAAATCCTTACATTTAAATCTTCGGTCCCTACTTATCAACTTTCTAAGCATGGATTTTTTTTTTTTTTTAGTGCTTCAACTTTAGTGTCAATTGACATATGCTTTTAACACATTTTTTACTTGATAAAAGCATTAATGTGCTACCATAAGTCTCAAGTTGTATGTGCGATACACTTAAACTCCAGGGGAAACCTATACATTACTAGACACTCTACGTGCTCCCTTTTTACATTCATATTATTTACATAATTGAAAAGGCTGAAACCAGTCAGAATATGTGGTTGACCCTTGAATGCGGTAATTAATACCGCATTCAAGGGTCAACCCATATTCTGTCACTCAGAATATGTGGTTGACGCATTAATGTTCTGAACAGGGGATCATGTTCTAGTGGCAGAGCAGATCCTTTGAGTAGAGAAAATTCTAGGTTTATTTCCAGGCATCTTCAGATAAAAGACCTGAAATCTCCAGCTGAAGGAAGATCCTTCTCTCTCAGAAACTTTGGACAATAATTGCCAAACTAAGAGAGAGAGCCAAATATCCATCTGTAGCTTTGTTGTGTATGTGGACTCAAGTGAGAACTGAAGTGGGTGTTCCTTCCTGGCCCATTGGAGCCCTACGAACGGAGCTTGGGGACTTAGGAACAATGGGCAGGAGGATCCAAATCCCTGCTGCCCTGCTCCAGTCATGTGCCCCCTGCTGGTTTGAATGGTCCAATAGCATGCTTGCGCAGGAACCCTGATGTGTATATTTAGTTGGCCCTGTTGGCCCTTTCCCCAGTCCTAATAAAGAGCTGATGATCATACCATCTTGCCTCTTCCATGCATCGAACCCACTATATGATAACCTTGGTGGAGCCACAGTCCATACCTCTGCAGAGTGTCAACCAATGGTGTTGTATAGCTCATAAATATCACAAAATGGATCTGGTGGCAGCTAGAAAACCAAAGCCCATGAACAGCCTCCAACATAACCTCCTGGAATGTGCCCTCAAGGCAGGATCAGAGCTAGTGTAAAGGGCCACTAAACCTACGAGGCAATCCAGAAGAAGACCACCATTGAAGCTATCAAAAGTTACTGAGAGGTCCAGAAGATCCAAGATGGATATACCTGTCCATACCACCTGGAGCAACCACAGTGGTCAATTGCAAAACAGGCCCAAAGCTAAATTCAGCCAGATCTAGATAATAAATACCCATGAATCTTTGCATGTGGCAAAGCTCTGAATGAAGCTCCTATAATATAGTGGGTTCAATGCAAAGAGGAGACGTGGTTGCAGTGATCATAGCTCTCTTTATTAGTTACAGAAGACTGGAGAACTGGGCCAACGGGGCCAACTATATACAGTTCAAGGTTCCCGCACTAGGGCCCCATTGGATCGTTCAAACCAGCTAGGGGACCTCTGATTGGGCCAGGGTGGCAGGGATTTGGCTCCTACTACCCATTATTCCTGAGTCCCCAACCTCAGTCCTACAGGCTCCAATGAGCCAGGCAGGAACACTAGTAACGCATAACATTAGTCTACATATGCAACATATGCAGACTTGCGTTCCCTCTTGCACTATTAATTTCTATAATGAGGATCCTGTGAATTTAGGAGGAGGTGTCTATGATTCTATGATTCTTTTTCTCAGTGAACTTATCACATGCATGGGGAATACCTGTGTGGACACTTACATACCTTGATGTACATGACGTTTCCATGACTGGCTTTGCATTCTATGTATTATGTGGAAGTTGTGCAAGCTTGACTCCTGTCCCTACACTATGCAGCATGGAAAGTCTAAACAGTGGTGCAGTACTTAAACCAGACAGTTGTCATGAGCAGTGTTCCCTCGGCGTGAGCCATCTCACAGGTTTTTTTAGCTTCCAGCTCACACATTTTTGTCTCAGCTCAGGAAAAATGACCCTAGAGCAGACTACCGTATTTTTCGGACCATAAGACGCACTTCCCCCCCCCCAAAAAAAGGGGGGGGAGTGTGTGCATCTTATGGTCTGAATACTAAAAGATGAGGGGGGAGGGGCCCGCAGCCCCCAAGAGACAAGCGGCAAGATCGCTCCCTCCGCCCCCATCGCCAACCCAGCACTTCGCAGGGAGCAATCTCGCCGCTTGTATCCCAGCCAAACATGCTTCCCCCGCACCTGCGTGCCTGGCTGGGAGACAAGCGGCGAGATCACTCCCTCCGCCCCCATCGCCAACCCAGCACTTCGCAGGGAGCAATCTCGCCGCTTGTATCCCAGCCAAACATGCTTCCCCCGCACCTGCGTGCCTGGCTGGGAGACAAGCGGCGAGATCACTCCCTCCGCCCCCATCGCAAACCCAGCACTTCGCAGGGAGCGATCTCGCCGCTTGTCTCCCAGCCAGGCAAGCAGGCGCAGGGGAAGCACGCCTGGCTGGGAGACAAGCGGCGAGATCGCTCCTTCTGCCCCCATCGCCAACCCAGCACTTCGCAGGGAGCAATCTCGCCGCTTGTCTCCCAGCCAGGCACGCAGGTGCGGAGGAAGCATGCCTGGCTGGGAGACAAGCGGCGAGATCGCTCCCTCCACCCCCATCGCAAACCCAGCACTTCGCAGGGAGCGATCTCGCCGCTTGTCTCCCAGCCAGGCACCTGTGTCTTATGGTCCGGTGCGTCCTATGGACCGAAAAATATGGTAGTTTATGCAGTCACTCACAACTTTAATGGCAGTAGCTCACAAAGTAGAATTTTCGCTCACAAGACTCCACAGCTTAGAGGGAACCTTGGTCATGAGGGCTTTTTTGGTAGCAGGAACTCCTTTGCATATTGGGCCACACACCTCTGATGTAGCCAATCCTCCAAGAGCTTACAGTGGACCCTGCAATAAGAGTCCTGTAAGCTGTTGAAGGATTGGCTACATCAAGGGTGTGCGGCCTAATATGCAAAGGATGTGCTACAAAACAATGCCCTAGTTGTCACAGTTATATCAAGACAGCAGGAATGCAACACACAGCAACGGGGGGGGGGGGATGGAGAGAACATGGTGGGACATCTGCATGACACACGCTGGGATCCCTGCTTTGTGAAAACAACAGGTATTTATTCGGCCCTGAGTGAACACCCTCTAACATAACCTTGAGCTACCTTGTTGCTGAAGTCAAGACTCTTCAGTCCCTGTGTGTTATTAAAAATTGAGTCTCGGCAGCAAAACACATTTCAGCTTCGCATGATTCCTCCCAGTTCTTTCGCATTATCACTTCTGTTGGTGCCTTCTTCGGGTTATATATTGGGGGGAGTTCAGTAGAAATACCGTGGCTACCGTAATTTGTTTGTCTCGGCGCTGGATTTGATTACGTACAGACATGAATTTATTTCCCTTTATGTCTCCAAATATTATGACAGACGGAGTCAGGAAGATGAGGCTTTCACTTTACAGTTTTCTAAAGGATGCTTGAAAAACTTTTAAGTGTCTGGTATTGTAATACTGTTGCAATATGTTCCATCTGTGCCAGCCTGAAACGCCTTTTTAGGGGGCTCCGCGTCTCTCAAATATAAATCTGGGGTGTGTGCATTCATTTCGAAAATCATAAGAAGTACGAAACAAAAAAAAAAGGCTTTGTCATCATTCATTTTATAGTGAAAACAGATGGAAACCAAACATGTCTACATTTGGGACATTAGAGAGAGTTTAAGGCTGAGGTGTCCCCCCACAAGCCGCCCTGAACCTGCCTCGGCGGGGAGGGCGGGATATAAATAAAAGTTTATTATTATTATTTTCAAACCTCTTGGCATTTTTGGAATTCTAGGGTGGTTGGTGTGGCCACAAAATGGTTGTTCCAAGGCTGCAGCCACACATGCACAGAGGAAGCACTTAGGTTAAGAGGGGTGATCTCAACCTTCCATCCTTCTGAGGTTGGTAAAATGAGTACCAGGCTTGCTGAGGGTAAAGTGTAGGTGACTGAGGAAGGCAATGGCAAAGCACTCCATAAAAAGTCTGCCAAGAAAATGTCCTGATGTGACGTTACCTCATGGGTCGGTAACAACTTGGTGCTTGCACAGGGGACTAACTTCATGATAGATAGACAGATAGATAGATAGATAGATAGATAGATAGATAGATAGATAGATAGATAGATAGATAGATAGATAGATAGATAGATAGATAGATAGATAGAAGCTTAGCTGTATTGGGGATGACTCACCTATCCTCCCTTTGGCTGAGCTACCCCTCACTACAGCCCCAGGAAAGACAAGATTGGGCCACTGGGAAAGCTGCTAGGCAGTGGCTGTTGCTAGGCAACCAAGCTTGGTTCTGTCAGTAAAAGGTGAGGAGAGGAGGCCCAAATATATATATGGAAAATATATATGGGCTAAAAGGACTGAGACAAATTTCATGCTTGCGAGATTTCAAATTTCATGATTTGAAATCAAACTAGATTTCAAATTTCATGATTGCTAGAGTGATTGCTAGAGTGATCTTAGGATTCTTATCACTGAAGAGCCAGGGTTTCCAAATTATGAGGGGGGGGGGGGATGGTTAGTTGAATAAAGTAATACCTCATAATCTTTTTAAAAAATCTGCATTCTAGCGGAGCGTGAAAGGATGTATCAATCTTGTTAAGGCCACAAAGAGGAGGCCCTTTTCAGGCCCATTTTGACCTTGGAGAAAGAAGTCATTGGGGTCAGTCCTGACTAGGGTTGCCAGCTTCAGGTTGGTAGAAAATTCCTGGAGATTTTGTGGTGGCGTCTAAGGAAGCCAGAGTTTTGCGAGGAGAGAAGCCTCAGCTGAATATAATGCTACAGTCTACCCTCCAAAGCAGTTATTTTCTCCAGGATGGGGAGAGAGATCTGTTGTCTAGAGTCAGTTGTGATACCAGAAGATCGTCAGGCTCCACTTGGAGGTTGGCTTCCCTAGGACTGGCAGCAGCCTCTGAGTGACTTGATAGCACCTGATTGGCATGATTTAACTAGGCCTGGCTGCTTGCTACTGTTCAGCAGCAGCCTCACTATGATAGCCAGTGTGGTGTGGCAGTTAGCACTTCAGAGCAGGGTCTGCCAGACCCAAGTTCTTACCATGGAAGCTGTCTGGGTGATTTTGGACCAGTCCCAGACTTTCAGCTTAACCTACCTCACAGGGTTGTTGTGCAGATCCAAAGGGGGAGAGGAGAATGATGCAAGCTCATTTGGTCCTCACTGCAGAGAAATACTGTACTTTTCCTAGGTAGAGGCAGCGAGGAGAGGAAAGCTGAAGTTAGATCACTTCCCCTACAGAAAATGGCTGCCTTGAAGTGCATACTCCATGGTATATCACAACATGGCCAGGCCAGGCCAAAAAAGACAGATCACACCATAAGCATATGCTGATGCTAAAAGCTGCAAGACCAGATACAACAGGAAAAGGCAGCAGCAACACACTGCAGATGAAAGGGATGCAGATGCTCTCAACGTCTGCATGGTCGTTGTCATGATATGACATTACAGCAAATTCACCCTGAGTGCCCAAGGTCAGGGCACTTGCCCAGCACCTCTTTCTAGAGCCTGTTGTATTTATCCTCGCAATGGGCCTTATTCCAAGTTTAAAGACGTATTTTGGAAAAGAGGAATGAAGGGTGATAAAATCAACACTGGTGGTAGCTGCTGCAGAAACAACATAATGGGATCTCCAGTGGTCAATCAAAAGGCTCCCTGGACAGGAGACCCATCTGGCCCCAACCACTTTCTAGCAATACTAGGTGGACACTAAGAAAAATGGTGGCAGGTGACAGCCATGGGCACCATGTTGGGCAGCCACGGGCACCATGGTGGGCAGCCATGGGCACCATGTTGTGGAACACTGGTTTAAGGAATTTTCAAACTGTGAGGAAGGGGGGAGAGTCAAGCAAAAGCAAGATATGTGAAACTGACATTGTAGGATTCCAATCATCACTATCACACAGAATTTATGCTAGATGAGAATTGTGCTGAAGAGTCTTTCTTTCCATGGTGCTGCTAGAAACCATGTCTCTAGGAACAGAACTAAAATTTGCATTAATGTATTCATGAATAGAACAACACTATTTTTGGAAATGAAAATTAAAGGAAAACCAGCCCTAGCACAGATATATGTCTCTCGACAGAACAGAAGATGGACACGGAAATGGAAATTGACATCGAAGAATTGGGAAGAGTCCTTAAAACACTGCCACGATTAAATACATTGTGGGGAAATACTGCACCACACTCTTGAAAAATCCGTTACAAGTCATACAGCAAGAAATTCAGTCTAAGGAAGATGATTCATCCATACTTCCCTTGTATAGTTTCCTATGCTAAACAACCCAACAGTACCACAGAACGTTGCCTGACAAGCAATTAACCCAGATAGGCTGAAACAGGAATTATAGGGATCAAAATGAAGCAATCTGTTTTCCTTCCTTCCTTTATCCATTTTCAGGACTGGTTCCAGATTGGGGGGTGGGGTGGGGGGCTGGGCAGAGAATGCTGTTGTGTTACTCCTTTGCCTACTGCTAGCCCCCATGCCTCCGTTCTCATCTGCTGACCCACATTGCTGTGCGTCAGTCCCACACTCCTTCACGAGCTCTCTCACTACCTCAGTGCTTTTGTCGAGCAGGTAAAGCACAGGAATGCACTTCCGGCTGGCTTGGCATCTGGGGTGTGGTCTAATATGCAAATGAGTTCCTGCTAGGCTTCTTTGACACAAAGCCCTGCTTGGAACGTTGGTGACACCAGGGGGTGTGGCCTAATGTGCAAATGAGTTCCTGATGGGTTTTTTCTACAAAAAGCCCTGTGTGAAACATTGGTGACATCAGGGGGTGTGGTCTAATATGCAAATGAGTTCCTGCTAGGCTTTTTCGACAAAAAGCCCTGCGTGAAACATCGGTGACACCAGGGGTGTGGCCTAATGTGCAAATGAGTTCCTGCTGGGTTTTTCTACAACAGTGGCATTGGTAAGTGTGGCCTAATATGCAAATGAGTTCCTGCACTTACAGATAACTGGGCAGTCCACATGCCCATCCCCTGATGATGTTGGGTAGTGCCTAGGAAGCCTGGTCTTAGCAGCAAGCAAGAGGGGGGAAGGGTGGGTGAGCAGCAGGGGAGTGTGGTCAGGGGCAGTGGGTCCCGCCATATGGGGTGTGCAGAGCTCTTAGTGGAGATGGGGATACTCTGCTGACAGGCCTCACTTCCCTGCTGCCAATCAGCTGACTGGTGAGAGGGGAACTTACCCCTCCAAAAGAGGGAGATTCATCAAATATGCAGCAATGTGTCTATGCCATTGCTCATGTGACCCGGAAGTGACATTATCACATCTGGGATGTCAGGGTGAGGCTCTGGCATTTGGAAAAAAAAAAAAAAAACCTCACCTCTATGGTAGAAGCTAAATTACAATAGAGATTTTGCCCAAGTACTAAAGGTTCTGGCATCCTGGACATGATGATCTCATTTCCAGGTCATGTGGGTAGTGATGTAGACACCCTGCAGCTCTGGGATGTCCCTTTGCCAGAAGGGACCTGAAAACCTTCCTTTCAGAAATCCTGGACCTCAGCAGCTGCCCCACCTCAGGTTACGCGTTTATACTCCAAAAGCACTGTCACAATCTCCCGCCTTTTTCTTTCAAAAACTTTTCAAAAGTTTCATAGTAGAAGGGGTTTTTTTTTTTAAAAAAAAATCCTGTTCGAAGACCTTTCTGCCCTATAGCTTATCCCCAAGACGGCCCTTGGCTCATCCTCAAGGTGTATTGAAGGGGCCCTCATAGAGCCATGGCCTCCAAGCCAATACAGATTGGTTGAGTGAGGTGAGCAGGCAGACCCTAAGAGGATTCTTGGGGAGGGCCTGCTATTTCAGCCCTAGAGTACTTCTGCTACTCCCAGGGGCCATCAAGCCACTGTGGGATCTGTCATTCCAGTCCCAAAAGAGTTGTCCTATTCCCAAGGGCTGTCATTTCACTCTGAGTCCTGTCACTCCAGTCCAGAACACTTCGGCTACTCCCAAGGGCCATCATTCCGCTCTGGGACCTGTCATGTTCAGTCTGTGGTGGTAAAGACCAGAATTTCAGGTACCTCTGCCTATACCTTTGACACTAAATGGGTGACACAGTGCTGCGATGGCTCGGTCCGACTTGGCGAACGGCCAAGATTTGTAAACAGAAAAGACCGAGATCTTCTGACACAGAGTAATTTTAGGATTAGCAACACCTGAGATTACATTCGGAGATGATTTTAAATTGCAGATCTATTATCAAATCCTGAGGATTTCCCCTCCCCCCCCCAATAAAATTTAAAGTCTATCCATGACATGTAGTCCTAATCAAGTGGGCATTTTTTCCCCTACTGCTTCTGTTTATTTATTTATTTTTAAATGAACTAGCAAGGCCCATGAGATCTTATTTATACATTCTAAGTGTGAACAAAAATCTAGGCAATCACCTTCTTTCCCATGCCATAACAGAACACTGTCCAGCAATTACTTGCCTTAGCACTGGTATGCCTGTAGCACGAGCTATATTGGAATCCAAAAGCGATTAGTGAAAACCACGAGGACAGTGTTTGACAAGGCCCGTTGAAGCTAGGTTTTGAAAATGCGTAATTCAGCCTTGATGTAGTCCCACCGACCAAGTCACAATAACTTTTTCAAACCCACCTCTCAGGGTTCTTTTGAGATATTTATTTACTTCATTCCTACCCTATCTTCTTTCCCAGCAGGGACTCGAAGTGGGGGAAAGGGGCCTAGTTATATCCTGGAACCAGACCTATAAAGTTGTACGCCAATCTGGGTCACTGCTGGAGAGAAATCCAGGATATCTCAAAATAAATACATAAAGAATGAATCCCCCCCAGTCATTTCTCTTTTTAAAAATTCTGTTCAGCCCCAGTAAGCAAGTAATTTATCCCACACTGCAATAATTGGGAAAGTGCAGTTGTACTCAAAGCTGACCTCTCTGATTTCTTTTAGCTCTCCAATATTATCCAGGGGTATGTTCTTTAGAGAGCTCTGTGACACAGAGTGGGAAAGCTGCAGTGCTGCAGTCTGAGCTCTCTGCTCATGACCTGAGTTTGATCCCGGTGGAAGCTGGGTTCAGGTAGCCAGCTCAAGGTTGACTCAGTCTTCCATTCTTCTGAGGTGGGTAAAATGAGTCCCCAGCTTGCTGGGGGGGGAAAGTGTAGATGACTGGGGAAGGGAATGGCAAAGCACCCCATAAAAAGTCTGCTGTGAAAACGTCGTGATGCGACGTCACCCCAGTCAGAAATGACAGGTGCTTGCACTGTGGACTATCTTTACCTTTACCTTATGTTCATGGATGTAGATTTTCCAGTTCTCTGGTACCTTTCACCTAAGGGCTGGCCCATATATGGTAGTCAGTTTAACAAAATCACAAGCTGCCCTCTGGTGCCTTTGTGTAGGTAGGGGTCATGGCTCAATGGCAGAGCATCTGCTTAACATGCAGAAGGTCCCAGGTTCAATCCCTGGCATCTTCAGTTAAAAGGTTCAGGTCGTAGGTGATGTGAAAGACCTCTGTCTGAGACCCTGGAGAGCTCCTGCCAGTCTGAGTTTCAAGTCTGTCTAAAACTCTGGCTCGGTCATAGAGCATTCTGGGTAAAACCAAAGTATAACCAAATGCTGCTAGCACACCCTCTCCCTACCCCCTCCTTTCCTGTAGAGTGTAACTTTGCTTTGAAATGGAAATATGTGAAAGTCTTATCTGTGCCTTCTCAGGCCTGGCTCATGGAAGGGCGTCAGGAGCCTACTATGATCAAGGCCATGCAAGCCTAATCACCATGAGAATGAGTTTGCAACATCTATGTGTGAATGTTCCCTGCATAGTCCTCCCCTCCGAAGGAATCCCTTTGAAGTATCCCTTATATGCAATGTATCTGCAGTATATTCTTTAGTCTTTTCAAACCTTGGCTCAGGCCACAAGTATCAGTATCAATAAAGTAGTTTCTTGGGATCAACAACGACTCGTTATTGAATCTGCCGACTTGACACTGAGTAGACAATAACTGACTTTGATGGACCAATGGTCTCATTCAGTATTAGGCAGTTTCACGTATTCATGTGTAAGTACAGTCACTCACAATGCTAGAGGAGTGGAAATGAACTTACTGTACAATGGGGAAGGATATCTTCAGATGTGAACTTTTGACCCACACTTATAATAGTATCCTGTACTGTGCATCTTCAAGGATGGTGGGAAACAAAATGGCGGATGATAGAAATGAGGGCCAAAAAGAGATCTACTGTTAATTTAATGATCCAAATGGACCACGGGAGGCACAAAACTAAAGCCAATTATATTCTGCACCAAAATTACAACATGCAATTTACCTTTTTTTGCTAGTCGCATCTGTGGTTCAACAGTAAATTAGAAAAATGCGTTCTTTTTTTATCACAGGCAGAGAATAATGGGCCACTTTAGCGCTTGGGATTTAGACACAAATGTCCCATAGTTTCCAACAGTCGAAGATATCTGAACATTTGTTGGCTGAGGAACTGAAACTGTGATAAAGCAGACAATTGTTGAAACTGTGATGAACAGAAGAAATGTATTATTCACAAGCGTAAGGGGGATTTTCTTGGGAGGCAGACCAAACACAACACAAGCACTCTCCAGTCGTTCTTTACATTTGGGGGGAAAGAAATGGAAAGTGAAGCAAGCGATGAGCAGATAAATATTTATACTTCGTGCCTATTGTTGCCAGTTCTCTGATGAAATTAAAGTGCAGCACAAATTTATCACATAGCCTTTCTTAATTAAAACATCTGCTCAGATTTCCAGACAATCCATGAATGATTCATTGGTTACATATAACGTGTTTTATTATTTTTTCTCCCCTTTTTGAGTCAATATTACGCAGTTGGTATGATTATATTTGCATTTGTTAAAATGAATAAAAATCCATATTCTGCTAAAAAATAGAAAGATGTCAGTGAAAAATGAGGATCGACATTGCTAGAAGTTGTTTGTGGCTCGAAACAGCTGCACCTTAAATAGCTGCTTATATTGGGCAGTACTTGACGTATGGATGTCAGTTATTAAGTTTCACATAATAATCTGGGGATGATTCCAGAATTAATTTCCACCTCTAGCTTCTTCAGATGCTGAGGGCTGAATTAAAGGTTCTGTGGAAAGAAATTATTTAGAAACTCTGAATATTCTTTTAGGCCTGGTTTAAGGGCTAATATTTATTTAATTGCACTGTTGAACTCTTAAGCATATAAAAAGAGCCCTGCTGGATCAGACCAATAGTCCTTCTAGACGGTGGCTCAGTGGTAGAGCATCTGCTTGGGAAGCAGAAGGTCCCAGGTTCAATCCCTGGCATCTCCAAAAAAGGGTCCAGGCAAATAGGTGTGAAAAACCTCAGCTTGAAACCCTGGAGAGCCGCTGCCAGTCTGAGAAGACAATACTGACTTTGATGGACCAAGGGTCTGATTCAGTAGAAGGCAGCTTCATATGCTCATATGTCCACCATCTTGTCTCACACAGAGGCCAACTAGTGCCTCTGGATGGCCAACAACAGGACATAGAGGTTGAGTCCTTCCCCAATGTTGCCTCCTGGCACTGGGATTCAAAGGATCAGTGTGGATCCTTTGAATGTGGAGGTTCTGAATGTGGAGGTTCTCCTCAATGGCCATGGCTGGTAGCCATTGATAGATTCAGATATCTTCCACAAATCTCTCTAATCCCCCTTTTAAAGCTGTTTATTTCTGTGGCCATCACTGCATATGTTTGCCAATTCCCAGGTGGGGAGTGTGAAAAGACCGTGATACAATAACGAATCCAATGAATACCAAATGCAACAGATTTTACAAATTTTAAATAAAGTGATATTAACACACCACGTACATATCCTATTTCGCAGGGTAAGATAATACATAAGAAAGTATCCTGTACAACTAAGCACGTATAAAGCCTTCGATGAAAATCGATTCATAAATCGATTAATTGGAAATTGATTCAGTCAGTAAAGTGCTTAGTGCAAGAAAGTGCTTGTATATTGAAGTGCCATTGCTTAATTCCAAAGTCCATTTTCAGAATACTCCACAAAATTCACCTCTGATTGAGTCCGGAGCCTGCTGGTAGTTTGCGGCGCTATTTCCAATCTCTTTATCAAAGAGGGGTGTCTGAAATCCTTCCAAATCATTCACATCATAAGAGTATACAGAAACTCATACAAGCACAAACAATTCCTTCCAAGAGCGTATTACCACTTCAGCGTATCCCCCACTTCAGGGTCATCAGAAGGCTCCACTCCCAAAGTCCCCCAGATATTTCTTGAATTGGACTTGGCAACCCTATCACTACATCAGGTTGGTCGGATGCTAGAGTGGAATTGGCAGTGAATGTGAGACAAAGCTGTGAGACCACACTATTCAGTCCAGCTGAAGGTCTATGAGGTGGCAATGAAAGTGGCTAAAGAGATTATTTCACCGCCTCCATTGTGTCTGTTATTTCCCAGCTAGCTCAATTATTCAGGTTTGTTCAAGAACTGACCATCCTGTGGAATTTAGGGGGAGGTGTTTGTGAGTTTCCTGTATTGTGCAGCGGGTTGGACTAGACGACTCTATGATTCTATGAGCCCTTTGGTGTGTCCTAAAACCAATACTGATTTGGTTCTCAGCTGTGATTCATTTTTTTTGTGGATGAAGTCTCTAAGCTCTGCCTGGATTTGATAACTGTAGTGGAAGGTGGGGGGGGCTTTGCTTGCTCTCTCTGGTTCTTCTTTGGACTCTTTTTAGCCTGCTCACCCTTGAGGATGTTGACAGATCCTGATAGCTATGAAGCCAACTGCCCGCTCCTTGGATCCTTGTTCTTTGTGGCTGGTTAAATCATGCCATGAAGTGGTAAGTTGTCCCTTGAGACAAATTAATTTGTCACAAGGCTGTTCCCCCACCTCCCTTAAGGACTTTTGTTAAAGAATCCCTCCTTAGATTTTTTTTTAAAAAGGAACTGGCCAATTACCACCCAGTGTCTAATCTACCTTTTCTGGGAAAGGCAATTGGGCGAGCAGTGGCCAAGCAGCTCCACATTTTCCTGGATGAGACAGGATCTTTTTCAATCTGCCCTGGATCCTTTTCAATCTGGCTTCATGCCCGGCTTTAGGACTGAGACAGCACTAGTTGCTTTGGCTGCCAATCTCCATTGACATCTGGTTTAAAGGCATGCTGGCTCTGTTGATTCTCCTGGATCGATTCCCCACTAGGCTTGTTCTGGCATCAGAGCTCTCCACTCCCCTCCAACACTTCCGTCTGATTCCACATGAGCTGCTGCGAGACTGCGACTCGCCCTGCCTCTTTCCTGCAGCAAGCAAGATCCTCTGAAAACCAGTTTCTGCTTGCTGCGGGAAAGAGGTGGGGCAAGTCACAGCCTCGAGGCAGCTTTTGCAAAATAGGACTGAAGTGTGCGGGGGAAAGAGCTCCAATGATGGAACAAGCCTAACAAGGAATCGGTCCTAGATCTATCAGAGATACAGTTGACCATTTGTTCCTGATTGATCGCCTTTCCTCCATGGAGCTTTGGAGCACTCCAGAGGTGGTCTCAAAGGGTCACTATCAAGGAGGAGAGGTCTTCTTGAAGAAACCTCATCCCGACAGCGACGCTGGAAGTTAGGTCATCGGGATGTGCATTTTGCATGAATGCCTCACCCACCCTATGACGGCCCTCTCCCGCTTCAAACGGAGCTGGGAAGAGGCCACCTCCTTCTTTCTTGAGAAGAAAGAAGGAGGTGGCCACTTCCCAGCACCCTCTGAAGAAAGGATGACTCAGTATAAGGGCCATCATAAGCGGGGATGGGGAGGGGGGTCCTGCCCCTGCCACTGTGGCAAGGTGACACTCCAGGTGACTGCCTACCTCATCTACTCCCACATGCCAGCCTTGGCTGCATTATATGTAGAACAGGTGATAGCATGTTTCCTCAGTGTAGATACTGATATCCATTGAATATCCATCACCATCATCAAGTACTTGAAGGGCTGTCATATAGAGGATGGTGCAGAAATGTTTTCTGTGGCCCCAGAAGGTAGGGCCAGAACCAATGGGCTGAAATTAAATCAAAAAAGTTTCCGGCTCAACATTAGGAAGAACTTCCTGACTGTTAGAGCAGTTCCTCAGTGGAACAGGCTTGAGGAGGTGATGGGCTCTCCTTCCTTGGAGGGCTTTACAGAGGTTAGATGGCCATCTGACAGCAATGAGGATCCTGTGAATTTAGGGGAGGTATTTGTGAGTTTCCTGCATTGTGCAGGGGGTTGGACTAAATGACTCTGGAGGTCCCTTCCAACTCTATGGCCGTTTTCCCACTAGCGTTTACTCCGGCGTAGCACCCCATTTACCTCCGGATCTTTTCCTGGTTTTCCCACCTGTTGCTCCGGCGCTGCGGTTTGCTCCGGCGCTGCAGGGGTTTCACGCCGGAGTATCTAGATCCACCTCCTTCCGGAGTTTTTGAAAACCTCCGGATCCACACCGGATCCACTCCTCGGAGTTTGCTGTGGGAAATCCATCCACGCCGGATCGACTGCTTTGTGGGCGTCACCCTCTCCCTTTCCGTCCTCCCACCCCATCCACCCCCTTGGCCAATCATCAGCCTTTCGCGGCGCTTCCCCAAAGTGCCAGCACGGCCATTTTTTTTTTTAAACTTCACAGTTTTGCATAATAGCGATATTTCGAAATTAACAAATAGGAAAAAAAAACCCCTCCTGGAATAGCCTCAATTGCCACTTCAATTGGTTTCGTTAGAATTTTTTATTATTATTATTATTGACTGTAGTTGCGTTATTCCTCTGTTGCGTTATCTCGATAATGCGAAAACGACCATTGTTGGGGGGGGGAAATCTAGTGCCGGTGCGGGCCAAAGCGTTCATGTGTGCGGCAGGAGGGACGTGCCGGGCCAGGTGGAGGGCAGCCTCATGTGCGAAGGCGCAGCTGTCGGAGGAGGAGGACGCGGCTCGTGAGCTGCAACGGGCCCGGGCGAGGCTCTTGCTGCCTGCCGCTCTTTGTGGCTCGCATGGCCACCCGGGTGCTGAGCATGAGCGCCCGCCTGGGGCCAGAGGAGCCCGTCTTCGCCCAGCTCAAGCCAGTTCTGGGGGCCCGGGAGGCCGCGCTCTTCGGCGGCCCCGGGGAACTCAAGCCGCCGCCGCCCGGAGCCGGGGGAGGAGAGCGCCTGGGAAGGATGTGAGTGGAGATTCGCTCGCTCCGATGAGCTGACTCGCCACTACAGGAAGCACACCGGAGCCAAGCCTTTCCAGTGTGCTGTGTGCAATCGCAGCTTCTCTCGATCTGACCACTTGGCCCTGCACATGAAGAGACATCAGAACTAAGGCCCCGGGACTTCCTCCTCCATTTTATCTGGGAGTGCTTGCATGCACACATGCCCAGTTGCTGGGTGAAGTTGGGACGTCAAGCATGCAGCACCTCTTTGTGCATCTGCATGTTTGCAGTTTCCCACCAACTAGCGATGTGCATGTGCGGAAGCGGGTTTCTATGAATGTATGGCTGTGTCTAGCGTTGCGCGGAGGGGGACAAACGATACTGTACGTTCCAGGAAGATTGTTTTCTAATAAAGTTGTGCGTTCATGTGTGTGTGTTTTAAAAAGGGAATGCCTCCCTCAGCTGTGCCACCAGGATTTCTGGACCTGCACAAAATCGCCATGTATAAAATGGGAAGTTGGAGTCCTGCATTCTTCTCCCTGGCTACATTCCGCTCGGTTAGAAAATAGACGCGAGCTCGCTCTTCACACGCGCCCCAGAAGGGGAAGGAGAGAATGGGGTGGGGGGGGAGCTCTGGCAGCAGGAATCAGTCAGGTCCCCGTTGCAAGCACCAGCCGGGGAGGGGAAAGAGAGCGGAGGAAATCTGGGGGGGGGGGATTTGGGGGGGGGAATCTAGTGCTAGGATTCTCCACTGTGAATGCTTCTGTTAATACATAAAGGGCTGTGGAGGATTCTACAGCTGCAGCCAATCCATAAGCAGCAGCAGCACATGTGATGCGGTTTGTCCACGAAAAGAAGGGGAGGGAACAGCTGTGCCTGCTCGATGTTACGTTAGTACGTTAGTACGTCATTACGCAACCAGACTTGCGCTTAAAAAAAAAAATGATTGACAGGGCATCGAACTCAAGTCGATGCCAGTGGGAAAACGATTTGAGCCGGGGCTTCAGGGAAGGCGACTCCGCAAAGAGTCACTAGTGCGAAAACGAGAAAAATGATCCGGACATAATTGCGCCGCGGAATAAGGGGAGCAAACACTAAGTGCGAAAACGACCTATGATTCTAGTCTTCAACCAATGAGTAGGCTGTTCAGGATGGGGAACACAGTCCTGAATAACAAATAACCAGGACCTTTTTGTTTTTTGTTTTGTCAGCAGGAACTCCTTTGTATATTAGGCTACACCCCCCTGATGTAGCCATCCTCCAAGAGCTTACAGTAGGCTCTGTAATAACAGCCCTGTAAGCTCTTGGAGGATTGGCTACATCAGAGGTGTGTGGCCTAATAGGCAAAGGAGTTCCTGCTACAACCTCCCCCCCTCGGCGGATAATCATTTATACATGTGTTTGGCCCTCACTCTACTACTTAGAAGAAAGCTGTGGGTAGAAGTGCCTTTTTCCAGTTTTGCTGCCCCCCCCTCTTCCTGGTAATGAAGAGTTCCCTTGTTTGGTAACTTCTAGCTTAGTCTACTGCAATGTGTTCTTTTAAGAGCTACCCTTGAAGACTGCTCAGAAACTACTGCTGCTCCAGATTAATTCTAAAGCTCCTTACTCTAAAGGGGCACGCTAAACGGAGACACCATGCCAATCATGCTCTGTTTACTAATTGGGTTCTGTGCACGATTGTCCTTCAGTGCCCTCTATTAGAGGTCACCAATGTTTGCTAATTAGCAAACAAGCTAAACTATATCAAAATTCAAAGCAAGGGATCAACCAAAAGGCAGTATATGAAAACCCATTTGACTAAGTGAAAATATACCCCTTAACAATACTGGTGATAATTGACATCTGTTTATTTAATTAAAATGTTTATTTCTTTAGACTGGAGGCACTTTACAGTGTAACAAGTTGCAGAGCACAAAATACCAAACTCCAATAACAAATAAAAACATTTGCACAGGTTTAAAAACATACAACTAAATCTGGATGCTGAGACAGATCAAATTCCCTCTGAAATGGAATGAACCTCTGAAATAGAAGGTGTCCCGCCCCTGCTGCCCCCCCCCCGGGGGGGGTCTCTTGACTGCCAGCTCTTCCGGCGAGCCTTGTCGCCAGCTGTGGAGGTCTCAGAATGGAAGGAGGTTGGGTTGCTTCACCCTTCTGATACTCCTTTCCCCGGCTCAACGTTGGAGGCTCCCTTAATCTCTCTCTGTGTGCTGGGCAGCCTCCCCGTCTCATTTGCTTCTCTTCCTACTCAACCTTTTAGCCTGGCTTCCTTTTATTCCCCTTTCTGCCGCACCCCTTTCTCCCCGCTCCCTCCCCGGGCTGGCCGCACCCCTCTTCAAAAGCTCCGACGCCAGACTCTGGCGTCCTGGGGCGGTTCCCTCGTCTGGCCTTCGTGCTGGCCCTTGGCTCTTCTCGACGGCCCGTTGCGGGCTGGCCCCGGCTCTTCTCTGGCAGCCGGCCGGCTTCTCCCACATCGGGGAGCCACGGAGTCTGGCACGGCTGCCGCCTGGTCCTCCAGGCTCCTCGGATCATGTTGGGGTTGAGGGGGGTGCCGCGCTGGCTTGTGGTGGGGTCGGTGCAGGGCTCGGCCAGGGGGAGTGACCATGGGGGGAGCAACCCCGGCCGTGGGGGTGGTCATGGGGGGGCCAACCCCCCTGCCCCAGCCGAGTCCCAAGGCGGGACAGAAGGATATTGTGCACCTTCCTAAACATAGCCATGAAAAGTTTCCCCCATATCTACTCTGGAAGGCCTTCTCAAGAGAACTGGACCAAGCCACAGAGAAAGAAGAAGAATTGCAGATTTATACCCTGCCCTTCTCTCTGAATCAGAGTCTCAGAGTGGCTTACAATCTCCTTTATCTTCTTCCCCCACAACAGACACCCTGTGAGGTGGGTGGGGGTGAGAGAGCTTTCACAGAAGTTACCCTATCAAATATAACCTCTGTAAGAGCTATGGCTAACCCATGGCCATACCAGCAGCTGCAAGTGAAGGAGTGGGGAATCAAACCCGGTTCTCCCAGATAAGAGTATGCACACTTAACCACTACACCAAACAGGCTCTCAACCCTGGAACCTACCTGTTGCTGTACAGTGCTAAGAAAGAGCCCCACATGGAGAAGGTTGCCTGAGGAGCATAACTGGTATATCGCAATGTACCAGAAGATGTGGTGGAATAAGTAAGAAGTCCTAGCCCATGAAGAGTAATAACCATGATACTGAATTGGGCTCAGAGGCAACTTGGTAGCCCGTGGATTTGATATAACAGTGTTCCAAGCAACTAACTCCAGAGAGGAATCTCACTGCTGCATTTTGCCCCAACTGAAGCTTCGGAAACATCTTCAAAGGCAGCACCAGGTTACAGTAGTCCAATATGGAGGTTATGGTGACATGGATCAATGTGGCTGAGTCTACTGAACTCAAATAATGGACCAGCCTGTGAGAAAGATCCACATGAAAGAAGGTGGTCTTAGCAATAATGCCGAACTATTCATCAGCAAGATCAGAACCAAGAGCATCCCCAAGCTTTCAACTTGATTTACCAAAAAAATAAAAAAAATAAAATCTAAGTCTTTAGATCTCTACCAGCCAGATATTGTGCCTTCTTAGACAGCACCACCTCCTTCGTGTCTGGATTAAGCTTCTTTTTTGTTAACCCTCAGCCACCTGACCACAGCCTCAGGATACTGGCCCAGGACTATACAATTGCTTCTGACCCACTACCTTTTTGTAGGGGCTGTAAAACGGAGCTGTTCAGCCAGGCCTTTGAGTGAGGCAGCAGACGCCCGTAGTACACTGAGTCTGGCCTCCTTTTTTTGCAGTTTATTGGGCCTATTGAGATATCATCAGTGCCAGCTCTGATCACACTATGGTCTGATTAGTTGTCCTCCATCTGAAATTGAGTAATTTTATCATTTTAACTGCTTAAATTTGCTTCTAATTTTTATTCCTTATTGTTATTGTCTAAGTTCACTGTAATCTGCCCTGAGCCCGCTCACAGGATAGGGTGGACTAGAAGTTGACATAAATAAATAAATAAATGCCAGGATAATGGGATGTTGATTAATAAACTGTACAGTTTCTGCAGCCCAAACTCTGGTGGTCGTTCCTCCTTTGTTAGGAAGTGGCACACACAAGATCTCACAGTTAGTAATGAACATAAAGCTTCTTTCCCTTTTCTTTTCCTTTCTGTACAGGTGGGATCCCATTGAAGATGTCCCTGAGCTACCTGATGTTTGGTGAACATAAGAGAAGCCATGTAGATTAGGCCAATAGCCCTTCCAGTATAACATTTAATATCACATTGTGGCCAAAACCCAGGTGCCATCAGGAGGTCCACCAATGGGGCCTGAACTCCAGAAGTTGTTGCTTCCCAAACACCAAGAATACACAACATCACTGCCCCAGACACTGTGTTCCATCTATACCTTGTGGCCAATAGCTACTGATGGACCTCTGCTCCATGTTTATCCAATCTCCTTTGGAAGCCCTCTATGCTTGTATTCACCATCATGTCTTGTAGCAGTGAATTCCACACATTAATTACTTCTTCAATCTGTTCTAAGGCTACTGCTCATTAATTTCATAGAGTGCCCACGCGTTCTTATATTGTGAAAAAGGGAGGGAAGTACTTCTTTCTCGACCTTCTCTACTCCATGTATAAATTTGTAAGTCTCTATCATATCACCCCTCGGTCGTCATTGCTCCTAGCTGGAGAGCCCTAACTTCTTTAACCTTTCTTCGTAAGGAAGGTGTTTCATCCCCTTAATTATCTTAGTTGATGGATGGTCTTCAGCTTTTAATTGTGGCATCAAAGTTGGGGTGCTCAAAAACAGCTCCCCTGGCCATTTTTCTTTCTCGTTTTAGTTGAAAATGGGCTGGGAACTTTTTTAGACTTGTCCTTTAAAGAAGAAATCACAAATTACAGGAAGAATAAATCAAAGGACTTGGCCACCGTGTCTTGGATTGTTCTCTAATTGAATGCTAATCTTCTCCTGCTATCTCATTCCTGCGCCAAAAGCTCCCTTTTGCCATCCTTCCCCCTCTAATTTAATATTTTCTTATTATATTAAATCACTTCATCCATTTCAAAACTGATTGTAATTCATTATGAAACGTAGATTGGGTGGGGGACCAGAGGAAGAAGTCTTTGTGCAGAGTGGCTGAAGCTCTTCTCTTTTCTTGATTGGGACCCTTGTATTTAAATCATTGTTAATTGTATGTTAAATACGAACAACAAAATGGGTTGTTTGCATTCCAGGAGACTACGAATGGTACCGGTCTTCTAGAAAGGCATTCCAAAACATAGCATTACCCATCTGCTATGGGCTAATGCCATAAATGTTGCATTCCAAATCTGTAAATTGAAACTGACGACATTTGTCCCCTGAATTTAAGATGTTATTTATTTAATTGACTTATACCTTTCACTGTTTCTTGCAGAGGGAACTTGGGCAGCTTACAGCATTTTAAAGACACTTAGAAATGCAATACGTACAAATGAAAACAATGAATAGAACAATAGGAAACCGTTGAAATGATTAAAGGACACATTGCTTGGAGACGTAAAACAACTGGCCATATCCCCAGTTCATGTTGTTGTTGTTCAGTCGCACAGATGAGTCAGGAATGTCATTGCACAGACAATGTGGAGGACTGCCCTGTCCACCTGAGAGAGTGGGCAAAGGCTGGAATGCAACCTCATAAGTCAAGGCTGTGTATTGTCTCAATGCCGCTTCCTTGAGATTCATTGTGAGGGCTGCTGCAGCCTTGGTGTGATGTTTGCTGGCTTCTCAAAAACATTTGGTTAGCCATTGTAGAACATGGAATGCTGGACTAGATGGATACCTAGGTCATAAGTTCTCTGTTGTTGTTCGTTGTTGTTCAGTCGCACAGTCAAGTCCAATTCTTTGCAGCCTCATGGACCAAGTCACGCCAGGCCCTCCTGTCTTCCACCATCCTCCGAAGTCTGCTCAAATTCATGTTAGTCATATCAGTAACTCTGTCCAGCCATCTCATCTTTTGCTGTCCCCTTCTTCTTTTGCCTTCTGTCTTTCCCGGAATCAAGGTTTTCTCCAGTGAATGCTCCCTTCTCATTTGATAGCCAAAGTATTTGAGCTTCAGCATCTGACCTTCCAGGGAACAGTCTGGGTTGATTTCTTTTAGAACTGACGGATTCGAACTTCTGGCAGTCCAAGGGACTCTCAAGAGTCTTCTCCAGCACCACAGCTTGAAAGCATCTATTCTTCTGCGCTCGGCCTTCCTTATGGTCCAGCTCTCACAGCCATACATTACTACTGGGGATACCATCACTTTGACTATACGGACTTTTGTTGTCAGGGTGATATAACCTTAGCCAAATGTGGAATGAAACAAGGCAGCCTAACATGCCCTGTGGAATGCTAGAGGATCCCATGCGGCACAGACTTCCCTGGATTCCAGAGAGAAGGGGCAATCACTGAAAATGTCCTTGCTCCGGTAGTTGGCAAGCAGTCGATTCTCAGGCCAGGCATCTGTAGAAAACCTGAAGATCGAAGGAACTGAGAGGGAGTTATACTGGGAGAGGCAATCCCACAGGTGAGATGGTCCCAGCCTGTTTAGGGATGTCAAACTCATTTGTTATGAGGGCCGGATCTGACATAAATGAGACCTTCTTGTTGGGCCGGATCATGTTGGGTTGAGCTGGGCCACGTGTGCACCTATTTAAGACTAGGTAGCAAAGATATAAACTTTATAAAGGACATAGACAAACGCTATTACAATACGCTTAAAACGTTAGCATTTTTTAATCTTAAAGGTGCTTTCTTTGTATTTCTCTCATGGCATCCTTCTAGCATGGTCGTGCATGTATACGCACTTTATCTTTCTGTTCAAAGAAAGTATTAAGAATTGTAATAAAGACGTGTGTGTGATATTTGTTCATGTCTTGCGGCTCTCCAACACCTGATGTTTATTCGATGTGGCTCTTACATTAAGCAAGTTCGGCCACCCCTGCCATAGAGAATCAATGGTTACCCCACCTGGGTCTAATCACATTGTTCTCACAGCTCCACTCAGTTCTCTTTCCCTGTGTGACAGTAGGAAATGCACACAGCTTTTGCTTATCTTTTCTGTATTTCTGCTTTGTGTCTCTGGGACCCTGCCAATGCCATTGGAAGGGAATCTATTTTAACGTGGGCATAAAAACCCTGGGAGTGGAGATGCTTGCTGAGTCAATGGATGAGAAGTCTTCCTCTGCTATTCTTGGCAGCTTTGCTCATCTCCTGCTGCAGGTTGCTGCTGGGCGAATAGGTCCTTCTAGGGTTGTATAGCCTCATGAGTTGCCAATGAATTCTCGTGCTCTGTGCTCTGAAAAGCCAGCTGCTTTTTTCACACGTTTGCAGGCTCGCTTGTGAACCAATACGTCCACCAGCACCAGTCTCAGTATTGTGATTACTCTTCCTCTATACCTTCAACTATAGCTCAAGCAACCTAGTAGTTGTGACGATATCCTCCTGCATAGGAAAATAATAATAATAATGATGATGATGATGATGATGATGATGATGATGATGATGATGATGATGATGATGATGGAAGTGTGTGTGGAATCAAAATTGGGTAGGGTTCCCAACCTAAAGGCAGGGGTGGCCCAACTTGCTTAATGTAAGAGCCAAATAGAATAAGTGTCAGGTGTTTGAGAGATGAAGGAAGGAAGGAAGGAAGGAAGGAAGGAAGGAAGGAAGGAAGGAAGGAAGGAAGGAAGGAAGGAAGGAAGGAAGGAAGGAAGGAAGGAAGGAAGGAAGGAAGGAAAATAAATGGAGAGGTGGAAAGAAATCAATTTTAACATTAAATGCATTCTCCAAGCTGCTGGGACAAGTGATGTAAAGAGAGAAATGCCTTCCCCAGGCCGGCCAATGGGGCAGTGGGGGCTTCACGAGCCACACGATATGTGTGAAAGAGCCACGCGTGGCTCCAAAGCCACAGCGTGGCCACCCCTGCTCCACGGGGTATGAAGCAAGAACAAGCCATGCAAAAATAACTAACAAACATGGCTCAAGATCTCCGGGGATTGCAACTGATCTTCAGGGGAAATAGATCAGTCCCCCTGGAGGAAATGGCTGCTCGGGAGAGTAGACTCAATGGCCTTGTACTCTAGGAGAACCTTCTCCTCCCCAGGCTCCACCCACAAATCTCTGGGAGTTTCTCAACACGGCTACCCTCCCCCACCAGTGACCAGAGAGTCCCTGGCAACCCCACGATGTGAGCACATGTGGAGGGGCTACTAGTTCCCGGAGTGTGGATGAAGGCGATGATGTCATCCTCTGGCACCAAATTCCACTGCTCATTCTGGAACTTGTGCCGAAGCAGGGCCACAGATGCAGCCCTGGTAGTTCCATCAGTGCCTCCAGCTGATGACTTAGGGTTGCCAATCCCCAGGTGGGGGCAGGGGATCCCCCGATTTGGAGGCCCTCCCCCCACTTCAGGGTCGTCAGAAAGCGGGGGGGGGGAGGGAAATGTCTGCTGGGATCTCTGTTATTCCCTATGGAGATTTATTCCCATAGAAAATAATGCAGAATTGATCCACGGGTATCTGGGGCTCGGGGGGGGGCTGTTTTTTGAGGTAGAGGCACCAAATTTTCAGTACAGCATCTAGTGCCTCTTCCCAAAATACCCCCCAAGTTTCAAAACGATTGGACCAGGGGGTACAATTCTATGAGCCCCCAAAGAAGGTGCCTCTATCCTTCATTACTTCCTATGGAAGGAAGGCATTGAAAAGGTGTGCCGTCCCTTTAAATGTGACAGCCAGAACTCCCTTTGGAGTTCAGTTATGCTTGTCACAGCCTTGATCTTGGTTCCACCCCAATGTCTCCTGGCTCCACCCCCAAAGTCTCCTGGCTACACCCCCAAAGTCCCCAGATATTTCTTAAATTGGACTTGGCAACCCTATGCTGACTGGTAAAGAAAAGAAGAGAAAGTTTCCTTCCCACCCCAGTGGCACAGTAGCAGTATCTATAGTCGACTCAATACACCACATGGGCCATCCAGTTAGGGATGCCAGCTTCCAGGTGGGACCTGGGGATCCCCAGGAATTACAGCTCATTCCCTGATTACAGAGATCAGTTTCCCTGGGGGAAATGGAAGAGCTGGAGGTTGGCCTCTATGATGTTGTGCCCCCTGAGGTCTCTGTCCTCCTCAGGCTTCACCCCCAAATCTCCAGGGGTTTCCCAGCCTGGATCCATGGCTGGTGCATGGGAGTACGTCAAGTTGGCAGCAGCCTAGGGTGTTGCCTGGCCTAGGAGGTAACACGAGGTGCCCTTCTCTCCATGCACAGCATGTGTGTTCCATGGAGCCTGCCTTCCCCAATGGAAAGCAGACTCCATGAAACGCAGATGCTGCCCAGACGGTTTCACATTCCCCTGGTCTGTTACAGACACAGGAAACACGAAAGCAGACAGTGCCTGCACATGTGTGATCCTCGAAGCCCGACAGGGATAAATTAACCCATTGTAAAAGCTGAAGAAGAGCCAATTACAGTTTCTAAAAACTGGCTCCTGTTGACGTTGTCTGCTGCCACTCGTCCTTCCTACTCTACTTTTACAGAGCCATGGGGTGGGAGCCTCAGCTCAGTGGTAGAGCATCTTTCTCACATGTGCAAGGTCTTGTCCCTGGCACCTCCAGTTAAAAGGATCTAGTAGAAATGGCCATGTGAAGGTCTTGGCCCTGGCACCTCCAGCTAAAAGAATCAAGTAGAAATGGTCATGTGAAGGTCTTGTCCCTGGCACCTCCAGTTAAAAGGATCTAGTAGAAATGGCCATGTGAAGGTCTTGGCCCTGGCACCTCCAGCTAAAAGAATCAAGTAGAAATGGTCATGTGAAGGTCTTGTCCCTGGCACCTCCAGCTAAAAGGATCTAGTAGAAATGGCCATGTGAAAGTCTTGGCCCTGGCACCTCCAGCTAAAAGGATCAAGTAGAAATGGTCATGTGAAGGTCTTGTCCCTGGCACCTCCAGCTAAAAGGATCAAGTAGAAATGGTCATGTGAAGGTCTTGTCCCTGGCACCTCCAGCTAAAAGGATCAAATAGAAATGGCCATGTGAAGGTCTTGGCCCTGGCACCTCCAGCTAAAAGGATCTGGTAGAAATGGCCATGAGAAGGTCTTTGCCCTGGCACTTCCAGCTAAAAGGATCTAGTAGAAATGGTCATGCGAAGGTCTTGGCCCTGGCAACTCCAGCTAAAAGGATCTAGTAGAAATGGTCATGCGAAGGTCTTGTCCCTGGCACCTCCAGCTAAAAGGATCTAGTAGAAATGGTCATGCGAAGGTCTTGTCCCTGGCACCTCCAGTTAAAAGGATCTAGTAGAAATGGTCATGCGAAGGTCTTGTCCCTGGCAACTCCAGCTAAAAGGATCTAGTAGAAATGGTCATGCGAAGGTCTTGGCCCTGGCAACTCCAGCTAAAAGGATCTAGTAGAAATGGTCATGTGAAGGTCTTGTCCCTGGCACCTCCAGTTAAAAGGATCTAGTAGAAATGGTCATGCGAAGGTCTTGGCCCTGGCAACTCCAGCTAAAAGGATCTAGTAGAAATGGTCATGCGAAGGTCTTGGCCCTGGCAACTCCAGCTAAAAGGATCTAGTAGAAATGGTCATGCGAAGGTCTTGGCCCTGGCAACTCCAGCTAAAAGGATCTAGTAGAAATGGCCATGTGAAGGTCTTGTCCCTGGCATCTCCAGTTAAAAGGATCTAGTAGAAATGGCCATGTGAAGGTCTTGTCCCTGGCATCTCCAGCTAAAAGGATCTAGTAGAAATGGCCATGTGAAGGTCTTGGCCCTGGCACCTCCAGCTAAAAGGATCTAGTAGAAATGGCCATGTGAAGGTCTTGGCCCTGGCACCTCCAGCTAAAAGGATCTAGTAGAAATCGCCATGTGAAGGTCTTGGCCCTGGCACCTCCAGCTAAAAGGATCAAATAATATTCTCACAATTTTTATTGCTTAATTTCACAATTAAAAAATAAAATAAAATAAAAACTGTAAATTAAAATGTAAATAGTTTTAAATGTCTTCATTTCTCCATTGTAAATGTTGGGGTTGGGGGATGCTAGTGGGCAGCTCGTCTAGAGCACCAAAAGCCCTAGCACCAGCCCTGCCTGAATCTCCCTGCATCTCTAGCCATCCCGGAGCCTGAAAACTTGCCCCATCCCAGAATCTTTTCTCATCCTTCCAGATCTCAATGTGTCACATTGCCATTCTAAGCAGAGCTACACCTTTCTACATCCCACTAGTTTCTGTTGGCTTAGAAGCATGGAATTCTTTGTAGGACTAGACTGTAAGAGAAAGAGGGCAATGGGGAGGGACATCTGTGGGTGCAGACCGCAGGGACGGTGGGCAGGGAGAGCAGGCTGGTAGGAATATGGCTGCCAGCTGCAACCTCTGAGCTGTGCTTTCATTTGCGCTTCCTATTTCCTGTGTGGGTGTGGCCCGAGATGAGAGGTTAAGTACGAGAGCCAAAAGGCTCCTGGATCTTAGTTGTCAACTTTTGCATTGATGTGGTGCAGAGTGATAAAGTTGTAGTACTGCAGTCCAAGCTCTCTGCTCATGACCTGAGTTCAATCCCGGTGGAAGCTGGGTTCAGGTAGCCGGCTCAGGTTGACTCAACCTTTCATCCTTCCGAGGTCAGTAAAATGAGTACCCAGCTTGCTGGGGGGGGAAGTGTAGATGACTGGGGAAGGAAACAGCAAGGAAAGGAAGGAAAGGAAAGGTCCCTTGTGTAAACACCAGATGAACCACCCCATAAAAGGTCTGCTGTTAAAACGTTGTGAAGTGACGTCACCTCAGAGTTGGAAACAACTGGTGCTTGAAGAAGATGAAGATGAAGATATTGGATTTATATCCCGCCCTCCACTCCAAAGAGTCTCAGAGCGGCTCACAATCTCCTTTACCTTCCTCTCCCACAACAGACACCCTGTGAGGTGGGTGGGGCTGGAGAGGGCTCTCACAGCAGCTGCCCTTTCAAGGACAACCTCTGCCAGGGCTATGGCTGACCCAAGGCCATGCTAGCAGGTGCAAGTGGAGGAGTGAGGAATCAAACCTGGTTCTCCCAGATAAGAGTCCGTACACTTAACCACTACACCAAACTGGTGCTTGCACAGGGGACTACCTTTAGCTTTTTACTAAATTTATAATTTGCCTTTCTGCTCTTACAAGGGCTACCAAGGCATCGAATGAGTTAGAACATACATGATAAAAGAAATTATAAAACGGTTAGAATAAACTCTCCTCAAACACCTCATTAAAACAACGTTTTTCAAAAGTTAAGAAACTGAATTCTGCTAATGAGCTCCACTACCTATTTTCCTACAAAATGACGCCTGGTTGGTGCCATGACCGAGAAGGCCATCTTCCAGGCCTCCACTAACCCAGTCTCAGAATTCTAACCTCCAGGACCCTGGGCCATGGGCATAACCTTCCCACTTCCACTACAAAGAAAATGTGTGGTCTATTTTTTCATCACTCCATGCATTGTCTTCTATGAGAAGCATTGTCCCTGCTCAGAGCATCCCCTGAGCATATCCTGAAGTGTTGTGCCCTGAGCATACACAACTCTGCATGCAATCGCAGCCTTTAAAGCACAGCTTTATCAACAGCAAGACAAGAAGAAGCAGAGTCAATAACCGTTTTCGCACGCTGCTCACATCGGAGTCACGTCCCTCTTCACGGCGCAGCGTCTGCTCGGATTTCCCACCATCTGCCCCGGAGCAGCAGGAAGAGCCGCGGCTTCTGCGTCACAAACGGAAATCACTAAAACCCAGTTTCCATTGGCGACGCAGAAGCCGCGGCTCTTTCTGCTCCTCCGGCGCAGATGGTGGGAAATCCGAGCAGACGCTGCGCCGTGAAGAGGGACGTGACTCCGAGGTGAGCAGTGTGAGAAAACGGTCAAAATATTACACAAGTTACCTGTGCCTTATTTGACTGCATTGTGGTGTCTGAAGGATATACTTTCCTCATTACGAATCGGTTTCACAAAGATTGACAGATGTGGACAGCAACAATAGAGGCCCCATATTTTTATTTCAGCACGTTGCGTGTTTTAATTTAGAAAGGGATTTGAACAGCCAGAAACCACACACACACACACACAAGCAACCAAGTTCAGGAATTATAATAGGACCAAAATTAATAAGATGCCTAAACAATGAAATAGTTGCTTAATTATAGATAGCTGTCATTGCAGCAGGTCTGTCATTAATCTTTATCTCATCTATGGCCTAATTTTGGAAATCTTTCTAACGTAGTCTGAACAGGATTTTAAAATGGAAGGGTTTGTTTTTCAAGTGCTGCTTTCAGGGGTGGGAGCTAAATGCCACTGATTTTCCTGAATTGATTTTTCAGTGGGTCATAACTGGTATTGTTTTGAAGCCACAGAGTACTTTGGAGACTAGGGTTGCCAAGTGCCCAGTCTGGGTGGTGATTTCCCCGCCCGGAAGGTTCCCAACTGGTGAGGAAACACTGGGCAGGCGGGGGGAACCTCCCCCTACGTCGCCAGCACAATGACATCACCCGGAAGTGATGTAATCACACCAATGATGTCATACATGGCCACTCTAGGCGTTTTTGGGAAAACACTATGGTTTTCCCAGATGCTCTAGCCATTTAGGAGGGTAAACTCTATGGTACAATAGGTACCATAGAGTTTTTTCTTCCCAAATGGCTAGAACATCCGGGAAAACCATAGCGTTCCCCCGGAAATGCCTAGAGTGGCTGCACATGATGATGTCGCTTACAGGTTACGTCATTGCATCATGCATGCACTTTGCACACGTGCAAAAGTCCCCCACTGGAGAATGCAGGGGACTTGGCAACCTATTGGTGTCTCATTCTGAAAGACAGTTGAGCAGCATAGTGCCCCAGCATAGTGCCCATGTGATGGATGCCCTGGTGCCCACCAACGCATTCTTGGTACCCAGCAATTTTTAGAAAGTGGACATTTTTAGAAAGTAGGCAGGGCCACGTGGGGCTTTTGCCCAGCAAAACTTCTGATGGACCTTTGGAGATTTGATTCTCTGTGCAGATTTTTTTAAACTGCTGCTTTGGCAGCAGCTGCTGCCACAATCTAAGTACCTTCATGGTGTGACTGAAGGTAATCTCTGGCAGCCATTTTGTAGCTGGCTCCATCCCCTGTGGCAGCCATTTTATGGCAGCCATTTTGTGAACGGCTGCACCCACCATCCTTGTGTCAGAATTCCAAAGGTTCCTGCAGGCTCAACAAGGTTGGGGAACCCTGCAGAAGATAATCGTATTGGGTTGGATTCCACCAGCTTTTCCACTTGTGAAAAAGGGAGGAGGGAGCTCCCTTTGACCCTTCCCAAAAAATCATGGGACCTGCATGGACAAAAAGTATGCAGAGTGTGGATTGTAGTAAACAGGCCTTAAATTCAGCAGGAGCTCACAGGAACACAGCTCCTGAACCTTTTTGAAAGTGCCCTCTCCTCCTCACCTACCTTGTTTATTGAATAGTAGGCACAGCTGCATTACAATCCCTGGATTAGGAGAGCGGGCAGCCAGCCAGCCACCAGGGGCTTTGCCATACCCCCAGCAGCCCTCATTAACCCCTGGAGAAGCCTACACCACTCTCACTCCACTTCTTATGTGATTTTGGGCAGTGGGTGGCTTGCTGGCCTTTTGACTGTGTGGGGAGGGGTGGCCAAGAAGACCCCCAGGTGAGTGAGGCCTGCTTTGGCTGGCTGGATCTCTAGCCAGTCCAAATAGGCCTAGCTTGCCTGGGGCTCTCCTTTCTTGTGTCAGGTTTCTTTTGGCTGGTGAGGGAGTGGCATGGGCTAATGAGTTATGCTAGTGAGCTTCACCACCTATTTTTCTACAAAACGAGCCCTGGTTGTAAATAAATGAATTATGCAAGATTGAGAGACAAAGTTGGTTGAATCCAACCCGTTAAGTATTTTGTAAACTGTCTGTTCCTCAGCAATTTTGCATTATTAAGGAAGATACTTTAATGAATTCATTCGTAAGAGGTTATTTTCATAATGTACATAACAAATAGGCTTCCCAAACCTCCCGCTCTGGCGGGAGACTTCTGGGTTCCCAGCTTCATCTCCCGCTCTCCAAAAATTGGGAAGCGGGGGGTGGGGGGGAGGGGGGGAGAACATACCTGTAGGCTTCATGCTGTTAGCTCCTGAGCAGTTTGTAAAATGTCTGCCCCTTTAAGGCTGGGCAGGAAGCAGGAAACAGGAAGGGCTTTGGAGAACGGCCCCTCCCTTTCTTTGCTTTCGTTTTCACAGCAGGTAGAGTTCTCCGGAAGAAGACCCAGTAAGTATTTGTGTGTGAGAGAGAGGGAGGGGGCAGGGAGGGGGGATTCCCTGGTATAGAGGCTCTCCTCCCCTTTAGAAAGTGTGTGGGGGGGGAGGGAAATGTCTACTAGGCACTCTGTTATTCCCTATAAAGAACGATTCCCATAGGGAATAATAGGGAATTGATCTGTGGGTATTGGGGGCTCTGGGGGGGCTATTTTTTGAGGTAGAGGCACCAGATTTTTAGTATAGCATCTAGTGCCTCTCCCCAAAATACCCCCCAAGTTTCAAAACGATTGGACCAGAGGGTCTAATTCTATGAGCCCCAAAAGACGGTGCCCCTATCCTTAATTATTTCCTATGGAAGAAAGGCATTTAAAAAGCTGAGCTGTCCCTTTAAATGTGATGGCCAGAACTCCCTTGGAGTTCAATTATGCTTGTCACATCCTTGTTCCTGGCTCCACCCCCAATGTCTCCTGGCCCCACCCCCAAAGTCTCCTGGCTCCGCCAAAGTCCCCAGATTTTTCTTTAATTGGACTTGGCAACCCTAATAACAAAGCTAACTGGTTGTCAGCCCAATCCTAGATTCAAATATGCAAATTTGTGTTACAATGCTAGGTTTTTCGATTCAATCCATTCCGTCAGAGGCAGAATTCCTAAGAGGGGGGGAGCATTCTCACTAGCAAGAGCATTTCTCTCATGAAAAGTAAAGAGCTGTTTGATTTGTTTACCTGGTTTTTACTGCTCAATTCGAGGGCCGCAATGTTTTCGACCTGTCCTCCAATGGCATCTAAAAGCTAGACACATCCTTCAGAGATAAAGATCTATAAATTAACTGGTTCGTGTTTTACAAGGAAAGAATTATTAGCTCAGCATAGCAAAAATGTTAACGGGGGAATGTGGCGGGCCCATCTTCTCCGTTCGACTGCATGAATGTGGCACTAAACAGGGCAATAAAATATCCCATATTTGATTAAATCAACAGCTTGTAGTGCCCAGGGTTTTAGCTCTGGTGGCGCGATACGTTGGACACTGTTATAATGATATCATTGACTTTTGCCCAAAGATATAGAACTTGGCAACATCTTTTATCTGCAGACTTCGGTGTCTTGAGATTGTGGCCGCTGTGTGTGGAAGAGGATCAGGATTCACATTGCAATTCTAAGAACTCCCTGGGCTCACTGTACCATGACGTCTGAACTTTATGCTGTTGCAGGACCAGGTAGTGTGATTGATTGGGGGGGAAGATGCCATTTTGCATTATTCTGGAGGGTCACAGGAAAAGCAGGAGAAAAGGCTCTGCATTTCAATAAGGGACCGGGATTAAAATGTCCTCGTTATTCAAAACAGTGACAGGGGATTTAAAGGTCAGGTTTTCTTTGGAGGACTTGCCTGCAGCACCCAGTTGCAAGAGAAAAAAAAATCCCTTTTCCATGCAAGAAATAAAATAAAAAATACTGGGCCATTTCTTCTTTCTGCTGTTATAATCCCAGCTCCTAATGAATGGAAGGTGATTCTTCTGACAATATGGCTCAGTGGCAGAGCATTTGCTTGGTAAGCAGAAGGTCCCAGGTTCAGCCCCCGGCATCTCCAACTAAAAAGGGTCCAGGCAAGTAGGCGTGAAAAACCTCCGCTTGAGTCCCTGGAGAGCCGCTGCCAGTCTGAGTAGACAATACTGACTTTGATGGACTGATTCAGTATAAGGCAGCTTCATATATTCAATGTTAGGAGAAGAAGACAGAATGGAACAGATGCAAAAGAGAGTCCTCAGCGTGATGATGTCAAGTCTGCATGATGTCATCACTCTGGGGATGTTGAGCTGGGTGGTGGAAAGTGTGGGTGCCAGCCAGCGGGCAGTTGGCAGATGGGAACCCACCAAATTGGGAGATCCCCTGCTCCCACCTGGGGGTTGGCAACTAGAAGAAGAAGAAGAAGATATTGGATTTATATCCCGCCCTCCACTCCGAAGAGTCTCAGAGCAGCTCACAATCTGCTTTACCTTCCTCCCCCACAACAGACACCCTGTGAGGTGGGTGGGGCTGGAGAGGGCTCTCACAGCAGCTGCCCTTTCAAGGACAACCTCTGCCAGAGCTATGGCTGACCCAAGGCCATGCTAGCAGGTGCAAGTGGAGGAGTGGGGAATCAAGTCTGGTTCTCCCAGATAAGAGAGCTATGGCTGACCCAAGGCCATTCCAGCAGGTACAAGTGGAGGAGTGGGGAATCAAACCTGGTTCTCCCAGATAAGAGTCCGCACACTTAACCACTACACCAAACTGGCTCTCCACCCCAAACTAGGGTGGCCAGGTCTGACTCAAAAAATATCTGGGGACTTTGAGGGCGGAGCCAACAGACTTTGGGGGTGGAGCCAGGAGCAAGGGTGTGGCAAGCATAACTGAACACCGAAGGGAGCTCTGGATATCACATTTAAAGGACCGCATGCCTTTTAAATGCCTTCCCACTGTTTGGGAATAATGAAGGATAGGAGCACCTTCGTTGGGGGCTCATAGAATCGGACCCCCTGGTTCAATCTTTTTTGAAATTTAGGAGGTGCTTTGAGGAGAGGCTCCAGATGTTTTGCTGAAAAACTGGTGCCACTAACTCAAAAACAAAACAAAACAACCCCCCAAAGCCCCAGATACCCACAAATCAATTATCCATTATACCCTATGGGAATCAATCTCCATAGAGTATAATGGAGTTCCCTACTGACATTCCCCCCACTTTCTGATGACCCTGAAGCGGGGGAGGGCCTCCAAAGTGGGGGATCACCTGCACCCAACGAAGGATTGCCAACCCTACTGGCAACCCTACCTATTTCCAACCTCCCACCATCAGCAGGGGGTGCCAGGTAGGCCTAGATTCTGACCAAAGTAGGCAGGAAGAGGAAATTGAAGCCTTCTCCCTACATCATTCTCCCAAGCCCCTAGAACTGCTATTTAGTCCACTGGGCAACACAGAGAGGAAAAGATACATGCACCAATTTATTTTTCCAAAGGACCAGAAGTGCCTTTCCACCCAGCTCGGCAGGAAAAAAGATGGCGCGCGGGGCACACTTTGTAGCAAAAGCTCCTTTGCTTGCTTGTTCACTTATTTATTTCCGTTTTTAGCCTACCCTTCCTGTAGAACAGGCTCAGCGTTACATAGGTAGGAAAAATCCAATGCATGGTTATAGAATGGGGGAGATTGTCTTACAAGTAGTATGTGCGAAAAGGATCTACAGGTCTTAGTGGATCATACGCTTAGGGCTCTTTAGCTTGGAGAAACGTCGACTGCGGGGTGACATGATAGAGGTTTACAAGATAATGCATGAGATGGAGAAAGTAGAGAAAGAAGTCCTTTTCTCCCTTTCTCACAATACAAGAACTCGTGGGCATTCGATGAAATTGCTGAGCAGACAGGTTAAAACGGATAGAAGGAAGTACTTCTTCATCCAAAGGGTTATTAACATGTGGAATTCACTGCCACAGGAGGTGGTGGCGGCCACAAGCATAGCCACCTTCAAGAGGGGGTTAGATAAAAAATATGGAGCAGAGGCCCATCAGTGGCTATTAGCCACAGTGTGTGTGTGTGTGTGTGTGTGTATATATATATATATATATATATATATATATATATATATATATATATATATATATATATATATATACACACACACACATATATTTGGCCGCTGTGTGACACAAATGTTGGACTGGATGGGCCATTGGCCTGATCTAACATGGCTTCTCTTATGTTCTTATACGCTGTACATGAGACAACAGTGTGATGTGGTGGCTAAAAAGGCAAATGCAATTTTGGGCTGTGTCTAAAGAAGTATAGTGTCCAGATCACGTGATGTGATGATATCGCTTTACTCTGCTCTGGTAAGACCTCATCTGGAGTATTGTGTTCAGTTTTGGGCACCACATTTTAAGAAGGATACAGACAAGCTTGAATGGGTCCAGAGGAGGGCGACAAAGATGGTGAGGGGTCTGGAGACGAAGTCCTATTAGGAAAGGTTGAAGAAGCTGGGGATGTTTAGCCTGGAGAGGAGGCGGCTGAGAGGTGATACGATCACCATCTTCAAGTACTTGAAGGGCTGTCATCTAGAGGATGGTGTGGAATTGTTTTCTGTGGCCCCGGAAGTTAGGACCAGAACCAATGGGTTGAAATTAAATCAAAAGAGTTTCCGGCTCTGGTCCCCCAGGGAAGGGAGGAAAGAGCCAGAGCTTCCTTTGTCCAGTTCCCTGGACCCCATGGGAGAGATACAAAAAAGCACCTTTAAGACCAATGAGTGCTAATGTTTTAAGCATGTTTTAATTATGTTCGTCTGTGTCTTTTATAAAGTTTATATCTCTGCTACCTAATCTCACTTATGTCAGATCTGGCCCTCATAACAAATGAGTTTGAAACTCCTGCAGTAGATTGTTTCTGGACCACACGTTTAAAACAAATCCTTGTCTAGGACTTGTACCTGGCACAAATGAGATCAGCCACAGGCTTCATTTGATTTCTATGCCTTGCTGCATGCAGGTTGGTCCGTGGATGGTGGGAAGGCATCAGGGGCAGGGAAGGCGCATAGAAAGACTTGAGACCTCCCCAAATGCAACCAGGTTGTATAGGCCCATCCTTTAATCTAGCCTGGGGGCAACTTCACCAACATGTCTATATGATTATCTTGCTCAAGAAACATCAGCAGCACTCTTTTCTTCTGAGAAAAAAGGTGTGTGTGGGGGGGTTGATCCCAAATTTTTCACTGTGAAAAAAGAAGAAGAAGAAGATATTGGATTTATATCCCGCCCTCCACTCTGAAGAGTCTCAGAGCGGCTCACAATCTCCTTTACCTCCCCCCCACAACAGACACCCTGTGAGGTAGATGAAGACATTGGATTTATATCCCGCCCTCCACTCCGAAGAGTCTCAGAGCGGCTCACAATCTCCTTTACCTCCCCCCCCCCCACAACAGACACCCTGTGAGGTAGATGCCACCGGACATCACACAGAACGCCGGTGTTCTCGGCTTGGAATTCTAATGCCGCTATAATGTATTCAGCACTATATAATGGTTTTAATAATGTCGAATTGTAATACGTTTTTAAACTGAAAATGTACATTATGGTTTTATATATTTTATTTGTTTAATTGTGTAGATACTGTGAGCCTCCCTGAGTCCGCTTGCGGAGAGGGCGGATATAAATCAAATGTAATAATAATAATAATAATAATAATAATAATAATAATAATAATAATAATAATAATAATAATAATAATAATAATAATAATAATAATAATATTGGATTTATATCCCGCCCTCCACTCCGAAGAGTCTTCAGAGCAGCTCACAATCTCCTTTACCTTCCTCCCCCACAACAGACACCCTGTGAGGTAGATGAAGACATTGGATTTATATCCCGCCCTCCACTCCGAAGAGTCTCAGAGCGGCTCACAATCTCCTTTACCTCCCCCCCCCCCCCCCACAACAGACACCCTGTGAGGTAGATGCCACCGGACATCACACAGAACGCCGGTGTTCTCGGCTTGGAATTCTAATGCCACTATAATGTATTCAGCACTATATAATGGTTTTAATAATGTCGAATTGTAATACGTTTTTAAACTGAAAATGTACATTATGGTTTTATATATTTTATTTGTTTAATTGTGTAGATACTGTGAGCCTCCCTGAGTCCGCTTGCGGAGAGGGCGGATATAAATCAAATGTAATAATAATAATAATAATAATAATAATAATAATAATAATAATAATAATAATATTGGATTTATATCCCGCCCTCCACTCCGAAGAGTCTTCAGAGCAGCTCACAATCTCCTTTACCTTCCTCCCCCACAACAGACACCCTGTGAGGTGGGTGGGGCTGGAGAGGGCTCTCACAGCAGCTGCCCTTTCAAGGACAACCTCTGCCAGAGCTATGGCTGACCCTAGGCCATGCTAGCAGGTGCAAGTGGAGGAGTGGGGAATCAAACCCGGTTCTCCCAGATAAGAGTCCACACACTTAACCACTACACCAAACTGGCTCTCCAGCTGCTACCCTCGTAATCAGCAGGTTGCTTGTATTCCCTTGTGAGGACTGCAGCATTCGTCAGATCGGTAAAAATCACAGTGTGGGGTTTCCCACCCCCCTTTTAAGCAAAGAGGAAGTTGACGCTCTACCTTGTGTTCATTTTCTGCAGTGGGACTTCACTGGGGCTTAGAAGCGGCAGTTACCCAAGGCAGGTGAAATGCATTCTTCAAATACACAGGTTCTTGCTAATTAGCCAATCAGAACAAAGTAATTAACATTCTTTTGTAGTCAGTCGTGCGGAGCTAAATTGAGAGAATGTATCTCGTAGAGTTTATTTCATTTTTCCTCTCCACACTGTGCAAACACCATTCCCATCAAACAGTTCACATGCATGTAGGAGAACAGCAAAGATCCGGTATAGGATTGCTACAGTTATCTCTAAAGGCATAAGGAAAGCACTACCATTACCCCCTAAGGGTTTTTTATATATATATATATATATATATATATATATATATATATATATATATATATATATATATATATATATAATGTAGATTTCCCTTCTAAAGATCTTTATGAAATGCTTTTCTTAATTCCATAACATCTGCAAGGCTAATTTTTGCTTCGAATTGAACATAATCCCAAAGAAAGAGGATTGGTTAGAAAAAAAAAAAAAGCAGGGTGTATTCATCTATGCAAACCTGCTTGTCTGCTTCATGCCTGATAAATTTGGAAAAATGGATGCTTTCCTGTCTAGAATGAGAAATTAACTTTGAGTTTGTATCACTGATGTCTCAAAAAGCTTCCTGGTATGTGTTTCAGAACTTTGTATTAGTTTTATTTCTGTATTCTTAATCAAAAATAAACTAAAATGCCTTTTCTCCCATATGCTGATAGATGGGCGGCCATTAGGGTTGCCAAGTCCAATTTAAGAAATATCTGGGGCCTTTGGGGGTGGAGCCAGGAGACTTTGGGGGAGGAGCCAGGAGACCTCAGGGTGGAGCCAAGATCAAGGCTGTGACAAGCATAATTGAACTCTGAAGGGAGTTCTGGCCATCACATTTAAAGGGATGGCAAACCTTTTCCATGCCTTCCTTCCATAGGAAATGATGAAGGATAGGGGCACCTTCTTTTGGGGCTCATAGAATTAGACCCCCTGGTCCAATCGTTTTGAAACTTGGGGGATATTTTGGGGAGAGGCACTAGATGCTTTACTGAAAATTTGGTGCCTCTAACTCAAAAAACAGCTCCCCCAGAGCCCCAGATACCCACAATCAATTCTCCATGATTTTCTATGGGAATAAATCTCCATAGGGAATAAGAGAGTTCCCAGCAGACATTTCCCTCCCCTCCCTACCCCCCACCCCGCTTTCTGACGATCCTGAAGCAGGGGGAGGGCCTCCAAACCGGGGGATCCCCTGCCCCCACCTGGGGATTGGCAACCCTAGTGGCCATGTTAGTTAGTCTGTAAGAGCAGAAAAGAGGACTAGTAGCGCCTTCTGGATATAAGCTTATGTGAGTCAAAGCTCACTTCGTTAGATACTATCAGGGTGGAATTCTAGCAGGAGCTCCTTTGCATATTAGGTCACACCCCCTGATGTAGCCAATCCTCCAAGAGTTTACAAGGCTCTTTTCTGTAAGCTCTTGGAGGATTGGCTAGATCAGGAGTGTGTGGCCTAATATGCAAAGGAGCTCCTGCTAGAGTTCCACCTCTGGATACTATATTTACTCAAACACAAGAGCCCACCCCCTGCCACGTATCTTCTTCGCCTCTAAGGTGCGATCGGACTCTTGCGCTTTTCTCCTGACGCTACTGTTGTGGGATTAATCCCACTCTTCGGCTGAAATAACTAAAGGACACCAGCCTGGAAATTTTGCTTCTAATCTATATTTTGTACAGTCATTGGGGATGCATTGCATACATCCAGAGATAGAAAAATAAAAACATAGCACTGAAAGGATCCTCGGGAGTCACCTATCAGTCCTAAGAGAAATCCACCCAGACTGTTCCCTGGAAGGTCAGATGCTGAAGCTGTAGCTCAAAGACTTTGGCCACCAAAACAGAAGGGAGCACTCCCTGGAGAATATCCTGCTTTTGAGATGTGGTGCTGGAGAAGAATCTTGAGAGTCCCTTAGAGCAAGTAGATCAAATCAGTCAGTCCTAAGGGAAATCCACCCAGACTGTTCCCTGGAAGGTCAGATGCTGAAGCTGTAGCTCAAAGACTTTGGCCACCAAAACAGAAGGGAGCACTCCCTGGAGAAGATCCTGCTTTTGAGATGTGGTGCTGGAGAAGAATCTTGAGAGTCCCTTGGAGCAAGAAGATCAAATCAGTCAGTCCTGAGGGAAATCAACTGTGACTGTTTCCTGGAAGGTCAGATGTTGAAGATGAAGCTCAAATATTTTGGCCACCCAATGAGAAGGGAGCCCTCCCTGGAGAAGAACCTGATGCTGGGAAAGACAGAATGAAAAATAAGAAGGGGCAGCAAAAGAGGAGATGGCTGGACAGCGTTACTGAGCCGCTCGTGGGAAGGGCGGGATATAAATTCTAAATAAGTAAAATAAAAAATGTAACAAACACGAATTTGAGCAGACTTCGGAGAATGGTGGAAAACAGGAGGGCCTGGTGTGACTTGGTCCATGGAGTCGCAAAGAGTCGGACTTGACTGTACAACTGGACAACAACAACAACAAAATCCCAATCCCTTGCACAATGCAGGGGATTCACAACTAACTTCCCCCCAAATATATGTAATGATTGAGGAAGTCTTGTTCCAATGTCAGGGCTGGATTGGGGGGGGGGGGGCAGAGCGGGCGCAAGCCCCAGGCACTACAGACCCCCCAAATTGGGTGCCCCCCAGGTGGGCAGGAGGAGGGAGAATGATTGGCTGCTTTTGCCACCTCTCTATAAGGCGGGGAGGCAGCAAAGGCAGCCCCATGGCTTCCCTTCCCATATAAACACCCCCGGTGTGTTTAAATGGGGGGAAGGAGGTAGATTGCCTGCCTCCCATGTTTTGAATGGGGGTGCCGTTTTTTGGTTCCCCCCCCCCACTCAAAAAATATGTAGATCCGGCCCTGTCCAATGTATCTGAAGAAGTGTGTGGACGCACAGAAGCCTATACCCAGAATTAAACTTGGTTGGTCTTAAAGAAGCCAGTGGACTCCAACTTTGTTTCATTGTTTCAGACCAACATGGCTACCTGCCTGAATTATTTAAATTATCATTCGGCGGGGGGGGGGGAGGGAATCACATTTCTTCCCTTGTTGACACGTGTCCCAAAAAGCAATCATGGTGTATGGGAAGGAGGAAATACTTGCCTCAAAGAGAGAAACAGCTTTGCTCATCCTTGATAGAATGGATGGCGAACAAAAATGGAGCCAGGTGGGGGAGAAGGAAAGAACTATACATAATTGCATTACAATTTATCCCCTCAACGTTAATTCTCCAGTCAGCAAAAGAAGGAAATGTAGTGTTAAGGTGCAGACATCCACACCGAAAGCTCTGCATCTTTGTCATGCGTGATTTCATTTGTGAGTCTGAGAAGTGCAGATTTCACATTTTTCATAGGCAAATATAGAAAGCGGAATAAAGCAAGATTTATGCACGCATTGCCTTGCAAATAGGAAAATCCCGCCAGAATAAATGCAAGTCGGCACAGAAAATTGTCTTTCATTACGTATATATTTATTTTTTCTAAGTCAATGTTCAAAAACCACAAAAACTGAGTTGCATGCCAGATGTGATTTAATTCACTGTTTCCAGGTACAATGCCTTCTTTGTCTATCTGTCTTTGTCACTCTCTGTCTGTCTGTCTCTCTCTCTCTCTCTCTCTGAAAAATAATGGGGCTTGGTTTAAACCAGGACTCAGCACTCACATATGTCTATTTAGCAAAACCTTACCTTAAGAACATAAGAGAAGCCATGTTGGATCAGGCCAATGGCCCATCCAGTCCAACACTCTGTGGCACACAGTGGCCAAAAAAAGGAGGTTCACAAGTGGGGCTAGAAGCCCTTCCACTTTGCCTCCCCCCCCCCCCAAGCACCAAGAATACAGAGCATCACTGCCCCAGACAGTTCCAATAATATGCTGTGGCTAATAGCCACTGATGGACCTCTGCTCCATATTTTTATCCAAACCCCTCTAGAAGCTAGCTATGCTTGTAGCCGCCGCCACCTCCTGTGGCAGTGAATTCCACATGTTAATCACCCTTTGGGTGAAGAAAGACTTCGAGCGTTTTCACACTGACCTTACTCGGGAGCGATGTCCCTCTTCACTGCGCAGCGTCTGTGCGGATTTCGCACTAATTGCTCCGCAGAACCCGGAAGAGCCGCAAAGTCCCACTGCTTTTGTGTCGCAAATGTAAACTGGCCAAAACCCAGTTTACATTTGCGATGCAAAAGCCGCGGGACTTTGCGGCTCTTCCGGGTTCTGCGGAGCAATTAGTGCGAAATCCGCGCAGACGCTGCCGGTGAAGAGGGACGTCGCTCCCGAGTAAGGTCAGTGTGAAAACGCCCTTCCTTTTATCCATTCTAACCTGACTGCTCAGCAATTTCATTGAATGCCCATGAGTTCTTGTATTGTGAGAAAGGGAGAAAAGTACTTCTTTCTTTACTTTCTCCATCCCATGCATAATCTTGTCAACCTCTCTCATGTCACACCTCAGTCGACGTTTCTCCAAGCTAAAGAGTCCCAAGCGTTTCAACCTTTCTTCATAGGGAAAGTGCTCCAAACCTTTAATCATTCTAGTTGCCCTTTTCTGCACTTTTTCCATTGCTATAATATCCTTTTTGAGGTGCGGTGACCAGAATTGTACACAGTATTCCAAATGAGACCGCACCATCGATTTATACAGGGGCATTATGATACTGGCTGATTTGTTTTCAATTCTCTTCTTAATAATTCCCAGCATGACCTTGGCCTTTTTTATTGCAATCACATACTGTCTTGACATTTTCGGTGAGTTATCTACCATGACCCCAAGATCTCTCTCTTGGCCAGTCTCTGCCAGTTCACACCCCATCAACTGTATTTGTAGCTGGATTCTTGACCCCAATGTGCGTTACTTTGCACTTGGCCACATGGAACATCATCTGCCACATTGACGCCCACTCGCCCAGCCTCAACAGATCCTTTTGGTGTGCCTCACAACCCTCTCTGGTTCTTACCACCCTAAAAAATTTAGCGTCATCTGCAGACTTAGCCACTTCACTGCTCACTCCCCAACTCCGCATCATTAATGAACAAGTTAAAGAGCATGGGACCCAATACTGAGCCCTGCGGCACCCCACTGCTTACCATCCTCCACCACGAAGACTGACCATTTATACTCACTCTCTGCTTCCTATTAATTAGCCGGTATTTGATCCACAAACAGACCTGTCCTTTTACTCCATGACTCTTGAGCTTTCTAAGGAGCCTTTGATGAGGAACTTATCAAAAACTTTCTGGAAGTCAAGGTAAACAACATCTATTGGGTCTCCTTTGTCCACATGTTTGTTCACCCCCTCAAAGAACTATAGCAGGTTAGTGAGGCAAGATCTTCCCTTACAGAACCCATTCTGAGCCTTTCTCAACCTTGAAACCTCTGACATTATAAAGAAAAGTTGGAGAGGTAGTTGTGCTTCAGAGACAGAGCCTGGTGAGACAGAGCCTGGTGGGAGATGCAGTATAGTAGGACACTGGAAGTAGAACAGTATAGTAGCAAACTGGAAGTCAAAGGAGGAAATGTGGCCTGGGCCTAGACCAGAGTGGCCAAATGACACATATTGTGATGCTCTCACACCACCCTGTCAGCTGGCTTGTAGAAGGCATGTCTGTCTTTGAAGTTAAAGTTGCTTTCTTTCCACCTCTCCCTCCCTCTCTTCTATTTATCTATCTGTCTGGTCTGTCTGTCCGTCCGTACCGTCCGTCCGTCCGTCCGTCCCGTCTATCTATCTATCTATCTATCTATCATCTATCTATCTATCTATCTATCTATCTATCTATCTATCTATCTATCTATCTATCTATCTATCTATCTATCTATCTATCTATCTATCTATCTATCTATCTATCCATCTATCCATCCATCCATCCATCCATCCATCCATCCATCCATCCATCCATCCATCTATCTATCTATCTATCTATCTATCTATCTATCTATCTATCTATCTATCTATCTATCTATCTATCTATCTATCTATCTATCTATCTATCTATCTATCTATCTATCTACCCATCCCTTCCTTCCTTCTTCTCTCCCGCCCTCCACCCACCCTTCCTTCCTTTTACAGCTCTCAAACATCTGACACTTATTCTATGTGGCTTTTATGTTAAGCAAGTTTGGCCACCCCTCACCTAGACCGACCTACTGAGTTGTTATCCTTGTTCAAGTTCCACAGTAAGACTGGTTGCACAAGACCACATTGAACATCATTGCACCGTACTGGCAGCCACCGCAGCGACAAGGAGACTATAGAAGCCTGTCCTCATGTTGAAAAAACCCCTATGTACACGAATCAAGTCTAATCTTTTCATTTGATACATTATCACCTCATAATTGTACTCAGATGATTAATTAACAAACCAACAGAAGCGATTTTGTGCAAATCAAACACACTGCTCAAAAGCTCGATTTGATTCAATAAGCCTAATATATTGCTCTACAAGCTGACTTTCAAACTATGCTCTAGAAGCCTGCTTGATCTATTGAGAAGAAATTGGGATATTCCCAGAAACTGGACTCCCGTCATTGGGTTTGGTGTTTTGTTTGGATTCTTTATAATCACCAGGGCTTTTTTTTTTTTTTTTTTAACAGGAATACACAGAAACACAATTCCAGCTGGCTTGGTGTCAGGGGGTGTGGCCTAATTATACAAATGAGTTTCTTTTTTTTAAAAAAAGCCCTGAATCACAGTGGCACGTGGGCCAATTAATCAGTTGGCACAGAGTGGTAAAAGTTGCAGTATTGTAGTTGGAGCCCTCTGCTCACGACCTGAGTTTGATCCAGCAGAAGCTGGGTTCAGGTAGCCGGCTCAAGGTTGACTCATAATAATAATAATAATAATAATAATAATAAATTTTATTTGTATCCCGCCCTCCCCACTTAGGCAGGCTCAGGGCGGCTAACAGCATTTCATAAAACATACAATAATAAATAAAACCTTTAAATTTAACAATATAAAACGTTAAGTTTAACAACATTAAAAACCAGTCAATACAATTAAAATAACTTGGTCTGACAGTGCCGATGGTGTTTGACGCTAGTTCTGTCAGTTTATACAATCTATACAGTTTACACAGCGGTATAAGTCTTTAATTAGAACCGAATTAGCGGATCCTTAGTTAAGCATTAGCGGATCCTCAGCCTTCCATCCTTCCAAGATAGGTAAAATAAGTACCCAGCTTGCTGGGGGGAAAGTGTAGATGACTGGGGAAGGCAATGGCATACCACCCCGTAAAAAGTCTGCCGTGAAAACAACATCACCCCAGTTGAAAACGACTGGTGCTTACCCAGGGGACTACTTTTAACTTTTAAGAGTTTTCTTGGTTTAAATAAAACTCCTAGCTTTAATGTTTTCTCCTCCATCGAAGAGATGGAATTCTGGACTGTAGCCTTGCTTGAGGGATTATTCTTGCCCAACTGCAAACAGAGAGAAGAAAGGTTCTCTATTATTCTGGCCGTTAAAAATTCTCCTTTGCAAACCAGGCAAACAGAACCTTGTGGGTGCACGTTTCCTACACCCTTTCATGCTGCCAAATGTTTTGGCATGGGCAAACCACACACCCACCTATCCCTTATCAAACCGAGCTCTATTGTTTGAAATCTTTAATTCATCCCTCCCAGGCCCCAGAAACCCACCAGGTCTTCCAAGGATGGCAGCAAACAAATTAATTTTTTCAACATCAGGTCACAGACAATATATGGCAACCCAGGAAGGTTTCCAAGGAAGAGGCCTCCGGAACCAGTTTGCCATTGCCATATGAACATATATGAACATATGAAGCTGCCTTATATTGAATCAGACCCTTGGTCCATCAAAGTCAGTATTGTCTTCTCAGACTGGCAGCGGCTCTCCAGGGTCTCAAGCTGAGGTTTTTCACACCTATTTGCCTGGACCCTTTTTTTGGAGATGCCGGGGATTGAACCTAGGACCTTCTGCTTCCCAAGCAGATGCTCTACCACTGAGTCACCGTCCCTGCCGGTTTCTGCATCACAGCCCTGATAATGCTTGGTGGTCACCAATGTTCCCTCTAAGCTGCAGAATCTTGTGAGCAAAAATTCTACTTTGTGAGCTACTGTCATTAAAGTTGCGAGCGACTGCATCAATTAGTGTGCTCTGGGGCCATTTTTCCTGAGCGAAGACACAAATGTGTGAGCTGGAGGCTTAAAAATCGGCGAGCTAGCTCACACTAACTCAGCTTAGAGGGAACATTGGTGGTGCCTGTCTTCAAGCACAAACTCTAAGGCTGTTTAGCCAGGTTGGTGTAGTGGTTAAGTGTGCAGTCTCTAATCTGGGGGAACCAGATTTGAATCCCCACTCCTTCACATGCAACTGCTGGTGTGACTGCTGGCAATTTCTCAGCAAACCTGTTCTCCAATATCCAGTGTCTTCTTCCTACCTCTGGAACTCCCATGAGTTCTGAACATTTCCTGTGGGAAGATGCCCACATCGCAGCTTAGAGGGAACATCTCAATGCAAGCAGGGCTGACCCCGTTTAGCTTCCAAGTTCTGATGAGATCTGGCTAGCCTGGGCTATCCAGGCCAGAACAAATCAGGCATAGGAATGCCAAAATGAATGAACCTGGTGGTAGCTTGATCTGTCTCTGGAGGAGTTAGCAACCCTCATCCATCCTTGAGCAAAAGGCTCCACCCACCGCTACCCCACCCGTCACAGCCAGAGGCAGGTTCTCTTTAATTGACAATCCTCAAGCTTTTCCTGACTTGCCTCTTTGGTTCAGCTGACTCCAAAAAGGCCTGAGAAACCTCCTTTGCCCTTGGGAAGGGGGCCTGTGCTGTTCCCCCTTGAGGAAGCTCATGAAGCGTCCGAGACATAAACGTTAGGTCAAAAAATATGTCCATTCCTAATAAAATGAACTTCTAACAGTCAGAGAGCCAATTTGGTGTAGTGGTTAAGTGTGCGGACTCTTATCTGGGAGAACCGGGTTTGATTCCCCACTCCTCCACTTGCACCCGCTGGAATGGCCTTGGGTTAGCCATAGCTCTTATAGGAGTTGTCCTTGAAAGGGCAGCTGCTGTGAGAGCCCTCTCAACCCCACCCACCTCACAGGGTGTCTGTAGAGAGCCAGTTTGGTGTAGTGGTCAAGTGTGTGGACTCTTATCTGGGAGAACCGGGTTTGATTCCCCACTCCTCCACTTGTACCTGCTAGCATGGCCTTGGGTCAGCCATAGCTCTGGCAGAGGTTGTCCTTGAAAGGGCAGCTGCTGTGAGAGCCCTCTCAGCTCCACCCACCTCACAAGGTGTCTGTTGTGGGGGAGAAGGTAAAGGAGATTGTGACCACTCTGAGATTCAGAGTATAGGGTGGGATATGTCCAATTTCTTCTTCTTCTTCCCACCCACCCCCCCATTCTTAATTTCATGTGTTTCTGTCACTTTTTCATTCCACTGCCTTCAAGACGTTGCTAACCAAGAGAAGCATCCTATTAAAAGAGAAAAAACCTACACATACTTAGAGTGATGTAGTGCCCCCTCCCCCAAAAAAGAGACACACGTCCAGGCATGCTGAGTTGCTCACTCCAACGCTCATGTGTGTGTCTCTGTATGACCCCATAAAATATAAATCAGACAATATAATTTGCAGTGTAAACAAGCATATACTGCACTTCCCTTCCTAAAAACAAGTAGCGAGTTGAAGGATTGCCCTGAACAAATAGATGGCAGGCGGTCATTTAATTCCACTAAGGTTTTAGCAGCCCTCTCTAATTGACAAACAGATTTCCAGGATCAAATTCATGCTCCAAACAAATTCTGCCACACAGTTTAAAAATGTCCGCTGTAAAAACCCGGAGCCTCCGCTGCATCGGTAGAATCTCTGCTCTTTTTTTATGGCCTCCTGCTCAGAAGAGATAAAAGACCGCCAAAATGACTCCATCCCTCTCTTCTAAGATGCTGCTACTCTTTGATGGGGAGAAAGCCTCCCTGATCACTTCTCGCTCAGGCCTCATCTTCTGATTGTCGGCTTTGTGTCTACATCTGACCAATTCTCTGGAACAGCCGGTTCCTTAGAACTCTTGCATTTGTAAGCATTTGGTTGTTATTAAGACAGTGCCTGATGTAGAAGTGCCACCCATGTTTTGCTGCCCTGGAGTCCAGTTTTGTGACAAGACATGCATTGCATGAAATCATCAATGCCAGCTCCTGTCAAGCATGCGGTTTCAATGACGAGTCGGGTTCGATACAAGACTACGTTTATTGATAGACCGATACTTTCAGTGTAACAGATTCTTGAGAGTGATGCTAAAGATACATTGATACAATACTTTTAAGGCTAACTTCAAAAGGATTCCAAAAGGTGGGGGTGAGGGATGCGCTCTCACACATAAACTATCATAAATGTCTAAATTCTCATGGCGTTATCAGGACTCCGTCCTTGCTTTCCCCAGATGTGTCGCACTCCCTAACAGGAATGTATGGGAAGGTGCTGATTACTTTTTCTCAAGTTAGTTTTGTTTCTCTCTACTTCTACTTTGCAAGCAATAAAGCAAAAAAGGGGGAGGGGAAAGAATAACAGAGCTAACAGACCTTTGTCCTCCGTGATATTTCACAGACCAGTTTTATGGAGGGCCCTAAAACAATCAATTACCAATGGAATTTTACCATGCTTGACAGCTACATACAAAAGAGAACAATGAAGTAGGTGTTTTTAAAGGTAAAGGTTGTCCCCTGTGCAAGCACCAGTCGGTTCCGACTCTGGGGTGACGTTGCATCATGACATTTTCACAGCAGACTTTTTACGGGGTGGTTTGCCATTGCCTTCTCCAGTCATCTATGCTTTCCCCGCAGCAAGCTGGGTCCTCATTTTACCGGCCTTGGAAGAATGGAAGGCTGAGTCAACCTTGAGCCGGCTACCTGAACCCAGCTTCCGCCGGGATCGAACTCAGGCCGTGAGCAGAGAGTTTCGACTGCAGTACTGCAGCTTTACCACTCTGCACCATGGGGCGGAATAGTTTTACCATAAATCTGCCCCTAAAGTATGGAAAAATTTTCTTCCTCCTCAGTGGGACTGAAAAGCAATGGAGAAAGGGTAATAAGGCATCATGCTGACAAACTTCAAAAGATTGTTAAAACCTCCATACATGTAGACTTGGTAGGATTTATAAAGGATTGCTGAATCTGTGTTGGAAAATACCTGGAGACTTTGGGATAGATCCAGGAGCGACCGGGTTTGGGAAGGGAAGAGGCCTCAGCATGGTACAATGCCAGAGTGTCTACCCTCCAAAGCAGCCATTTTCTGCCAGCTGAAGAACAGTTGTAAAAGCGGGGCAGATCTCTCAGCTTCACCTAGAGGATCTTTTCAAAGAATGAGCTGGAGCCTTGTGAGGAAGTGACAGGATGTTTGGGTTCCATTTAAAAGCCATCAGTCTTGATAAAGGCAACGAAACGTTTGACACCGGCTAACAGGGACTGGCTTTATGTGGATGAAATTTTTTTTCCTCACACATCGCTGAAATAATAGAGGACTGAGCGTGTATGACTGTGAAGTGGAATAATTTGTTTGATGTGAGGATTTTGTGTTATTTCATGTGGGGCCCATTAAAAAGTGCTTGTGTGCACTCTTGGTGACAGAATTCATCACAGACTGTTTTCTAATGTTTTGGTGTATGAGCCACATGCAGATCCTTAACCTTTTAAAAGTGCCTGTGAGCACTCTGATTTATTCTACTGCAAACTGTTTGGATTTCCTCAATTGCAGACTGCTTGGGAGCAGAGGTTGTGTTAAACTGCGTGCGTGCACTCGTGTACTCTATTGCAGTCTGTTTAAAAGCAGAAACTTTGGAATGCTAAAGTACCTGTGTGCACTCTTGTATTTCTTATTATAATAGACAGTTTCGAAGCAGAGGTTATTTAGAAATAGAGGCTACGATATTTTTCTCAACACCCCATTATTATTTTCTTGTAATAAATGCTTTGATAGAAGAGTGTTAATAGTTTCACCCTGACGTCTCCCCCCCGCCCCATTATAGCTTCAGCCGGAGGCTGGCAACCCTAGATTTATACAAGGTTGAGAGTCCCTTGGACTGGAAGATCAAATCAGTCAGTCCTAAGGGAAATCAACCCAGACTGTTCCCTGGAAAGTCAGATGCTGAAGCTGAAACTCAAATCCTTTGGCCACCCAATTAGAAGGGAACACTCCCTGGTGAAGACCCTGATCCTGGGAAAGACAGAAGGCAAAAGAAGAAGGGGATGGCAAAAGATGAGATGGCTGGGCAGCATTACTGATGTAACTAACAGGAATTTGAGCAGACTTCGGAGGATGGTGGAAGACAGGAGGGCCTGGTGTGACTTTGTCCATGGGGTGGCAAAGAGTCAGACTCAACTGTGTGACTGAACAACAACAACAAAAAGGAAAGGCTCTGATAATCTTTGGATGGTTGTTTATTTGTTTTCTTTAAATAGTAATACAACTCATCAAGCTGCCAACCTTTCACTCAATGCTGAAAATACCTGTTGACAAAATATATTGGAAATTTAATTTTGGTACCCTGACCAAATTTAGCTTTCCCCATGAATTTCTGAAATGGATTAGATTTGTTTGTACTCATCTTCCAGATCAAGGGTCCTCACTAATGACATCTTTCCCACACCATTCCCTTTGGAGGAAGAGGGGAACATCCCACTTTTATCTGCCTTAAAGTGTCTTGAAACAGCTTACAGTCACCTTCCCTTCCTCTCCCCACAACAGGCACCAGGTGGGGCTGAGAGAGTTCTGATCAAACTGGGACTGACTCAAGGTCACCCAGCAGGCTTCTTATGAAGGATGAGTGGGGAATCAAACCCAGTTCTTCAGAGTAGAGTCTGCCACTCTTCACCACCACACCACATGAGGGCTCTCAAGGCTGCCTTCTTTCTCTTATTTTTCAGTTGTGTTTGGGACCTGTGCTTATGCTATCATCATCAGGCAAAATAAAATAGTGACATTCATGGTATTGTACATAATTCTTCGGAGTTTAAAATCATTTACTATGCAGATGATCTTGTATTTCAGAAACTCAGTCTTCCGATCTTGTATTTCAGAAACTCAGTCTTCCGTTCATGTGTTAATGAACATTAGCAATGATTTGTCTCTTATAATTTGCCTGGCTATGTGATCAACTGGACAAAATCTGTGTTGATGCCATTAGAAGACAATATATCATTGAGCATATTTACCAATGGACATATTGGCTGGTGTTCAGATGTTATTATTTATCTTGGAAAATTGATTTTTAGAGATATTAAGGTCATGATTATGCTAAATTTTATAAAATTGATCACTAATATGTCCTTATATTTGGACACATAGGTAGTAGAATGTAGTAGAATAAATTCTGCAGTAGAATAAATCAGAGTTGTCCTTGAAAGGGCAGCTGCTGTGGGAGCCCTCTCAGCCCCACCCACCTCACAGGGTGTCTGTTGTGGAGGGGGAGAAGATATAGGAGATTGTAAACCGCTCTGAGTCTCTGATTCAGAGAGAAGGATGGAGTATAAATCTGCAGTTGTCTTCTTCTTCTTCCTTTTAAGTAAATACACTCAAAATGAATGTTATACTTCAAATTACATATATTTATTATGCAATTCCTTTTCATATGCCTTGTAGACAAGCTCATAAAATTAATACTTTATTTCAGAAACTTATGTGAAATTTCTTACTACCCTTGGATTTCTTTTAAAAGAATGCAAGTCCCATTTAATGAAGGAGGACTTCTTTTCCTGATCTTAGTTTATATCAACAAGCATATTTGAAAACTTGTCCTAATTACTGGGATCATTCCCCTTTTCTGACCCCACCCCACATGTGCTCCAGGACCCCCAGCCAATCAGAGTGCCAGGCCTCGGGGCTCAAGCCCACTAGACCTGGATCCTCCAATCAAGAGTTGTTGGTGCATCAAAGGAATGTGTGTTTCCTTCTCAGTTGAGAAAGGATAATCTCTATATGGCCATGAGCAATTTCTCCCCTTTTCCCAGCCCCAGAGAGGTCAGGGTCCCTTTCTATCACCTTAACTGTCACAACATTTCTTGCCCCCCTGCCTCTCCTCTATCACACAATTCCACCAGAGGGACCACCAGATGAGAAGCCTCCAGAATCACTCAAGATAGATAGTCCAAGCTGGAGAGCCAGTTTGGTGTAGTGATTAAGTGTGTGGACTCTTATCTGGAAGATCTAGATTCTTCCCCACTCCTCCACTTACAGCTGCTGGAAGCCTTGGGTTAGGCATAGCTATCGCAGGAGTTGTCCTTGAAAGGGCAGCTGCCGCGAGAGCCCTCTCAGCCCCACCCACCTCACCGGGTGTCTGTTGTGGGGGGAGAAGATAGAGGAGATTGTAAGGCACTCTGAGTCTCTGATTCAGAGAGAAGGGCAGGGTATAAATCTGCAGTCTTCTTCTTCTTCAGCTGAGAGGAGCTTTTCTGACCCCCAACCTCATGTGGGAAAGCACTTGCACATAAAACATACCTACCCCATGAAAAACCAAGCAGATCCATGATCCAGGGTGTGTATCTGAAGGGACTCTCTGATGTCCACTGTAGCAGAAGATGGACACCAGTAGACCACCTCCCTTCCAAGGAAGTATATCTACCTTTACAGATCTCACAGAAAACAGCAACAACATTAAGTTTCCAAGGAACCCCAGGGTAATCTGGAACACAGTTTGGAAACAAGTAAAAAGCCTGATGCACAATGTACAACCAGCACCTCAGAAAGAACATTGTTTGGCTCCAAGGGCATGATGATTCATATGCATGATCACTGGCAACAATGGAAATGGACAGGCGCAGGGAACAAAAGATGCAAGGAGCCGGCGCTTGTCAGCATAATAAATGGTCCCTTTGGTTCTCCTGCTGTTTCTCTTTTCTCCAAGTTCTGAGGTACCTCAGAGAAGAATCTGATAAAGGGATTTGAAGAATGACACAGTGGAATAGCCCTGCTGGTGTTTACGGGGAGCTCCTGCCATGCTAGGCGGACAGAGTGACATCATGGAAATGTACAATTCTGCCTTTTTTAAAAAAAATTGGGGTAGTAACAGTCCCACAGAAAGATTATATTAATGACAGAAAATAAATAAGGGCAGATTTATTCCAAAAGCGAAGAAAAATCCCGGCGTAATTCCCTCGTAATTCCTTAACAAAAAAAAGAGTGGAGTAGAGACGTGAAGCTAATTGGTAATTTCTGCACTTTCCGAGTTGTTCTAGAAAGTTCGCAGCTGGATCTTGTTTGCGTGAGGCACAAACAAAAACAGGAGAGAGAAAAATGGAATAAATATTGGTGGGGTGCCAATTAAACTAGTTAGTGGTCTCTACATAAATCTTTTTTTTTTTTTTTCCCCTGGTCCTGAGGCTCTTCCACAGAACTTCTCAAAGATGTTTGCCAACTCTGTGCTTACTAATATTGGCTCGTTTTGTGTGCTTCCTTACAGAACTGGGAATGAAGCAAAAGGCAGTGCAACTCCCATGCAGTCAAACATCCTTATGACTATCTGTCTCCATAACAAAGGCTACAAGCTGGATTCACTCGATTTATGGGGAAGAGAGTGAACTGGCCTTGAACCTCAAATTTCAATGCAGGGCATAAGCCTTTCCCCCAACCTATGGGGGTTTGCCCAGATGTTGGCTTGACAATCTACATGCATGCAACCTGTGTGCACAGAAATTGTGCATATATAGATTTCATCCCCGCCTTCAAGAATGCTGCTGTTTGAGCTCTCCACACATGAGCCAGTTTGGTGTAATGGTTAAGTGAGCGGACTCTTATCTGGGAGAACCGGGTTTGATTCCCCACTCCTCCACTTGCAGCTGCTGAAATGGCCTTGGGTCAGCCATAGCTCTGGCAGAGGTTGTCCTTGAAAGGGCAGTTGCTGTGAGAGCCCTCTCAGCCTCACCCACCTCACGGGGTGTCTGTTGTGGGGGAGGAAGATAAAGGAGATTGTGAGCCGCTCTGAGACTCTGAGATTCAGAGTGGAGGGCAGGATATAAATCCAATATCATCATCATTATCATCATGACAGCCCAAAGGGGAGGGACAGCTAATGTGTTGGATTATGATGACGGAGCATATAGTTCCTGTCCTGAACACAGGAGTATCACCTTGTGCCTTACAAACCCTTGTTGGGTTTTGGCAACTTCACTTCCAGGCTAATTGGGTTAATTGATTGTTTGTTTATGCATGCTGATGGTTAGCTAGTCAGCGGTAGAACCTATCAGCTAGCCTGCACATATATCCCGCCAGAAGCTAGGTGTCAATATGCATAGTAACCTGTGTTGGTAAACTCTAATTGGGTAATCGATACATTGGGGATGGACTTGGGAGAAAACACTGGGCTTCAGTTGGTGGTCCTTTGTCAAAATCTCTAGCCTTCCTCGCAAGTTGCTGTTTATATCGTAGAGTCAACATGTAATTAGAGGAGACAGATAGGATGTTAAATCCTTTTTTTTTTGTTTTGTAGAACTCCAAGCTACCCCTTTCCTCACTAGACAAGTAAAGATTACTATGTTAAAGCTAAATGTGTATGCCTGGCTGTTATGTAGTTTATTTTGCATAACTCTACTAATGAAATTCTTAACAATATGAATAAAATAAAATAAAATAAAATAAAATAAAATTGATAGATAGATAGATAGATAGATAGATAGATAGATAGATAGATAGATAGATAGATAGATAGATAGATAGATAGATAGATAGATAGATAGATAGATAGATAGATACCATACCCCATTGATGTCCCTCCTTTCTCTGAATCCTGTCTCCTCAGGCTCTAACCCTCCTAAATCTCCACAACTGGCAGCCCTAGTTTTTAAACAAGTGTTTTCTAAATCATAAAGAAAAGCAACTGAACAGGAAACAGATTACAGGGCAGAAGTGCCCAAGAGGTGGGAGCTGAGGCCCCGTCTTCCACCCACACATTCTACACTCAAAATGGCTTCCTCACCTTCTCGCTTTGCTGCTGCTCACCCTGGAGTTGATTCTACCCCTATCGTACCTGTCCATTGAGCAAAGTTTCCACCACAATGAACCCTTGCTTGGCTAATACTGTGATCTTGGGCCCACGTTGTGCTTCACAGGTGGGCCCTGCGGTCCTTCCCCAATAGCCAGGCCACGTCCCTGTCTCCTGGGATTCAACCGGGTAATTCCTGATGAGACCTGTACCCTTTCACTGGCTGACCTGAAGCTACTTCAAGAGACCATTCAGGATCCTGAACACCTGAGAATCACCCACCCACCCACTCCCCAAAAAAGTGACTAGGAATGAAGATGGAACTCTCTGTCTGGGGCAGTGATGCTCTGTATTCTTGGTGCTTGGGGGCAATAGTGGGAGGGCTTCCACAGTTCTGGCCCCACTGTTTTTTTGGCCACTGTGTGACCGAGTTTTGAACTGGATGGGCCGTTGGACTGATCCAGCATGACTTCTCTTATGTTCTAAAGATGGAGGAGGACTGGGGCAGACACATGGACACAGCAAAGAAATGCATGAAAAAGCCCAGTGCATAACTTGTCTCAGCGTTTATCAAGAGGAAGGGCTGTTGTAAGTCTTGGCAGGAGCTGGAACCAGGCTATTAGGAAGGGCAGGAATTCCAGTCTCCTATACAAGCCTGGAGACAGACAGGTGTTTTGTTGGTCCAGTGATTCTGACTAGCTGCTTGCGGAGAATTACAGCTCCTGACTCACCTGGAGGATCAGGCTTCACTCTTGCATACCAAGGGCTGCCAGAGACCCAGTTAACCGAGGATTCCTGCTACCTGTTTTCATTGTCACTGCTACTCAAAGTGACAGTGGGAAAGTGGGGTTTTTTTTGTTTTCTTTAATACTGACTGTGGCATAATGTCACTATCGATAAAATCCCAGAATTTGCAATGGGTAGCTCTAGGAATCACCAAAAACACTATGGTCTTACCATGGAGTTTTCAGCAATTCCTAGAACTACCTATGTTGAGTCTGGTTTTGTTTGTTTTTTACTAGAACTGACATAATGCAGCAGCCAGCAAAATGGGGCCCCCAAAGCCCCCCCTCCTACAGCTGGCCAGTAACTGCCTTCCAGTCCTAGCCATACCCTCACAGGCTCCACACCCTTCTGGTTGAATACAAGGCTTTCTGCTTCCTTGTGAGAAGACTGCCTCAAGTTTCTAGGGTCCCAGGGACACTCTGCCTAAACTGTCAGCTGGACCATAACAGTATGGAGCCCTCTTCCAGGCAAAGATGCTTCCTTCAATTTCTGCTCCAGTGAAAGAGCCATTTAAGTTGGAGGAAGCCTGGGAGCCAGTTTGGTGTAGTGGTTAAGTGTGCGGATTCTTATCTGGAAGAACCGAGTTTGATTCCCCACTCCTCCACTTGCACCTGCCAGAATGGCCTTGGATCAGCCATAGCTCTCACAGAGCTGTCCTTGAAAGGGCAGCTGCTGTGAGAGTCCTCTCAGCCCCACCCACCTCACAGGGTGTCTGTTGTGGGGGAGGAAGATAAAGGAGATTGTGAGCCACTCTGAGACTCTGAAATTCAGAGTGGAGAGCAGGATATAAATCCAATATCATCTTCTTCTTCTGAGAATGATTGGATCCACCCCATTGATTTATGTTCAGTCCTGTATCGTTCAATTGTTCTGCACAGTACCTACTACTAGAATACTTTTGATGTTTATCGGATGTTTAAGTAACAGTAGTAAGTCTCATGCTTGGAGAGAGATAATTGCTAATTAGGAAAGGAAAGGTCCCCTGTGCAAGCACCAGTCGTTTCCGACTCTGGGATGATGTTTGTCAAGCAGTTTTCAATGACGAGTCAAGTAGATACAAAACTGCGTTTATTGATAGACTGATATGCTGTCTGGATACAGGTTCTTGAGAGTGATACCAACAATAAATTGATATAGTTCTTTTAAGGCATACTTCAAAGGGTTCCCAAAGGTGGGCGTTAGGAATGCTCTCTAACACATAAACCATCATAAACGTCTACATTCTCACAATGTTATCAGTGTCTTGTCCTTGCTTTCCCCTGATGTCTCACACTCCCAAACAGGAATGTATGGGAAGGTGTTGATTACTCTTTCTCGTTAGTTTCGTTTCTTTCTACTCTACTTCACAGCAATAAACAAAAAGGGAGGAGGGGTAAAGATAACAGAGCCAAACTACTTCGGTCCTCCATGATGTTTCATAGACCAGCTTTATGGAGGCCTATTAAACAATTAATTACCATTGGAATTTAACCATGCTTGACAATGTTGCTTTTACGTTTTCATGGCAGACTTTTTTTACGGGGTGGTTTGCCATTGCCTTCCCCAGTCACCTACACTTTTCCCCCAGCAAGCTGGGTACTCATTTTACCGACCTCAGAAGGATGAAAGGCTGAGTCAGCTACCTGAAAACCCAGCTTCCACCGGGGATCAAACTCAGGTCGTGAGCAGAGCTTAAGACAGCAGTACTGCAGCTTTAACACTGCGCCAATGAGCTAATTGGCTGCATTTAAAATAGTCTAATCCGCCCCCCACAAAATGAAATGGTCCCATTCTTGGCACCCTCCAGCCTGTAAGGAATTAGAATGTAAGTGACATGCCATTATTGTTTCTGGTATTTCATTTGAAGACGCTGATAAATAGCTTATGTGATTAAGCGTTCTTCAGACAAATAGTCTCGTATTTGTTTAGTTAAATTAATAGTCCTCATTTTAATGCACCAAATGCAGAGGTGTTTATCCTCATAAAAGCAGCGTCTTATTTCATGCAATAAAATATTGTCATATATGGATGTGCGTTCCAATATAAGCTGTGTGGTAATTTATATTTTATTCTGGTTTTATATACACATGCTGCAAAGGGCACAGAGGCCTAAACTAAAGTCTCCCTTCTGCCGGTCAGCTGGACAGCCGAAAAAAAGTGGTGGTGAAATGGTGGGGCGGGATTGCCTGCATCCCAACGCACTGTCATCACTTCCTGTGCAACCGGAAGTAGCATCAGTACCTCACCAGTGACACTCCAGCATTCAGTCAAAACTGAACTTCTAACTCAGTCAGAGAGTCAGTTTGGTGTAGTGGTTAAGTGTGCGGACTCTTATCTGGGAGAACTGGGTTTGATTCCCCACTCTTCCACTTGCACCTGCTGGAATGGCCTTGGGTCAGCCAGAGCTCTGGCAGAGGTTGTCCTTGAAAGGGCAGCTGCTGTGAGAGCCCTCTCCAGCCCCACCCACCTCTCAGGGTGTCTGTTGTGAAGGAGGGAGATAAAGGAGATTGTGAGCCGCTCTGAGACTCTTCGGAGTGGAGGGCGGGATATAAATCCAATATCTTCATCTACCTCACAGGGTGTCTGTTGTGGGGGAGGAAGGAAAAGGAGATTGTGAGCCGCTCTGAGACTCTTCGGAGTGGAGGGCGGGATACAAATCCAATATCTTCTTCTTCTTCTCTGAATGCTAGCGCGTCACCAGAGATGTGCTGCTGATGTTCTGATGTCACTTCCGGTCACACAGGAAGTAATGGCAAGTACATCGTGGGTGACATCCTCATGCCATCTGCAAGGTGCCAACCATCTCCAGTTGTCAGCCTCATGCCAGCAACCCTAGCCAAAACTCAGTTCTGATGTGGGGGGGGAGAGAAACACTCTTTGTTCTCACAATACAATTTTTCACACCAAGTACAGTGTAAATTGGAAATACTGCATTTTTTAAAACAGTCAAAATAATCCCTGCATTCTTGTTTCCAGTTTAACCAAGTGCAGGTAACAGTTTCGTATATACAGATGCTTGAACTGTCACTGGCACCAGTCTGAAGAGAGCTGGTTTGGTGTAGTGGTTAAGTGTGCGGGCTCATATCTGGGAGAACTGGGTTTGATTCCCCACTCCTCCACTTGCACCTGCTGGAATGGTCTTGGGTCAGCCATAGCTCTCGCAGGAGTTGTCCTTGAAAGGGCAGCTGCTGTGAGAGCCTTCTCAGCCCCACCCACCTCACAGGATGTCTGTTGTGAGGGAGGAAGGTAAGGGAGATTGTGAGCCGCTCTGAGACTCTGAAATTCAGAGTGGAGGGCAGGATAGAAATCCAATTTCTTCATCTTATCTTCTTCTTCCCTCTAATGTGTAATTTCACAGGGATTTTCAGCCGTCCACCGACGACTTTTCAGCCTAAGTGCAGAGTACTTCCTCTCCCATGGCCCACCCTCCTGCTCAACTGAAGAAGATATTGAATTTATACCCTGCCCTTCACTTTGAATCTCAGAGCGGCATACAATCTCCTTTACCTTCCTCCCCCACAACAGACATCCTGTGAGGTTGGTGGGGCTGAGAGAGCTCTCCCGGAAGCTGCCCTTTCAAGGACAGCTCTCCGAGAGCTATGGCTGACCCAAGGCCATTCCAGCAGCTGCAAGTGGAGGAGCGGGGAATCAAACCCAGTTCTCCCAGAGAAGAATCCGTGCACTGGATAAGGGAGGGATGTGCGGACATTTCAAGCAGCTCTCAGTCTCTTTCCCACTGCAAGTGCCGCTCTCCCCTGGGCTCTCCTCTCTTCCCCCTCCAAGCCAAATTGTCACTGGGTAAAACCCCCTTCCAAGCAAGCTCCTTTTCCCCAGCAATCCATTTTGCATAAGGCTACCAGCTGCTGGCAGCTTCATTCAGATGCAAATGCAGTCGACCAGGCGGACTCCCTTGCAAAAAACCCCAAAAGATACCAAATGCCTGTCTCCCACTTGAGGCCTGTTTAGTATACATGAGCCACTTCTCTCCCTGATGCCATGAAAGAGTTAACAGCTTTGGTTGCATGTATGCTAATTTCTGCCTAGGTAGCTTTGTATAGAAGTCTCCCACTAGAGTTTAAATGAAAAAAAGCTAATGCATAATCATTGGGTACTGGGTTTTTCTATTGGCCATTTTTGCTTCTGTTGTCCCCTTTTCCTTCCCCCCCCCTTTTGTCAACCTGTAAAATTCTATAAAATTCAATAAAGTATTGTTAAAAAAATAAATTGAGGAAGGGGGCGGGGGGGAGGCTAATTGCTCTTTGTTCTGTGTCTTCCCTTGGCTACAGACAGCAGGAGTAGCTATCCCAGTAACAAGAAGTAGATTAGAGAGAGTCAGACAGAATGTTTATTTCTTTTAGAATCCCAGTTCTTTTCCCGTAATTAGTCAGCAAAAGTTTCTCACTCACTCACTCAAAAGCCTTTATTGGCATTTAAAGGTAAAGGTAGTCCCCTGTGCAAGCACCGGTCGTTTTTGGCTCCGGGGTGACGTTGCTTTCACAATGTTTTCACAGCAGACTTTTTACAGGGTGGTTTGCCACTGCCTTCCCCAATCCTCTACTCTTTCCCCCCAGCAAGCCACCTGGTGGGAAGGGCGGGATACAAATTGCAAATAAACTAAACTAAAACTAAACTCATTTGACCGACCTCGGAAGAATGGAAGGCTGAGTCAACCTTGGGCCGGCTACCTGAGCCAGCTTCCACTGGGATCGAACTCAGGTTGTGAGCAGAGAGCTCGGACTGCAGTCCTGCAGCTTTACCGCTCTGCGCCACAGGGCTCTATTATTGGCATATATCAGATTATAAACAAACAGGCAGATACAGAAATAACAAACAGCAGTCATCTGCAGCTGTACATTGGGCAATCGATCGTTGATTACCAGGCTCAAGAATAAGGCAACCTTTTCAGTTATTTCAGATGACAAATCACTCCGAAGACGGCCAACCTTTACAGCGTCTGAGCAGCCTGTCGCACTGAACAAAACTGGATCTAGAAACCTAAGGCGTATAGTATCATATAGGGGGAAGGGTTTCTCTCTTTAAAGCTGATCCACATGTGTGGCTGCGTTTCTTTTCTCAGGTGTATTTAAATACCCAACACCGTGCCAGTGGGCGGGCCCTATGAAGAGGGCGAGTCAGTAGTGCCTTTAAGGCCAGCAAAGTTTTATTTCTTCAGGGGTGCTGGTGTGTTGGAGGTGGGGGGAAGCTGTGTGTGCCCTCCTTTCTCCCCCTTGGCAACACATTTGAAGCAGCAGTGCCTTTAAGACCAACAAAGTTTTATTTCATGGAATCATAGAGTTGGAAGGGACCTCCAGGGTCATCTAATCCAACCCCCTGCACAATGCAGGAAACTCACAAACACCTCCCCCTACATTCACATGATCTCCATTGCTGTCAGGTGGCCATCTAGCCTCTGTTTAAAAACCTCCAAGGAAGGAGAGCCCACCATCTCCCAAGGAAGCCTCTTCCACTGAGGAATCGCTCTAACGGTCAGGAAGTTCTTCCTAATATTGATTAATGTTAATTTCTTCAGTGGGTCGGTGTGTCAGAGTTGGGGGTGGTGGGCACACACTCGGTTCTCCCCCTCAGTGGTCTTTATAGCTGCAAGGTTGGTGGGTAAGGCACAGGGCAGCAAAAGGTAGCATTATGGCTTCAGGCCCTTTTATATCTATCTATCTATCTATCTATCTATCTATCTATCTATCTATCTATCTATCTATCTATCTATCTATCTATCTATCATCTATCTATCTATCTATCTATCTATCTATCTATCTATCTATCTATCTATCTATCTATCTATCTATCTATCTCTATCGCTTTTTTTGAGCAGGAATGCACAGGAATGCAGTTCTGGCTGGCTTAGTGTCAGGGGGTGTAGCCTAATATGCAAATGAGTTCCTACTGGACTTTCTTTACAAAAAAAAGCCTTGTGCAAAACAATGGCGATGTCAGGGATGTGGCCTAATTTGCAAATGAGTTGCTGATTGGCTTTTTCTGCAAAAAAAGCCCTGTACGTGTGTGTGTACATTTGTTCCCAGCTCATTGCTGATAGTTTTATAGTGCAGGCCACACTGGTAAAGGTAAGGTAAGGTAAATTTATTTTTGTATCCCGCCCTCCCCCGCCGAAGGCAGGCTCAGGGCTGCTCACAGACATGGGACAACCGTGATTTCAATAAAATACAATCGTGACAAAAGACAAATTAAAATACAATTAAATTACCGTTATAGATTAGGTTAAAATAGATAAAACAGCTGTTATAAGTTAATAGTTAATAGCAAGTTATAAGTTAATAGCAAATCATTGCTGTTGAACTTTGCCATTGCTCAATACAAAGTGAAGACTTCTGGTTACATTGAGCTCTAAATTATTTTATTTTATTTTAATTAATTAATTAATTAACAAATGACTTAATTAATTTTTACCCCACCTTGCCTGTTTGCAAGGGAATTTCTTCCCCACTTTCTCCTTATTACCCCTTTCCGTGTTCTCTCTACTTCCACGTGTGTCTGCATTTCAGATTGGGGATGCTACTATGCAGGAATGATACTAAAATCTGTGGATCATAAGAACAAATTATGCCAATATGCAAGACCAGTGTTGCAATAGCTGAGATTATTGGTACTCTTTTTTTTTTTTAAAGATTACTGGTACTCTTGAAGCAAGCAGCTGGAAGAGTTGTTGAATTCAATAGCTTTAAAAGTGTGTGATTCTATTCAGGATCAGCACTGTTAAATTAATTACCTCTCATGTCACTAAACAGTATCATTGAGAAATCAAAGTGAATAGGCCATTGCAGTTGGTATCGTCTCTTCTGACTGGCAGGGTTTCTCCAGGGTCTGAGGCAAAGGTGTCTTCTGAGAGCCAGTTTTGTGTAGCGGTTAAGAGTGGCAGACTGTAATCTGGAGAACTGGGTTTGATTCCCCACTCCTCCACTTGCAGCCAGCTCCATCCCATTTCTCGCAGAACTCCCTAAGGCCCACCTATCTCACAAGGTGTCTGTTGTGGGGAGAGGAAGGGAAGAAAATTGTAAGCCACCCAGAGACTCTGAGTGAAGAGTGGGGCATAAATCCATCTCTTCTTCATCTACTTCTCCTCCTCCTCCACATCAACCTATTAATTACACTGGAGATGCTTCAGATTGAATCTGGGACCTCCTGCACACAAAACAGATGCTCTACCAATGAGCCACGGCTCCTCTCCTAGTTCATGATATTGAGTTGACTGCCTAGGTTTTATGTCACCCAAGACTGACTTTGTAAGCAGAGTAGAGCTGGGCAGAGTCTATTTAAAATATAACCCATTTTATTTTCAAAATGGCAGCCGGTGAAAGTTACACCCACTAGGAAGGTAGATTGTTGCTTAGAAAAAAAAAAAAGCCCATAGAATAGCAATCTTTTTCCATGCTGATTAAATCCAACATACCTGGAAGTATCAATGAACATTTCGAGAGAGATGTCTTTTGTCGTTCTCAGTGGCATAAGGCTATTACACTCTGTGTGTCAAGCATATTATTAACAAACACTCCTTTCGTAATTGCCTTTGTTTGAACACCTCTTTAAAGGGCTGGATATGCATATCTCCCAGTGTGCTTGTTACTATGAGATTAGAATGCTGGAAAGCAATCATGTGCATTCATCCTAAACCTAACAGAACAGTTTCCAGACCGAGAAGTTTCTTCCATACAAATGTCTGATGGAAAAAAAAAGAAAGAGAGAGAGAGAGAGCCTTGTGCAAATTGTGTAGTGCAGGGGTGGCCAACGGTAGCTCTCCAGATGTTTTTTTGCCTACAACTCCCATCAGCCCCAGCCATCAGCCCTTCTGGCTGGGGCTGATGGGAGTTGTAGGCAAAAAAACACCTGGAGAGCTACAGTTGGCCACCCCTGGTGTAGTGCTTGAGACTATGAGCGTTTTCCCACAGAGCTTACCGCGGAGCGACGTCCCTCTTCACCGCACAGCATCTGCGCGGATTTCCCACCAACTGCTCCGCAGAACCAGGAAGTGCCGGGCCTTTTGCGTCGCAAATGTAAACCGCTAAAAACCAGTTTACATTAGCGACGCAAAAGCTGCGGCTCTTTCTGATTCTGCGGAGCAGTTGGTGGGAAATCCGCGCAGACGCTGCGTGGTGGAGAGGGATGTCGCTCCGTGGTAAGCTCTGTGGGAAAACGCTGTATGAGTCCTAGAGATAGGTCCCCTCCCTCCCATTCAAATCAGAGCACATGAAGCTGTCTCATACAGAATCAGACCTTTGGTCCAACAAAGTTAGTATTGTCTACTTAGACTGGCAGCGGCTTTCTGGGGTCACAGGTGGGGGATTTTCACAGCACCGGACTTTTTTTTTATATACTGGAGTTGCCCAGGAGTGAACCTGAGACATTCTGCATGCCAAGCAGATGCTCTACCACCCACCTCACAGGGTGTCTGTTGTGAGGGGAGAAGATATAGGAGATGGTAAGCCACTCTGAGTCTCTGATTCAGAGAGAAGGGCACGGTATAAATCAGCAGTCGTCTTCTTCTGCTGGGAGGTAGCTGACATCTCAAAGGAGCCATTGTTCTAACTGCAAGTTGATGTGTCTGCAATAAGTTTGGGACTTCCTGAAAGCAGACTATTTTGGGAGGTGAATAATAATTTTTAAAAAAGCAAAGAAAGCACCTTTGTCTGGACAAAGGAACCTGCAAGCCAAGGGCATTTTAACCAAAACCACAAGAGACTGGTCAGCAGAACTATTCATATGGGGTGTCTCCAAGCTTATGGACTCATATTGAATTAACCAATCATATCTGGAGAGCGAATCTGCATAACTAATCAAATCTGCTTTGTATAATTATGAGTGATGTTGTTTCAAGTATAAAATGCTCTGCACTCTCTCTTTCCTCAGAGACCTGTGGGACTTCTTTGAGGGTCTTTCCCCTCTGTACAGTCCCTCTGATGATTTATTAATAAATTATTTTTCGGCATCCTTTTCCTGCAAGACTCCAGGCATGCCTTCAATTGGGTGAGGGGGGGCACGCTTGCCCACAGGTTGTGTGGAACAGGGGTCAAGGGGCCTTGCCACTTTTATGTTACTAGACAGTGAAATACTTTTGTGTCTTGAGGCTGGGGAGGATGAACATAAGAACATAAGAGAAGCCATGTTGGATCAGGCCAACGGCCCATCCAATCCAACACTCTGTGTCACACAGTGGCAAAAAATGTTATATATATACACACACACTGTGGCTAATAGCCACTGATGGACCTGTGCTCCATATTTTTATCTAAACCCCTCTTGAAGGTGGCTATACTTGTGGCCGCCACCACCTCCTGTGGCAGTGAATTCCACATGTTAATCACCCTTTGGGTGAAGAAGTACTTCCTTTTATCCATTTTAACCCGACTGCTCAGCAATTTCATCGAATGCCCACGAGTTCTTGTATTGTGAGAAAGGGAGAAAAGTACTTCTTTCTCTACTTTCTCCATCCCGTGCATTATCTTGTAAACCTCTAACTGTGCCCGCTTTGCTCTGTCCATTCTAATAGATCACAAGTATTAATTTCTACCCAGTGGAAGAGACTGGAGCTGCCATCTCAAGGCCACCTTATCTCATCCCAGAGACAGCTCACACTGCTTAATGTTTGGGGAAAGCAAGGTGTTGGTGGGAACCAATTTGCATTGCTTTGCACAAGCTTTTCTGCACTGTTCATAGACTCATAAAGTTGGAAGGGACCTCCAGGGTCATCAAGTCCAACCCCCTGCACAATGCAGGAAACTCACAAATACCTCCCCCTAAATTCACAGGATCCTCATTGCTGTCAGATGGCCATCTAGCCTCTGTTTCAAAACCTCCAAGGAAGGAGAGCCCACCACCTCCTAAGGAAGCCTGTTCCACTGAGGAATTGCTCTAACACTCAGGAAGTTCTTCCTAATGTTGAGCCAGAAACTCTTTTGATTTAATTTCAACCCATTGGTTCTGGTCCTACCTTCTGGGGCCACAGAAAACAATTTCACACCCTCCTCTAGATGACAGCCCTTCAAGTACTTCAAGATGGTGATCATATCACCTCTCAGCCACCTCCTCTCCAGGCTAAACATCCCCAATTCCTTCAACTTTTCCTCGTAGGACTTGGTCTTCAGACCCCTCACCATCTTTGTTGCCCTCCTCTGGACCAGTTCCAGTTTGTCTATATCCTTCTTAAAGTTTGGTGCCCAAAACTGAACACAATACCCCAGGTGAGGTCTTTCCAGAGTAGAGTAAAGGAATACCATCACTTCACGTGATCTGGACACTATGACCGTTTTCGCACACAGCTTACCTTGCAGTCACAATCCTGTTCCCTTCCCAGCGTCTGTCGGATTTCCCACCATCTGCGCCAGAGTTACAGGAAGTGCCGCGGCTTTTGCGTAGCAAACGTAAACTGGGTTTTAGCGGTTTACGTTTGCTACGTAAAAGTTGCGGCACTTCCTATAACTTCGACGCAGATGGTGGGAAATTCAATCAGACGCTGCGTATGGAACAGGATTGTGACTGCGAGGTGAGCTGTGTGTGAAAATGGTTTATATTTCTGTTGATACAGCCCAAAATTGCATTTGCCTTTTAGCCTCCATATCACACTGTTATGTTCAGTGTATGGTCCACTCTGAGATCCTTCGCACATACTGCTGCTAAGTCAAGTCTCCCCCATCCTATAACCATGCATTGGATTTTTCCTACCTAAATGCAGAACTTTACATTTATTCCTGTTAAAATTCATATTATTGGTTTTAGCCCAGTTTTTCAGCTTGTCAAGGTCATCCTGTTTCTGCCTTCTACTGTATTTGCAACCCTCCCAATTCAGTACCATCTGCAAATTTCATAAGCATTCCCTCTATTCCTTCATCCAAATCATTGATAAAGATGTTGAGCAAGACAGGTCCCAGGACAGATCCTTGAGGCACTCCACTTGTCACCCCACTCCAAGAGGATGCAGAGTTCTTTTGGTGGGCTGAATAATGGCCCTGGGAGGAAGGGGTATAAAGTACTAGCCATCCCAAAGGTGAGCCAGTTCTGACACAGATATGCATTGCTACTGTTTCTATCAATGAAGCCAGCTTTCTGAGTACACTTGAAGCCTTTTTTAATTGAGGATAGTCGCAGAGCTAACAAGAGGCTGCTGCAGAGGGTACAGGGAGGACCCAGCCACTGTGAACCTGTCTCCCAAAGCCAGCCATTGGCCCCTTGCCCAGTGACTGGCTTCCCTGGTCAAAATGCAGGCACAGCAGCTGCCAGCCCAAGAAGAGCTCACCCCAGAGCAGGTGGGCAAGGAAGAACTGCAGGTGGGTGCCTGCCACCATCCTCCATTGCCCACACCCTGGCAGCTGAGGACGAAGCCCTGACGGATCGCACCACCATTGCCTTTGAGGACCCCAAACCTAGCCTGCCAGAGCAGGCTCACCACCACCGCAGGAGCTCCCAGGTAAGCAGTGCTCCACATGGCTCCTGCCATCTCCCCAGCTCCCACCTCCTCCCAGGTCATGCTTGGTCAAACTTAGGAGGGAAGGTGGCCACCACCAGACCTGGCTGGTGAGTCAGCCTTCAATTGACCAGCAGTCCCTTGTTTTGTCCCAGCTGATTTCACCCATTCTCACGCTTCCCCTGAGGAGATGGGGGGCAGGCAAACATTGGCACCTACTCCATGGGCAGGCACCAGTCATCCCTGCATTGTGCAGAGGGTCGGACTAGATGACCCTGGAGGTCCCTTCCAGCTCCATGATTCCATGGTTCTATAATTTTACATCAAACCACTGGAATAGCTTTGCATTTTCTTTAGGGCACAAACATCACATCTATTACTTTTTTTTTTGTTGCAACCAATAATGCTGTTAAATTGTTTTCTTCCCTGGAGCAAAATTAAAACCAGTGCTATATTTTCAATAAGCGACACCTGCGCTGAAATAGATTTTAAAGGTTAATTTGGAAGCTGCATTAATTTTATGCGTGACTGATAATGCTGCAAGGCACACGCGTGTACGTCAATCAATATTTTAGATTCCACATAAAATATATTTCGTGTCCCATAACACACAGCCAGATAGTATATATATATATTTCCCCCCATTATCTGAACTGATTGTAACTTTTCAAAATAAAGTCATTGGTGAATGTTGGTATTCTAGAGATATTCCTCAAAAACGATAACGATGCCCATATATAGTATATTCATAACAGCCTCCATCCCACCCCGTGTAAATTCAATATTAAGGATTAATAAGTGGGATTGAAAGTGGGATTAATAAGTGGGGTTTACATTATATTTCTGTGGCTGTTTCTGTATTAGGTGGTTGCCTGCCCCTTGTTCTCCAGACCAGCACTCCCAGATAGTCTTCTCCACCTTCTCCTGTTTCAGGTCTGCTGTATGGGTTCCCGTTACCTGTTTATCTTCATTGCTCATATTCTCCTGCTCTGCTTCTAAAGTTCTGCATTCTTGCCATTCCCCCTGCACACACTCATTTGCACCCTGCCCTTTTGGTTCTTTTTTCTTAAGTGCGTGCGTGGTTGCATTGTAACACAACCACATCACCTTGGAATTTCAAAACACAGAAAAAGCGCATCCTGGGGGAGAATCCCAAAGGTGCATCATCACACGCACGAATACAGCTTAAGGACTAGACACATGATTCGTGATGTGATTTAAATGTTAGATATAGTGAACCACACATTCTCCATTGCACTCCGTTGCCTGGTTGTTTATGCTCCTTGTGAGTGGAGTGACCAGCAAAAACTCACTTATCTAGCTTCTTTCCTCTCCCCTACTCTCCCTATTTTGTCCCATAATTGAATGACTGCCCACGGCTGATGCTTGCTTTCCACCCGCAGCTACTTCTACAAGTCCTATAATATTAGAATCTTTTGCAACAACAAAACTCATTTGTTTCTATGCGTAACACAGGTTATACCAAGTTGGAAACCTGAGAGCCAGTTTGGTGTAGTGGTTAAGTGTGCGGACTCTTATCTGGGAGAACTGGGTTTCATTCCCCACTCCTCCACTTGCACCTGCTGGCATGGCCTTGGGTCAGCCATAGCTCTGGCAGAGGTTGTCCTTGAAAGGGCAGCTGCTGTGAGAGCCCTCTCAGCCCCACCCACCTCACATGGTGTTTGTTGTGGGGGAGGAAGGTAAAGGAGACTGTGAGCCGCTCTGAGACTCTTTGGAGTGGAGGGTGGGATATAAATCCAATATCATCTTCTTCTTCTTCTTCTAAAATATCATCAAGCTGCAGCAGAGTTATGGCAAACCAGTATTTTCTTTTTTTTCAAAGCCAGAGATGGTTTGTCATTGTCTTCCTGTAACCTTAGCGTTTCTTTGCAGTCTCCCATCCAAGTAATAACCAGGGCCCAACCCTGCTTAGCATCTGAGTTCTGATAAAATTAAGCTAGCCTTGGCCATCCCGGTCAGCGAAAGCAGGTCAAGATCTAGTCAAGACATGGATGGAAGCAACCCTGTTTTCGCTATCTTGACTTCCATGGAACTAAGGTTGCCCAATCTGGTTTGAGAAATCCCTGGGGATTTGATAGTGTAGATGGAGGGTAGATGAGTTTGAGAAGGAAGAAGAAGAAGATATTGAATTTATATCCTGCCCTATACTCTGAATCTCAGAGGCCCGGAGCGGTCACAATCTCCTTTACCTTCCTCCCCCACAATAGACACCCTGTGAGGTAAGTGGGGCTGAGAAAGCTCTTAGAGCAGGGGCCCTTTCAAGGACAACTCCTACGAAAGCTATGGCTAACCCAAGGCCATTCTAGCAGCTGGAAGTGGAGGAGTGGGGAATCAAACCTGGTTCTCCCAGATAAGAGTCCACACACTTAACTCATGAGGAAGAAGTTCAGTGGGGTTTGCCCTCCAAAAGCTTTCATTTTCTTCAGAAGAATAACAGCTAGACTGTGGTGGTCATGGCATTGATTGCCCCTTAGTCTCTTTCAGGGTTTCTAGTGCCATTGTTTGTTTATTTTAATCTTGTGGGCCTCTTTCACAGCAGTTATGGTGGCAAAATATTTCAGGACTGTTCCACTCCACTCTACATGAAAGCTCTGCTGGGCTAATTGCGGAACCCTTTGAAGAAGATGCAAGCGGTGTGGGAACCAGACTTCCATAGATGACCTGGGTAATGACCCTGCAAAAGTTCTTACTTGGTTTATCTCTCTTCCCTCCCCACAGCCTGGTCCAGCCCAACCCCTGGGTCTTCCACATACAGTTGTGGCATGGAATCCCTCTGGTGAGGCCATAGGCTGCTCCTCTTCCTGTTAATTGTAAGATCCTATGATTTCCTGTTTTGTGCTTGCGTTTTGGTGGGCCATGCACAGCTGCCGGCAGAGGAATGGTGGGTCCCAGATCTGGAATGGCTGAAAACTGCTGCCTTAGTTGGAATTGTTGAGGATTGAACACATACAATATCAGAGGTTCTGCAGCCTTCTGTAGGCTCTTACAGTCACCACTGCCCATTGTTGATATCATAATTCGTGGTGCATGAGTCCACTCGAGTAACGGAGGTGGAAGATTTTTGAATGAAGCTATCCAGGCAAGGAGAAGAATGCAGACTTCTTTGCCATCTTGACAAATAAAATAAGATTCACTGGTGGGTTTGCTTCTAGCCTTCACACATCAGTGCAACTCGCCAGCTGGGAAAAGTTTTCTATCAGCATGCTAGATGATTTCACAGACGGCGTCCTCCATACATACAAGGATTTTAACAAAAGGGTTGCTTCTCCCTAGGCAAAGAGTACGGCAGCAGAAGACCTGAGAGAAATGTCTACGGAGGTCTGCATTTCAGAGCGGAAGGAAATCATAGCTCGGCATCATGGATTCGGTTTATTGTGTACTAATAAAAAAGGCCTCATTCTGGTAAGACCATAAAGAACATTAAAGAAACATTATTAGCCGTAAATAACCAAGCCGACTGTAATGGCTCTGTTATCTTAATAAGATCTGACTTTAATAGCAAATGGTAGCCAATATATAATTTGAGGCCGAGGCACACAATAAAGCTTCTCGGTATCTATAAAATGTGTACCCATAGGTCTCGTAGAAGACAGCCCAAGGGAGTGTATTTTCTTCATGAGGATTCATTTATGCGCTCCACTTGCCCTCTTGCTCCACATAAAAATGACTCAGAAAGTAATGTGCAAGTCACACTTTTTAATCAAATCAACGCTAGTTCTAATCCTCGCTAGAACACACAGAGGGCGATATAGGCAAGGGGGCATGATTCACAAGTAATTATTGTCTTCTTCCTTTGCATGGTGATCAGGCTTCTCCGGGGCTTTGCCAGTCAATGGATCTCACAGTTAAACCTCTTGCATGAAGAAAGAGCGAGCTGAGGAGTGTTCTGCATGGGGAATGAGCAGCAAAGGCCCGCCACCCTGCACAATGACAACCAGGTTTCAAAATAAAGAAAAGACATAAAAGGATGGGACTTTAAAACACTTGTGGGGGAAAAAAAATCTGAAAAGGTGCTGCTCTTTTCTAAAGTAGAAACAAGGCACAAATCAGTCTCTGTCTTACACAGTTAAATCAAGTCTTCTGATTTAAAAAGTGCTAGATCGCACCCAAAGAGTGCTTGTGAATGGTTCCTCATCCTCTTGGAGAGGAGTGACAAGTGGAGTGCCTCAAGGATCTGTCCTGGGACCTGTTTTCTTCAACATCTTTATCAATGTTTTGGATGATGGAATAGAGGGAATGCTTATTAAATTTGCCGATGATACTAAATTGGGAGGGGCTGCAAACACAGAAGATGGAAACAGGATACAGGATGACCTTGACAGGCTGGAAAACTGGGCTAAAATTAATAAAATGAATTTTAACAGGGATAAATGTAAAATTCTGCATTTAGGTAGGAAAAACCCAATGCGTGATGTGATGGTATCGCTTTGCTCTGCTCTGGTAAGACCTCACCTGGAGTATTGTGTTCAGTTTTGAGCACCACATTTTAAGAAGGATATAGACAAGCTGGAATGGGCCCAGAAGAGAGTGACAAAGATGGTGAGTGGTCTGGAGACCAAGTCCTATGAGGAAAGGTTGAAGGAGCTGGGGATGTTTAGCCTGGAGAGGAGGCGACTGAGAGGTGATATGATCACCATCTTCAAGTACTTGAAGGGCTGTCATATAGAGGATGGTGTGGAATTGTTTTCTGTGGCCCTGGAAGGTCGGACCAGAACCAATTGGTTGAAATTAAATCAAAAGAGTTTCTGGCTCATCATTAGGAAGAACTTCCTGACCGTTAGAGTGGTTCCTCAGTGGAACAGGCTTCCTCAGTAGGTGGTGGGCTCTCCTTCCTTGGAGGTTTTTCAACAGAGGCTAGCTGGCCATCTGACAGCAATGAAGATCCTGTGAATTTAAGGGGAGGTGTTTGTGAGTTTTCTGCATTGTGCAGGGGGTTGGACTCGATGACCCTAGAAGTCCCTTCCAACTCTATGATTCTATGAAAATGCTAGAATCTAAACTAATACATTTCTTTTCATATAAAGATTTGCATTCCCCCGGGCAAGCATAGGTAGATTGAGCGTGCAATCCCACACAGAGTTACCCCATTGGTTTCAATTGATTTTTTCCCTGCCAATTTACAGCAACCCTTTAGGGGATTTAAGGCAAGAAATATTCAGAGGTGGTTCGCCATTGCCTGCCTCCTGGTCTTCCTTGAAGGCGTCCCATCAAATTACTAGCCTGGGTGGACCCCGCTTAGCTTCTGAGATCTGATGAGATTGGGCTAGCCTGGGCCAGCCAGCTCAGGACCTGATCGATTTGGACTGCAATAATTCTACTGAGCATGGCACTGTAAATACACTAATATACATTGCGTCAAATGCAACTTTTAAAAGCTTATGATTAATGACTACAGAAGACAATCGCAGCACATTAATTTAACATCTAGGGTTGGATCCGACCAGCTTTTTTATCTGGCCCAACTGAGAAAAGGGATACTCTTGCCTGATTCCCCTTCCTTGCTACAGGCTGCACCGAGCTCTTTTTCCATTAAGGCTCCGCCATCTCTGGTTTCCCTTTCAGAGATCAAAATGAGCATTTCTTCCATCTTGATTCAGTGGAAAAGCTGGTAGGACTCTACCTATCGTTCTGGGAAATTCCCTACCTTGATGTACTGAATAGCCCCCTACCCGGCCCCATCACATTTCATCCGTTAATTAGAGAACACAGGTTGACTTCATACGAACTGTCAAGGTTATTAATTTAATTATATTCCATATTTTTTAACAAACCGTTCCCTTTTTGACAGCTATGGTCATGCTTTCCAATGTCTGCCATATGCTATTCTTGCGGTGACTGGCAGCTTTACTGCCATCCCAGACATTTATCCCAGCACTTCAGACTTTTATCAAATTTAAAAGACAAACCAATGAGTCAAAAACTGGGCTGCATATGTATCATTTCCTTAATTTCTTCATTTATCTTCTTCCAATATTTCTGAGCCATTTTGCATTTACACCTCTTGGGGAAAATATTATTATAGGATATTATAATGCATAGATTTTATGAATCTCTTGTGTTGCGGGGTGCCACCGCATTGCCATTTTGAAATAATTGCCTCTTAGCTTTGAATAATCAGTGCAAGTGGCGTTCCATCTGCGCTCGCTCATTGCAGATCTTTCTGCTTTTCCACCCTGCAATATATCATCAATATCTTGAATGTTCTGAAAAGTTTGTGAATATTTTCCTGACTGCTGTACTTAATGGGTTGGCTCTAACAACTTCTGTTAGCCAGGTGTGAAGTTTTCCTTCAGTCAGAAAGCTTCCTTTGTTGGATGAAACCTCTTCCCTTGCCAGACTGGAATTACTGTCTCTATATCCAATGTATCTCCACACTTACTTCTGAAGCTCTTCGCAGACATTCAGTTTTCAGACAATATGGCTGGGTCCAGACCGGCATTTTGAGCCGGTAGATGGACGCGGGTGGACCAATAAAGCATTACCAAATGCACGTGTCCACCTCCCATCCCACTCCTGCCCCCAACCCATCAAAGGACCATTCCACAAAAAGTGGTAGCTTTTAGTGGCACGAGTGGAATGGCCTGTGGGCAGGAGTGGGACAGGAGGTGGACACACACATTTGGTTATGCTTTTTTGGTTCCCTAGTGCTCCATCCATCTACCAGCTCAAAATGCCAGGATGGGGTGTGAACCTCTTCTTTGGTGTCTTTCCGTTCTTGGGAAGTCTAAAGACTGATGGAATGCCTAGGTGGAAATGCAGCAACTAGACCTGAGGGCTCAGACCAATAAAGCATGACCAAATGTATGTGTCCGCCTTCCATCCTGTTGCCACCCCAACCCATCCAAGGACCATCCCACTCATGTCACAAAAAAGCTACCACTTCTGAAGTGGTAGCTTTTTGCGGCACGAGTGGGACGGCCTGGAGGCAGGAGTGGACAGGAGGTGGACACACACACTTTTTCTGTCCATCTACCAGCTCAAAATGCCAGTCTGGACCCAGCCTATCAGACTCTAAGAGGTCTGTGGATGGGGTGTGAACCTCTCTCCTGGTGTTTCTGTTCTTGTGGTCTAAAGACTGATGGAATGCCTAGGTGGAAATGCAGCAACTAGATCTGCATCCTCTATCTCGCCTCTCTGTTTTAAGAATTGTGGCCAGAAGGGCACATTTTTTCACTCTTGGTGGCTATGCCCAGTCATAAATAGCTTTTGGAGGCAAATCTACCAAGAAGTACTAGCTCTCACTTCACACTCTCCACCATTTACGCCTGAATACGCTCTTTTGAATCTTATAGGCACCTCAAACACTTCCGAACCTGTAGAGGAATTGATCTCACATATGTTTGTGGCTGCTAAATTTGCAATAGCCCTAGTCTGGAAGCAGCAATCTCCTCTCTCACGACGGACTTGGTGGTTGAAATTGTGGGATTATTTTGTTTTGGATAAGCTTACTTATGATTTAGACCCCCATCGTTCTCAACAAATTGCTTCCCTGAGTTTTATAGAAAAATGGCGTCCCTTTATAGACAAAGTGTTAGCTGATAACAATATTCCTAGTAACTCATACCATGCTATACTGATGTCATGTCAATTGTTGTTGTAATTTTGCTCTAAGATGGCCTATGGTGTATGCACCTACTTCCCTGTTCTGTATTGGTACTTGGTGCACACTTACTGATTTGTTGATGTATTTGTACCATGTTTCTCAATTCAATAAAGCATTTTAAAAATTAAAAAAAAAACTAGATCTGGGGGATCAGGCTAGCAAGCAGTAGGACCATAGGGGAACCTGTCAGCTATGGCACTAATGTCACTATGTCACTTCCTGGTACAACCCAGAAATGGCAATGGGTAGTTCTAAGAATTGCCAGAGACTCTATAGTAAAACTGATGAATCCTAGAGCTACCTATTGTCATTTCCAGGTTATTCCCAGAAGTGGCATATAAGCACAAAGTGCTATAGTTTCCTTTATTCTACCTGCATCCCCTCAAAACTGCCTATCCAAATTTAATTATGTTTATTTATTTAAACTCTGTTTTTTTTCTCCCTAGTGGAGACACAAATGAGCTTACAACACTGTTCTCCCCTCTTCTGCTTTACCTTCAGAACAAACAGCTTGTGAGGCAGGTTAGACTGAAAGTGACTGGTTCAAACTTACCCAGTGACCTTTCAGGATAGAGGGATACTAGTCTGACACGCTAACTGCTACATGTTTAATAATAGTACTATACTTACTAATACTAATACACTTGCCTATACTGGATAAGCTGGTGGTGGGAAGTTAGGTTTGCCAGCTCTCTGGTTGGGAAGTGCTTGGAGATTTTGGGAGGTGGAGCCTGAGGAGGGAAGTGTCTGGGGAGGGGAGAGTCTTCAGTGGGGCAGAATGCCATAGAGCAGGGTTTCCCAAACATTTCTTTCCCATGGCCCGGTTATTTTTACACTTCTCCTTTGTGATCCACTAACATTTGGGGGTGGAGCCAGGAGGCTTTGGAGGTGGAGCTGGGAGACAGGAATTATGTCATTTCTAGGCTTCCCAACCCTCCCGCCCTGGCGGGGGACCCCCGAATTTTCAGCCTCCTCCCCCGTTCTTAAAAAAATCTAGGGGCGGAGGGAGAGAGAACATACCTGTAGGCATCATATTGTTTCACAGCTTGGGATCTGTTTTTAAAACACGTTTCTTTAAGGCTGCACAGGAAACAGGAATGGCCCCTCCCTTTCTTTTCCTGTGCAGCCTTGCTTTCATTTTCACGGTGAGCAAATTCTGCTGGAACAAGACCAAGTACGGTAAGTATTTGTGTGTGTGAGAGAGAGAGAGGGAGGGGGGATTCCCTGGTATGGAGGCCCTCCCCCCCTTTAGAAAGCATGGGGGGGGGGGAAATGTCTACCAGGCACTCTATTATTCCCTATGGGGAACGATTCCCATAGAGAATAATAGGGAATTGATCCATGGGTATTGGGGGCTCTGGGGGGGCTATTTTTTTGAGGCAGAGGCACCAGATTTTAGTATAGCAGCTAGTGCCTCTCCCCCAAATACCCCCCAAGTTTCAAAAATATTGGACCAGAGGGTCCAATTCTATGAGCCCCAAAAGATGGTGCCCCTATCCTTAATTATTTCCTATGGAAGAAAGGCATTTTAAAAGGCGTGCTGTCCCTTTAAATGTGATGGCCAGAACTCCCTTGGAGTTCAATTATGCTTGTCACATCCTTGTTCCTGGCTCCACCCCCAAAGTCTCCTGTCTCTGCCCCCAAAGTCCCCAGATTTTTCTTTAATTGGACTTGGCAACCCTAGTCATTTCCTGTGGTGTCAAGAGCCAAGTGATGTCACTTCTGGGGTACACTGAACCAAAACTCCACCTTTTCCTGAGATGTCACTTCCAGAATGTCCACCATTGGGGCTAGGGCACTAGAAGCCATCCCACTGTTGCTTCCCCCCATCCCAGCACCAAGAATACAGACAGAGCATCACTTGCAGGGAAAGAAAGAATGGGGGGCAAAGAAAAAAAAAAAGCCTTCCTCACCATCAGATGACCACAGCCAGCAACAATTCTGCCCAGGGGTCATTTGGTAAAAATGAGGAGGGAGAACAAAGGAGAGGCAGCCCAGCTCCTTTCTGCACAACACAAAGACAGGGGAAGGAAACCAAACAGAGCTCAGACGTTGCAGCCTGTGTCAATCTTCAAGGTTAGCTTTTCTCTGCACAACAGAGAGACGGGGGAAGGAAGCCAGAGTGCAGGCTTTGCAGCCTGTGTCAGTCTTCAAGGCTAGCTTTCATCTGCACAACAGACAAGGGAAGGAAGGAAGCCAAATGGAGAGCAGGCTTTGCAGCCTGTGTCAGTCTTCAAGGCTAGCTTTTTTCTGCACAACAGAGAGATGGGGGAAGGAAGCAGAGCAGAGGTCATGCTTTGCTGGGGGCGGGGTTAGCTTTTCTGGGGGCGGGGCTAGCTTTGGCTTTTCTTGTGACCCGGTAGTGAGGCTTCCGTAGACCAGTACCGGGTAACGACCCTGCAAATGGGAAACACTGCCATAGAGTCTACCTTCCAAAGCAGTCATTTTCTCCAAGTGAACTGATCTCCGTCACCTGGAAGTCAGTTGTAATCCCAAGACATCTCCAGCTACCATCTGGAGGTTGGCAAACCAATGAAAAGTGCCACAAAAACTTAGACAATTTATGGCAACCCCATAGGGTTTTCAAGGCAAGAGACAGTCAGAAGCGGTGTGCTCTTGCCTGCCTCTGTGTAGACACACTAGACTTCCTTGGTGGCGTTCCATCCAAATATGAATCAGGGCCATCTGCGTTCTGATGAGCCTAGGCCCTCCTGCTTAGGACACGGGATAAGCTACCTCACATTAAACAAATGCACCATTTTGATTGGGGAATTCAACAGTCTGCCTATTCTGCTGGGAGACAGGTCTGGCCCAGATCTCAGCAGTACAAAATTAAAAGTGGCAGAACATGACAAGTGGGCTGACGATGCGCACTGCAAATTAGGTGGTACATGGACACTGTTGGGCACTGATGATGCTATGCCTCTGCTGTCACCGTACATGAAGAAGAAGAAGATGATGAAGGTGAAGATGATGATACTGATGATGATGATAATGATGGATGATGATTGATGATGATTGGATTTATATCCTGCCCTCCACTCCAAATCTCAAAGTCTCAGAGTGGCTCACAATCTTCTTTGCCTTTCTCCCCCACAAAAGACACCCTTGTGAGGTAGGTGAGGCTGAGAGGGCTCTCACAGAAGCTGCCCTTTCAAAGACAGCTCCTGAGAGAACCATGGCTGATCCAAAGCCATTCCAGCAGCTGCAAATGGAGGAGTGGGGAATCAAACCTGGTTATCCCACATAAAAAGTCCATGCATTTAACCACTACACCAAACTGGCTGTACACCAAACTGGCTGTATTGCAAGCATCACTGGAAAGTTTCAATTAACTATTGTACATTTTTAGAAAAAATTAGAAAGGGTTGGTTGCTGCCATTTTCCCTCTTTGTTGAGTCCCATCAAGCATCACCTTCATCTCATTGACAGCAGATGCTACTAAATTGGCTCATGTTGAATTATATCTCCTGATGAAATTTTATTCTGTTGTAATGAGGTACAGCCTACAAAAAAGCCATTTCATTCTTTATTAAGGAATTTGGAGACCCAACCCCCACTCCAACCAAAAAAGGAGGAACACATCAATAACATTATAGCAGCTTGAATACAACAAGAGCAGCCAGCTCAGAATTGTTAACAGTGGCTATCCTTTATTTTTTTTTGCTCAGCGTACCTTATTATTGACTTGCATCATTACATGATCATAATTCTCTTGTTCTCTGAACTGAAAATGGGTTCTGAAATAGCTCCTGACTGTCCTAAGCCAAAGTGTTTGCGGAGAAATGGATGGATGCCTAAAGCCACCTTTGCAAGGTAGGGAAGTCATCTCCATGCCTTAGATCCAAGCCTTGTATGTGTGGTACATGGACACTGTTGGGCACCGATGATGCTATGCCTCTGCTGTCACCATAAATGAAGAAGAAGATGATGATGATGTTGATAATGATGATGATAATGATGGATGAGCCAGTTTGGTGTAGTGGTGAAGTGTGCGGACTCTTATCTGGGAGAACCGGGTTTGATTCCCCACTCCTCCACTTGCACCTGCTGGAATAGCCTTGGGTCAGCTATAGCTCTGGCAGAGGTTGTCCATGAAAGGGCAGCTACTGTGAGAGCCCTCTAAGCCCCACCCACCTCACAGGGTGTCTGTTGTGGGGGAGGAAGATAAAGGAGATTGTGAGCCGCTCTGAGACTCTTCGGAGTGGAGGGCGGGATATAAATCCAATATCTTCATCTACCTCACAGGGTGTCTGTTGTGGGGGGGAGGTAAAGGAGATTGTGAGCCGTTCTGAGACTCTTCGGAGTGGAGGGCGGGATATAAATCCAATATCTTCATCTACCTCACAGAGTGTCTGTTGTGGGGAAGGGGGGGGGAAGGTAAAGGAGATTGTGAGCCGCTCTGAGACTCTTCGGAGTGGAGGGCCGGATATAAATTCAATATCTTCTTCTTCTACGTGGATGCAAAACTGCAACTACTGCATTCATGTCAGTTTTGTTTGCAGAAAGTATTGTTGGAGCCCTCCTGACCCCCGCAAAGGAACCATTCGACAAGGAGAAAAGATGCAGGAGGGGGTGTTATTTCCATGTGGCAGCAACAAAAGGGCCTGAATATATATGTATTATATTTATGAGATATCTTAAATTCCTTGTGTTTAATTTGATATGTTTTATTTATTGTTATTGCAATGTTTTAATGTTGTAAGCCACCCTGAGCCTGCTTGCAGGATAGAGCCTGGTATAGAAAACAAATTAAATTAAATTAAATTAAATTAAATTAAATGTATCAGTGAAGCTGTTGTGGTGAGCATAGGAAGTGAGGTGGTCTTGCAGATAGGAGAGTCTGAGACAATACGTGTTGGATATTGTAACTTTGCAGGGAAGAGGATCTGGAAAGCAAATGGTTAAGAGAATTCTCCCACTCCAGGACTTTTGGCAGTTGGCCCCACGCTATCATCAGTGAGATGTTGAACCTTGTGGGCCATTGCTTGCCTTCTATCTTATCTTATATAGCACTATTCATCTTCTCTCTCTTACCTCGACTTGGAGCTGTAGTAATTTCACCTTTCTTAAGTTAATCTGTTCACAATAAGTTAAACGCACCACATGAATATATTGTGTAAGATGTGATTCTATTTTTGTCAGTAAAATTTCTTTTTCCTATTACCATTGGAGTTAAATCCCTCTAAGCCATGAAACAATACTCCCTCTAAGCTAGCTCACAGTAACTCAGCTTAGAGGGAACACTGTCATGGAGACTTGTGAGCAAAAATTCTACTTTGTTTGCTACTGGCATTAGAGTTAAAAAAAAAATAGGAGTCGATTGCACCTTTAAGACCAACTTAGTTTCATTCAGAACGTCAGCTTTCGTGCGCATGCACACCTCTTCAGACGAGGAATGAGGTACAGTAAGCAGAGCCACATATAGCTGTTGGGGTTTGGAATGCCAAGTGGTACAAAGTTAAAATCCAATAGCAGAATAGTAAAATTAACAAATTCAGAAAACCTTTGATCTGGGTTGCATTAGCGTGGGAAACCATGAAACAGTAACATGTCAGAATGTGAGAATGCCTGTTAATTATTCTATTGCTAATAAACCTGGGTCAAAATTAGGGCATTTCTTTCCCAGAAGTTTTCTGTGCAAGAAAAGGTTTACCCTCCCAGTACTTTTGAAAGAGAGCTGTCACTATTCAATAGAGGTTGCAAGTTGTTGATGATACGTTGAACAGCTCTCTTTCAAAAGTACTGGGGGGGGGGGTAAACCTTTTCTTGCACACAGACAGCCCCCTAATCTCAAACAACTCCTCACCCACAACAATACAACATCTCGTCTGAGCATGGACACCGGTACCAGAGCTTGCAATAAACCCAAGTGCCAATTTTGCTGCCACATACTCCCAGTCAACACAGTCACTGGACCTAACAGCATTAACTACACCATCTCAGGCTGCTCCACTTGCTCATCTTCCAACATTATATATGCCATTAAATGCCAACAATGCCCTTCAGTTCTCTACATAGGGCAAACAGGACAAACCCTACGCCAAAGGATAAATGGACACAAATCTGACATTAGGAATGACAGAACTGAGAAATCTGTGGGAGAACACTTTAACCTTCCAAAGCGTTCAATGGGTGACCTCAAGGTAGCTGTTTTACTGCAAAGGAACTTCAAGAACAGAATGGAGAGAGAAAGTGCTGAATTACAAATTATTATGAAACTTGGAACAAACACCTCCCCAGGACTGAACAGGGATATTGGTTTTTTTTATCTCATTACAGATGCTAAACCCACTCTCAGAACTTCAAGAACAGAATGGAGAGGGGAATTGCTGAATTACAAACTATTATGAAACTTGGAACACACACCTCCCCAGGACTGAACAGAGATGTTGTTGTTGTTTTTTTAATTTCATTACATATGCTAAATCCACTTTCACCAAGTATGGCAATATATCCACAGTATTCCAATGTATTTCTTTTTTAGGATAGCGTATCAGAATAATGCTGTTGTATTGACATACTCAAACAAGGGATATTGGCTGTTTATCTCATTACATACACTAAACCCATCTTCCACTATATTTTAATGTATTTTTTTCCTAATGGCAAACTAGAATGATGCATATATTTATGTTACATGTTAAAAGGTAAATTAGTTGGACAGGAAAAAAACTTCTGGGAAAGAAATGTTGGACAGGAAAAACTTCTGGAAAAGAAATGTTGACCCAGGTTTATTAGGAATAGAATAATTTTACTATTCTGCTATTGGATTTTAACTTTGTACCACTTGGCGTTCCAAACCCCACCAGCTATATGTGGCTCTGCTTACTGTACCTCATTCCTCGTCTGAAGAAGTGTGCATGCACACGAAAGCTGACGTTCTGAATAAAACTAAGTTGGTCTTAAAGGTGCAATCGACTCCTATTTTGTTCTACTACTTCAGACCAACAAGGCTGCCCGCTTGGATCTGGCATTAGAGTTGTGAGCTGCTGCATAGATTAGTTTGCTCTGGGGCCATTTGTGTGAGCCGGAGACTAAAAAACTGTGAGCTAGCTCACACTAACTCAGCTTAGAGGGAACACTGGTTAGATCATCTTTGCAATTTGTATTGACAGCATTTCCCCTTAACTGGGAGATACTACATAAAACTTCTGTGCTTCCAAGGCAATTTTTTTTTTTACATTTATCCCAAAAATATAGGACTTTATTTATGATGGTCAATATCTTGAATCCAATGTGATCATTTTTGAGCATCCAATGAAGTAGGAATGATGCAAGTTGCTATGGTATGCATAAAGCTAATGGACAAACGTTCTGAGGTCTCTAATGTACCATTCTTTGGCTTGCACATCAATGGTTCAAGCCACCTGGTGGGTTGGGGAAGCTGCACCATTGGCGGTTGAGTAGCATTGATTGAACTCTCAGTTGCTGAAGTGGCAGATGGGGAAAGGGGGCAGATACAGGTCTGTTGTTGTTGTTCAGTTGTATAGTCAAGTCCGACTCTTTGTGACCCCATGGACAAAGTGTCAAGCATCGATATTTCTCAATAAACAGCCTTTTGATGTTGAATCAAAAGTTGCTTTTATTGTAGGAACTCAGAAGCTTTGCCAAGGATACAATCCGTGGAAGTAATGACATACACAGCGTTACATAGTTACTATATAGGATAGCTTCAAAGGGTATCATGCAACTGCAGCTTGAGTCACAGGTTCAAAGGTTACTACACAATCTCTCTTTTATTACTAAGGAATTTAGGCTATTAAAAACATCTCCCTTTCTCCCACTTCTCTGGGACTGGATAAGGACTGTCTGTGTGAATCTGGGGGAGAGGCCCATCACAGCTTTACCAGCCAGGCTGCAGCGTAAACATCCTTGGGCTAGATGGATTTATTCCTTGCCCAAAGGTTGTAAAGGAGAGGGTGGGGGGTAGAGACTGGTAACCTGCTCTTTGTCTAAAGAACCATTATGGCGCACAGAAATATGCATGCTTGATACAAAGTCACGCCAGGCCCTCCTGTCTTCCACCATCCTCCGAAGTCTGCTCAAATTCGTGTTAGGTACGTCAGTAACGCTGTCCTGCCATCTCCTCTTTTGCCGTCCCCGTCTTTGATTCAGCAGGAATACTGGCAAAGTTTTGAGCCATAGTAGTTTGTCCAGAATTCTGGTGGTCACGTACATCCATAAGTTGCCTTATACGGAATCAGATTATTGGTCCGTTACTATTGCCCACTCAGTCAAGCTGTCCAGACTCTTAAGGAGAGATCACTTCACCTCTTATCTAATCATTTTAAACTGGAGATGCCAGGGACTGAACCTGGAACCTTCTGCATTTTAAGCAGAACTTTTCCATTGAGCCATAGCCCCTCCCAGTGATCAAAGTCTTGTTCAATAAAGATAAAGGTAAAGGTAGTCCCCTGTGCAAGCACCAGTCGTTTCCCACCCTGGGGTGACATAACATCACAACGTTCTCACAGTAGACTTTTTTTTAACAGGGTAGTTTGCCATTGCCTTCCCCAGTCATCTACGCTTTCCCCCCAGCAAGCTGGGGACTCATTTTACCAACTTCAGAAGGATGGAAGCTACCTGAACCCAGCTTCCACCAGGATCTAACTCAGGTCATGAGTGTTCAATAACTAAAACTAATTGAGGGGTGTTTGAAAGACATAAACCAGCCATTAATCAACAAGTTAACCTATAGGCTGATGTGTTGTGTTCTCATTTTGGAGTACTGGTACAACTGAAAGCCGCAGCTAAGTGCATGAGCTCTGATTCCAGAAATAATGTTAGCCACTCATTAATTATATAGGCATTCTGAAGGAATGGAACATGGCAGAGTGAAGTGACAAAATTATAATGAATTGGGATGGACACAAAATACGCTTTTGCAATTTGGTTCGTTGTTTGTGCCTGAATCACGAACCAACCACGAACCAATAGGCCAGTTCAAAAACTGAACCAGTTCATATTGATGGGTGAGCTATTAAAAAAAATTAACTACTGCTTTTTGCTTCCTGTGAAGAGTGGTGGTGGGGCTCCAAGCCATTTCACCCCCAGCTTTCTGCTCTCCATAGCTGTTGATGGAGAAGAAAAAGCAGAGGGTGAAATGGCTGAATTTCATCCCCTGCTATCTGTTCCCCATGGCTTTTTGCAGGGAGCAGAACTTGTTGTTATTGTTCAGTCGCACAGTCGAGTTCGACTTTTTGCGGCCCCATGGACCAAGTCACACAAGGCCTGCCTGTCTTCCACCATCCTCCGAAGTATGCTCAAATTCGTGTATGTTACATCGGTAACGCTGTCCAGCCATCTCATCTTTTGCCGTCCCCTTCTTCTTTTGCCTTCTGTCTTTCCCAGCATCAGGGTCTTCTCCAGTGAGTGCCCCCTTCTCATTTGGTGGCCAAAGTATTTGAGCTTCAGCATCTGATCTTCCAGGGAACAGTCAGGGTTGATTTCCCTTAGAACTGACTGATTGGATCTTCTTGCAGTCCAAGGGACACAAGAGTCTTCTCCAGCACCACAGCTCAAAAGCATCTATTCTTCTGCGCTCGGCCTTCCTTATGGTCCAGCTCTCACAGCCATATATTACTACTGGGAATACCATCGCTTTGACTATGTGGACTTTTGTTTGCAGGTGATGTCTCTACTTTTTATTAAACTGCCCAGGCTCACCATAGCTGTCCTCCCAAGGAGCAAACGTCTTTTTATTTCATGGCTACAGTCACCATCTGGAGCAGAAAGCAGCACTTTAAACTGAGCTATTTTAACCAAACAGCCACTTAAACCAAACAGCTCTTTTTCATGAAGAGCAGAAAGCAGAAGTTTAAATGGCTCAGAGCCATTAAACCACCACCACCCCCATTTTCTGCTCTTCACGACCCACCACAAAGTGCATCAAACTTTGTGGAAGTTCTTGGCTGCTCTTGAATATTGTAAACAATGAACCAGCCAAAATTTGTTATGAACGTTAATTTGTGAGTTGGTTCATGCCCATCCTTAATAAAGTACACAACTCGGAAATCCTTTCAAACCTATATAAAATCAAAGACCCATTCTACATTAGCAGTTGCACTACCTCCGGCTTCTCCTTCCCCAACTCAAGCAATTGATTCCCCACCATATGAACATATGAAGCTGCCTTATACTGAATCAGACCCTCGGTCCATCAAAGTCTGTATTGTCTTCTCAGACTGGCAGCGGCTCTCCAGGGTCTCAAGCTGAGGTTTTTCACACCTATTTGCCTGGACCCTTTTTTGGAGATGCCGGGGATTGAACCTGGGACCTTCTGCTTTCCAAGCAGATGCTCTACCACTGAGCCACCATCCTTCCCCTGCTCTCCAGGGTCTCAAGCTGAGGTTTTTCACACCTATTTGCCTGGACCCTTTTTTGGAGATGCCAGGGATTGAACCTGGGACCTTCTGTTCCCAAGCAGATGCTCTACCACTGAGCCACCGTCCCTCCCACCAGTTGCAACATGGCCACATTTTGACCTTCAGCTTCCTGCAATTTTCTCCGTATCCTGATCTCTTAAAAAAAAATCAGGAAGATATAGGGGGAAATCAGGAAGATATAGGGGCATATAGGTCAAAATGTAGCTTCGCAACAACCGATGGGGAATCGATCACTTGATCTGGGGAAAGCAGAAGTTTGGGAGCGGAGCAACAGCAACTGCAGAATGAGCCAAAGAGATCGTTCCTACTTTTAAAAGAAAAAAAACGAGTCACCCATGAAAATGGCTACTCTTTATCTGAAATCCAAACTGGAGACCACAGAAAGAGATGTAGTTTTAAAAGTGAGTCGACGTGAAGGTCATTCTAACATTCGACATCCGAAAGTTTGAAAAAGAAAAAAGGAGCTGTGCAGGTTTGGACTTGAAAATTGTTTCTCCTTCCTCCACAATGTAATATTGGTTTTGATCTTACAGAAAGAGAAAACTGATTTTGCGAGAAGGTACAACCAAACCATATTACCTACACCAAGGTTGGAGAAGGGATAGCTATCAAAAAATATTGCTTTCAGACCCATCATTGCCATGTCTTTACAACTTTGTCCTTTGCTGAAAATAGATGTTACTATTGCTCATTAGTACCGCAGAGTCAACAGAGATATTGCTAACAACAGTGATAAAATTTTCCATTCTGGAACTTCTATTCAACATTGTGTATGTCTGCTCTATGAGCATTTGACTTTCTCTTTGCATTTTCCTTTGATCAAGTGATTAGAGACAGACCCCAAATCCCCAGAAAGAGGGACAGAAAGGGGCTGTTAGATTTTAAACTGAGCAAAGAAGAATTAAGAAGATTCATCTTAATGCCATTTCTGGGTCAAGTTCAAAATTCTGCCACTTGTCTGAGTCCCTCCCAGCCCGGGCACAACATATTTGAAGGATCAGCTCTCTTAGTATAAATCAACGCTGGTAAATTTGGTCATTGCACACCCACACACAGAGAGTAAAAGAGAGAGAGAGAGAGTTGCATTTATTTTTCCAGAAAAAAGTGCCCTTTTAAAAATTACAGAACATTTTAGTCATTTAAAATAATCTTCAAAATACTTTATAAAAAGTCCCACAAAGAATCTGCATGTTAACATTTGATGTGCCTTGGCTGCGATCACACATACTAAATAATGCATGTTCAATCCGCTTCTAATGCACCTCCAATTGGATTTTACTGTGTGAACTCCAGTTGAAAATCCAGTTGAAAAGTGCATTGGAAATGGATTGAAAGTGCATTATTTAGTCTGTGTGATTGCAGCCCTTGACTTACATTAATTTTTGCAGAACCAAATTTTTTGGAATCTCCAGTATTGAAAAGATCTGGTAACTTATAGGTGGTTTGGACTGTTAAAGCATTGGCCCCATTAAATGAGTGCTATTAATTATATTTTATAGCCATTCTAGTGATTTAGTCTATTTATTTGGTTAGTTGGATTTTTAAAAATTGTTGCCTGCCTTACGTTCACAGGTGTGTGGGAGGAAGCTATATAATAGACACATTTTATATTAAATTATCAAGTGCAGACTGCTAACACATCCATGATGGCATTGTGTGAATGTTCACATAGATTTCAGGTTCATTGGCAGCTGGAGCTTGTAGGAAATAACTGGTACACAGTAGAAGGCTCCTTGGGCATTCATTCAAATTGAACCACCAGAGAAAAGCAAACCCTCTAGAACAGGGGTGTCAAACATATGACCTGGGGGGCCAAATCAGGCTCCCAAGCAATTGGCTGCCATCTGCTTCCTTCTCTCTCTCTCTTTCTTCCTTCTGCATCACAGCTTGCTTTGCAAGGCTTGCTCAATAACGCAGGAACTACAGAGCAAGATCTCTGTTTTCTCCATTGGCTGAGGTGCCCACATTGGGGAGGAAGGGGGGAAGGCAGAGCTTGCTTGGCCAGGCTCTCTCAATCGCACAGCAGAGCTGCTGAGTCAAGTCTTCTATTGACTGAGGCTCCTTTCCCTGCAGGTCCTCCAGGGAAGGAAGGAACAAGCCAGAGCTTCCTTTGCCCAGTTTCCCGGATCCCATGGGAGAAATGCAAAAAAGCACCTTGAAGACCAACGAGTACTGGCATTTTAATCATGTTTTAAGATTTTTTTTTTTAAAAAATAATAATAATTATGCCTGTCTGTGTCCTTTACAAAGTTTATATCTTGGCGACCTAATCTAAAACTCTTAAAACAGGGAGACACATACGGCCAGGCCCAAAATTACGGGCCTGGCAAGGCCTCATTTATGTCAGATCCATCCCTCATAACAAATGATCATGATGGGCCACCATGACAATCTGTCTGTAGCAGTAGAAAAGAGCAACAGTGCAGGAGCACCTCCTAGACTAACGGAACGGGCGGCTGCAGGGGATGCGTGTTCATGAGTCACCGCCCACTTCTTCAGATGCAGCTAGAATGTAGGGTTGCCAAGTCCAATTCAAGAAATGCCTGGGGACTTTGGGGGTGGAGCCAGGAGACATTGGGGGCGGAGCCAGGAGCAAGGGTGTGATAAGCATCATTGAACTCCGAGGGAGTTCCAGCTATCACGTTTAAAGGGACAGCACACCTTTTAAAATGCCTTCCTTTCATTGGAAATAATGAAGGATAGGGGCACCTTCCTTTGGGGCTCATAGAATTGGACCCCCTGGTCCAATCGTTTTGAAACTTGGGGGTGTGTTTTGGGGAGAGGCACTCGAAAAATTGGTGCCTCTACCTCAAAAATTGGTGCCTCTACCTCAAAAAGCAGCCCCCCCCCCAGAGCCCTCAATACCCACAGGTGATACCCGCAGATCAATTCCCTATTATTCCCTATGGGAATCGTTCTCCATAGGGAATAATTGCCCAGTAGACATTTCCCTCCCCCCCCCCCGCTGCTTTCTGATGACAGTAAAGCGGGGGGGGGGAGGGCCTCCAAACCTGGGGATTGGCAACCCTCTCTCTCTCTCTCACACACACACACTTACTAGGTCTGGTTCCTCCACAACGACAACTGAAAAGAACAGGGGCTACACTGCTCTTTCTCTCTCTCACACACACACACTTAGTTGCTCTGAAACAAAAGCAAAACAAACCGAGGGACTGTGTTGTTGACCCTCCCCATGAAGTACTTCCTGCACAAATTTAAAGGCACACACACACACACACAGGCATTTTGAAACAGACCTGTTTGTAGGTTTCTAAAGATCTAGAGCTGCATGGTGGCTGTGGGGGCGGGGCTTCCACCATCCAGCTGGCTGGGGCAGGGAAAGCCTGTAAAAGCGCCCCCCCCCCCCCGCTGGGACCTGGGGATTGGGAAGCCTACTAGAATGTGAGTCCATTCACCCTTATATCACAAGGTTGATGGATTTCCATTCTGTATGGCTAAATTGGTTCATTCCATGGAGATAGCTCAAGATCATTAACCATGCTAGTCTTTCTGTAGCAGCAGAAAAAGAACAAGAGTCCAGTGAGACCTTAAAAACTAATGGGATTTGTGGCAGGGTGTGGGCTTTCATGAGTCACTGCTCACTTATTTAGATGCATCTAGAATATGAGTCTTCCAATAAGTCAAAGTGACTTATTCAACATTATTGAAAAAGTCTTGAAGACAGAAGACTTGCTCTGGGATGTTTACTGTATGGTGAGAAGGGCAACAAGTGTCAAGCTCCTGCATATATTTTTCTCTTAGAAGCTGAATTGTGTTATTTACTACCTAACAGCCATGGCCATCTGGCTAGGGAGTGTTTAGATTCTCACAGGCACTGTTTTGTCTCAGGAGTGTGAGAAGGAATGCTCTGGTAACTTCAAAGTTCTTATCTCCTTGATATGTGGTTCTTTCTCCTTTGTTGTTTATTATGGTAACATATGACCCTTAAGGCAGAAGTGCCTGCCAAAATTAGTATCGGTTGTGAACCCCTATTATATACCTCTGTATGTGGTTGAGTCTTCAGTTCTTTCAGTTACCTGTCTTGTAATCATCTCTAAGTCGTAATAAATGAATCTATTTGAAATAAACAAAGGATATCGTTATTGGGACTATCGGAGCTTGACAACAGGTAAGGAAGTGTCTAACTCTTTCATTGATGGTTGTCATCAAAAGCTTTACCAGTTTTTTGTTTGGGCACCAAGGCTGGTTGCTCAAAGTATCTACAACTCTGGTTATGAAGAATATGCTGGAGCCAGATTTGCAAGCATTGAGAATCGAAGAATGTTCAGGGGGATAGAAAAGCAAGAGTTATCACATTTTTTAAAAATTAAGATTTTATATATGGGAGAGTTCACGTTTTTAAATTTTCCCCATCTCTTTTGAGCCTGTGTATTGAGCTATTTAACAGGATGAATAAGGTTGTCATGGAATGTTAAGCAAGTCACCTTTCATGTTGAATGAAAGGATCTTGTTAAATCATGATTAGCGGCTTTGTGAAGCACTTCATCTGTTCATTGCAGTGGAGATTTTACAATGTTTGAATGTATTCAGAAAGTTGTGGCACTCTAGTGCTTTTGTTATTCCAAACAAGACTTAGTTCAAAACTTCAAGGTGGATCTTTTGGGTGACAACAATGCAGTGTATCAAAGAAGAATTGTTCCGCTTTGTGGCATTCCTTCTCAGAATTGTTCTGCACAAGTCACAGCTGGGGTGTTTTCAATAGGTGATAGAAGGGGATGATATAATGAGACTGTTCCAGATAGGTAGCAATGTTGGTCTGCAGTAAAGAGCAAGATTCAAGTCCAGGAAGAGGAAGAAGAAGAGGAAGAAAAAGAAGAAGAGGAAGAGAAAAAAGAGGAAGAAGAAGAAGAAGAAGATGATGATATTGGATTGATATCTCACCCTCCACTCTGAATCTCAGAGTCTCAGAGTGGCTAACAATATCCTTTATCTTCCCCCCCACCACCATAAATACCCTGTGAGGTGGGTGGGGCTGAGAGGGCTTTTGCAGAAGCTGCCCTTTCAAGGACAACTCCTGTGAGAGCTATGGCTGACCCAAGGCCATTCCAGCAGCTGCAAGTGGAGGAGTGGGGAATCAAACCCGGTTCTCCCAGATAAGAGTCCGCGCACTTCACCACTACACCGAACTGGCTCTTTCAACCACCCTTTCAAGGACAACCTCTGCCAGAGCTATGGCTGACTCAAGGCCATTCCAGCAGGTGCAAGCAGAGGAATGAGGAATCAAACCCGGTTCTCCCAGATAAGAGTCCGCACACTTAACCAGTACACCAAACTGGCTCTCAGATTTCCAATTTGGTATAACCTTTCAAGCTCCCTTCATTCAATCTCAAAAGTTTGCACTTTAGAAACCTTCTTGGTCTGCAAGGTGCTACTAGACTCAAATCTTGCTCATAAGATTATTTCAGAGTTGACTTACGGCCGCCCTGCGGGGTTTTCAAGGTAGGAGGCCTTCGGAGGTGGTTTCCCATTGTCCACATCTGCGTAGAAGCCCTGGGCTTCCTTGGTGGCCTCTCATCCAAATATTGACCAGGGCCAGGGGTGGAACTCTAGCAGGAGCTCCTTTGCATATTAGGCCACACACCCCTGAGGTAGCCAATCCTCCAAGAGCTTACAAGGCTCTTTTTTTGTAAGCTCTTGGAGGATTGGCTACATCAGGGGTGTGTGGCCTAATATGCAAAGGAGCTTCTGCTAGAATTCCACCCCTGACCAGGGCTGACCCTACTTAGCTTTCAAGAGCTAGCCTGGGCTATCCAGGGAAGGCAGTCAACATGTAGGATGCATGAAATCACGCCTTAAATTTTGCTGGTCTTATAAACTAGCGATTCAATGAAAGTCCTTTAAGTTCCTGTGGGGTACTTCAGCTTCTCTTTCTTTGTAGGAACTTCCAATGTACTTCAAATTTCACATGGCATGACATTTGCTGGCAACTGAAAGCAGCAAATGGCATCCCACTCAATATTTTGCAGGTATGACTGAAGTTTCCCTTGAAATCCCTCCGATATCTGGCTCTAGAAGGAATGTCTGCATTCACCTTGTGTTTCACTTTAGGTCGGTGCAATAGGAACTCCTCTTGCATATTTGTGTTTGGGCTTGTTGCATTTCTTCAAATGCTGTTGCTCCTTGATAGGCAGGAACGTCAAAGGTGAAGCTTTCCCCTATTACTCCATCAAAAGTCTTCTGTTGTTTCGTTTCTGCTTGTTGTGCAGCTGTTCAAGGCATGAGCTATGACGAAACCAAATCTGCCAGTCTTTTTTTCCACTGACCTTTAGCAGCACCCCTATCAGCTGCAGGAAACAAACTATGAACATATGAACATATATGAACATATGAAGCTGCCTTATACTGAATCAGACCCTTGGTCCATCAAAGTCAGTAGTGTCTTCTCAGACTGGCAGCGGCTCTCCAGGGTCTCAAGCTGAAGTTGCCTGGACCCTTTTTTGGAGATGCCAGGGATTGAACCTGGGACCTTCTGCTTCCCAAGCAGATGCTCTACCACTGAGCCACCGTCCCTCCCCGAAACAAACACACACGCGCGCGCGGGGAAGGGGGGGGCTGTTTTTCTAAAGTTAGGGAAGCCTGGCCATGCTCTCTAGGTAGGAAACCAAACTGGGCCATGCTGATTCAGCAGACCTTCACAGATAAAACAGCACAATATAGGCCATGGTGTCCCATTAAACCAGGGGTCCTCAAACTACGGCCCGCGGGCCAGATGCGGCCCGCTGAGGACGTTTATGTGGCCCGCCGGGTTATGGCAAAATCAGACCGGAAGTGACGTTCGACCTAAACTCGCGTTAGCAACGCACACTTCCGGCACTGGGCTGAGGCGGCGGAGACAGAGTGTGAGGTGATACCGAGGTGAGGTGAGTTCCCAGGCCGGGGTGTGTGGTGTGGGGAAGGGAGAGAGATGCAGAAGACAGAGAACTGATGGCCCGCGGCCTTGTACAGTAACGGCAGTCCGGCCCTCCAACAGTCTGAGGGACAGTGAACTGGCCCCCTATTTAAAAAGTTTGAGGACCCCTGCATTAAACAGACAGGAAGTGTATCTCCTGTTACATCTTGATGATTCCTCCAAATTTCCCAAAGAGTAGGCGCCAACTGACCACAAACGTATTTATTTATTTAGATTCAGGTGGATCGCCATGTTGGTCGGAGTCCAGTGGCACCTTTAAGACCAACAAAGTTTTAGTCAATGTATTCTCAAGGGGTCTCCTGGCCATAAACACTTCCATGTTGAATCCAGACCAGTGTTGTGATTTTGCAGTTGCTCAAGCAGCTTGTACGCTCTCAACTGTGTCGTGTCCAGGAAACTTACCTTTCTCACCCTGAGGTATGTAGTCTGCTTGGTACCAAGGTCAACTCTCAGAGACTATCGCTTTTGGCTGCAGCTGGCTCTGACTGGAACGGAACTGGGGGAAGGGGGGGAGAAGGCATTATTTCACCGGTAGAAAAAAGGTGCTTTTGGCTCAAACGTATAACGGTCTGGATCAACCTATATAATTGCTTGTCTGTACCTGCACTTTCACTCCTATCAAGGCATAATGTTGAGCAGTGTTCCCTCTGAGCTTAGTTAGCATGAGCTAGTTGACAGATTTTTAGCCTCCAGCTCACACATTTCTGTCTTAGCTCAGGAAGGGTGGCCCCAGAGCACAATAATTTATGCAGTAGCTCACGCCTTTAGAGGGAACATTGGTCTTGACCTGTAACTTCTTCATAGAGTGAATAAACTATCTGTGATTTCAGTCATAGCGGTCACCGTTGATGGAGATGGTGCAGTAATTGACAGGTATGAGCTTTTGCGTGCAAGCACACGTCATCAGACACCTTGAAGCCGAAGTTGCCAGATGTTTTAACAGGTCCTCGCATCTGTTAAAACGTCTTCATCTTCCTGTACGCTAATTTGCTGCTCACCCTCTAGCTAAACGTATGGACTGGTAACTTCCATTTGAATGTAACGGACGGAGTGTGCGTGCACACAAAAGCTCATTCCTTGAATAAAACTTCATTGGTCTTAAAGATGCCACTGGATTAAGACTTTATTTAGAATGTGTTTATCTATTAAAGCACGTATACTCTGCCTTTGCCCTGACCTAGACAGCTGGGGCTACTCACATGAGATCTTGGAAGCTAAGCAGGGTAAGTCCTGGTCCGTATTACTTGGATGGGGAGCAGAGGCGTCACTAGGGTGGGTTGCACCCTGGGGTGTAACTGATTCAAGTCACCCCCCCCCCACCCATTGGGCATCACCCCTTTTGGAGGGCTGCGTCACCCCCTCCGCACACAACCCTGCCCACTTCACATAGCCCTTCCCTCATCCACCCTCTGGTCACATGACCAGCCCCCTCTGGTCACGTGACCAGCCCCCGTAATCCAACCCCGTTGGAGTTTTGGAAGCCCCCCCCCAATGCACAGAAAGCAAGCAACTCAGCAACACGGCACCGGTTTGGGAAGCCCTTCCGCCCCCCCGCCCCCCAGGCACACAGAAAACAGGCAGGACTCACTCAGCAGAGGCACCGTTGGAGTTTTGGAAGCCCAGTCCCTCCCCCCCCCCATGCACAGAAAGCAAGCAACTCGGTGGCAGCGTGAGCTGGGAAGCTCAGCCAGCCCGCCCACTCACCCCCGCTGAACAGAATGCTGATCCCCTTGTGGTAGAGGCGGCAGCGCGGCCCCAGTTTCAGAATCCCGGCCAGCCCACACAGCAGCAGCGTTCTAGTCCCAGGGCCAGCCCCTTCCTGTTGGGGGGGCATGGGTCAGTGCCTGGGGCCAATGAGAATGCTCTGGGGGAGGGCCGATGGCCCCCTTGGCCCCACCCTAGTGACGCCGCTGATGGGGAGCCATCAGGGAAGTCCAGGGTTGCTACGCAGTGGCAGGCACTGGCAAACCACGGGTGGTTTCACACAGGAGATTTGCCCCGACATAGCCCTGCCTCCCATTCAGATTAAAAGTGCACGATCACACGAGCACATCTGCCCTCCGAGCTGCACCTGTACTCGCCCCATCTCCAGACGCCTCCGATCCGCATCAAAAAGCTACCTGGATTTTCCCAGTAGCATCCCCCTGAATCGGATGTAGGTCGCATAATTGGCTGCTGTCTGAATGCCCTGGGGTGACTCATAAGCGGAAGAGCTGCGTGATCCTGCTGAGCCATTTCCAGCAAGGTCGGGGGGGGGGTTTCCCCCCCTCACCCCTCTCTGAGGTACACTTCTCCGCTTCTCTGATTGAGCGCACACACCGGGCCTTTTTCAAAGAGACGACCCTTTCTGCAGCGGGTCCGTGGTTGAGCCGGGCTAGCCGTGTGAATGGGCAACCACTGACGGCTGCCGAGATCCTGCCACTTCAGCAGCAGCTGTCTGATTGCCCAGACACAGTTTAAACTTTAGTGGATTTTTCCGTGTCAATTTCACAGTGTGAAACCAGCCCACAAGTTTGTCTCTTGTCTTCAAAACCCTATGGGGTGGCCATGTTGGAAGTGAGTTGGCAGCACTTTTCTCTTAGCTCAAGGTCCACCCTTCCTCCAAGGAACAGGAAGTCATACAGTCTCCTCTTGCCTCTTTGATCCTCGCAGCAATGACCCCTTGAGATATGTCAGGCTGAGAGGGAGTAACGGGCCCAAGGTCACCCAACGGGCTTCAAGGCACAGTAGGGATCTGAACCGGAGTCTTCCAGCTCCTAGCGCAGCATTTTAAGTACTATGCCAGCCAGTCTCTCAACAACTTTTCTCCCTTTGAGAACAGCGGTTCTAAAACAAACTTAGTAAATTAAAGCAACCCAGTGGTCCTTGCTGTGGAGTTTCAGTCAATGCTTAGCTAATTAGTAACAGAAAACTACTACAAGAAACCGTCACTGTGAAGTTAAAAGCGTTGCAGCGTTCTGCCTCACTCCTTAAAGAAGTCCAATAGTTTTAGATTGCTGCTGGACTTCTCCTACCATCTTGCCAGGTGTTTTGTTCTAACACATTCCTAAAATATTGACTACGGAGAGAGGATCAAAGCTTGTTTAGTATTCACTTTGTTCTGAATTACCATCCCAAAGTTCAGATGCTGTCTTTGAAGCTGAGTACCTGTCGTGCTTGGCTCTGGAAATTAAAACGGAAGCCCCAAGAGAAGCAGTTCTTGGGAGACGTCCAGCAGTATTATTGTATTCTCTCTCTTTTTTATTCCTTTTTTTGCAGAGGTGGAAATAACAACGTTACCTTTTCCCCCTTGGTGTTATCAGTGTTTTAAGGGGGCTGGGGATCCAAGACGAGCACGACCATATTAAAGTGTAAACAGAGCAGAGGATAGGGTTGCCAGGTACTCTCTGGCAACTGCTAGAGGGTGGGGAGGACTTACCAGCAGGAAAACGAGGCCTAGGCCTGACTCGCTAGTGATGCAGCAATATCACTTCCAGCATGGATCAGAAGTGGTAGAGAATTTTGTTTCCATGAAGAGCTTCTGGAACTCCGTTCTAACATATTCCCCCAGAAGAAAAAGCCCCGTTTAGGACAACTAAGCAAACTGAAAGGTAATAAGTCTTGAGTCCAGGTGGCATACACCTAATAGTTCTTAAGAAATTCATAGAATCATAGAGTCGGAAGGGATCCCCCAGGGTCATCTAGTCCACGAAACTCACAAATACCTCCCCCTAAATTCACAAGATCTTCATTGCTGTCAGGTGGCCATCTAGCCTCTGTTTCAAAACCTCTAAAGAAGGAGAGCCCACCACCTCCTGAGAAAGCCTGTTCCACTGAGAAACCGCTTTAATGGTCAGGAAGTTCTTCCTAAGGCCCGGCCCTTCCAGCCAAGCCGGCATCGCCGGCGTTCAGGCTGGGGGCCGTTTTTGCCCCCTCGGAAGGAGGGAGCGGCAGAATGCTTCGCCCGGTACATCCGGGTATGTTCTGGGTGAGGCGTCGGGGCTATATAAGCCCCGGCCCCACTCAGATCTCCTCAGTTCCTTCGGGCTCTCTGAGGGAGAGCCACGTGTAGAAGCTGTTGACTGGGCTTCGGAACGGCGAGGGACGGTTCTGCGGCCTGAGTCGGAGCGTCGTGAGAACGGAGCGAGCGGTGGCGGCAGCGGCGGCGCGAACGGCTTGCGCAATCGGCGGCTTCGTTTTTCGGCGGTCTGTGGGTCGGTGCTCGGGCTGAGAGCCGGGAACGCGGGTGGTGCTTGATTTTGGGCTATAGGCTGGTGGGAAGGGCGCAGCGCGGGCCGAGCTCGGTCCGCGGCGCGTGTGACGGCCAGTTAACGCGGCAGCTTCGGGGCGCCAGGGAGAGGCACGGCGTGCTCAGCACAAGGGGTCATTTTAGTATAGCGCTACCAGGCGCATTTAACGTCTGTTGAACGCGGTCAGCGGCGCGCGCGGCGGCCAGTTTACGGCCCTTAACAGCTTGCATAGCTGTGGGTCATTGGCAAAAGCGCGGGCGGCGGTCATTTGGCTGGGTGGGGGTCTGGCCTTCCTGGGACAATCCCAATCGGAGTGGGGGTGCCACTGGTGGGAGGGTTAGGATCGAAGCCAACACCAGAGGAAAAGCGCGTCGCGCTGGCCTGTTGCTCGCTGTTCCCTGGGACCGGGGAAGCGCGCTACGGCCTTCCAAGTGGGCGGTTCGCTTGCAGCGGCCATTTTGAGGAAGTTGCCTTTCATTTGGGGGGCGGCCATTTTGTCCTCTTCAGGGTGTTGGGGCCACAATTTCTGTTTGATACCTGGATCTTGGGGGTTCTTGGGGGTATTAATATTGTCTCCGGACAGGCCAGGTTGGCCCTCTTTCTCTCTTGGTTAGAGGAGGCACTGCTGTGCCGGGTTTGCACGGCCTTTTAATTTGCGCCCCACCCCCCCCACCCCATTTTAGCCCCCCCCCTTTTTTTGGCCATTGTTATTTTATTATAGCCCTCGAGGTACATTAAAGGGTCGCCGATCACGGCCAGCGGTGCACGCGGGGGCCATTTTTATTGGTATTTAATCTGGAGGTGAGTGATGCCGCGGGTGGTTGGGGTAGAGGAGCTCAGGTTCAATCCCCGGCATCTCCAGTTATAAGTTGGAACAGTAGAGGCGAACAGGCAGCAGGCAAGGGTGAGATCTCTGCCTGGGATCCTGGAGAGACACAGCTGGGCTCAGTAGAGAGGGATGGTGGCTCAGGGGTAGAGCATCTGGGGAAGCAGAAGGTCCTAGGTTCAGTCCTTGGCATCTTCTAACAAGGGTCCAGGCAAATAGGCATGGAAAACCTCAGCTTGAGTCCCTGGACGAGCCGCTGTCAGTCTGAGAAGACAGTACTGACCTGATGGACCAAGGGTCTGATTCAGTATAGGCAGCTTCATATGCTGCCATACTGGTTTCGGCTGGTAAACGCTATACAGTGAACCCATCCACCCCCTCCGCAGGGTATTGTGACGGCTGGCATACATTGGGGGGCCGTTTGGGACTGGCTTCGCCTTATCTCCGCCTCCACCCGTCCTGTTACGGCTTGGGCGGGTCGCATGGGCATAACTCAGTGTCTATGTGGTTGCTGTGGGGTTATCTTGGTCACCGTTGTGTGTACCGCTTAGTGCAAGGGCACCTCTATGGCACCCAAGAAGGGTCTAGGAGGGTCCCAGGGTAGACTGCCTGCCCGCCCATCTCGGGGGTGGGGCCTGCAGCCAGCTCTGGGTCCTGCGGAGGCGCTGGGACAAGGGGAGTGAGTCCGGTTGGCCATCATCAATCAATTGGAGGCGTGTGGGGGGGCCAGCCCATTGCCAGAACCGGAACATGATGACGCAGGCCAGCAGGCGAGCGGCGGAGTGCATGGAGGTGGTGTACCACTGACTCCGGATGGTGTGGGGACTCCCTCGGTTTTGGGGTCAGGTATTGCTGCACCAGATATCAGGGGTGGCCTTCGGGGACCTATGCGAATGCCCCCCCTTCCCCCAGGGGGGAGGGAAATTGGGGCGCAGGGCAGTACGGAGCACCCGCTATGCAGTGGGGTTCGTGGCCACATTGGGCCTGGGTTCTGCAGTGCCCGGCTTTTAATTTATGCGGGCGTCATGGCTAAGGTGCAGCCGGCTAATGCGGCTGCTGCGTTTCATTACATGGATATTATTTACTGGGTGCGGCATGGCTGCAATACGGTGAGGCCTTCCGCAGGAGGGCCACCGCCAACTCGTGGTGGCCATATGACCTGGTCGGCCAGCAGCTTGGGGGGCTGCAGTCGCTGTCCGCGGCAAAGCCTAATGTGGGGGAATAGGTCCGATAGTGGACACTTGGCACAGAGGTAACAGCGGCAGCGTTATGCAAGGGCCCGCCTCATGGAATGCCAGCTGGTTCATTCCCGGCTGTTACGCTGGGGGTTCGCTTCAATGGGAGTGCGCCCCAGAAAGCCCGGCAAATTCAAACACGAATGACCGCTCGTAGCGGGCCTTACCCCCCGTTCTGCTTGCAGCGGGTCGAGGTCGTGGCCGGGGGTTAGGGCCACGGTGGCGACGGAACCAGTTAATAAAACCCTGGAAAAAGGGCACAGCCCCCTTTCGGCTGATGGTGCTCAATAGTTTATTGAGGGTATACCCATGTAAAGCGGATGGGCAATATTTGCGGTCCCTTATCAGGAGCCTGGGGCCCCCTGTTTGGGCTTCTAACCTTCGGTCAGTAGTAGGTCTTGAGCACATAGTCAGGGCCAAGACCGCCAGGGAGTATCAGGAGGGCAGGGTCCTTAGGCCCTTGATACGCCGCCTGTATCCACATCGCGGGTATTTCCCTTGGGGGGGTTTCTCGGTATCCTGCCCTACATTCGAGCACTTCAGTTCCGTTGTGGAGTGGGCGCTTCGGGGCAGGACCGGGCTTAATGACACGGCGCATTGCCCGGGTGTCTACCTTTTTGTTGGTCCTGCGGGCGCAATGCGCCAGGCTGTTACATTCCTTTTAGGATTTAGCCATCGAGCAGGTACCGTTGGCGCGTGACAGGACTGAAGGGCACAGTTCGGTGCTTGCCTTCCCAGGCATTTGGCTGGACTCACCCAAACAGCCTTCTCGGCTGCCGAGGCAGAAGGAACGGATTTTAAAGCCTGGTCGGCTGCCCTATGTGACAGCTCAAGGTTTCACTGCTTGATTTGCAGTTGGTGGTCGGTCACCTTAATCTTGCAGGTAGAGTGAGGGTACCCGGTAGGGCCTTTTCTTTGAGGCGGCTTGGTGACGCTATGAGTCAATTGCCCCGGGATATCTGGTAACTTGGGAAGCTGAAGCCGGTTGGGACATTCAACTGGCTTTGGGGCCTAGTACCGGAGGGGCTTAGAATAGAGCGGTTCCCAATTCCAGGTGGATAGGAACTTCTACGCTGCAGGATGGCCGGCCGATCTCGGAGGCTCATATTAAGTAATTTTGCGTGTTTGGAATGAGAGAGGTCTGGGGTTGAGCATTATTGAGGGCTGACGGGCGGTGTTGGCCTTTAGTAGTGAAGCTCATGGGTTTGTGGTGAATACCCATTAGCAGAGGGGCATGCGACGGAGTGGCTTCCCAATTCTGGGCATTTGGGGGCACCGCGGGACTGCTGGATAGTTGGCCGGTCCCGTAGCACATGTTCTGCAGTTCCCCTTTTGGGGCCACTCTGCTCCATGCGGCCCGTTGATGGCCCTCTCTTTTTCGGCGTTATGTTTAGCGAGTCGGTTATGCAGTTTATGACTGATACCGCGGGGCAGGCGCCCCAGGCACGGGACGTTAAAATATTGGTTATGCAATATTATGCAATCCTGCGTGTTGCAGAGAGCGAGGTTGGAGTTGAGGACTGTTTAGGTGCCATTTGGCGGTGCTGGCCTTGGTTGGTAAAGCCCACGGGTTTGCTGGGAAAGCCTACTAACCGAAGGGCATATGACAAAGCGGCTTCCCAGTTTCGGGTGCTTGAGAGCGCCCCAGTACGGGATCCAACATGGGATTGGTTGTCTGGGGGCCATTGTTTGGAGGGCGAGGGTTATCGCCTCTTGGTCATGACTTGTTCTGACGTTTTTTCTGTTTTTCAGGTGCTGTGGCTCGTGAGAGGCAGCGTGTTCTCATCTCATCTTCGAGCCAGGCGGTCTTCAGCGGACACCCAGCTGGGCCTCAGTGACGGGGCGGTTGGAGAGTGGCTGAGTCGCCGGGGGCCGGTGTGGGCCGTAGTGCGGAGAGAGGCAGGGTACCCTCTCCGCACGTTTGGGTCTTTCGCTTGGGCGATCTCAGGGGAACACCTATGGCCCAGCACCATAGTGCAGGTGGTCTGTTTGAACCGCAGATGGGCTACACGGCTCAGTGTGGGGACGACAGACCACTGAACAGCCTCACCTGAGCTTATCTTTCCATGGGGGATTGACGCTAGCACAGGTGGTGAATGGCTGGGGCCTGGCTGCTCAGCTACAACCCGAATACAGCGGGCTTGTGCTGGGGGCAGGGTGGCTCGCCCTTTGGACAAGGCGGGGTCCAGGTGTGACCCCAGGGGCTTGTCCTTCTTGGCTGGTCCTAGTATGGTCAGCTAGATCGCCAGGCAAGACTTGGAGGTTCTCCCTTTCACCAGGGGAGACAGAGCGCGCGCTAGGCGCAAGGCCATTAGAGCCCTGGGGAAAGCCATGGATAATGGCACGGGCATTTTCTCCCTCTTCCGGCCATATGCCGGAGGGGGTTCATCTTGTTCTTCCTGGCTGGTCCTAATATGGGCAGCTAGATCGCCACGCATGACTTTGAGGTTATCCCTTTCACCTGGGGAGACGGAGCGCTCTAGGCGCAAGGCCAAGTGGGCCCTGGCAGAAAGCCATGGAGTATGGCTTGGGGATTTTCTCCCTCATCGGGAACGCCGACCTATAGCGGCCGGATAGGGTTCATCTTTCAGAGTTGGGTAACCGGGCCTTTTTTAGAAGAGATGCGGCAGGGTTTGCGGTCGGCTCGGGGCCGTCCGTTGGGGCGCTAATGCCTAAGCAGAGGCTTGGCATTGGCGGTGGCTGGAGGAGGTTTTGGCCATAGGGTTTTCAGGGGAGCACCTATGGCCTAGCACCAGTGGTGCGGGTGGTCTGTAGGAACCGCAGATGGGCTACACGGCTCAGTGCGGGGAATGCAGATCATCGAGAGCCTCACCTGGGCGGATCTTTCCATGGGGGATTGATGCTAGCCCAGGTGGAGAATGGCTGGGGCCTGGCCGCTCAGCTACAACCCGAATACGGCGGGCTTGGGCTGGGGGCAGGGTGGCTCGCCCTTTGGACAAGGCGGGGTCCAGGTGTGACCCCAGGGGCTTGTCCTGGTCAGGATCCATCCCTGCCAGTTATAGGTTGATTAATTAATTAATTAATTAATAAAGCGGCCCGGTTTTATACCCAACACTTTGTGTCTGCCTCTTCATTCCGACTGGGGGGGCAATGTTGAGCCGGAAACTGTTTTGATTTAATTTCAACCCATTGGTTCTGGTCCTATCTTCTGGGGCCACAGAAAACAACTCTGCACCATTCTCTATACGACAGCCCTTCAAGTACCTGAAGATGATGATCCTATCACCTCTCAGCTGCCTCCTCTCCAAGCTAAACATGCCCAGCTCCTTCAACCTTTCTTCATAGGTCTCCAGACCCCTCACTAGGAGTAAATGGATAATTATTGCAATGGGGAAAGTGAGCGGCAGGGTTCCAGAAGGATCGTTATTGCGGCTAATTCGCTCATAAATTATATAGAATTGGGGATGAACAGTGTAGTGGTCAAGTTTGTAGGTGATACCAAAATATTCAGGATGGTGGAAACCAAGGTAGACTGTGAGGAGCACCAGAAGAATCTCTCAAGCAGGCAATAATGCGACAAGAGAAGTTCAAGATGAGCAAGCAGAGGTGATTCAAGTTGGAACAGAAAATCCTAATACTAAATACATACCAATAGAGTCTGAACTGGTTAAGATTGAAAAAAACAAAATGATCTTCTGGACAATGGACAACACAATGAAAATGTCACCTCAACATTCAACAATGGAGGAAACAATCTAACTGGAACTCAGCGCTGGATTAAACCCTGTGGAGGCCCCTAGGCAATCAAAATCTTGGGGGGGGGGGCCCTTACAAGAGCCGATTTGATGTTCCTAGTTTAGTCAGTGGCTCTGCCAAAGGCCTATGGATGCTTCCCTTCCCTAAAGGTGTGGGGGCCCATAGGCCAGTTCCTCGTTGGCCTAATTGTTAATCCGGCTCTGCTGGAACTTATCAGAAATAGAAATGGATATAGAATGGCTAATATTGTAATGCCCTCATATAAACTGAAGAGTCTCAGACTCGTTGGCCTTTTGACACAGGGAAGAAGATCATCAACTTCTCCAGCTTTGCAATATCCTTCTTGAGAAACAGCGACCTGAAATAGGCACCATTTCCCACAGTATAGTTCTATATGAGGGCATTACAATGGAGTAAGTGGTGTCAAATTTCCTTGAGATACAACTTGCACAACTTGTAGGCTGATTACAGACAGGCGTCCTGGGGACAGCAGGTGAGCGGATGTAAAAAGTGCGTCCAAACATGCACATCTGCCTGCAGTCCCCATCCCGTACTCACCCCACCCAAAGTGGTACCTAATATCTGAGGCAGCTCCAAGATGCCTCCCTGGCCATCTGGAGAGCTGGGAACCACCCAAGGAGTGTCCATGGAGCAGCAGAAGGGCGCATGAGCACTCTGGATGCTCCTCCAGCGCACCTGTAGCCTGTCCCTGTTCTGGGGGCAGGCTGCGCACCATTTGCACACTTCTGGGTGTTCCTTTTCCAGCCGGCTCACTTCTGGGTTGATGACTGCAAATTTATACCCCACCCTTCACTCTGAATCAGAGACTCAGAGCGGCTTACAATCTCCTATATCTTCTCCCCCCACAACAGACACCCTGCGAGGTGGGTGGGGCTGAGAGGACTCTTGCAGCAACTGCCCTTTCAAGGACAACTCCTGCGATAGCTATGGCTAACCCAAGGCCATTCCAGCAGGTGCAAGTGGAGGAGTGAGGAATCAAACCCAGTTCTCCCAGAGAAGAGTCCGTGCACTTAACCACGACAACAAACTGGTTTGATGCCACCCTGAGCTGGCAAACAGCCATAGACATGCAATTTTTTTCCTTTGCCCGGGGGTCTTCCAAGGTCCAGTCTGAAATGCTCAAAGCTCCAATGGAGTGCTCAAGAAAAGAATCAGTTGGACTAGAGGAACCACAGACCAAGCGGGGTCTTATGTTATACACAAGGCGTGGGACTTCAAGCTCATCAATTACTCCTTGTTGTTTCTCATTCTTTATTTTGATCCTGTAGTTGTGCTTTAGACCATCTCTGGAACTAGCCTACAGCATCATGTCGCCCCTGCCTCCAAAACCCCTCTTTGGCTAAACTTATAAAATCCTCTCTTTTCAAATCTTCAATGCCCCGTTTATCTCTCTGACCTATTGCTACTATACGTCCCCAGCTGTTCACTCCAATAAGCAACTGCAGGGTATCTGATGCATCCATAATATGGATTGAAGTCCTTGGGGTGCGGAGCTTTCAACAGCTCTACTTGGCTTGTATGGCATCCGTTTCCCGCTGAGGTTTCAGGTGCTGCATTGACCTCAGCGTTTACCGTCCAAGTATTTTTTTAAAAAAAATATATTTTAATTCTTTGCTGTTGCTTATAATTCTTTACCCAGACATTTTTATGTATGTTTATTAAAAACACACCCTTGGCCAATGATGAAATACACAGTCCATTTTACATGAGCGTGATAACAAGGTGGAAAAGTTATGGCACCTTTGGGTATTGTTGCCTTCTGACCTTGCTCTACCAAAAGCTCTAATGATCCCATTTTCTGTCTTCTTTATTGGTGCAGTTGTTTTCAATGGAAGCCAAATGAAATCAAGCTCTCAGGGGTTTCCCCCCCCCCCTTTCAATCCGGTGGTGTGGAAAGCATCATTTTACAGTCCTGCTAGGACCCTTGAAAACAAACATTCTCGCTTGGGGCTACCCTTGAAGAGTGTTTGAAGGCTACAGCTAGGGCAAAATGCAGATGCTCAACTGCCAGTTGGGGCCTCCTATCCACGAGTCTGTGGCCCCAATATTACAACAATTACATTGGCTACCAATCTGCTTCCAGACTACGGTTCCCAAGTCTCCCACGGCCTCCGGCAGGAGACTATTTTTATGCATGCATTGTGCGCATAGTGCAATGACATCACCCAGAAGTGACGTCATCATGCCGGCAATGTCGCTCACCGGCTGCTCTAGGCATTTCCGGGAAAACTCTATGGTTTTCCCGGATGCTCTAGCAATTTGGGAGAGAAAAGTTCTATGGTACCTATTGTACCATAGGGCGTTTTCGCACTCACCTTCAAGTGGTGCGACCACCCTCCTCACGCCGGCGGATCTGCAGGGATTTCGCACCAGAAGCGCCGGCGCACCCAAAAGAGCCGACGACTTCCGTCGCAAAACCAGCTCAAACGGAAACCGCCAAGAAGCAGGAAAACGTTTGAACTGGTTTCGCGACGGAAGTCGCCGGCTCTTTTGGGTGCGCCAGCGCTTCTGGTGCGAAATCCCTGCAGATCCGCCGGCGTGAGGAGGGTGGTCGCACCACTTGAAGGTGAGTGCGAAAACGCCCATAGAGTTTTCCCTCCCAGTTCACTAGAGCATCTGGGAAAACCATAGAGTTTTCCCAAAAACCCCTAGAGTGGCTGGCAAGCAATGTCACCAGTGCAATGATGTCATTTCCGGGTGATGTCATCACACTAGTGATATCGGGGGACATTCCCCCAACTGGCCCAATGTGGGTCAGCAGGTTGGGAATCTCCAGGGCAGGAGAACCCCTGCCTGGCTCGGGGGCTTGGCAGCCCTATCCCAGGCCCAATTCAGGGTGTTGGTTTTGAATTTTAAAGCCCCACATTGTTTGGGACTGGGACACCTGAAGGATCATCTTCTTTCATAGGTTCCTGCCTAGGCACAAATATAAGAAGGGAGAGGCCTCCTGACTGCCCCATCAATCACAGAAGCTTGTTTGGTGGGTACATGAGAGAGGGCCTTTTCAGTGGTAGCCCCATGTTTATGGAAGAACCTCCCAGGGAGAAATGCCTTGCCCCCTCACCTTGGATCTTTAGGAGGTAGTTGAAGACAGTTTTATTTTGGACCACATCTGGAAAGTTTACTAGAAGTCCTGAGTGGTGATTTTAAATTTCCGTTTGTATTTTTTCATGTATTTTATTATTGCATGTGTTTCATCTATTGTGTAAGCTGTCCCACTCTAAGACATCCACCTTAACGTGGTCAGGGGGGTTGCGTGTGACAGAGAAGCTGTTAAGGAGTTTAGACTCTGTTAAGAGGCTAAACTCCTAGCAGAGTCACTCAAGGCAAAATGGTCACAGCAAGGGTTGCCAGACCCCGCCGGGGGTAGAGAACCCCCACTTTTGCAGGGCACTTCCGCAACACCAGCCCAGCTGGCTGCTGGGCGGAAATCCTACCCCCAACTGGCCAGAAGGCAACATGAAGACATCACCCAGAAGTTGCATAATCATATCACTGACATTGCATGGCAATGCTCTAGTTCAGGGGAGGCCAAACTGTGGGAGCCACATGTGGCTCTTTCACACATTTTGTGTGACTCTCAAAGCCCCCACTGCCCTGTTGGCTGGCTAGGAGAAAGCACTTGTCTCTTTAAATCCCTTCTCTAAGCCAAGCCAGCAGGCAGCTTGGGGAATGCATTTAAAGTTAAAGTTGCTTTCTTTCTGCCTCTTCCTCCCTTCCTCCCCCCATTTATTAGCCTGCCTTCCTGTCTTGCAGCTCTCCAACATCTGATGTTTATTCTGTGTGGCTCTTACATTACGGGAGTTTGGCCACCCCTGTTGCTGGGCAAAACTCTATGGTAAAATAGGCTACAAAATAGAGTTCTGCCCCCCTCCCAAAAAAAGCCTAAAGAATCACACCCAATCTCCATGACATGATGCACCATGCGCACAAAGTGCACACAGTGGAAGATTTCGGAAAGGAACCTGGATTCCCCCCAATGGCAGCCAGGTAGGACCTGGCAACCGTAGTCACAGCTGAAACACCAGATGAAGATGCATTCCCCCCCACCACACAACAGCCACATCAGCAGAAGAGAACAGACAGTTCTGATGGGGGTAGAGGAATCCTTGGAGGTCGCTTCACAGTGCTGTTGCCCCTGGAACATTAACGTTCATCTCTGATGTCTCCCCTGGCTCAAGAGCATCTGTGGAAGGCAGTCCTGGGGGAGTTGTGCGTGCATGCGCCACAGTCTCACACGAAGCGGCAGTGTAATGGCGTTGAGCTCAGTGCCTTGAACAATGGACTCTGAGAATCGTATATGCAAAGGGCTCACATTAAATGGTGAAAATACAAGTCACATTAGATATTGAAACTACAAGTCCATTTCAAACCAGAAGTGTTTTTATTGAATATTTTGCCAAAAGAACGTTCAAAGAAGACCAGACATTTGACGGCACACATAAGAACAGCAGCAAGAATTTTGGTTGCAAAACTTTGGAAACAACAGGATATGCCAAAGAAGCAGGACTTAATTGATAAGATTTTGGAGACAGCGGAGATGGACACACTCTCATCTCTTTTTTAAGGCAAGTCCATAAAAGGTTAATCATATTTGGAAACCTTTTTATGACTGGCTTAAAGTTTTGGTGCAATCTCTCTATTGTAAAAGTTGCCGATTACATTCTATCCCTCTATCCCTGAAAGACTAAATGCAAATTAGTAGATTATCAAGAATTAATCTAGTTTTCAGTCCTGACCATGTCAATAATGGAACAACATTTGGTACATTTATGATGCAGAAAGCAAGATTGGAGAGCCAGTTTGGTGTAGTGGTCAAGTGTGCGGGCTCTTATCTGGGAGAACCGGGTTTGATTCCCCACTCCTCCACTTGCACCTGCTGGAATGGCCTTGGGTCAGCCATAGCTCTGGCAGAGGTTGTCCTTGAAAGGGCAGCTGCTGTGAGAGCCCTCTCCAGCCCCACCCACCTCGCAGGGTGTCTATTGTTGGGGGAGGAGACTGTAAACCGCTCTGAGTCTCTGAGATTCGGAGTGGAGGGCGGGATATAAATCCAATATCTTCTATCTTCCCCAAAGATGTTGATTTTACGTTTTTATTTTTTTCCGCCCCACTTTTTTCTGCACCCTCCAGCCCTGACACCCTCCTTATAAACTGAATAAAATATATTGACACATTAAATGGTGGCGGCACTCAAAGAGATTGTGGCAACTGTCCCAGAGGTAAACAAACAAACCAAGCAGATCCCCCCCCCCCATGTTTAGTTGGCAACTCTAAGTGAAGAATGAAAGAATTCCCTCAAGTGGTGGCTTGGCAGGGAGACTTCGCTTTGCTCGAATACAGGAGAGCTATCACTATAATTCCATGCGTAGGAAATACAGTTTCATTGTTTCTTTTCTGAACAGATTAAACACATCCTTTGTTAATAGAAGCAGGCCTCGGATTCAGCAGGAGCTCACAGGAGCACAGCTCCTGAACCTTTCTGAGGGTTCCCCCTCTTCCTCCCCACCTACCTTGTCCATTGAATAGGAGGTGCAGCCGCATAACAATCCCTGGATTAGGAGAGCGGGCAGCCAGCCAGTCACCAGGGGCTTTGCCACACCCCCAGCAGCCCTCATTAGCCCCTGGAGAAGCCTGCACCACCCTTTCTCCACTTCTTGTGTGATTTGGGGTGGTGGGTGGCTTGCTGGCTTTTTGACCCACACAGGGCAGCCCCAGGTGAGTGAGGCTTGGATCCCTAGCCAGCCCAAGCAGGCCTCGCTCATCCGGGGCTCTCCTTTCTTGCATTGGGTTGCTTTTGGCTGGGGGGGGTGGCATATGCTAATGAGTTATGCTAATGAGCTCCACCACCTATTGTTCTACAAAATGACCCCTGAATATAAGCATGCACAAAACTGAAGCAAATGTCAAATTGCAGAGGTTTGTCAGACATGTCCAGCCTAAGCTTATGATTATTTTACTTAGGAGGAAATTCCAATATGTTCAGTGGGACTTACCCTCAGGTAAGTGCGTACAGAATTGCAACCTCGGTTTATGTTCAAAATAATGCCATTTGTGGAAGCCGAAACGTGTCTCACTGGATTACATCCAGTTGTTTAGCCCAATCTCATCCAATTCTCCTCCTTAGTATAGCCCTGGAACTGCATGGCTTTTGTCAATACAGGGAGGGGTGCGGTCACACGTACCATTAGGGGCGACACAGCTCCGTCTCGCTGACGGATTAAATATGTTCATCCAAACATCCACATCTGGCAATCGAGCGTCATCCAGGGTCATCTCGACTTGCTGCGCATCAGTGCCGCATTAATTTGACGGCGCAGAAAGTCTGGCCCTTTTTAAAAAAAGCAGCACAAGATCGGCTTTTTCCTGTTTGGACAGCTCACGCGAGACACTGCCCCTTGGAAGGTTTACCGCTCCACCCACCTTTTTTTAAAAAAAAAAAAGCCTCGGCAGACATGCGCATTGCCAGATCACCCGGGAATCTGAGGTGACGCTTCTGCGTCTCCAATCAACACAGGATCGGACGGGGGGGGGGGGGGGGGGAACGTTATCCCACTATTCAGAACAGGAAAAAAAATCTTTTTTTTCAATGTGGAGGATTTCCAGATATCATTGTCACTGCCAATTTCTAGGAAAGTAATTCCTGGCAGTTCCTTGGTTTGAATTGGCAACGTTAATTCCGGAAACTTCCCCCCCTCCCCCCCGCCTCTGAAGCAACGTTTGATTTCCCACCTCTAAACAGTTGGGCGCATGATCAATGGATGCCCCCCTCCCAGAAATCACCATCTGATCACGCATGCGCCAAGAAAAGAGCGTGATAGTATTGGACGTCTGATCGCTCAACAACAGAATGAGTCGCATTCTTGGATGCTCGTATGAACGGCCCTGCATCGAATCAATATTCAGCGGTTCAAATTTGAGCGCTACGCACCCGCTTTTAATGCGACGTGTGACCGCACCCCAGGTCTTATGATTGCCAGCACGGCTGTTTTGTTGGTCAAGAAGACTCCCTGCTCTCTTTGGAATCAGCCCCAAAGGTGGTTGAATCCATCCCAATATGTTCTGTTAAAGGCTAATCCCAGCACTGGCGTGTTCTAAATCTACAGGGCACACAAAGACACCCGGCTTCATGAATCCATACCTCCAAAAATGGATGATCTATATAGGCATCAGAAATCTCATTCTCACCAGTGGCCCTATAGGCCAGGGGTGGTCAATGGTGGCTCTCCAGATGTTTTTTGCCTACAACTCCCATCAGCCCCAGCCGGCCATGCTGTTAGCCACCCCTGTTAGCCACCCCTGCTGTATGCTATAAATCCACGGTATTCCAATGTATTTCCCTTTTAGGATAGTGTATCAGAATAATGTTTTTGTGTCGACGTACTCAAACAAGGGATATTGGCAGTTTATCTCATTGTATATACTAAACCCATCTTACACTATACTGTATTTTAATGTTTTTTTTTCTAATGGCAAATTAGAATGATGTTTATATGTATGTTACCTGTCAAAAGATAAGTTAGTTTGTCAGGAAAAACTTCTGGGAAAGAAATGCCCTCATTTTGACCCAGGTTTATTAGCAATAGAATAATTAACATTCTCACATTCTGACATATTAACAGTTTAATATGAATAATTAACATGAATAATTAACATTCTCACATTCTGACATATTAACAGTTTTATTGGTTTCCTATGCCAATGCAATCCAGATCAAAGGTTTTCTGAAAATGTTAATTTTACTATTCTGCTATCGGATTTTAATTTTGTACCACTTTGCATTCCAAACCCCACCAGCCATGTCTTTACAGTGTGCTACTGGACTATCTATCTATCTATCTATCTATCTATCTATCTATCTATCTATCTATCTATCTATCTATCTATCTATCTATCTATCTATCTATCTACCTACCTACCTACCTACCTACCTACCTACCTATCCATCCATCCATCCATCCATCCATCCATCCATCCATCCATCCATCCATCCATCCACACACAGTATATATTACTGGACTATATATTATATATATATTGGCTACCAAGTTTGTTAGACTTTAAGGTGACACTGGGCTCTTGTTCTTTTAGACTTTTTGAATATGTCTTTTCTGAATTAATTATACTTGATACCTCTAACCCAACAACATTAGTTTGTTCTACCCCAGAAAATGCAAATATTTGCAAGTGAATTTGGGAATAGCATGTGCAAATATCTGAACTATAGCTATTACATTGTCTTTAGAGTAGGCCAAGACATAACCTGGGCAATTAAAAAACAACCCCGGAGGTGGTTGCGTCTACATGCATAGTTTGCTTCAAAAGGGTATTGGATAAACATATGGATTAGACGTCCATCAGTGGCTTTTAGCCACAAGGTATAGATTGAGCTCTCTGTCTGGGGCGGTGATGCTCTATATTCTTGGTGCTTGTGGGGGGAGGTAACAGTAGAAGGGGGCAACAGTGGAAAAGCTTCTAGTGTCTTGGCCCCACTAGTAGACCTCTTGATGGCACTTGGGTTCTTTGGCCACTGTGTGACACAGAGTGTTAGACTGGATGGTCCATTGGCCTGATCCAACATGGCTTCTCTTATGTTCTTACGTTCTTTACAAAGAATTATTAATTGATATTAATCAAAGCATGTATAGATTATGCAGTGAAGATGAATATCCATCCCTATAAATTAAATGTGGATTTGAGATGGTCCTCAGCTTGGGTGATTCAATCCATCCTCCTCTTGAGTGGTTGGGAGAGAAGCCTCCAATGCTACTCCCCACAGAATGCCATAAGAGTTCTCAGGCACTTCATACACTTTTTAGATGTCCAGGTCCAGTCCACACTTTTGAAAGCCACTATCATAAAGTACAACTTCAGGGGAAAAAAAAAAAAAGGACAGCACACTCTTGACAGACAATTAAAATTAAAAGCAAACCAGCGCTTCATTCCCTAGCAGGAAGGTCACTTGCGTAGAGTTTTCTTTCTCTTTTTTTGTTATTTTGGAAGACAAAGGAGGATTGACATCATTTTGGCATATTAATTTTTAAAAACCAAGAATACTTGACAAGCATCAAAGAAGGCTATGGACATCAACAAAATAGCCCCAAATGATTCAGTCCTTGCTGTGGCTAGAAAGCTTTGAGTGTACTTCTTCCCCCCCCCCCCAGAGGAAACTTTTTACTTAACAATGAAAATAATATGCATAGAGGGGGAGCATGACTGAGCATGTTAGCCTCTCCACGGCTGCATTCAGATGGGCAACTTGGCCCAACACAGCCATTCCCAGCCTGGATTTGAAAGGCACATTTACACACACACACCTGGGCCCCAAGCCGCAAGCACCCCCGCCTCATCTTCCCACAGCTCTACTCTGCCTCAAAAAGTCATTGGGCAACCCCCTAGACTGGACTCAAACAGGACCCTTTCGAATTAGTCCCAGTACTGACAGGCAGCTCAGTGGTATTAAAAATCACTGAGAAATCCAGGAGAACTGGCAGGATCACATTCTGTCTAGTTCTCAATAGAGATAATCCACCAAGGCAACCCAAACAGTCTCTGTTCCAAATCCGGGCCTGACGCCACATTGAAAGAGGTCCAGAAAATCAGTCTCTTCCAATAACCCCTGCAGCTGAGGGGCAACAATGCACTCTTCCAAGAATGGGAGATTGGAGACTGGCTGGAAATTTTCCAACCCCAGAGGACTCAGGGATGTCTCGTTTCTTGGTGTGTGTTTTTTTTTAATTCACTGCCTTCTTGAAAATGGGTGGCCCAACTCCAGCACTCAAGGAAGCATGTGCAACTCCCTTTACACACAAAAAGCAGGCAGTGCAAAGGCTGAGAATACGTTGTAGGTCTCACCCGTCTGGGGATCTTGTGCACATCCTTGTCACCTTACCTACGTCATCTGAAGAGGACTTTCTGACATCTGCATATGTGAAGCCATCGTACTTTGGCAGAAATATACTCTAACCTTGTGTATTATTGAACTGTCCTCTTTATGATGATATTCGTCGTATATAGCAGATATGTTGGGCTGTGCTGATTCAGGCAAAGTCCACCAACTTTTAAATGACACTTGCGCTGAGGTAACTTTAATGGTGGCTAGATTTCTCCGACAGGCCATGGAAATACGACAGAGAATGGTTCTGGAATGACCACATTTTATTTGTTTTAATTATTTAATTTGGCTAAACTCGACTCATATATATTTTACTTATTTTATATATATTAGCTCCCTATGTACTCTATAATCTAGGATTTTATATTATTTATATTGCTATTTTACTGCTAAATCTGTTTTATGCCTCTTGGAGCTTACAGTAGGCCCTGTACAAAGAGCCCTGTTAGCTCTTGGAGGATTGGCTACATCAGGGGTGTGTGGCCTAATATGCAAAGGAGTTCCTGCTACACAAAAAGCCCTGAAAAGGGTAGCAAACAGTAGGGATATCCATTGAGAAAAAAAATCAGGCAGGGTTTTTACCATGCTTGCTTATTTAGGGGTAGTACGTTACAGGTTTTGGATTCAAATCTGCATGATTCTTCAGATTCTGGGATTTGGGGTCATTATTTTCAATGAGGAATGTACATGAGGGATTGGGGCAGCCACATATAAAGATAATGGCACCAAATTTACACAGAACACCATCCTCCCTCTGCTCTAAAGATCCCACTAAGTTTCAAACAGGTTGAATGAAGGGGTTTGATTTTTATAGTCCTCCAGATTTATAGACCTCCATGTGGAATGCTTTCAAGTGGGCTGGAGTGGGTGTTTTTCAATCAAGTGACACCAAAGATTGCAGCAGAGTGGATTCTGGATATGTTTCAAGGGAATTGGACCAAGTAGTCAAATTTGACAGGCCCCTCCCTGAACAAGCTTCCCCCAGTCTTCTATTTTCCCTGCCAGAGTACTGCAAAGAACAAAAGGGCTTCTCCTCTACACAAGAGGGACAAAGTAGAATAGAAGCGCTCTGCAGCTTGTGCTCCTCCCTTTCAAGGCTCTTGTGGGAAATGAGGAAATGCCATTGCCCAGAAAACAGGAGGGAGAGGGAGAGGGAGAGGGAGGGAGGGAGAGGGAGGGAGGGGGAGAGAGAGAGAGAGAGAGAGAGAGAGGGAGGAAGGGAGGGAGGGAGGGAGGGAGGAAGGAAGGAAGGAAGGAAGGAAGGAAGGAAGGAAGGAAGGAAGGAAGGAAGGAAGGAAGGAAGGAAGGGAGGGAGGGAGGGAGGGAGGGAGGGAGGGAGGGAGGGAGAAAGAAAGAAAGAAAGAAAGAAAGAAAGAAAGAAAGAAAGAAAGAAAGAAAGAAAGAAAGAAAGAAAGAAAGAAAGAAAGAAAGAAAGAAAGAAAGAAAGAGTCAAGATAACTCTTGCCATTTTTTTTTCTGTTCCCTTATGTACTTTAACTTTCCTGAGTTTCTGCTTTGCCTTGCTCCTATATCTATGTAACAGTTACCACATTCTTTTCTGCCTGGTCTCAAGAGTTGCCAAGGTCACTCTTGTTAGATTATGTGAGCACCTGCAAAGAGGCCTGAGAAAGACTTGCGGGGGGGGGGGGGGACGACTGCTGCTTCCCGCTTTCCTTTGAAAATGTAATGGTTTTAACCAGGCCAAAAGAGAAGGGCAAAAGCCCGCCAAGCCAGTTTTCACAACGCCGTGCCTTGGACTGCCATGTATCAATAAACAGCTATTCATGAAATGGAAAGAAAGAAAGAAAGAAAGAAAGAAAGAAAGAAAGAAAGAAAGAAAGAAAGAAAGAAAGAAAGAAAGAAAGAAAGAAAGAAAGAAAGAAAGAAAGAAAGAAAGAAAGAAAGAAAGACTTTGCTGGTAAGCATCCAAACTAAACCCCAATTTGAATTACTATTCTGGAAAATCAGACCCGCCTGGATCAGGGATTTCTGTGTATATCTACAGCTCCACATTTTTGTCATGCTCACCGCCAGCTGCAAGGGCTCCTTGAATGCTCTTCTTTTCTACCATTTCAATTAGTGTTGCTAAAGGAAAGGGAATTTTTTTTGTCTGAAATTCATTTCTTTTGATGCAGCAATGCTGCCCGGTCCAAAGGAATGGATTGTTAAATTCCAGGAAGAAACTGGGTAAAGAGGAATTAAGGGAATTTGTCTTAATGATGCAAATTTCAACACTGACTATATCCAAGAGCGTGCCTTCAAGCTTGGATTTAACCCAAACACGAAAACTGTTTCACAAACTGCCACAAACTGCACCAAAATTTGTGGAAGTTTGCGGTGGCTCTTCAGTTTGAGAATATCACTGCACAAACCATGAACTGGTGAAAATTCATGCTGCAACTCTAGTTCATCGGTTGTTTTGTGCCCATCCCTAATCTAGACTCCTGCCTATTGAAAACACTTAGAAGAAGATATTCGATTTATATCCCGCCCTATACTCTGAATCTCAGAGTCTCAGAGCGGTCACAATCTCCTTTACCTCCCCCCACCCCCAAAATAGACACCCTGTGAGGAGGGTGGGGCTAAGAGAGCTCTTACAGCAGCTGCCCTTTCAAGGACAACTCCTACAAAACCTATGACTGACCCATGGCCATTCCAGCAACTGCAAGTGGAGGAGTGGGGAATCAAACCCGGTTCTCCCAGATAAGAGTCTGCGCACTTAACCCCTACGCCAAACTGGCTCTCAAAAGCTGAAATGGCCGTTTGGCGGATGTACTTCAAACCTCTAACCTGCATCATTTTATTTACATTGCATATAAATTCCCCGTCAGTTAAGGAACGGATGAGAGATGCAGATAGCACTGCATAATATAATAGAATTGGAACAAACACCCTCTTGGCTTACACAAAATGCGTCCTGTTCTGTCTCCCGGTTTTGATGCCAGTGGAGCCTTCCAAGCTTCCTGCATTGCATTTAGAAGGCCTCCTTTGTCATTCGCTGCATGTGAAAGGCTTGCTCTTTGATGCATCAGTCGGCATTAGTGCGGAGTGCTATAACAATGCAGGTCGGATTCTTCCCCCCTCCCTTCCATATCTCCAGGGTCCCTACCATTCTGTTTCTTGTCAAGGCATTCAGTGCTTGTTGCCGTGTTTAACTACAATCTTCCTACAGCTCTGTCGGAAGGACAACGGAACAATAGGGCAAGCTGGCAGTAGCAGGCGAGAAAACCTCAGCTGCTTCTCCATCAGCGGCTTTGAGGAGATGCCATCCTCCTAAACGCGAGGACTTGAGCGGAAAACACACGTTAACAAAGCAATACACAACAGGCTTCATTTCCCTTGGAGGTGTTTGCGTTCTAATCCCATAAAACCTCTGTCTGCTTGTGTTTAGAGTTGAAAAAACTACGCGTCTAATAAGCTTTACTGAGTAAATGATTTTCTCTCTCTGTGTGTGTGTCTGCGTTGCCACAAGCTACTTATGATACCTGAAGAATTAATAACAGCATTAAAATAGGTCAAGTAAGGCACTGCCAGCTCTCTCTAACTCAAGGAGAGACTTTATAAATGCAGTCACTCCAGCATGAGTGAGGTTATAATGTATCTGGTGATAATGATGGTTGTTAAGTGCTAGCAAAACAGGGCGAATGGGTTGAAGACACTTAACCAGAAATACAGCTCGTGGCGAGTTGTGGGAGCACTAAATATCGAAGCAGTTGTTTCATTAGCAGAGACACATCAAGTGTTCTAATAAAGCAATTTTAAAGTCATAGAATCATAGAGTTGGAAGGGACTTCCAGGATCATCTAGTCCAACTCCCTGCACAAATACCTCCCCTAAACTCACAAATACCTTCCCCCTAAGTTCACAGGATCTTCATTGCTGTCAGATGGCCATCCAGCCTCTGTTTAAAAACCTCCAAGGAAGGAGAGCCCACCACCTCCCAAGGAGGAAGCCTGTTCCACTGAGGAACCGCTCTAATGGTCAGGAAGCTCTTCCTAATGTTGAGCCAGAAACTGCTTTGATTTTATTTCAACCCATTGGTTCTGGTCCTACCTTCTGGGGCCACAGAAAACAATTCCACACCATCCTCTAGATGACAGCCCTTCAAGAACTTGAAGATGGTGATCATATCACCTCTCAGCTGCCTCCTCTCCAGGCTAAACTCTCAAAGAGTTAGAATGAGTCAAGGGGCTGGAATGTTTGTTCACAGGTAACTGTAAGCTGGCATAGTTCCACTGCAGTCTCATTGTCCACAGTGGAATTTTAGCAGGAGCTCCTTTGCATATTAGGCCACATACCCCTGATGTGGCCAATCCACGAAGAGCTTACAGGGCTCTTTGTACAGGGCCTACTGTAAGCTCCAGGAGGATTGGCTACATCACGGGTGTGTGGCCTAATATGCAAAGGAGCTCCTGCTAGATTCCTACCCCTGCTCATGGTCATCCTTTCCAGGATGTGGCAGAAACCTCAGCGTTTTCCAAGGACACTGGCATTCCTTTGCCCTTGTTCGCTACCTATTATTTACAAGGTCATCACACAAAGCCAACAGTATATAAAAGGATAATTAGATTGTCAACGGGCGCTTTCATACATGCTAAATAATACCGTTTCAATCCAGCAACCCTTTGCAAGTGGATTTTGCCATTTCACACAGTTAGAATTCAGTTGGAAAAGCGGATTGAAAGTGTGTTATTTAGTGTGCGTGAGGGTGTGGTCAGCTGTGCTGTTTGATCTGATGTTGTAGCTGTACCTCCCCCACAATTTAAAATGCACAATCAGACAACATCATCCCTATCCCATCCTGTAGTCACTGGCCTCCTGTTCTTGCCTCTCTCTGAACCATATTTTTAAATATACCTCTGAAAGTCCAAGCTTTACTGGGCACCTGACTTCGCCCAGGATTTCCAGATGTCTGAATTCTCCCATGATGATCTCAAGCTATTTGGGAAGACCGAACCTTCCCTTCTATTTTTGCTCCTTTTTTTTTTTTTTTTGACTGTTAGTGATATGTGCATAAGTGGATTTGTGTTGAAAGGTTGTGAGGCACCACTAGGGCAGTTATGTATCCCGATGCTATTTTTTGGGGGGATCAGGAACCGCCTTGGAGGTTGTTTTTGAGTGAAATAATCAATGCTAAAATGCCATTTATTAATGGGATTGCAGAGGTAATAATCCCTTCTATATTTATCATATTTCATTTTCATTTTCATTTTATTTGATTCATATCCCGCCCTCCCCACCAAGGCGGCTCAGGGCGTCTCACAACATAAAATTCTAACAATAAGGGTAATGAATATTAAAATACATTAAATAGTTTATGGCAGTTGAAACAAGAAAACAAGAAAACGATCTATCAATGTGCTATCCTACAACCTTCCTTTGGGGTTTTTCAGGTACCGGTCAGTTATATGCCATCCGGAAGAGGACTGTCTTACAACCTCTGCGGAACTGCCCAAGGTTCCGCAGGGACCTCACCTCTTCCGGTAGCTGGTTCCACCAGCAAGGGGCTGTAATCGAAAAGGCCCTGTCCCTGGTTGACTTCAGACTGGCCTCTTTTGACCCAGGGATTGTTAGTAGATTTTGAGAACCAGATCTAAGCACTCTCTGGGGAACATGTGGGGAGAGACAATCCCTAAGGTAGGCAGGTCCTAGGCCATATAGGGCTTTAAAGGTAATAACCAGCTCCTTGTACCGAACCCAGTATATTATTGGCAGCCAGTGCAGTCCCCGGAGCCCTGGCTGAATGTGCTCCCACCTGGGGAGCCCTAATAACAGCCGGGCGGCGGCATTCTGCACTAGCTGCAACTTCTGGGTTCGGCACAGGGGCAGCCCCATGTAGAGGGCATTACAGTAGTCCAACCTTGAGGTGACTGTTGCATGGATCACTGTTACCAGATCATTGTGTTCCAGGAAAGGGGCCAGCTGACTTGTCTGTCTAAGATGAAAGAATGCGGACTTAGCAGTGGCTGCTATTTGGGCCTCCATTGTCAAGGCAGGCTCCAATAGTACCCCCAAGCTCTTGACCCTGTGTGCCATTGTCAGTGGCACACCGTCAAAGGCTGGTAGGGGAATTTCCCTTCCCAGACCACGTCAACCCAAGCAAAGGACCTCTGTCTTCACTGGGTTTAGTTTCAATCTACTCAGCCTGAGCCATCTAGCCATGGCTTGTAACACCAGGTCCAAATTTTCTGGGACACAGTCAGGCTGGCCATCCATGAATAGAGAGAGCTGGGTGTCATCAGCATATTGGTGACAACCCAACCCATACCTCCGGGCAATCTGGGCAAGGGGGTGCATGTAGATGTTGAACAACATCGGGGAAAGCACCGCCCCCTGAGGCACCCGCAATCAAGCGTGTGCCTCTGGGACAGTTCACCCCCAATCGCCACCCTTTGTCTGCAACCATCGAGGAAAGAGGAAAGCCATTGTAAGGCCAGCTCCTGAATCCCCGCGTCGGCGAGATGGCAAGTCAGCAACCGATGGTCGACCATATCAAATGCTGCCGATAGGTCTAACAACATCAGTACTACCGAGCCGCCTTGGTCCAGATGCTGCTGAAGGTCATCCACCAGAGCAACCAGCACTGCCTCCGTCCCATGACCCAGGCGAAAGCTGGACTATCAGCGGCCATGACTCCACTTCCATAACTTCTTCCTCCATGCCATGCCACAGTTCTCCTCAGGTTGTTGATGTTCAGTCGCACAGACTCTTTGTGACCCCATGGACAAAGTCATGTCAGGCCCTCCTGTCTTCCACCATCCTCTGAAGTCCACTCAAATTCGTGTTTGTTACATCAGTAACGCTGTCCAGCCATCTCATCTTTTGCCGTCCCCTTCTTCTTTTGCCTTCTGTCTTTCCCAGCATCAGGATCTTCTCCAGTGAGTGCTCCCTTCTCATTTGGTGGCCAAAGTATTTGAGCTTCAGCTTCAGCATCTGACCTTCCAGGGAATAGTCAGGGTTGATTTCCCTTAGGACTGACTGATTGGATCTTCTTGCAGTCCAAGGGACTCTCAAGTTTCTTCTCCAGCACCACATCTCAATAGCATCTATTCTTCTGCACTTGGCCTTCCTTATGGTCCAAGTCTCACAGCCATACATTACTACTGGCAATACCATCACTTTGACTATACGGACTTTTGTTGGCAGGGTGATGTCTCTACTTTTTATTATACTGCCCAGGTTTACCATAGCTGTCCTCCCAAGGAGCAAACGTCTTTTAATTTTATGGCTACAGTCACCATCTGCAGTGATCTTGGATCCCAGAAATGTGAAGTCTGTCACTACTTCCACGTCTTCCCCTTCTATTTGCCAAGGTGTGATAGGTCCTCCTCACTTTCTGCCATTAGAGTGGTGTCATCTGCATATCTGAGGTTGTTGATGTTTTTCCCCGGCAATCTTAATTCCATTTTGTGCTTCATCCTGGCCAGCATTCCGCCTGATGTACTCTGCATATAAATTAAGTAAGCAGGTAGGAAAGTGTAAAAATGGCTGGTGTTTGTGGTGTAGAGGCGGGAGACTATAGATTTATTCAGGGCTTTTTTTGAGCAGGAGCAACACAGGAATGCAGTTCCAGCTGGCTTGGCATCAGGAGGTGTGGCCTAATATGTAAATGAGTCCCTGCTGGGCATTTTCTACAAAAAAAAGCCCTGTGCAAAAAATAGTGACACCAAGGGATGTGATGTAATATGCAAATGAGTTCCTGCTGGGCTTTTTCTACCAAAAAAGTCCTGGATTTATTGGCCTGCCGGGGATATATATATATCCCCATATATATATTTTCTTTGCACCAGAGAATTTTGATCAAACATGCTTACTCTGTGGTTGACCATCCAGATTACTGCATCGCAGTAACCATGGAGCAGGGAGCTGGATGCCTTTTTTAAAAAGTTTTTTTGTGCATGTGCATATATATAGAACATAAGAACATAAGAGAAGCCATGTTGGATCTGGCCAACGGCCCATCAAGTCCAACACTCTGTGTCACACAGTGGCAAATTTTTTATACATACACACACACTGTGGCTAATAGCCACTGATGGACCTGTGCTCCATATTTTTATCTAAACCCCTCTTGAAGGTGGCTATACTTGTGGCCGCCACCACCTCCTGTGGCAGTGAATTCCTTTGGGTGAAGAAGTACTTCCTTTTATCCGTTTTAACCTTTCTGCTCAGCAATTTATTATCCGTTTTAACCTTTCTGCTCATTATACATTATTTATTTATTTATTACTTTAAATTTCTACCCTGCCCTCTCCGCAAGCGGACTGAGGGCGGCTAACAACATACATTTTTTACAATGTAACCAATAAAACTACAATTTAAAATTATTTAAAACACTTAAACGTTTAACACATTCCATTGCATTTTTGGTGCTGTATCGCTATGCTATAATTTAACATAAATATAAATGTAAATGGCGATCATGGTACTCTTTAATGGTGTCGAGTGGCAGCTCTCTCCCAAATTAGGTTAGATCTCAAAGGCCTGTCGAAACAGTTCGGTCTTACAGGCCCTGCGGAAAGCGAAAAGATCCTGCAAGGCCCTTATGGCCTCTGGGAGAGGATTCCACAATTCTGGCCCTAGCTCGCGTCTGTCGCAACCTAGCCTCCCTTGGTCCAGGGATGGACAACAGATGTTTTGTCCCTGAACACAGTGCTCTCCGGGGAACGTGTGGGGAAAGGCAGTCCCGCAGGTAGACAGGCCCCTGACCATAGAGGGCAAACTAATTTATGGAGTAGCTCATAACTTTGATGCCATTAGCTCACAGAGTAGAATTTTTGCTCACAAAACCCTGCAGCTTAGCGGGAACACTGCATGGGAGCATGCATGACCTCAAACCTCCTGCAGAACCTCTCAGTGTTCTGTAATTGGACTCATCCCTTATGGCAGCCATATTACGATTGGCCCCACCCTATGGCAGCCATCTTATTTGGGAGCTGCTACGCTACATTGACTCTCATAGATTATGCCACCATATGGGAATCCAGCTGGACTTTGTAACTATGGGAAGTGATTTGGGGACCTTGTTTCTTGATATACTGTAGGGAGCGCCTTTGGGAAAGATATGTTGTCATGATCATTCTGAGTACTTTGGTAACCTTCATTACATTTGTAGAAAGCAACGGCTGTGCAGCCACTTAAAGAGGGCAGAAAATATTAAAAGCCTATTAAAATCAGAGGAGCATATAATGATACGTTTTCACAGGACTGGCACCAAGTCAATACGCATGAGTGGGGGAGTGTGTGTGCCTGCACAAACACATGCATATACATATGTGCAGATATGTACCTGTGTTTTTGCATTGTTGGTGTTGAGTTGGTAAATCTCTTTTTACTCTATACGCACTGTGTATAATTAGAGACACAATTTATGCCCTGTTTATATGCATGAGGCATGTCATTCAGACTTATAATATATGCACAATTTGTAATGCCAGTTTATTGACACAAAGTTTGGAAGGAATACACATATTTTCAAGACAAACATTTAATGCAAGGAACTGGAAAACAGCACAGCAATGAAGAATCACAGGCGTGATTTGTGCAAGGGAGAAGGCGATTCAAAAGAAGGGGTCAGGTCAAAACTGCAGGACCGAGAGAGGCTGAGAGGAAAATCCTTGTCTATGGCCAGCTGGTTCTATACTCTGAGAGTTATGAACAATTAAGACTGCATTCGTAAGCATTCTTACCAGAAAATGAGTCCCATTAAATTCAGTGGGGTTTAGGATTGCCAATCCCCAGGTGGGGTATGGATCTCCCAGTTTGGAGGCCTTCCCCCTGTGATTCCCATAGAGTATAATGGAGAAGTGATCCACAGTTATCTGGGGCTCTGAAGGGGCTGTCCTTTGAGGTAGAGGCACCAAATTTGCAGCATAGCATCGGCTAGCTCTCATTAAAACACCCTCTAAGTTTCAAAAAGATTGGACCAGGGGGTCCAATTTTATGAGCCCCCAAAGAAAGTGACCCTACACTTTATTATTTCCAATGGAGGGAAGGCGCATGATCTCTTTAAATGTGTAGCCCGAATTGTGTGGGCGGGGCAATTATGCTTGTCACAACCTTGCTCCTTGCTTCACCCCAGTGTCTCCTGGCTCCACCCCAAGTCTCCTGGCTCCATCCTCAAAGTCCCCAGGTATTTCTTGAATTGGACTTGGCAACCCTAGAGGCGTTTACATCTCAGTATAGACGTTTATCACTGCATTGCAAATGGGCTAAAGATTTGAGCACACCACTGGCCCACTAGGACTTTTCCCAGTGGCCTTAGTGGTTAATCTGCCCCTGCTGGTAATCAGAGGATAAATGGCTCAATGACAGAGCATAGGCTGGGTGAGTGGGCGTCAACGTGGCAGATGAGGTTCAATGTGGCCAAGTGCAAAGTAATGCACATTGGGGCCAAGAATCCCAGCTGAAGGGGTGTGAACTGGCAGAGACTGACCAAGAGAGAGATCTTGGCAGAGACTGACCAAGAGAGATCACTGAAAATGTCAAGACAGTGTGCGATTGCAATAAAAAAGGCCAACGCCTTTTATTGCTGGGAATTATTAGGAAGGGAATTGAAAACAAATCAGCCAGTATCATAATGCCCCTGTATAAATTGATGGAATACTGGAATTTTGGAATACTGTGTGCAATTGTGGTCACCGCACCTCAAAAAGGATATTATAGCATTGGGAAAAGTGCAGAAAAGGGCAACTAGAATGATTACAGGTTTGGGACACTTTCCCTATGAAGAAAGATTAAAACGCTTGGGGCGCTTTATCTTGGAAAAACGTTGACAGCGGGGTGACATGATAGAGGTTTACAAGATTATGCATGGGATGGAGAAGGTAGAGAAAGAAGTATTTTGCTCCCTTTCTCACAATACAAGAACTCATGGGCATTCGAAGAAATTGCTGAGCAGTCAGGTTAAAACGGATAAAAGGAAGTCCTTCTTCACCCAAAGGGTGATTAACATGTGGAATTCACTGCCACAAGAGGTGGTGGCAGCTACAAGCATAGCCAGCTTCAAGAGGGGGTTAGATAAAAATATGGAGCAGAGGTCCATCAGTGGCTATTAGCCACAGTGTATGTGTGTGTGTGTGTGTGTGTGTGTGACACAGAGTGTTGGACTGGATGGGCCATTGGCCTGATTCAACATGGCTTCTCTTATGTTCTTATGTGACACAGAGTGTTGGATTGGAGGGGCCATTGGCCTGTTCCAACATGGCTTCTCTTATGTTCTTATGTGACACAGAGTGTTGGAATGGATGGGCCACTGACCTGATCCAACATGGCTTCTCTTATGTTCTTATGTGACACAGAGTGTTGGAGTGGAGGGGCCATTGGCCTGATCCAACAGGGCTTCTCTTATGTGACACAGAGTGTTGGACTGGATGGGCCATTGGCCTGATCCAACATGGCTTCTCTTATGTTCTTATGCTTTTCATGCAGGTTCAAGGCCTGGTCTTTTCCGTTATAAGATTTATAAGGGTCGTCAAACATGTGGTCTGAGGACCGAATCAAACTTTTGCATCGCCAGTGCAATGACGTCACTTCCAGGTGACGTCATCATGCCGATGACATCGGGGGAGGTTCCCCCCACACGGGTTGGGAACCTCCAGGGTGGGAAAAACCCTGCCTGGACTGGGGGCTTGGCAGCCCTATCCTGGACTCTTGACTTTTCTAGAGCTGCAGACAAACACAGCTAACCGTCTCAGCAGTTGAGTGAGCAATACGCGCGGGAGGCAGAACAGAAAGTCTAAGCGTGGTTTTGAAGATTTTTAACAGGTTTTAAAGACAGGGGTGTAGAAAATAACAAGGCCAGATTAGCCAGATTAGCATGGCAAGGAGGTGTAATTAAATTCGAAGATAACTGCCAGTCATCTGCCAGCTATTCCCAACGTTTGGCAAGCCCTGAGTTCAGTCTGTTGAAGCATAAATGTTTGTTACTACGGCTGCAATTAATTCAACACACACACACACAAAAAAAATCCCATGGATTCAGTGCCTTTCAGCCTTGACGGTGGTACTTGACCTTTCCAAACTGGCATTTGATTTTTTACTATAAATTCCACGGCCAAATGGCTCGCCTCATTGGGTCGACTTCAGCCTATACTGCAGAACAAAGTTTTATAGATGACTTAAAAGTCTGCTGTGAAAACGTTGTGAAAGCAACGTCACCCCAGAGTCGGAAATGACTGGTGCTTGCACAGGGGACCTTTCCTTTCCTGAACCTAAGAAGATCAACTTTCACAGCCCTAAATCCAAATTACAGTCCATCTGCAGCAGGAAGAATGAGGTGGTAGAATTCTGGGCGGTACCATTCCAGGCTGTTGGTGGAGGATCTTCTTTGAAAACCTCTTGTCCCACCAGCAGTTTGGTTAGAATCGATAAAAGGAAGTCCTTCACCCAAAGGGTGATTAATGCATGGAATTAGCTGCCACAGGAGGTGGTGGTGGCTGCAAGCATAGACAGCTTCAAGAGGGGACTGGGTAGACATATGGAGCAGAGGTCCATCAGTGGCTATTAGCCACAGCGTATTGTTGGAGCTCTCTGTCTGCGGCAGTGATGCTCTGTATTCTTGGTGCTTTTTTTGGGGGGGGGGGCACAGTGGGAGAACTTCTAGTGTCCTAGTCCCACCGGTGGACCTCCTGATTGCACTTGGGTTTTTTGGCCACTGGTGTGACACAGGGCTTCACTTATGTTCTTATGTGATGCTCTATGTCCTTGGTGCTTGGGGGGGGGGGCACAGTGGGAGGGCTTCTAGTGTCCTGGCCCCACTGGTGGACCTCCTGATGGCACTTGGTTTTTATGGCCACTGGTGTGACACAGATTGTTGGACTGGATGGGCCATTGGCCTGATCCAACATGGCTTCTCTGATGTTCTTATGTGACACAGACTGTTGGACTGGATGGGCCATTGGCCTGATCCAACATGGCTTCTCTGATGTTCTTATGTGACACAGACTGTTGGACTGGATGGGCCATTGGCCTGATCCAACAGGGCTTCTCTTATGTTCTTATGTGACACAGATTGTTGGACTGGATGGGCCTTTTGCTTGATCCAACATGGCTTCTCTGATGTTCTTATGTGACACAGACTGTTGGACTGGATGGGCCATTGGCCTGATCCAACGGGGCTTCTCTTATGTTCTTATGTGACACAGATTGTTGGACTGGATGGGCCTTTGGCCTGATCCAACAGGGCTTCTCTTATGTTCTTATGTGACACAGATTGTTGGACTGGATGGGCCATTGGCCTGATCCAACGGGGCTTCTCTTATGTTCTTATGTGACACAGATTGTTGGACTGGATGGGCCTTTGGCCTGATCCATCATGGCTTCTCTGATGTTCCTATATGACACAGATTGTTGGACTGGATGGGCCTTTGGCCTGATCCAACATGGCTTCTCTGATGTTCTTATGTGACACAGATTGTTGGACTGGATGGGCCATTGTCCTGATCCAACAGGGCTTCTCTTATGTTCTTATCATTTTGGCCAAGGGCCCGGAGGCCATGGTGTGCTGGTTAAGGAAGAGCAGTTTAAAGCTGAACCCATTAAAGATTGAGGTTCTGTGGCTGCGGGGAGTGGAGCTGGAGCACAGATTGCCAGCCCTTGTCAGGGCACTATTAACACCATTGCCTACCCTCAAGAGTCTGGGAGTGGCACTGGATACCTCCATGGAGGCCCAGGTCATACACGTTGCCAAGGTGGCTTTTTTCCCCATCTTTGCCAAGCCCAGCAACTGGCTCCCCCCTCCTGTCTCACTTGGACCTCACCATCATAATTCATGGGACAGCCACCTCCAAATTAAACTACTGCAACTTGCTCTATGCTGGCCTACCCTTAAACTTGACCCACACACACTCCCCTGCCCCCTATCAAGTCACAGATAACTTAAGGTAAGGTAATAGGTTTATTGAAGGCTTTTTTTGTAGAGAAAGCCCAACAGGAACTTGTTTGCATATTAGGCCACATCCCCTGACATCACCATTGTCTCACACAGGGCTTTTTGAAGAAAAAGCCAAGGAGGAACTCATTTGCATATTAGGCCACACCCCCAGACACCAAGCCAGCTGGAACTGTGTTCCTGTGCGTTCCTGCTAAAAAAAAAAAAAGCCCTGAGTTTATTGTATGAGTCTACTGACCATGACAATAGCTAACTGAGGGTGACCCCATGGGGTTTTCATAGCAGGAGACATTGGGAGGCGGTGTGAAGTTTTGCCCAGGTTCCGGTGGGGCTGCTCTCCAAGTGACATGCATATCCTCCCCGCCCCCCCCCCCCATTTGCCACCAGTGGCCAGGAGGGATCTGGTGGCCCTAAGGGGACCTGATCTATGGTGTCTGGAGATCAGCTGTAATTCTGTGAGATCACCAGGTCTCACCTGGAGGTTGGCACTTCTGGCTTGAAGAGGGTCCTGAGATATGAGCACACTTATCCCGGTAGTCCACTAGCCGCAGTTCCAGCCTTAGGTTTTGCCATTCCTTTTTCACACACAGGATCCCTGTCTCTTTGCTCCAGACAGTGCCAACCAAGGACATCTAATGGAAACCGACATCCAAGCACCACGCCATGGTCTTCACGTCGTGAGATGCGTATCACTGCTTGAAATGACAATCATGTTGCACATGGTGCCTTTTGTCCGCATCCATGCTGATCTCTCTCTCATTCAAAAGATTCACTTGATTTAGAAGTCTGCGCTGTAAATTTGCAGCCTTGACAGAAACCTGTTCAGAAGGCACACAGCTTTTCCCCCATGCATTTTTGGGAGGAAAGTCAATGTTGCAAAGTGAAGTGTGAAATTATTCCTGTCTCAATGTTATTTTTGAGTCATATATCTTTGCCTTTTATGAACCGCCAGCATATTTGGAAGAATTATGTCTGAGTCATAAATCCCTATTTGCTCAGGACATGACTAATAGGTGTCTTTAACACAGTAAAATGATATTACTGTCTTATCTTGCAGATTTCTTTTTTTTTTTTTTAACCTCTGAAACACTTGCAGGACAAAACGAAATTTAAACAGCTTGACAAGACTTAAGACATACTCGAAGACAGCCACACCCCTCCCTTTTCCAGTCGCGGAAACGGATACCAGAATTTACTGACGAAAGCTTCGAAATATTCTTTTAAGTATTTAGCAAGCCAAAGTGGCCTGGTTGATATTTGGGGTTGTTAAGCAGCTGCCAAAAAATACAGCACAGTCAGACCAAAGGTGTGTAGGTGACGAGAAGCACTCAGTGAGGCTTAACTTTTACAAGCTTCAGTATTACTCCACTGGGTTCAATCAGTCTGCCTTCCAAGTCATGTGTGCCAGCTGACCCCGCTTTGAGTTATGCATTGGAAAGTCGCTCTGACTGCTGTGAGACAATGCATACAAAATGAGAGAGAGAGAGAGTCGATTGCAGTTTAGATTTCCTTTTCATGAATCGCTGAGTTGTTGTAGAAGGGACTGTGACCTGCTGAAGCTAAAACAAAAAACAAAAAAAATCCACAGTTCTCTTCTAGGGTCGCCAGCATCCAGGTGGGGCCTGGCAGTCTCCTAGGGTTTTCAACCTCTGGAGATCTTTTGTTGTTGAGTCGCACAGTTGAGTCCGACTCTTTGTGACCCCGTGGGCCAAGTCACACCAGGCCCTCCGGTCTTTCATCATCCTCCGAAGTCTGTTCAAATTCGTGTTAGTTACATCGGTAACGCTGTCCAGCCATCTCATCTTTTGCCGTCCCCTTCTTCTTTTGCCCTTGGTCTTTCCCATAATCAGGGTCTTCTCCAGGTGGGGCCTGGCAGTCTCCTAGGGTTTTCAACCTCTGGAGACCTTTTATTGTGGAGTCGCACAGTTGAGTCCGACTCTGTGTGACCCCGTGGACCAAGTCACACCAGGCCCTCCTGTCTTTCATCATCCTCCGAAGTCTGTTCAAATTTGTGTTAGTTACATCGGTAACGCTGTCCAGCCATCTCATCTTTTGCCGTCCCCTTCTTCTTTTGCCTTCGGTCTTCCCCATCATCAGGGTCTTTTCCAGGGAGTGCTCCCTTCTCATTTGGTGGCCAAAGTATTTGAGCTTCAGCTTCAGCATCTGATCTTCCAGGGAACAGTCTGGGTTGATTTCCCTTAGGACTGACTGATTTGATCTTCTTGCAGTCCAAGGGACTCTCAAGAGTCTTCTCCAGCACCACAGCTCAAAAAGCATCTCTTCTTCTGCACTCGGCCTTCCTTATGGTCCAGCTCTCAGTCATACATTACTACTGGGAATACCAGTACTTGGGAATACCATAATACCTGGAGATCTACCACTATGGTAGTTGATCTCCAGATGACCATGATCTGTTCCCCTGGAGAAAATGGCTGCTTTGGAGGGTGGACTCTGTGGCCTTGTACCATGCTGAGGTTCCTCCTCTCCATAAGCCCCGCCCTCCCCAGGCTTTCCCCAAAGAATCTCCAGTTCTTTCTCAACCCCGGGTTGGGATTCCTAAGATCTTCTGGCACTACAACTTCTCCAGACTACAGAGATCAGATCTCCTCGAGAAAATCACTGGGGCTAGTAGCCACAGATAGACTTACCCTCCAGGCATCTACCTAATCCCACTATAACGCTGTTTATTCCTGTGGCCATCACGGCATCCTCTGGCAGCAAATTCCACGTTTCTGTCACTCTCTGCATAAAGTAGTATTTCCTTCTATCTGTCCTGAACCTACTGCCCTTCAGCTTTACTGGCTACCCTTGAGTTCTAGTATTTTGGAAGACCCTGAACCAGGCCAGAAAAGTAATAAACCACCATTACACATTCCTCCAGAATGCAGGCTGTAGCTGTCCATGGTCTTTACACAGCAGAAGCAAGTACTCCTGTAACTTCAGCACATTTAGAATTTTGTCTGTGTAGAAACTGAGGTTGTTTTAGGTCAGTTGCCGTGAAAATCTCTCCATCTGCCATAGTAAATTGGTGAAGTGTATGGTCTTTAATTTGCAAGAACTGGGTTTGATTCCCTACTCCTTCACATGCATCATCCTCATCATCCTCATCATCATTTTCTCCTTCTTCTTCTTCTTCTTCTTCTTCTTCTTCTTCTTCTTCTTCTTCTTCTTTTATATCCAATGCATAATTACTTCTGCTGCCAACTGTAGATATTTGTACATGCTTCCGAGTGTGTGAAAGAGAAAAAAGAGGAGGAAAAAAAGAGAGAATTTTGTGGAATTAGGACTTGTGGCAATTCTGTGTGCTTCTTGAGACCATAACTTGTACAGGACTTCAAGTCTGAAGCGGCAGCATTCACAGCAGGTATCCAATCGCAAGAGGCGGTCCTGTCTCTATCTGCGTGGATGCGGAAGCTGAAGGGATGGAAGGGGTTGGACAGAATTACTCGTAGCTGGCAGAAGCTCTCATGAGACAACCCAAACTCCCTCTGAAGATTTCTTCCAGATGTAGACCTCATATATAGCAGCACAAAGCCTGTTACACTTGTACACAGTTGCCACTGAAATGCTGCCTAAATCAAAACTGTGAGTTGCACTGGGGGAGTCCTGATGAAGTGAAGCATCTAAGGCAAGGGTGTCAAACATGCAGTTTGGGGGCCGAATCATGCACCTGGAGGGCTCTTATCAGGCCCCCGACCAACTGCCTGTCATCTGCTTCCTCCTCCCTTCATCTTGCTTCCTTCTGCATAATGGCTTGCTTTGCAAGGCTTGCTCAATTGCACAGGAGCTAGAGAGCAAAACCTCTGTTTTCTCCATTGGCTGAGGCTCCTCCTTTGGGGAGAAAGGCTTGCTTTGCCAGGCTCCCTAAATTCCACAGCAGAACTACTGAGCCAAGCTTCTCTTCCTTCTATTGGCTGAGGCTCCCCCCCCCAGTCCCCTGGGGAAGGAAGGAAAGAGCTGGTCTGTTGTTTCTTTTTGCATGCGCTCTTCAGTATTTCCATATCCTATTTCATCTTGGAGCATAAGGCATTATGAACTTGTTTTGTTTATATGGATGAAAAATTTGACTTTTCCTCCTGGGTGTTCAGCTCAATGAGCGGTTTTGATCTGAGGAAGCAATGGACAATACTTCAAAAGTGTCAAAGGCTTTTGAACATTTTTCACTTCTCTGCTCTAGCTTTCTCCATGTTGTCCTCTGCCTGAACAGTTATTTCGAACCCAAGGAAGAACAGCAAAGCCAGAGGTAGACAAACCCCTGATGTTTTTACACAAAACTTGACCATCTTCTGCAGCAGAAACTAGAAATTCTCTTTAATGTGTCTTTTTCCCTGTACATATGAGGGTTGACAGGCAGCCACTGGAACCCGTTGGGAGAATGTGGGAAAAAGGAAGGACTACCTGACCGGCATCACTTCTGGCATGAACTGGCAGTGACATCACTGCATCGGTATGATTCTCTAGAATTCACCGAAAATCTCTATGGCTTAACCATAGACTTTTGGGTGACTCCTAGGGCCATGCCGGTTTACACCAAATGTGGCATTGGGGCATGGGTGTGACCAGGGGTGGGATTCTAGCAGGAGCTCCTTTGCATATTAGGTCACACCCCCTGATGTAGCCAATCCTCCAAGAGCTCACAAGGCTCTTCTTTGTAAGCTCTTGGAGGATTGGCAACATCATGAGGGTGTGGCCTAATATGCAAAGGAGCTCCTGCTAGAATTCCACCCGTGGTTGTGACACTGAATCCCCCATTTCCCCCACTACCCTGCTGAGTGGCAGCAGAGAAAGAGGGGCCCAGGGCAGAAGGTCTCCCACCTGGCTGCCTTAGTACACAAGTCATCGTCACATTTCTTGTACAGACTTTCTTTCTTTTCCAATGCCTTAATTAAAAATACAGCTCCCAAATACTCCTTTGCTCTTCTTCACAGAGTCCCAGAGGCGGAAGGGCCCTTTTAGGCCGTCTAGTCTGATGCCTTCCTTGAGGCAGGAAGTTCAAAGCTGCAACGTTGCTAACAGATGGCCGTCCAAGTTCTGCTTGAAGACTTCCAGTGAAGAAAAGGACCTCCTAGTCATCGATTCTACTGTTGAACTGCTCTTCTAATATTCACTTAACTCCTCCTCAGGGCTTTTTTTTTTTTTTTGTAGAAAAAACCCAGCAGGGAGCTATTTGCATATCAGGCCACACCCCCAACACCAAGCCAGCTGGAACTGCGTTCCTGTGCATTCCTGCTCAAAAAAGCCCTGCTCCTCTTATAATTTAATTTAGCCTTGCCATCTGGAGCAGAAGACAAGTCTTTGCCCTCTTTCCCAGTAGCCTTTCTGTTGTCTTTTCTCTAGCTAGACATGCACAGTTCCTTCAGACTGCATGTTTACACCCTCAACCATAATCACTACCCTTTTCTGAACCTGTTCTATTCTGTCCATGTATTTCTCAAAGTGTGGTGCTGAGAACTGGACGCAGCACCGCAGGTGAGGTCCAATTGGCATGGAGCAGGGCAGATCTACAACTTCTCGTGATACTGATACTATGGGTTGGATCCAGCCAGCTATTACCCTTCATTTGACCTAATTTTCCTCCTTAGCACAGTTCCCATTTCACTTCCCTTTTGTCCTGTGATCCACAGCATAGCCTGTTTGGCTCTCAAATAGGATCCTCTCCCTTTTTCACCTACAGAAAGACTGGCTGGATCCAACTCAATGATTCTATAAACAGAGTCTGAAATTGCATTTTCCCTCCCTTTTTTTGGCAGCTGCATCTCACTGCCAGCCCATGTCCAACTTTGTGATTGATGCAGTTTGTTAGACACTTGCTAGCTGCTAGATTTCAAGTGGAGAAGAGGCCTCTCATAAGAACATAAGAGAAGCCATGTTGGATCAGGCCAGTGGCCCATCCAGTCCAACACTCTGTGTCACATAAGAACATAAGAGAAGCCATGTTGGATCAGGCCAATGGCCCATCCAGCCCAACACCCTGTGTCACAGAAGAACACAAGAGAAGCCATGTTGGTTCAGGCCAGTGGCCCATGCAGTCCAACACTCTGTGTCACATAAGAACGTAAGAGAAGCCATGTTGGATCAGGCCAATGGCCCATCCAGTCCAACACTCTGGGTCACACAGTGGCCAAATGGCTCATGCTAAAGAGTTCTCCAGATGAGATTTGCATTTTTAATTAGGTTGCCAGAGCTGTTCAGGAGATACCAACATTACTATAGAACAGGGGTGGACAAACTTGCTTAATGTATGAGCTGCATAAAATAAAAGTCAGATGTTTGAGAGCCACAAGACATGAAGGTCAGATATTTGAGAGCCATAAGGAAAGCAGGAAGGCAAATAGTTGGCGGGGGGAGGGAGGATGGAAAAGCAAGCAACTTAAAATACATTTTCCAAGCTGCCAGCTGGCTTGGCTTGGCAAAGTAATTTAAAAAGAGAAACTCCTTATCCAAGCTGGCCAATGGGGCAGTGTGGGCTTCAAGAGCCACACAATATGTGTGAAAGAGCCACATGTGGCTCCCGAGCCACAGTTCGGCCACCCCTGCTAGAGAACATCATCAAAAACCAGATCAGAGACAAACTTTCAAGGCAATGAGATGCAATGAGAGCAACTAAATACCTGTAAATGGCAAGACTGCTTCTTGCCATAAGCCCATCCATTTTGGAGTCTAGACCAGCAGCTCCCATGACAGCATTTGTCTAGACCAGGGGTAGGGAACGTCGGCTCTCCAGATGTTTTTTTTGCCTACAGCTCCCATCAGCCCCAGCCATTGGCTATGCTGGCTGGGGCTGATGGGAGTTGTAGGCAAAAACATCCGGAGAGCCGACGTTTCCTACCCCTGGTCTAGACAAATGCTGTCATGGGAGCTGCTGTAGAGTCCTGAGCCTGGGTGCCCCAATCTCACCAAGACAAAGTCTTGGACCGGTAACATTTTCATTTAATAACTAAGCATACTCTGTTTTCACCACAGAGGCCATCATTGATGGAGACTGTGCAGCACCTGACAGTAAACGCAAAAATTAAAAGCAAGTAACATATGTCTAAAAAAGTACAGCTTTTTAATCTCAGGGATTTGGAGGTAATAATGAACATATATGAACATATGAAACTGCCTTATACTGAATCAGATCTTTGGTCCATCAAAGTCAGTATTGTCTTCTCAGACTGGCAGCGGCTCTCCAGGGTCTCAAGCTGAGGTTTTTCACATCTATTTGCCTGGACCCTTTTTTGGAGATGCCAGGGATTGAACCTGGGACCTTCTGCTTCCTAAGCAGATGCTCTACCACTGAGCCACCGTCCCTCCCCCTAATCTTGGTCAAGAAATAATATAAGAATTTTCTCCATTCTGTTTCTACTGGCTCATTGTGTTCCTGTTGCTTTGAAGACTTTTTTTTTAAATTGTTCTATACATGTTTGGCTCCATCTAGTGGTTGATTCAATATTACACCGCTTTATATCTAGCATATCGCCATACAGATTTAAACTGCAGGTTTTTATCACATAAGAAGTGGAGAAAGGGTGGTGTGGACTTCTCCAGGGGTTAATGAGGGCTGCTGGGTGTGTGGAAAAGCCCCTGGTGGCTGGCTGGCTGCCCGTTCTCCTAATCCAGGGATTGTTATGCAGCTGTACTTACTATTCATTGAACAAGGTAGGTGGGGAGCAATGTTCCTTCTAAGCTGCAGAGGCTTGTGAGCAAAAATTCTACTTTGTGAACTATTGTCATTAAAGTTGTGAGCTACTGCATAAATTAGCGTGCTCTGAGGCCATCCTTCCTGAACTGAGACAAAAATGTGTGAGCTGGAGGCTAAAAATCTGTGAGCTAGCTCACGCTAACTCAGCTTAGGGGGAACACTGGTGGGGGGAAGAGGGGGAACCCTCAGAAAGGTTCAGGAGCTGTGCTCCTGTGAGCTCCTGCTGAATCTGAGGCTTGGTCTTTTGGTTTCTGAGGATGGAGACACTGGAGTCATGATTTTCTGACAGAATAGTCAGAAGGGTCCTTCTGAAGAGAGAAGAAGAGAGACTCCATTGTCTTTACCATATTTAACTCCTCTGAGGGAGAATTCAAATTCTCAGTCCACAAAGCTACACGACTGCTTTATTCATACAATATAACTGGAAATATATTTGGCAAGAGTTGACTGGGTAGTTAGGCGGAAACTCCCAATCAAGCCAATTAGAAAGGCTTTTTGTTGCTTCTCAGGAGGAAAAAAAAAGGCAGAATTCCTGCCAGTGAATAGGGGTTGCTCTGAGGAGAACCTGGGTCTGGAGCAGAGAGAGAATAAGTTTGGACAACATCAGAAGTTACTAGGAAGCTGTAATATCTGAAGGGGGAAAGCAGATTTCTAATTGATAAATATAGGAACAGTAAGCTAATGCAGTTCTTCAGAAGAAACAATGACCAATTTCTCACTCAGCTTACCCCGCGGTCACGTTCCTCTTCTCTACGCAGCGTCCGTCGGATTTCCCACTACCTGCGCCGGAGTTACAGGAAACGTCGTGGCTTTCGCGCAGCAAACGGAAACTGCTAAAAACCAGTTTCCGTTTGCTGCGCGAAAGCCGCAACACTTCCTGTAACTCCAGTGCAGATAGTGGGAAATCTGACAGATGCTGCGCAGAGAAGAGGAACGTGACTACAGGGTAAGCTGAGTGCAAAATCGGTCTTAATTAAGAACTGTATATATATATATATATATATATATATATATATTGGCCACTGTGTGACACAGAGTGTTGGACTGGATGGGCCATTGGCCTGATCCATCATGGCATCTCTTATGTTCTAATGTAAATTTAAGACAAGACAGCTCCTGTATTTCCTTTCAAGCTCCTGTGCTGAGTGAAAGCCTAAACCAATATCTACACAAAAGTTGGGATGGTTTATTTCAGTAAAGAAGATACACACAGTATCGTAGGGTGAGTGAAGGGCCTGGCAGGAAAAATCTGCCTGAAAGCTGGGGAGATATAGGAGTCTGTCATTCCTCTGTTTCCTCAAAGCCAGCGTGAGAGCCTGGGTGATATGGTGGCTAAGACTGCTGGAAACAGATTTGGAAAGAGTTGACCCCACTTGCACCATGGATTACCCAGGTTCAAATCCCCACTCATACCATGGAAGCTTGCTGGGCCAGTCGCTCTCTCAGCCTAACCTCCCTCACAAGGCTGTGTTGAGGATAAAATGGAGGGAGAGGAGAATGACGTAAACTGCTTTGGGCCACATTGAGGAGAAAGGCAGAGTACAAAGGAATTAATTAAAATAATAAAATCCAAGAGACAATGCTAGGTTTGTATTATTAATAATAATAATTATTATTATTTTACTTCATTGGTGCAAGAGGTGCCTCAAAAGAAAAGCCGGCACCGTTGAGAAAGCTTCATCTATCATAAGAGGATGCTTGGCTGACTGGTCATTTTGTAACCTCATCTAGGGAAGATGTGTGAGTGTGTGTAGGGGAACGGGAGGTGGGGTGGTCCTTGATGGAATGTTTTCCCAAAGTCAGTGTTTCTGAAACTATAGAACTGTATTATTGCTATGGTATTCCCTACCACAAGGCAGCCCCGTGGTGCAGAGTGGTAAAGCTGCAGTACTGCAGTCTGAGCTCTCTGCTCACGACCTGAGTTTGATCCCGGCAGAAGTTGGGTTTCAGGTAGCCGGCTCCAGGTTGACTCAGCCTTCCATCCTTCTGAGGTCAGTAAAATGAGTACCCAGCTTGCTGGGGGGAAAGTGGAGATGACTGGGGAAGGCAATGGCAAACCATCCCGTAAAAAGTCTGCCATGAAAACGTTGTGGTGCGACGTCACTCCAGAGTCGGAAATGACTGGTGCTTGCACAGGGGACGACCTTTACCTTTTATTCCCTGCCACAGCTTCCAAATGGAAGGTACATTTCCCAAATATTTGTTTTGTTTGCCCTTAACACAAATGGACTCTCTTACAAGTTAATGCTTCTTTCTGTGATGGAATTTTAAACGGAAGAGGGGCTCTTTCCCAAAGGGAGGAATTTGTCTGGCCTGATATCGTGGTGAAACGCTAATGAGGGTTCATTATAATATTTGGAAAGATTATTGCATTTTAAATATTTCAGTTTTAAATATTGCATTTTAAATATGAAATTTTACCGCATTAAAAACGTGCTTTCTTTAGACATACTATGATGATTGATTGGGTCTTTAGCAAGCTTCACATATAAAATCTCCTCTGCAAATACTGGGTATCTTTGTGCGTCAGACAGATATCAGATACTGCCATAAATGAAATGCAATTGCCTCCTATCATCTCTCAAAAGCTGTCAAATATGAAGCTCTGTTGCATGTAAACTCTCCAGTAATGTCAGATACTTCTGTAACTTTATTGGGTCTTATATCATCTGCTTGTTAGCCACCTGGAGTGCAAGAAAGGGAGGATGCAGATATCTCCAATAAATACTTAAATGCGTGTGACCGTCCAAGTCACAGCTGACCTATGTCAACCCTAGAAGGGGCTGTCAAGGCAAGTGAGAAGAAGAGGTGGTTTGCCATTGCCTTCCTCTGCACAGCCTTCCCTGGTGGTCTCCCATCAAGATTTATGGAAACCCCAGCAAGGGGCTTTCAAGGCAAGTGAGAAGCAGAGGTGGATGGCCATTGCCTTCCTCCACAGACTCTTCTTTGGTGGTCTCCCATCAAGACTTATGGAAACCCCAGCAAGGGGCTTTGAAGGAAAGTGAGAAGAAGAGGTGGATGGCCATTGCCTTCCTCCGCAGACTCTTCCTTGGTGGTCTTCCTTTCAAGTGCCAAACCTGTTTGTCACCCAAGATCTGACAAGATTGGCCTACACCATGCCACACTTCCTCCTAAACACTTCAGTGTCACTCATGAAATCAGATATCATCATTGGATGCCCAGTGCACTTATATAAGAACATAAGAGAAGCCATGTTAGATCAGGCCAATGGCCCATCCAGTCCAACATTCTGTGTCACACAGTGGCCAAATATATATATATATATATATATATATATACACACACACACACACACACACACACTGTGGCTAATAGCCACTGATGGACCTCTGCTCCATATTTTTATCTAACCCCTTCTTGAAGGTGGCTATGCTTGTGGACACCACCACCTCCTGTGGCAGTGAATTCCACATGTTAATCACCCTTTGGGTGAAGAAGTACTTCCTTTTATCCGTTTTAACCTGTCTGCTCAGCAATTTCATCGAATGCCCACAAGTTCTTGTATTGTGAGAAAGGGAGAAAAGTACTTCTTTCTCTACTTTCTCCATCCCATGCATTATCTTGTAAACTTCTATCATGTCACCCCTCAGTCGACGTTTCTCCAAGCTAAAGAGCCCTAAGCGTTTCAACCTTTCTTCATAGGGAAGGTGTTCCAGCCCTTTAATCATTCTAGTTGCCCTTCTCTGGACTTTCTCCAATGCTATAATATCCTTTTTGAGGTGCGGCGACCAGAACTGCACACAGTACTCCAAATGAGACCGCACCATTGATTTATACAGGGGCATTATGATACTGGCTGATTTGTTTTCAATTCCCTTCCTAATAATTCCCAGCATGGCGTTGGCCTTTTTTATTGCAAACGCACACTGTCTTGACATTTTCAGTGAATTATCTACCATGACCCCAAGATCTCTCTCTTGGTCTGTCTCTGCCAGTTCACACCCCATCAACTTGTATTTGTAGCTGGGATTCTTGGCCCCAATGTGCATTACTTTGCACTTGGCCACATTGAACCACATCTGCCACGTTGACGCCCACTCACCCAGCCTCAACAGATATATAATGTTCCATAAAATAAAATATTGTTTGGAAGCAAACTCCCCCCCCCCCTTTCATTAGGGGCTCTCTGTTTTCACAGCTAAGGGAAGAATTTGTTGATTTATTCCCAGGTTTATAGCTGCAGAAGGCAACTGGGGCAAGTTTCCCCTCAGAAATATGTTATGGCACATCTCTAAATTCCCAGTTCACATTTTTAAGCAGTCTTTTTTAAAAACAAACAAAAACAAACAAACAAAAAAACTCTGGCTCACCTAAATGCCTTTCCATCAATATCTCTTTTTGGCAGATATAGGCAAATATCTCCTCAGAATAGGCTATGCTCATGTGAATTAGGCGTTCGTGATTTGCCGTATCATATTATTGTAGAGTGCCCTTTCCTTGCCTTACAACATAAACAATTTTTGTCTGAATATCTCCAGCACAGTGTTTCCGCCAAAGGGGAAAAAAAAAACACTTTACCTTTTAGAAGATGTAAACCCTCAGATTTCTATATGTGTTGTGAAATTTTAGGCAGAAGCTTACAAAATTAAGTCTAAGCACACCACTGTATCTTAATCATTGGGAATCTATTCACTCTTGACTCATAACATTGGTTATTATTTTAAGTGATTTTAAAGGATTTGGCAGTAGGTGATTTGAAAGACCTTCTACCTTAGACCCTGGAGAGCAGCCACCAGTCTGTGTAGACCAGGGATGGCCAAACTGGTTGCCTGTTGTGTTCCGAGTTCGCTTCAAGCCCTCTTTAGTCAGGGACCTGCCTATCTACGGGACCGCCTTTCCCCATATATCCCCCAGAGAGCACTGCGATCAGGGACAAAAAATCTGTTGTCTGCCCCTGGCCCAAAAGAAGCCAGGCTGTGTATGACGAGATCCAGGGCTTTTTCGGTGGCAGCACCAGAACTTTGGAACACCCTTCCAGAAGCTATAAGGGCCCTGCGTGATTTGTCTGCGTTCCGCAGGGCCTGTAAGACCGAATTGTTTAAACAGGCTTTTGCGGTTTGATTGAAAAAGGGCTGCCACCGGACATCCTACAAAATGCTGGCGATCATAGTCGAGAAGTCAATACTGCCTATACTGGACTGAAATAGCGCTATAGAATGGTTTTAAAGTTGATATATGTAAATTATGGTTTTATATGTTTTATTGGATTGATTGTTTTTATGATGTTGTAAGCTGCCCTGAGTCCGCTTGCGGAGAGGGCGGGATATAAATGGAAAGTAATAAATAAATAAATAAATAAATAAATAAATAAATAAATAAATAAATAAATAAATAAAACTTGCTTAATGTAAGAGCCACATAGAATAAATGTCAAATGTTTGAGAGCCACAAGACATGAACATCTGTTGTTTGAGAGCAAGCAGGAAGGAAGGAAGGAAGGAAGGAAGGAAGGAAGGAAGGAAGGAAGGAAGGAAGGAAGGAAGGAAGGAAGGAAGGAAAATAGATGGAGGGGAAAGGAAGGAGAGATGGAAAGAAAGCAACTTTAACTTTAAACTCAGTCTCCAAGCTGCCAGCTGGCTTTGCTTGGAGAAGTGATTAAAAGAGAGAAACACCTTCTCCAAGCCAGCTGATGGGGTGGTGAGGGCTTCAAGAGCCCCACAATATGTGAAAGAGCCACACGTGGCTCCCGAGTCACAGTTTGGCCACCCTTAGTGTAGACAATACTGACCTTGATGGACCAAGCGTCTGATGCAGTAGAAGGCAGCTTCATGTGTTCGTGTGTACTCTATTAGTGCTTAGGTGCCAGGCTGAAACACTTCTATTCACCCAGGTAGGGATGGAACCTGGGGAGGACAGAGACCTCCGTAGGGCATAATGCCATAGAATCCACCCTTCAAAGCATCCCTTTTCTCCAGGGGAACTGATCTTTGTAGCCTGGAGATGAGCTGTAATTTCAGGGGATCCCCAGGTCCCACCTGGAGGCTGGCAATCCTATCCCTGCATAGGTAACAGTATGCTGTTATTACAGACATATCTCTCCTCCTAATACTTCTATAACATGCTTGAATCTGGTAACTACTGCACTTGTAAATTGGAGCTCAGCTACATATTACACGTGGTCAACTTCCATCTTTTGATTGTTCAGTCTAGCAAATAGCCAGTCTCTTCAAAGCCACGTAATTGTGGCTAGATACATTCATGGATGCCATGTGGCACAATCCTTCATGGTGGGTGTAAGTTACTACTATTACTGTTGCTATACCATCTGAAGTCATCAGTCCCCACAAAGTGACATCATAGGTATGGCCCAGTGACTCTTAGGGCTTGAGATGATGGGGATTTTGTAACCTTAGTGCCCCTCTCCTCATATTCCCTCAGTGATGCTCTGTATTCTTGGCACTTGGAGGGAAACAGTTGGAGGGCTTTTGGAGTTTGGGCCCTGCTGGCGGACCTCCTGATGGCACCTGGGTCTTGACCAATGGGCCATTGGCTTCATCCAGCATGGCTTCCCCAGAGGGCACTGAGGTCAGTGGGTAAAAACAAAATGACCATCCCTGGGCCGAGAGAGGTCAAACTCCAACATACTAGAGTACGGGCCTTTTCAGCGGCTGCACCGGCATTGTGGAACCAGCTTCCGGAGGAGGTGCGGGCCCTGCGGGACCTCGGCCAGTTCCGCAGGGCCTGCAAGACCGCCCTTTTTAGGCAAGCTTATAACGACACTGACTGCTGAGTTGCCTGGTGTAAGAACCGCCATCTATAAGACTACCTAAACTGGCAGAACCAGCGCCATAACAGCTCAATCGCTGCCAGATACACTCATATATATCTAGGCTAACGAAAATCATGTATTTTAACTTAACTGACTGGTTTTTATGCTTAATTTTAATTGTTAAATTTAAAGTTTTATCATTTATGTTAATGTCTAAGTTGTTGTTAGCCGCCCTGAGCCGCCTAGGCGGGGAGGGCGGGATAGAAATAAAAGTTATTATTATTATTATTATTATTATTATTATTATTATTATTATTATTATTATTATTATTATTATTATTATTATTATTATTATTATATTCTCTTATGTTCTTATCTGCTCTTCTTCTTCTTTACTTTTTTTTTGTAGCAGGAATTAGTTTGCATATTAGGCCATACCCCCTGATGTAGCCAATCCTCCTGGAAATCACATTAGTTCCTGTAAGCTCTTGGAGAATTGGCTACATCAGGGGTGTGTGGCTCAATATGCAAAGGAGTTCTTGCTACCCAAAAAGCCTTGGTTCTTATCATTAAATTTGTGACTAGCAATGCCTTTCACACTGTCTATATGGGGAAAAAATCCACCCAACTCTAGCCTCTACAAAAACTAATTAATGCCAGTAGTCCTGATAAGATGTAATGAACGCCAGAGTCCCTGTGATAAGACCTTCAGGCTGGAAACTGGTCTGACAGGACTAATCCATTCTGCTGAACACTTACAAGATAGTAACAGCACTCAGTCAAAGTCAGCTGAGCTACACACAGCCTTGGAACATAGCTGTCCATAGCTCATTATCAATTGTCTGAACTTTTCCATCCCTCAATTAAAGAGGTTTCTTTTACTTTCTTTCTTTTTTTTTTATACTGAGCTGTCAGTTACAAATCAAGGCAAGAAACAAGCTCTCTGCAATTGATTGCTACAAGTTTTTTTTCACCCAATTTCCCCAATGAAAGTTGTCTGGAACAGGCTTAGGAAATTCTCCGAAGTCACCAGTATGAAAGTATAGTTACAGTTCTGAGAAAAAAACTTCACTGAGCAAGCCAAAGGTCCCCAACCTTTTTTGCGGCTGTGGGCACCTTTGGAATTCTGACAAAGGACAGTGGACGCAATCATAAAATGGCTGCCACAGGAGGTAAAGTCAGTCATGAAGTGGCTGCCACAGGAGATGGGGCCAATCACAAAATGTCAGGGATCAAGGTTATATGCAACTCTAATAGTAACTCTTTGACTCTGTTAACAGGATGCCTTTTAATCTGCACAGCAAATCAGAATTCCTGAAAACAAACCCATGTAGGCCTGCCCACTTTCTAAAAGTATTTGGTGGACACCAGGAGGAGGAGAAGGAGAAGAAGAAGAAGAAGAAGAAATTTTATTTATATCCCGCCCTATACAATGAATCTCAGAGTCTCAGAGAGGTCACTCCCTCCCCCACAACAGACATACTGTGAGGTGGGTGGGGCTGAGAGGGCTCTCACAGCAGCTGCCCTTTCAAGGACAACTCCTGCGAGAGCTATGGCTGACCCAAGGCCATTCCAGCAGCTGCAAGTGGAGGAGTGGGGAATCAAACCCGGTTCTCCCAGATAAGAGTCCACACACTTAACCATCACACCAAAATGACTCTCAAGTGTTGGCAGGTGCCATGGCCCTTGTGGACACCACCTTGTGGTTCCCTGGAATACAAATTTTGTACACATTGTCAGTACTGTTTTTAAAATGCTGGATGCTGTGAGCCACCCTGAGCCCTGTGATACAGGGAAGGAGTGGGATAGAAATCTAAAATAAATATCCCGCTCGGTGATTATTCATCAATTCTTGTGACCCTGTTTACTTACAGATTTGCATTGCCATCACTTGCCCTCAGTGAAATAATTGCATCTTGTAAATTGCCCTTAGTTGCCCTCACTGACCTCATCACATAGCCCAACATTGACTGGCAATTTGGTACTGTGATATTACCCCATTCCCTGCTTGGCCCTGAGTAGTGGGATCACCTAAGCGATCAATGCAAAAACAAATGAAGATGCAGTATTTGAGATGCAGTATCGCTTTACACTATTGTAAAGTGAGTTCAGCCAGCTCTGAATCAACCAAGAACACTTTGTTGCAAGAAGATACAGTCACAAACAGCACAGGCACTTCACGCATTATATACACTCTGGCCATGGTTAACCACGCCCCCCCAGCAAGCAACAGTTACTCCTATTGGCTCACTCCAGAATCCTTCATTTGCATCTCTTTGTTACAAGTTGTTACATGCCTAGCATCCTAACTGGCCAGTTCTTCTAGGCTTCAGGATCCTGGTTTGCAAGGAGTGCCTGTCTCAAGCTCAGGCAATAATAACCCAGTGTGATGCAATACATAACACAACAAATACATAACATATACCCATTTTCGTCATTTCTATCAGACATTTGGAGAAACTAGCTCTAGTCTGAAACATGAGCAAATAGGGGACTATTGTGCTAGGAATCTTAGATATCCACGTATTTATTTTTGAGAAGAAGAAAATCAGTTGAGAACCTTGTTCAATTTTGTTTGCCCCCCACCATGTAATATTGGCATTGATCTTCCATGGAAAGGGGGGGGGGGCTTTTTAAAAAAGTACAACTAAACCATATTCATGACATCAGGGCTGGAGACAAAATATCTGTCCAAAACTATCACCTTCAGACATGACATTGAATCTCTCAGCTGTCATTCACAACTTCATTCTTGGATGAAAATAGATGTTACTGCTCCTTGTTTGCACCGTAGAGCCAGCAGAGCCACTGTTAACTGATAAAGATTTGCTTCCTGTATTGAACCTCTTGACAATACAGAGTCTAGACTGCGACCACATGGCTTTCTATCAGGTCGAGTTGCCATGGCTTCCCTGCGAAGGTTCTTGAGAATTCACTTGCAGTTGAGAATTCTTTGGGAGATGTTCACTTCTGCTCACAAAACTATGCAGAGATTGTTATGAGAAATGATAGTTTGGATTCTAGTTGAGCCTTGGTATTGGCTTCTTTATTAAGTCAGGACTTGGGGGGGGGGGGCGTTTATTGTGGTAGGAGTCTTAGATATCCAGTATGCTGCCAAATCTCTAGATGTCTGGGGGCAGCACCTGGCCCACCCTTGGGCAAGGTGCTCATGGCAAAGCCAGGGACATCTGAGGCACCTGGGGCAAAGTTGGAGGCTTTCACCACACTGTGGAGCCAAGGGGGACTCACCCACCTCCCTCATGCCTCGGGCACTGTCAGAATCCATCCCATGTCTTCTGACATAATTATTCTTTTCCTTTATAGTGCTGTTAGGTTGTCTATATTTTACAAGGTTTTATGCTTTGTCCTTGGGGTGCTTGGGAACCAACATGAAAGCTTTCTTGCATTTGCTGCCAGGGGCCCAGGCCTGGGAATACCATCACCCCCATGCACCAGGCAACGAAGGAGAGAGGCATCCTTTGAGACAATGCTTTGTGATATCTCTGAATTACACCCTGCTCTATTACATTGTGCCCCATGGCGCAGAGTAATAAGCTGCAGTACTGCAGTCCAAGCTCTGCTCATGACCTGAGTTTGATCCTGGCAGACGCTGGGTTCAGGTAGCTGGCTCAAGGTTGACTCAGCCTTCCATCCTTCTGAGGTTGGAAAAATGAGTACCCAGCTTGCTGGGAGGAAACTGTAGATGATTGGGGAAGGCAATGGCAAACCACTCCGTCAAAGTCTGCCATGAAAACATCCTGATGTGACATCACCCCATGGGTCGGTAACAACCCGGTGCTTGCAGAGGGGACTACCGTCTCCTTTTATTAAATTAGAAAATAACTGCTTTTTGCTTGTTTATGTTAAGAAGGGTGGGAGTCCGTACACTTAATCAGTACACCAGATCAAATCAAAGCAATACAACTGTCGTAGCTGCACTTCTCCTGTACATGAAGAAAGGTTAAACCGCTTGGGGCTCTTTAGCTTGGAGAAACGTCGACTGTGGGGTGACATGACGGAGGTTTACAAGGTTATGCATGGGATGGAGAAAGCAGAGAAAGAAGTTCTTTTCTCCCTTTCTCACAATACAAGAACTCGTGGGCATTCAGCGAAATTGCTGAGCAGTCAGGTTAGAACGGATAAAAGGAAGTACTTCTTCACCCAAAGGGTGATTAACATGTGGAAGTCACTGCCACAGGAGGTTGCAGCGACTACAAGCATAGCCAGCTTCAAGAGGGGATTGGATAAAAATATGGAGCAGAGGTCCATCAGTGGCTGTTAGGCACAGCATTTTATTGGAACTGTCTGGGGCAGTGATGCTCTGTATTCTTGGTGCTTGGGGGGTGGGGTGCAAAGTGGAAGGGCTTCTAGCCCCACTTGTGAACCTCCTGATGGCACTTGGATTTATTTTTTTTTTGGCCACTGTGTGGCACAGAGTGTTGGACTGAATGGGCCATTGGCCTGATCCAACATGGAGGAAGTTGACAGGATTATCTTATCTGCTCGCCCAACAACTTGCAAATTGGACCCATGCCCCTCCTGGCTTATTAAATCTTGCCAGAGGGACCTTAGATATCCTGTACGGGATATCATAAATAGATCCCTGATGGAAGGGCACTTTCCAACGCCACTCAAAGAGGCGGTGGTCCGTCCCCTCCTAAAGAAAACATCTTTAGATCCGGCCCAATTGGCACACTACCGGCCAGTCTCAAATTTGCCCTTTTTGGGCAAACTTATTGAGAGGGCAGTGGCGATGCAGTTACAGACTTTCCTGGAGGACGCTTCCGTCCTTGACTCATTTCAGTCCGGCTTTCGCCCGGGCCATGGGACGGAGATGGTGTTGGTTGCCCTGGTAGATGATCTTCAACGGCATCTGGATCGGGGTGGCTCGGCAGTGCTGATGTTGTTGGACCTGTCGGCCGCGTTCAACACGGTTGACCATCGGCTACTGACTTGCTGACGCGGGGATTCAGGTGTTGGCCCTACAGTAGCTTTCCTCTTTCCTTGAAGGTCGGGGACAAAGGGTCGCGATTGGGGGGGAACTGTCCCGGAGGCACGCACTTGATTGTGGTGTGCCTCAAGGGGCAGTTATCTCCCGGATGTTATTCAATATCTTTATGCGACCCCTTGCCCAGATTGCCCGAAGGTATGGGCTGGGATGTCACCAGTATGCTGATGACACCCAGCTCTATCTGCTTATGGACGACCGACCGGTCTGCGCCCCAGAAAATTTGGATCGGGCATTACAGGCCGTGGCTGAGTGGTTCAGACTGAGTAGACTGAAGCTAAATCCTGCGAAGACAGAGGTCCTTTGTCTGGGTCGTCGGGGACCAGGGGGGGGGGGGAATTCCCCTGCCAGTTTTTGATGGTGCGCCGCTGATGGCGGCAGACAGGGTCAAGAGCCTGGGGGTACTATTGGAGCCTTCCTTAAAAATGGAGGCTCAGATAGCAGCCACTGCCAAGTCGGCTTTTTTTCATCTTAGGCGGGCAAGGCAGTTGGCTCCCTTCCTGGATCGCGATGACCTAGCAACAGTGATCCATGCTACGATCACCTTGAGGTTGGACTACTGTAATGCCCTCTACATGGGGCTGCCCTTGTGTTGAACTCGGAAATTGCAGCTGGTGCAGAATGCCGCAGCCCAGCTGTTACTGGGCCTCCCAAGATGGGGGCACATACGACCGGGTCTTCGGTCTCTGCACTGGCTCCCAGTAATATACCGAGTTCGGTACAAGGTGCTGGTTATTACCTTTAAAGCCCTATATGGCCTGGGACCTGCCTACCTGAGAGACCGTCTCTCCCCACATGTTCCCCAGAGAGTACTGAGATCGGGAACTCAAAACCTTCTCGCTATCCCCGGGCCAAAAGACGCCCGCCTCAAATCCACCAGGGATAGGGCTTTTTCTGTTATGGCCCCTACATGGTGGAATCAGCTGCCGGAGGAGGTGAGGGCCCTGCGGGACCTTGTTCAATTCCGCAGGGCCTGCAAGACAACCCTCTTCCGGCTAGCTTACACCTGACTGACGAGAAACTTAACGTAGCTTTCCAGACTTTTGTTATATATTCTGTTATGATGCTTAATGTTTTAAGGTTTTAAATGTTTTAAATGTTTTAAATATTTATACATCTAAATGTTATTAATTTTATGTTTGACTCCCTGTTGTAAGCCGCCCTGAGCCACCTCGTGGGAAGGGCGGGATATAAATCCTAAATAAATAAATAAAATGGCTTCTGTTATGTCCTTATGTTATGTTATGGAAGGGGGGAATCTGGGAGTTATTTAGTACTGCATGTATTGATTAGTTTCATTCCTAGCAATGGTTGTAAAGTGAGAACAGGTATGTGTGATGACTTAATAAAGCATCACCTATACTATTCTAGCAGAAGTCTATCTGATTGTTACTTAGCAAACCTCACAAGCATCCCCTCTTGACTTGTCTAGAACTCTCAGGGCAGAATCCTGGACAGCAGGTAGCCCAAGCAACCGGGCCTCACCACCTCCCTTCCTGGGCCTCACAGCTTTGGGCATCAGCTGATGGCATCATCTCCCTGCACCAGGACAAGGGAAGCAATGCCAGGGAACAGTGAGCCTCAGAGGCCATCAAGCCAGCCAACAAGCAGGGAGGCAGCCAGCAGAAGCCAATCCACGATGGCCTCAGTGAGGCATGGGAGGGGCCCAGTCATGCAAAAACATGGGAAAAGCCAGGCAGGGAAGGCCAAGTAGGAACTGGCCAGTGAGAAAAATAGAGGGGGGGCAACAAGGATGGAGCAGGAGACTGGGGAGGAAGTGGTGCTCCTGGCCCTGATAATGGCTCAGACCATAGAAACGGGGGCTGGAGCTGATTGGTGGAGCTGGAGAGGGCTCCACAGGTAGATCAGGAAGGAGTAGACAAAAGTAATTCACTATACTTTGGAGGAATGCTACTCCAGGAAAGAAAGGGAGGACTTGGGTGGTGTCCCCCTGTGCCCCTCAGGGAAGTGAAGTGGTGTGATGGCTGAAGGCCAGGGGATATTGCCAGTGACTGAGGAGTCTCCAGAGGGATACCCATTTATACAAAACTGCATTCTTTCCGGAGATAGATGAAGATGGGTAGCCACATTGATCTGATTGTAGCAGTAGAAAAGAGCCGGAGTCCAGTAGCACCTTAAACACTAAGAACAAAATTTGGTGGGGCGATCGGCTTTTGTGAGTCACTGCTCACTTCTTCAGATAGAGCTCGAATGGGTGTCCATCTGCGCTATATATTGGAAAGTGGAGTGATTTCAGATGCCCAATGACATTAGCAGGTGAGATTGGACTAGGTGTAATATGCAGAGGGATAGTAGGGGTAGAGAAATCAGCATTGGTAGAACATATGAAGAACATACGAAGCTGCCTTCTACTGAATCAGACCCTCAGTCCATCAAAGTTAGTATTGCCTACTCAGACTGGCAGCAGCTCTCCAGGGTCTCAAGCTGGGGTTTTTCACACCTAGAAGAAGAAGAAGAAGATATTGGATTTATATCCCGCCCTCCACTCCGAAGAGTCTCAGAGCGGCTCACAATCTCCTTTACCTTCCTCCCCCACAACAAACACCCTGTGAGGTGGGTGGGTCTGGAGAGGGCTCTCACAGCAGCTGCCATTTCAAGGACAACCTCTGCCAGAGCTATGGCTGACCCAAGGCCATGCCAGCAGGTACAAGTGGAGGAGTGGGGAATCAAACCTGGTTCTCCCAGATAAGAGTCCGCACACTTAACCACTACACCAAACTGGCTCTCCTACTTGCCTGGGCCATTTTTAGTTGGAGATGCCGGGGATTGAACCTGGGACCTTCTGCTTACCAAGCAGATGCTCCACCACTGAGTCACCATCCGTCCCCTGAGTACTGAGACAGGAAACCTAGGTCTCTATTTAGTCCAGGTGGATACATTGTCTTGAGCTTCATTATCCGTTGCAATTCAGCAGTTTCTCTAATCTCCCTTTGAAATTCCTTTGTAAAATAACGGCAACTTTGAGGTCAGCAACTTAATGTCCTAGAAGGTTAACATATCCCCCCATTGGTTTTTGAATGTTGTGGTTTCTGATATCTGACCTATGCCCATTTTTGTTGTGGCTGTTGAAGAGATTGACCTGTCCAATGGTAGATGGTAGAAGGGCATTGCTAACACATGATGGCATAAAACACTGGGTATTGAAACTGGAGTTCAAGAACTGAGAAGCAAACCATTAATTTAAAATAACAGAAGATGGTCTGGATAAAATAATGGCAAATTGATCACATTCAAGGCAGAACGCAGTTTAATATATAGAATTACAGAAAATGATACTTAAGTCTGTGGCTATTTCCAGCCTTCCCCTATGTACTTCTCAGTTTCTGGAAGTAATCAGTCACTCTTGCAATTTCTTTTTCTTAAAAAGACTAAATGCCACCTCTCTAAGTGGAGACCTAAAGCTGAAGCCATAGACTCCGGGGCAGAAGGTCAGAAAGGAGTGCCCTGCAATTGTCAGCTCTGCACAATGCCCCACATGCTTTATAGAAACTTCAGTGCTTCTTCTGAAGCATCAATTATGGGCCACTGCTGGAAGCAGGAAGGCATAGTTAGAGCCTGTGAATAACAGAATGCCATCTACTGTACAGTAGAAAGAAAACCCAAAATGTCAGGGTCTCAAAGGACTAGAGAGTATCATCAGTTCATTAAATAGATCCCAGTGAAAAACTGGATATATAATGGTCTTATAACCATATGCTGAAAAGCTTGATAGCCTACATTCTTTGCTTAATGAAGAAGAAGAATGCAGATTTATACCCCGCCCTTCTCTCTGAATCAGAGACTCAGAAAGGCTTACAATCTCCTATATCTTCTTCCCCCCACAACAGACACCCTGTGAGGTGGGTGGGGCTGAGAGGACTCTCACAGCAGCTGCCCTTTCAAGGACAACTCCTACGAGAGCTATGGCTAACCCAAGGCCATTCCAGCAGCTGCAAGTGTAGAGGAGTGGGGAATCAAAGCCGGTACTCCCAGATAAGAGTCTGCACACTTAACCACTATACCAAACTGGATCTCATGAACATGGTTGAGTGTTAGTATTCAGTGGTGGCACCTTTTAAAAAAATCTCCCCCCCCCAAAAAAAAAAAGAGTTTAATAATAACGTCAGGCTACAAACCAAAGTCAGGATGAATCAGTAAGCAAAAAGCAAAAAAGAAAAGGTAAATTCATATTACAAATGTCATAACAAGGCACAATATTGACATAACAGATAAAATCATGCAAATCAAATCTATATAAAATAAATAAACACGGCTGTAATGAGGTAAATAAGGGAATGCCTGTCCAGAAGCGAGGGCCCGCCATTCATAATATGGCTGAAGGTGGAAGAACAGGGGGCATCTCAAAAGTAGCTGCATCGGAAGTGAATCCAGGAAGGGTAATTTGAGTTGGGCGGAAGAAGGGCTCTCTCAGACATGTAATTTCAGACGGGGAGCCATGGGATGATGAAGTTGTCACAGATGTTCTCAGAACTCATTTGTGAAGAATCAACAATGGTAGAAATCGTTTGCATTAGTAATCGGTCCAAGATCTCGCCACGCCGTATTGTCAGGGTGGGTGGAGAAGAGGATTTCCAGACAGAGGCTACTGTGAGCCTTGCCGCAGCAAGAAGGGGAGAGATAAGATTTTCATGGATATTAACCCAGGGTCCCAGAGATTTGAAAGTAAGAACTTGTGTTTAAGAGGTATCGATTGCAAAGTTATTGCAGCAATTTGATGCAGGACATCTTGCCAAAATTGCTGAATTACTGGGCATTCCCACCAACAGTGGTAGTAGGTGCCAATGGAGCCACACTTTTTCCCAGCAACAAGGAGACAGTTGGGGGGTTTATGAGATGCAGTTTCTTGGGGAATAGTACCAGCTGGCCATCAGTATAAACAGTTCCATTCTTATATTAAGCACCATGGAGGTCTTGGCTACTGAGTTCCAGATACTCTGCCATTGCAAGGGAGAGATTTCAACTTGCAAGTCTTCATTCCATTCTGTTTGTTAAGGAAGTTGTTCAGAACTGTCTGATGTCATTAAAATTGTGTAGATTTGTTCACAAGAGCCCTTTAATGGAGTCTGTATGGATCAACAAAGTATTTTCAAAGGGAGAAAGAGGTCTCTTTAGTGTAGTGGTTAAGTGTGCGGACTCTTATCTGGGAGAACCAGGTTTGATTTCCCACTCCGCCACACTTACAGCTGTTGGAATAGCCTTGGGTCAGCCATAGCTCTGGCAGAGGTTGTCCTTGAAAGGGCAGCTGCTGTGAGAGCCCTCTCAGCCCCACTCACCTCACAGGGTGTCTGTTGCGGGGGAGAAGATACAGGAAATTGTAAGCCTCTCTGAGTCTCTGACTCAGAGAGAAGGGCGAGGTATAAATCTGCAGTCTTCTTCTTCTTCTTCAAATGAGCCAGATCTTGCTAGAAATTCTACCATGCTCTTCAGCTGCAGGAAGACGTTTTTTTCCAGAATTCTGTCAGAATAAATTTTCTCCCTCACCTTACTGTGTTTTACTAGGTCTATCAGGCAAGAAAGCCTGCAGTAAGCCTTTAAAAACTCCATGTTCCTTGCCGGGTAAAAACCAGGGTTGGTGAAGGACAAAACTGAGGAGATCCCAGGAGCTAAAATATGTGCTTTACAATCCCAAATCTTCAATGCTGTTCTTAATATATATATATATTATACATAAAATCCTTTAGACTGCATGATGGGAGCAGCCAAAAAAAACTCCTTCAGACTTAAAGGTGATACAAAGGATTGTTCAACCTGCATCCAGTCCGTTGGGGAGTTGGTTTGTAGAATTCGGAAGATGTTGGCAATGGTGGAGGCATGCTGGTAAATTTTCAGCTGAGGTAGATGAGGGTCCAGGGCTGGTGCTAGGTTTTCTGGCATCCTAAGCGAGTCACTCCCTAGCGCCCCCCTCCCCGATTATAAAAACAAAATTGTAGGGAAAATGAAGAATACCAACCTTGAAAACTTTCACATTTTTAATTTCCTGATATTTAATTTTTTTTTTTTAATTGTGAGAATAAGTGCTTGCTGGCCAGTCCAGGAAGGAGGATGGCAGGAGAGGATGAGATGGGAGCCCAAGTCGCACGTTGGGAAGAAGGGGGCAGCTTGGCTTGCTGAGGGCAGCTTGGTGGTGGGAGAAGACAAGGCAGCAGCAGTCAGGAGCCAGAGTTTCGGGTTAGGGAGTGTCCAGCGGTACCCCTAGGTCAGGTGGCGCCCTAGATGGGTGCCTACTTTGCCTACTCCCATGCACCAGCCTTGTCAGGGCCTCACAAAGGAGTAGGTCTGTGGAGTATCTTATTATTCAGATGAGATTTCTTGAAGGCCCAAAAGAAAACTGGAAAGAGTACTTTGCCATTTAGCAAAGGAAGCGCCTAGAATAAAAATGGGGAGGACTCAAAATAACAAAAAGAGGAACCTCAGAAAGATGAAACAGCAAAGTTTTATATTTCATAGTTAAAGTTTCGTCTTTCAAAAAATAAAGATAGTCCAAGAAAGAAAGATGAAGCGAGTTCCAGTCTTTAAGGCATTGTTGTGTATCAGTGTGCAGGTTGATCAAAGTTATATTTCAGTAAGTCTTTCAGATGTATTGGTATCTGCACATCCAGATGTCGCCATGATGTGTCACATCATTTGAAAGGAAAAAAGGGGGGGTTAAAAAAAAAACCAATGAGATCATATCAGAAGATAAGGATATAAGAAATATTATAGATTTTGAGGGGCTGAGACTAAACCCAGAGATTACATCAAAACTGTACAGCACACTTATCAGACAATTAAACGGAATTAGGAAAAACAGCCATACATATAAAGGGTGTGTAGTAAATTAGCATGCAAAATAGTGAAGATTTTTTTTAACAGATAAAAATAGCATCAAGCTTGATTTACGGTTATCATCTGTTTGAGTTCAACTGTGGGGAGGAGGGGCAAAAAGAACAGCAACCTAGGGCCAAAACAAAACGGTTGGGTAGAGGACTGAAGCTACAAATTCAAGATATCAGTAGAAATGGTTGGAGTAAGGCTCTGCTTTGCCTGCAGAAGGTCCCAGCTCCGATTTAGGCATGTCCAGTTAAAAGGATTCAGATAATGGTAGGTAAAATGAAATGTCTCCTTCTACCTCCTGAAGAGCTGATGTCAACTGGGGAAGAAGATACTGTCCTTTAATAGACCAGTGGCCTGACCAGGCTGAAGGCAGATTCCTGTGCTTATGGACAGATGAGCCTCAGAACTAGGGTTGCCAAGACCCGCACGGCCTCTGGCGTGCGCAATGTGATGACATCACCCATGATTATGTCATCGCGTTGGCAGCATCAAGTGCAGGTTGCTCTAGGTGTTTTCGGGAACACCCCATGGTTTTCCTGGATGCTCTAGTATTTTGGAAGGTAAAAACTCTATGGTACCTACTGTACCATAGTGTTCTTCCTCCCAAAAAGCTAGAACATCTGGGGAAACCATAGAGTTTTCCCGGAAATGCCTAGAGCCACAATGTCGCCGGCGCGATGACGTCATTGCAGGTGACATAATTGTGCTGAGACGTCAGGGGAGGTTCCCCTCACCAACCCAATGTGGGCCGGCGGGTTGGGAATCTCCTCGGCGAGAGAAACCCCACACTGCCCAGGGGCTTGGTAGCCCTACTCAGAACATTTCTTTCCCTCTACTGATAGTGCAGAAAAGCTGTTTTGACAAAATTGCGTTACAAGGTGTTGTGCACTGGTTGTTTTGACTGCTGTTTTTGTTATGTCTGTCAGTTGACCTTGAAGCGTATTTCATTGCTTTCCAGGACCCTGGTGCCTACATCCCGATTGGCTGCTCTTTTAGAACCAGCCAATCAGGACATGAGTCGTTTCAGGAAATGCAAATGAAGGATCCTGGAGAGACCAATAGGGTGGATTGCTGCCCATATATGGGGGCGTGTTTAACTCAGGCCAAATGTACATAAGGAGTGGTGTGGCCTGTTTGTGTTCAGTTCAGCTCTTGTTCAATAAACGTTCTTGCTCACCTCAAGCTGGCTGAACTCATTACATAATACAAGGCAAGCATTCACCTTTTGCAAAATGTCCAGTGGTAACAATTATGCCTAAGAAGGAAGGAAATCAAACGGTGCTCTCTCTCTCTCCACAGAGGCCAGATAAAACTGCTCTTTTAAAAATGGGAGTTGGGGATTACAGTATAAATCTTATCTTAAAAGTAAACATACCTTGAAATGGTGGATGGGAATAAGCCAGGATGGGAAATTGAAACAACTGTATAATTCTATTAACTTAGGACATTTCACTGCTAGTAAGAAGGGTCAAGCTCTATCTTTTGGGGATTTTTAATTAGATAATGTAGGATAAACAGTAATAGTTACTTTTTTTACATATTCTAATGCGTTATTGTGTCCCTCTCATGACTGAATTAATTGATTAGGGTATGGGTGATGTATATGTAATTCATGGGAGGAACTTTCATCAGCTTTACAGCTCTAGCTTGTATATACATCCAGGTGGGCAGCCATTTTGGTCTGAAGCAGTAGAACAAATTTTGAGTCCACTGGCACCTTTAAGACCAGCAAAAGTCCATTCGAGACAAGCACGACCATCAAGGCAAAGAAATACTTTGCAGGAGTGTTTCTTTGACTCGAAAACGTAGTACATAAATGCTGAAGTGCTCCAGAATGTTACATGGAGATATTAATCTTATTGGGAGATTTGGTCAATATTGCAGAGTTTGTCCCGTCATAGAAGCATGAAACTGAATGCAGTAAATAAATCTTCCAAGACGCATATTGCAAAAAAAAAAGGTAAACATACATTTATTTAAGTAGATCCAGTTCACATTCTGATTGCAGTCAAAAGAAGGGAAGGAAGCCTAATCTAAAGAGTACTTCCCCGAGCACAAATCATTGGCTTGTCTGGCATCATGTGTGCGGGAGTATGAGGATGTTGTCTCTACAGAACAGACCTACAGAAACAGGCAAGTCAGGGAGAGGAGGAGAGCCAGTTTGGTGTAGTGGTTAAGTGCACAGACTTTTATCTGGGAGAACTGGGTTTGAGTCCCCACTCTTCCACCTGCAGCTGCTGGAATGGACTTGGGTCAGCCATAGCTCTCGCAAGAGTTGTCCTTGAAAGGGCAGCTTCTGGGAGAGCTCTCTCAGCCCCACCCACCTCACAGGGTGTCTGTTGTGGGGGAGGAAGGTAAAGGAGATTGTGAGCCGCTCTGAGATTCAG